>NC_069704.1:13778527-14403527 GCF_023699985.2 Odocoileus virginianus
TTATAAAATCTCTGTAATGAATTAAAGATACTCCTTACCTGTCATATGTTTTATTTGTTTTCTAGTTTATCATTCCTTTTTTTCTTACAATATGAAAGTTCTTTATTTTCAGATGGTTTAGTGTATCAGTATTTCCCTTTAAGTTATCAGACTGTTGTTATGTTTAGGAGGGTTATGTATGTATTTTTTTCTATTTCTTTCATAATTTATTTAAAAACATTGACTTGAATTCAACTGTAGTCTATTTTGGACTATAATGGAAGTAAAAGTGTAACTTAATTTCCTT
The DNA here is from genome assembly GCF_023699985.2 of Odocoileus virginianus. Classification (NCBI taxonomy): domain Eukaryota; kingdom Metazoa; phylum Chordata; class Mammalia; order Artiodactyla; family Cervidae; genus Odocoileus; species Odocoileus virginianus. Next base: position 13,778,814 of record NC_069704.1, read on the forward strand.
TCAAATAGTTAATCCATTAGTTCAAAAAAATTTCCCAGGACTGTAAATACTATCCTTCTCATATAGTTATACTTGGGACCACTTCTGAGTTTTCTATTCTGTTTCTTTGGTCTAGCTTTCTCTTCTAGGGTTGGCAGTTATATCTTATCCTGGCTGTTTCCCAGTTAAGTAGATTACTGGCTGGTGCTTTCAGATAGTTATCCTTTTTTCATGTTAAAGAAGAAAATTTCGGTTCCCAGTTTTTAAAAACATCTTGAGTGCCTATTGAATTTTATCAAATGCCTTTTTGGCATTGTTACAATGATCATATGGTTTTTCTCCTTTGACCTATTGATATTATGAATTATGTTAATAGATTTCCTCATATTAAACTATCCTGCATTCCTGGAATAAGCTCTGGTTAGTCATTTTGTATTATTCTTCAAGTATGTGGCTGGATTTGATTTGATAATATTTTATTTAGGAGTTTTGAATCTGTATTTTTGAAATTGACCTATAGAGGTTTTTTTTTTTTTTTTCAGAGTATTATCTGTGTCAGGTTTTGATTTCAGGATTTTTCTAACTTTCAAAAATATAATATTCGCAGAATGGTCTTCATTTTGAATCAGTTAAGTAGTATTCCTAGTAAGGACATGTGGGCTCCAAGGATGGTGTGATGGGAAGAACACAGGACTGAGGATTAGAAGACAAAGGTTCAGTTCCTGCCTTTGCCCCATTGACTCTATGAATTTGGGCAAATTATTTCATCTTCCTCAACTTCAGTGTCTCTGTCTTTAAAATCAGAATTAAGTCCAGTTTGTGCCCCGAGTACCTTCTTGCAAGTTTGCTGTGACAGTCCAGTGAGCACATGAGAATGGAAGCACTTTGCAGAGAAGAGAAACAGCGTTCAGCGAGCTCCTGTTCCATGCGAGGTGCTGGGTGTACTGTTTTACGCAGTGATGGCGTCACTGAGAATCCTCGCTGTGATCCTCACAAGCTCCAGTCACAGTGAGGACCCCTTAGCACTTTGCAGCAGTGGTCCATGGCTACATACTGTCATTACCCAGGAACATGTCAGGAGTACTGAACTGCCAGCCTTACCACTGAAAGAGTCTGTGTTTTCACAAGAATTCCTGGAAGATTTGCATTAAAGTTGGCTTCTACATCATAATTGTCCAGATTCCTCAGCATCAGCATAGAAATGCAGATGTAGCATTTATAAATAATTCTGATAATGGTTCTCTTGATCATTGTTCTGATATTGTGGATGAGATGATTTTACCATTGAGACTGTAAATGTTATTTAGAGCAAATACCATGAATATGTACAGTAATTTCCAATCGAAAGTTGACTGTCCTTGGGACCTGAGTAAAACTGACCCATCCACTAAGTTATTTTCTAAAAAGTCCAAAATGAAAAAGTAGTTTTAGTGCCTGCAGATGTACTTTTCTCTGGGGAGAGTTGATCATGCTGCATTCCTATCAGTCAATGTGAAGGAATTTTTTCAGCTGATCCTGAGCAACCACAGACCTTTCACTGGGGTGAGGATAACTATGTCATTTTCATCACAAAGATTACACTAGTCATTCCTCAAGCATGTTTTGACTTCCACTAAGAGGAAAGTGCAACAATGCTCTAAGCTTCAGCACACACATTAATATACGTACCTGCATGTGCACACATGCTTAGAGAACATCTAAGATTATGGCGGGAACTGAAACCATGGCGACCAAGAAATCAACAAGGATTCCCTCCGTGGGAGTTCTGCAGAGATGTGTAATGCAGTCGAGGTAACTGTTTGTTGGCTGTGACTGGCAGTTGCCATGGAGACCAGCAGTTGGGTGAGGGAAACCCTCCTCAGTGACGTGGCCAACAGCTGTCTTATTCCACTGGGTCTTGCATGCAAGCAATTCTTTCACACCCTACGTGGAAGGGAAGCACAGGTGTGTCTTTTGCTAGGCTCAGAAAGTAGAGGAGAAAATCCAGTGTGAAGATATTTCTAATCATGGCTTTCTTCCATGATGGTCAGAGTTTAAATGGGGATTAAAAAAATACCATTATGTTAAAGATGCTAACATTTTAACCCAAAGTGCAGAACTTTCTGTGATTATAAAATAGTTTCACCATGTTAGAACTTTCTTCCTAGTTGAAATATTGTGTCTATAATGATTTCTCAAGCTCTCTAGGACAGAAATAATTGCTTCTGTGGATGTGTGCCCCCCAAAATTTGTTTACAAGTCTTATAACATCTTGTGCATTATATTGTAGGTTAGGCATAACCGTCTTGTCTGCTTAACTAGTTCATCTCCCTCTGTTTGCATGTAGGTCTGGATCTGTGGCCTAACCAAATAAATATGGCCTCTGTGTCTAGAACAGTGCCCAATCCAAAGCATATTTGTGACTATATTAACAAGGTATCACTGTGTAACAAATTGCTACAAACTTAACAGTTTAAAAAACACATTTATTGTCTCAAAATTTATGTGGTTTACCTTTCTGGCCCTGGCTTAGCTGGTTCTTTTGCCCAGAGTTTCATAAAGCCACACTCAGGGTGTCAGATGGGCTTTATTTTCACCTGAGGCTCTCCTGGGGAAGAATTTGCTTCCAAGTTTATCAAGTCATTGGCAGAATTCATTTCTTTGTGGCCTATAGGCGCTGAGTGCCTCAGTTCTACAGACTATTTCCAGTTCCCAATATATGGTCCTCTCTCTAGGAAGTTCGCAACATAGCAGTTTACTTCTTTGTAGCTCACAGGAGGGAAAGAGTGACTCTAGAGAGGCAGAGTTTTATGTAGTGTAATCCCGAGAGTGACCTCTTATCACCTCTGCCATGTTCTGTTTGTGAGAAGCAAGTCACAGATCCTGCTCACCCTCAGGGAGAGGATAATACAAGAGTGTGAGTGCCAGGAGCTGGGGATCAATTTAGGGTCTGTCTGAGATAATGACCCTTTGCAATTTTTCCAATGAACTAGCCATTCAGCTGGACCAGAAACATGAATACTCCACTTGAGCTTATTAGGATGGGAAAGGAGATACCTACTCATCACAGAACTCTGTTATTGTCTGTATTCTATTCTTGTGAGAACTGACTTTCATTACAGTTTCATCACAGGATGAGTCCGTATCTCTTATAAAAGGCTTTATTTTATTGGCCATTTTTGTATTTGAAAAAAGTTGCAAAATATCCAACTGGAGTTGTAAATAACACAAATGTTTCAGAAGAGTTCTAAATATTTTCACTTGATTCTGTGCAAAATTACCATGGCAACCATGAGACTGCATGATTATAGAGAGTATGATTGACTAAGGCCCCCAGTTGCTCTGAAGTTCACCACTGCATTCAGATCAAACTCTTACTTCCCACAGGTTGCTTTCTGCCACCTGGGGCCTTTTCCTCATTCCCTTCTCCAGTTTAATCTCTACTGTACCTTCCAGGTGACAGATTTTATTTTCTTGGGCTCCAAAATCACTGCAGATGGTGACTGCAACTATGAAGTTAAAAGACGCTTGCTCCTTGGAAAAAAGCTATGGCCAACCTAGACAGCATATTAAAAAGCAGAGACATTACTTTGCTGACAAAGGTCTGTCTAGTCAAAGCTATGGTTTTTCCAGTAGTCATGTATGGATATGAGAGTTGAACAATAAAGAAATTTGAGCGCCGAATAATGGATGCTTTTGAACTCTGGTGTTGGAGAAGACTTTTGAGAAGGCCTTGGACTGCAAGAAGATCAAACCAGTCAATCCTAAAGGATATAAGTCCTGAATGTTCATTGGGAGGACTGATGTTGAAGCTGAAACTCCAATACTTTGGCCACCTGATGCAAAGAACTGACTCATTTGAAAAGACCCTGATGCTGGGAAAGATTGAAGGTAGGAAAAGGGGACAACAGAGGATGAGATGGTTGGATGGCATCACCTATGGAATGGACATGAATTTGAGTAAACTCCGGAAGTTGGTGTTGGACAGGGAGGCCTGGCATGCTGCAGTCCATCAGGCTGCAAAGAGTTGGTCACGATTGAGCGAATAAACTGACTGACTAACTATACCTTCCAAGGTAGGATTTATGGCTGGATCTATTGAGGTTTCTTTGGTTTCCTTGAATTCCTCACTCTTTCTCCTCCCCAGTTCTCAGCTCACCTAAACCATCTTTACCAAGAAGCACAGTCCTTCATTCCACATTTAGGTATAACCAGAAAAAGTAGAGGAGTCTTTGGGGGAAGCCATGACCCAGATTACAGAACTAGTGTAAATATATGTATTGCAGCTGAAAGCTTGTGTTTTGGACTCAAACTATCTGACTTCTGATCTTTTGTTTGTCTTCCTGTGTGACCCTGGGCAAGCCACTCAGCCTCTCTGAGCCCATTTTCCCTCATCTGCAGAATGAAGTAATGGTTTCTTTCTCTTAATGCTATGAGAACTGATAACCTCTTCCCAGGCCTGGCACATGGAATGGACTCAATAAGTTGGCTCTCTCCTTTCCTTATATAGAACATTGTTTAAAATGGCTTTTTCAGTCATGCTAATAGCAATTTTGGTTCCTAATAGTAATATATATATAAAAAATGCTTGAGTGTTTGCTCATGTTGTGGCTTCGAGCTTTGGAAAGTGAGACATGCAGATGAATTGTGGGTCTGACAGTGAAGAGTAAATGGTGTTGGGCCTAGCTTCAGAAGTTGGCCTAAAGAGAAACACACTACTCTTAAAAAAAACAAGCAGGAAGCAAAAAGCTTTCATATGTATGTGATGGCCATTCTGCAAGTGTAGGCCAAAAAGCTCTCTTTAATGGTCACAGGAAAAAAAACAAGGGGGAAGGGCAGCCAGAAGAGACCATCTAACGAGTACCAGTCCGCCTCCTTCAGTCTCTCACTTCGCCCAGGAAGGGAAGTGAAGAGCTAGTGGTGCAGGAACTCCCCCACCTGAAATGAGAGTGACCATTGGAAGCAGAGCCAGGGCGAGTGTCTTTACGGTATAACCCTCTGTGTGATGTCAGAGGAGGTGGGGGCTGGGGACGTGCTAAGTTACCAGATCTGGAATCTGAAAACCTGGTCTCTCAACTGCAAGCTCCCCCTTACTGACTGTGTGACTTGGAGCAAGTTGCTTCATTTCTCTGATCTCCAGTTTCATTATCTGGAAAATGGACGTAACAAAATAAATCATAACATGGGCTGTTATGAGGCTCAAATGAGATGATGAATTCCTGTTTATTCCTGTGTAGAGGTTAGCTGTTTAGTGAAATACGTGTCCTATCACAGTCCCCCTGAATTATGGCCTCCCCTGTGATTATCATTGAAAGACGGTTTTAAACCAGCTGTGACAAGTTTGGGCTTCCCGAGCGGCTTAGACAGCATAGAATCTGCCTGCAGTGCAGGAGACGTGAGTTTGATCCCTAGGTCGGGAAGGTCTCTTGGAGGAGGAAGTGGCAACCCCCTGCATATTCTTGCCTGGAGAATCCGTGGACAGAGAATTTAGAATAACTGGGTGGGTGCCTCATACAATGGGTGATGAAGAGGAGGAGGGTGACATTTGCGTAACTCTTAAGTGGTGTATACTATGTAGGAGGAATTGAGGAAAGCAGTCTGGTTGCATGTGGGTGCTAAGAGGTTTGTCTGGAAGCTGCCTTTCATGGCACACACACTGTTTTTACTTATATCACACATCTGTTCATTTGCAGCAGCTGAAGGAAGTGCCAGTGAAGATAATAGGGGGAGGCGGGGCCAAGGGAGAGTTGAGTCTAAATATTGATATAATGTTTTAAAGAGGAATTTTGGGTCTGCTGTTTCATTTGAGTCTAGTAACTGTCTTCTGTTTCTTTTCCTATTTTACAAGGAAACTGAAGTTCAGAAAGGTTAGTTAACTTGTATAACACCACACAGCTTACAGGTTGGAGCTGGGATTCTGTATCAGGCCTGGCTTGATGCCCCTGAGAAAATGTATATTGGGGGTGGGGGGGCTTTGTAAGTGGTGCAGTCCCACGGAAATAGACATCATCCTTCTACTGCATTTGAACAGAGAAGGCCGCTGAAGCCCAGAGAAGTGCAGTGGTTTGCTTCAGCCTACACAGCTTATAAGCACAAGAGGAGCCTAGAAGCTGGATTTCCCCATTCCTGGAACAGAGTCTGTTCTATGCTGGTTGCTGCCTTAAGAGTGCTTTCTAGTCAAGACCCCTACCCTCTGCCCTGCCCTCTTTTCTTTTTAAAAAATTAATAAAAGGCAGTCAAGCAATGGCTAATGGGTTTGCAAGAGGCTAGGAAACATTTGTGTGGCAATCATAAGCTTGCTTTCAGTGAAACACATGATCTTGGTAACAAAAGAAATACAGAAATACATTTCTTTGAATGCTCTTCAACCTAATCAGCCCTGATGCTGCTAAACTGTTCCTGACATTCTCTGGTCTTCCTCCTTTAAAGCCCCAAATGAAGCATAATGAAATAAGCTATAAGCATTTGGGGTTATTCAACTCTCTGAAGTGCTTGAGGATGCAATTTGTAGGCAAGATGTTAAGGAATTAGAAAAAAAGAAAAGCTGGCTGGTGCCAAGCCGCATTGTACCGATTTCTCCATGGCCCTGTTGCATGTTAGGTATGCATATGGTCCACACATTTTTCAAAACATACCCCCAGGTGTCAGGGCCTATTCTTTAGAGCATATCAACTAAATGTGGAGAGACGGGTGTGCTGAGGAAATGAAAAATAAAACCCCAGCTGCTCCTTAGAACATTGCTGTGATTTGGAGGCTTGGCATAGGCTGCAGTGTTCTTGTCTAGAGCCCAACAGATGCAAAACCCTAAAAGGTGACCTCCTCCAGGGCAGGACTGAAGGCACTGACTCGTTGTCCTCTGGCCCAGCACAGAGCTAGCAGGGACTCGGCGTAGCTTTAGAAAAAGCCCTTTAGAAGAAGCTGCTTAAAATAAGCCATGATCCCAGCCCCACGTTTCCCTTAGTCAATTCCTGCCTAAAAACCCCATGCCATTTTAAAGAGTTGGCTTACATGTGTGGTAGAACCAGGAAGACTTGGGTGTATGACCATCAGGATTACATTTGAGCCCTTTGCACTTCGGGCCACATTTGGCACACAGTAGGCATGCATTTCATTCATTTGACTTATAGTATGCCAGACCTAATATCAAAAGCTAGTGGTGGAAAAATAACTACCCTCGAGGAGCTCAAAGTTGAGTGGATTGGGAGAACTTTACTGTCACTATTGAATTCTCTTGATAACCCTTTAAGGCAGAGACTGTTCTTGAGTAATGAGGAAGTCAAGCTTTGGAGAAGCTCCATGGTCAGCCCCCAGCCCTAAGAACTGGTACCTCAGATGAAACACTCCATCAGAGGTCACCAGTGGGCAGCTCACAGCTCAGTTCTGTCATAGCATATGTTTGGTTTGGTCTGCCTATTGTTTGTGGAGAAAGAAAATATGGAATGGGAATGCCTTTAGACAGGGCACGTGCTTCCCAGTTCGTATGATCCCTCCACACACAAGGTCTAACCGGTGGGCAGCTGAGTATGAAATCCCAGCTCAGATTTACTGTTTCCACATGCTGTGCACTTTACAGTGGGCTTCGGAGTATCTTATCTGCTTTTGACAGAGCCTACACCTGCACTGCTGATCTCTCTGGGTCTTTTCTGACTCAGTGCTGATGATTACCGTGATCCTTATTATAGTTTTTTTATCACCATGGACTGACTACTAGCTTTGGATTGAATAGACCAGACTGCTTGAGACTGGAACAGGTGCTTGTATACTCTTTTGAGTCAGGAATGATGGTGGTGGTGGTGATGGTAGGGGGACATTGTGTAGCACAGACTTGGCACATACTAAATGCTTGGTCAGTGTTTCCCAAATAAACAAAAAATATTCTGAAGCCAGCCTGCCTCTTCCAATAGCTCTGATTTTAAAAAGTTTTTCTTTTCTTTTTAAAGTAAAGGAGCATTCCTAGGCTATATGCAGTTTACTTCCCTCATTTCTCTTATGGAAAGGGTGGGCCGCTGGTATTACATAAAAATGTTTCCGTGCTGAGGTCATCTGTTCCATTTAATGTAGTGTGTGGAGCTTTGGGGTCTCCATCAATCACTGGGAAATGAGCTGGAGAAAATGCAGATCTTTATTCAAAAAATCAGATTGGTCTTGGGTGCCCATGCTAAGTTGAACTTGAGCTGCCTTGGGTGGGGGCAGGCATAGAACCTGGTCCAAAAGTGTCTTCAGAGGAAGCAGGGCCTCCCTGAAGTCATAGAGAAGGAAGGCCCATGGCTGTGCTATAACTGATAGCCCAACTTGTCTGCTCTTTTCTCACTGAGGTGACTTAATGAGGAGATGAATGAGTTCTAGCACTTGTCCAGAGCTCACTGACTATGTAAGATGCCCTGTGGGCCATAATTGGTCAAGTAGAGATGGAATTGCCTGATGCATAAGACCGAGGATTTGAAGACAGACTGCCTAGGTTAGAATCCTGGTTCTACCAGTTATAAGTTGTAAGACGTGGGCACATTAATGCCTCTGTACTTCAGTTTCCTTACCTATAAAGTGGGTACAGTAATAGAACCTACCTCATAGGGTTTTTTTTTTTGGCTACATAGAGTTTTTTTTTTTTTTTTTTTTTTAATTATTATTATTTTTATTGGAGTATAAGTGATTTACGTTATGTTAATTTCAGGTGTATAGCAAAGTTATACATATACATATACATATATCCACTCTTTTTTAGATTCTTTTCCCATATAGGCTGTTCCAATTCCTGAAGATTTAATTAACTTATTCAGAATTGACTTAGAACAGTGCCTGGCCGTGTTAATAATAAGCACTCATTGTGTGTAGCTATCAACCTTTCAAGATACCCCAAGCCTACCCTGTTATTAGGCCTGGTCTACAGAAAGCAACCAACTTTCACTGACCAGCTTTGATCCTGTCATTTTAGTTGACAGGAGTTGATGCAAGAATAATATTTCTATTCTTTATACATGGCAGTTGGAGATGGCTTCATTATCCATACATTGTACTTGCAGAAAGACAACTACCTTTGACTATGGGTATGTTTGCTTTCTGTTGACAAAAAGTGACTGATGTTAGTGTTTTCATTTTGCATTTTTGTCAGGAAACCTAGAGTATTACCCACTAGTTATTTTGAGGGCTCCAAAGCATCTATTTTGTCCATTTTCTTCAAATGGATATTTATCTTAGACTAGTACTTCTTAGTTTTTCTATGGAACTGCTAAAAATAACCAACAATAGTGACTGAGGGGAGTTTGGAGATTATAGTCTTGAAAGTTCAGAAGTCTGAATTCTGTTTCAAATTTTGTATTTTAAGTTGAAAATGAATACATGTATTTTGAACTCGAGCCCCTTTCATATCTACGTTTGTTTTAATGTTCAGCCTGTGTTTTGAATTATCAATCTTTAAGTAAAACTGATGTTTCAGGAAGACACACCTCGGAGTTTATGACTCCTTGTGAAGTCACTAGTGCTGTTCATCAAGTATTTCTGGTTCTTCCCCCTTCCCGGCTCATAGTAGGACTGTGTGTCCTTGTCTGCTGAAGTCAGGTGTGACCATGTGACTAACCTGGCCAAAGGAAGCACACTAGCTCTGGCCCGTGTCCAGTTTGCCACACTGCTTTGCTCTGGAGAGGGAGAAACGCAGACTAAGAGGAAGGCTCTATCAGCTGGGCCCCCAAGTGACTGCTGAGCGAGACTTTTCTCCTGAGCAGGGTTGGGCAGACTGTGTGGGCAAGAAGTGAATGCTGCGTTAATGGCCACTGAGAGCTCAGGCTATTTGTCATCACCGTGCGATGCAGCCCACCCGGACACATGCCCTCCTAACCCCTTCCAGTGCCCATCGAGTTCCTGAAGGGGAGCCTGTCCTCTGTTTTGAGAGTGTGGTCTCTGGTGTCTTGTCTAAAACAGTACATTTTGGAAGGTGAGGAATACAGATGAAAAATGAAAAAGTTCAGATGCTCAATTCCCAACCCCCCCATTTTCTAGAAAAATTGTTATTTTTAATCTTTAAAATATAGCAAATAGTGTGAGATTTGTGCGTCCTTTGAAGATTTAGAGTCTTAATAAGTTTATAGATTAAAATCAGCTTATTATTTCTTAATTTTGAGGATGTACCACTCTTTAACAATTATTTATTTACTAAATGCCCAGGACCATGTACTGTGTCTGAAAGTAAGAATCATAAATTTGTGTTGAGCCATAAACTTTGATCATTGGAGTTTGGTTGCAGTGGAAATGAAAAGTGAAATTGTTAGTTGCTCAGTTGTGTCCAACTCTTTGTGATCCCATAGACTGTAACCTGCCAGTTCCTCTGTCCATGGAATTCTCCAGGCAAGCCATTCCCTTCTCCAGGAGATCTTCCGAACCCAGGGATCGAATGTGGGTCTTCTGCATTGCAGGCAGATTCTTTACCCTTATCATGCCTAAATATAGCGGGCACTTGGTAAATGGTATGGTGAATGAGTGTAGTTTCATTAACCTAATAGTGAAAATTTACAGACCCTTCTTCACATGTTTATATCTCACTTGGGCATTGATTTTATTTTGTTATTTTGTTTTATAGATTGCTGTTGATGTGTCAGTCCAACTGACTAAAACACTGGGTTGGCCAAAAAATTCATGAGGGTTTTTCTGTAACATCTTTCATGTGTGTGTGCTCAGTCATCTCCGACTCTTTGTGATTCCATGGACTTCAGCCCACCAGGTTCCCCTGTCTGTGGAATTGTTCAGGCAAGAAATACCAGAGTGGGTTGTCATTTCCTCCTTCAGGGGATCTTCCTGACCCAGGAATCGAAGCCACGTCTTCTGCATTGGCAGGTGAATTCTTTACCACTAAGCCACTGGGGAAGCCCAACGGCTGACATACTAACCCTTTTATGCAGAAACTAGATAATTTCATTTTTGAGTCTTCCAAGGGGATAAGCCTAATTTCTGCACACAGCAGATGTTCAGTGAATGCTTGATAAATTGAGTTTGGTGATAGATTTGTATTGTTTAGAAACCAAGGATACTGCAGTGTGTCCTGATATTATGAATGAATTCCCTTTGCATTAACTTTAAATCTCAGCTAGAGCTCACTCCTGTTTCTCTGGTGGAAACGTCTCACTGGGGTCAGTACAGTCCTGAGGCCTGTTATGTGGGCAAACTACAGCAACAGTCTGACTTTTATTCTCTTTTTTTCCAACAGTAAGATGAAAATAGCCCCAGCTCTGGTTTACAAAGTGCTATAGGATTCCTCTGTCTCAGCTGGTAGGGCCAAAGCAACTATCAGGGAATTTGCATATGTCTACAACATCTGAGAAACCAGTTTGCATAAGAAACTTGCCTTCCTGGAACTTGAGGATAGGAGAAAGATAAATGAGAGCGTGGGAGAGGAATGAGACCTAGAAACGTCAGAATCCAGGTGCTTTGATTGTCTATTGCCATGTAACAAACCACTCTAAGACTCAGTGACTTAAAGAGCAGTGTGTGACTGTCCTTCACAGTCTGTGGGGTGCCGTGGCTCAGCTGGGTGCTTCACATTTGGGCCCCTCAGGGGGCTGTTGTCTGAGAGTAGCTAGGGCCGGAATCATCTGAGTTCCTGAACAGGTTGGCCTCTGAAGTGACTTCTTCACGCACATGTTTGGTTCATCAGCTGTAGAGTTAGAATAGTTAGAGGCTGGCCAGCTCTCTCTCTCTCCACATGACTAGTTTGGGCTTCCTTCTAGCATGACAGTCTGAGAGAAGTAGGCCTTCTTACATTGCATCTGGTTTCCCTTCGAGCAGGGTTTCTCGACCTTGGCACTACTGACATTTTGGGCTATTTCGTGTAGGAGGTTGTCTTGGACACTGTAGGATGCTGAGCAGCATCCTTGGCCTCCATCTATTAGACGCAGGTAGCATGTCCCCTACCCCAGCCCCCAAAACATCCCTAGACATTGTCAAATGTCACCTGGGAAACAAAATTATCTCGGGTTGAGAACCACCGCCTTAGAGTGAGTGTTGCAGGAAACCTAGATGAAAGTTGCAAGACTTCTTATGACCTAGCCTTGGAAGTTAGGCAGAGGCGCTTGTGTTCTGCTGGTCCAAAGTGAGCCCCAGGGCCAGTCCAGATGCAAGGAGAGAGGGCTGTACAAGAGCATAAATACAAGGATACAGGGTTGGTTGGTGGGAATCATCTTTGGAGACTAGGAGTGTGTTAGTAGTTTACTCATGGAAACAATGTTCCAGGATTCTTTGAATGCTTTATGTCAATTCCTTTTACTGATTCTCTGCTGTATGCTCACTTTGTCCTCATTTCTGTGAGAGGCACTGGATAAAATGACATAAGTCATGGTTCCTGTTCCTGAAGATATTGGAGGCCACTTGGGGATACAGATTCAAACCAGAGATTTTCACCGTGACATGGTATATGATGAGATACAGAGTGAAAGGTGTGAAAGGAGCATGGGAAAGGGTGCATCTTCTAATGTGGGAGTTTGTACCTGGCTTCCTGAAGGAGGTGACGGCTGAGCCGAGACTTGACAGATTAGTGAATCGATCCAGCTGGGGAGATGTGGGCAGGGCGTTCCCAGCTGATGGCACAGTGCAGTGGAGCAGCAGCGCAGCCGGGTGCATGCAGCGCCTTCAAGCCCTAGGTGTGCAGTGGGGGCAGGGCCGGGGTCGATGCTGCTCGAAAGGGGAGAGGAAAAGCAGGGACCCTGAGCTCCGGGCTGAAGAGCAGAGACTTGAGGTTGTGTCTATTTCCTGGTCGTTGACTTACCAGTGCGCAGTCACTAGGAAACGACATCACTATCTAGTATAGTAGACAGCACGAGGTTTACCTTTTACGGCACCAGCAACCTGAGGTTACTCTGGAGGCAGAACTGAGCCCAGTAAACCAGGCGTGATGTGGTTCTCTGCTGTGATGGGTGGGGAGGTCAAGGGGGCCGAGCGGGGTGTCGGGTGCCTCCTAAATGCTGAACCCTGTGACGGGGGCTTTGGAGACCTCCTGCCTGTCAGTCCCCATCACCGCTGTGCGAGTGTGTTCTAGTCCTTTGTGGATGATGTCACTGAGAGTCTCAGGCTTTCAGCGACCTGATCAGTGTCTCCTAGTCAGGTGAAGAGCTAGGATTGTACCCAGGTTTTCTGATGGAGATGCGTGTGTGTATTTTGATGCTGAGTTGTCTAAAAAGAAAAAAAATAAAAAGAGAAAGATAAAACTGAACAACCTTGTGTGTTTTTGCTCTGTGATTGGAGTGTCAGAAAATGCTGGCCTGGAATTGTTGCCTTGGGGTGCTGGGCTTTGTTTGGTGTCTGGGAATGTCCACATGTCCCTGTGATTCTGGTACCTTCCCTTTTAAAAAAAAATGATTTTCTTTTAAAAAATTTTTATTGAAGTATAGTTGATTTACAGTGTTTAATTTTGTTTTACAGCAAATTCATATACATACACATATATATATTATATTTTTCATATTCTTTTCCATTTTGGTTTATCAGAACATATTGAATATAGTTCCCTGTGCTATACGGTTGGATCTTGCTGTCTATCCATCATATATATAATAGTTTGCATATCTACCAGCCCTAAACTCCCAATCCTTTCCGATCACCCTTGGCAATCACATATCTGTTCTTTATGTCTGTGAGTCTTTCTGTTTTGTAGATATGTTCATTTGTATCATATTTTAGATTCCACATATAGATGCTAGCCTGTGGTACTTGTCTTTATCTTTATGACTGCTTAGTATGATTAATCAATAGGTCCATCCATGGGACTATTTTATTCTTTTTAATGGCTGAGTAATATTTAATTGTATATATGTCTGTATAGCACATCTTCTCTTCCATTCCTTTGTTGATAGACGTTTGGGTTATTTCCATGACTTGGCTATTACAAATAATGCTGCTATGAACATAGGGGTACATGTATCTTTTTGAATTACAGTTTTGTCCGAGTGTTAATATATCCCCTGGAGTTGGATCCTGGATCATAAGTAGTGCCTTCCCTTCTTGCTCTGTTGCCTGCTGTCTGCTTTAAGATTATGAGGAGCAGCAACCAGTCAGCAAGGATGTTTCTAATACGTGCAAAAGATAAGGTGAAGGATTTGGGCGCTCAGTTGAAGAAAGACTCTGAGAAGACCTGGCTAGACTTTGATTAAAATCCTTATGCATTCACTCCCTGGGCTAAGCCACAAGTTACCAAGGTGAGTACATTTGCCATTTAAGAGAAAGCCTCCAACGTAGTGAAATCCAAGAGACCATGTTTTCATTTGTGAAAATATATCTACATGGATAACCCATACTAATAAATCTACCCTTTGTTCCCAGGTGAAAGTTCCAACTTCTTTGCCTGGCATATTAAGCATTTCCCAGTTTGAGCCCACCTTCCTTTTCCAGCTTCATCTTCTGCCCTTACTGATAGTGAAATAACTATTCTTCCTTCAAAAGTCTATACATTGAGCCTTTAAAAAAAAAGTCATTGTGCCCTCTTCCTGTAATGTGTTCTTTTCTCTTTTTTTGTCTAGTGCCTCCTACTCGTTTCTTTGAGATCTCGATTGTTTATTTGGCACACGTCTGTGAGCACCTCCAGTGAGCAGAAACCCTGTGCTCTGTGTATGTCTGGGGGAGGACACACTGATAAGTAGGACATAGTCCCTGACCTCAAAGAGATCATAAGCATTACTTTCTCTGTGAAAACACCCTTAATCCCCTTGGTAATTCCCAAAGCATACTCTTAGGGTCCTTATTATACCACTGGCTACCATATGCTGCAGTTGTTTGTGTATGTATTGAACTTCCTCCTCATTCTGTGAGAGCAGAGGCCACACCTGACTTACTCATTGCTGCTCAGGTTCACCGTGTCCAGCTCAGGTCTGGATTAGAGTCAGGACTTATTTTAAAATAAATGAATAAGTGAATGAGTGAGTGAATGGGTAAGTAAATGCAGCTTCTTGGTGCTTAAGCCTAGGAATCGTCACCAGCTTATCTCTTACAACAGTGGGTCAGGAGAACGACTTCCTTGTTTTACATGGAAGTTCAGTGTGAAGATTTCTATATATGTATTTCACCTCTGAAATCTCTTAGTGGAAGAACAGGTTTTTGACACACAGCCAGCAAACCTGACAGAGTCAACTTGCTTTCTTTAAGAAGATTAATGAACAAGGACTTAAGAGAAGGGATGGGTGAACTGGTTACTAACAAGTAAGAACCAGCCATAAGCTCAACCCTATTTCGGGAACACACCAAACCAGGATCTTTCAGGTTGAGCTTGGCTTGGTTCAATTAATCCTTCTCCTTCTCTTTGTGCCTTCGCTGCTCCCACACCCACCACAGCGGCTCACTCATCTCTGTTGAATCATGAATCATGAGCCGGCAGCACCTCCATGCTCTGTCCTCTGTTGGATCTGGTTGTTTTTTCACTTTGCTGTCCCATGAGGACAGAGGCCTGGGGGCGGAGGGATAGTCTTAGATAAATAAGCTGTTTTGCATCTTTCAGAGCGAAGGCAGGTCTGAGTGGGCTTTGTGATTCACGGTGGACGGAAGATGTGGAGGAGGCATGGGTGGGATGAGAATCAGTGGAGAAGACAGGGAGATTGGGACACCTTTTGGGGGTGGGTGGGAAAGGTGATCCACCAGGGTCAGATCAGGACTGGAAGGTGTTTGGCACATGGGTGAGGGATTGTAGGTAGAGTGGGAACACAGATAGGTACAGTTTTTTGCTCATTTGCAAATTTCTAGTCAACTTTCAGGATCCAGACTGAATGCCCTTTCCTTGTGAAAACTACTCTGGCTTTTCTGTTGTACCCTGAATTATTAACACTCTTTGGTTCCCTCCTCCACCACATCATTTTGCATACTGGTTCATTCTTTCTTCATTGCCTTCTCTTCTAGACCATGAGCACCCCAAGGGCTGAGGTCTGGCACACATTTATACTGACCATCTTTTCCTAGCCCGAGATCGAGTCATGTGGCCTGGCACAGTATACGCCGCCTGGTCTGAGTGAGGCACAGAGCATCTGAAATGAAGACCATCTTGGAAAATCTGGGACACATGGTGAAAACGTGCTTAAGACGCCTTGTGTACCAAGAGTCAGTGGAATTTAATAGTATTCTTTTTATTGCCATTCCCCCCAAATTCTTGGGTTTCTGCCTTTCCTAATATGAAGATGCATTTTGCTAAAATGATTCATTTTACAAAATTCCTGCAGGCCAAGCAAGAGTAGGCATGCACTTAGGTTTCAAATGGAAATGCATGATCTGGAAATCTGAGGTTTCGGTTCCAGTTAGTTTATAGGTTCAGCTAGTTGTTTCAAACCTCCTTTCCTAACCAGGATCTCAGAGAAGAGTGAGGAGTGCCCACAGTCCCAGCATGCAACTATCAAAATCCTACTGTATTCCAGACCCTTTTGCTTATGTTATTGCATTTAGAACCGTCCTAGGAGACAGGTAAATATTAGCCACATATATTAAGCAGATGAAGAAATTGCTTGATTCCTCGAGAGGCAGATATGAGCTATGCAAGAATCATTTTGAAGCTAAACACCCACATCACAATCCAGACAATCAATAAAAACTAAAGAGAGCTCTTGCTTATTGAAAATGTACGGATGGCAGCTGCCCTTGCTGCCTTTGTGTTTATGCTAGAGTCACTCTTCTGGGACACTGGGGGGCAGTGTGGTACAGTGGTTTGAGCTTGGGATTTGGAGTAACGAAAATGTAGTCTTGGTTTGAAAGCTGTGTGGCCTTGAACATATTAAGCAACCTCTCTGAGTCTCAATTTTCTTGTCCCCAGATGGGGATAGTCACTGTAGTACCCATTCCCTGGGCTCTCATGAGGATCAGGTGAAAATGGATGTGTAAAAGTAATTTTCAGAGTGTTTTGTAAATTGTAAAGAGCCGAGTACTTGATCCTGATGCTCTTGTGAGCGCATCATGGGGGTGGGACTCCTGAGGCCTTTTCTGACTAAGAGTCATTGCCCTCAAACTGCCTCAATGACTAAGCTTCCTCTTGGGGTTCAGATGTACCCTACAGGAGGCTGTTGTTGATCAAATAAAGATACTCCAGCTTTTAATGGGGGGTCCACTTATTAGTTTGATCTTCTAAAAGGAGGGCAGGTTGTTCAGGGTCCAGGACAGGGCTGTGTCTGTGGAGGAGGAAAGAGAAGTTGCCAGGACTGGATGTTCCAGGAGGCCAGGTGAGCCCAAGGGCTCTGGGGACCCCAACTCTGGGGTCTGTGCTTGGCTGAAAGGAGAAAGGCAGAAATGGAAAGTGATCTCTGGTCAGGGGTGAGTATTGAAGATCAGAGAATCTTGCAGTCTTGAGGCAGGGGGAGCTTTCTTGGTCTCCTAGTCGTCTCCATTATTTCCTTATCTTCAGTTATTCAAGAGTTTCGCCATGCCTGCCTGTGCCTTCTACTGTCTTCTGCTTGATGGTTTTCTTTATGTCAGTTGGCTGACAAGTAAATCCAGCCTCATCTAAATCAAAGGTACCTGTGAGATTCCTTATAACTACTAAAATAAAAAGTGCATATTCATGTGTCCTCTAAAATCCCTGTGCGGGTCACCAGTTGTCCATGTGCTAGCTTTACTGAGAGCTTGTATTCCAGATGAATCACCCACCTGCAGACGGAGCCTGCTCTGCAGCATCTTCAGCAAGTAGTCCCCCTACATCTGTTTGCACAGCCCTAGTGAGAGGGGCTCAGCTCTTCTCTTGAGACGGCAGTGCCAGAAAATTATTCTGTAGATTGTGCCCATATTTTCTTACCTGTAATCCCACTCACTGGCTTTTTGGGTCACAAACCGTGTCTGCTTTCACTTCCCATGATTACCTTTTAGAAATCTGAAGCCAGCTCTCAGGTATCCCACACTTCAGTCAGGCTGGACACCTCCAATTCCATCCAGCATTCCTTTGATGACACCGTTGCAAGTGCCCTTGACACATTTTGGCAATGTTCTTTGAAAAGACTCCAGTTTTGGAGTTACCTCTTAAAAATGTAGTTTCCACCATGGAACATAATTCTCTAGACAAATGAGGTTGAATGGGACTATGGCCTCTCTCATTCTAATATGCTACCACTATAAATACCGATTAAATAACACCCTCTTAATAATGTACCTACCAAAGGTCAGTAGGTCCTCTGTAGAGTGACTATTCTTGTAGCAGTGCATATATCTTGCTGTGACTATCCACACTCTCACCTCCCCACCCAAAGCCAGTCAAAGGCATGTGTGAGCTAACTGACTACCATGCTGGGCAGCATAAACCTTTTTGATTATGCAAGTGTCTCTGGAAAAATTTATTGAGCATGCATCTCTACTATGTGCATGTTTATTTACTTATAAAGGGTGTAATGGGGCTTTCCCAGTGGCTCAAGTGTGCTTTGCCAATGGCTCAAGCAGTGAAGAATCTGCCTATGATGCAGGAGACGTGCGTTCAATCCCTGGGTTGGAAAGATCTTCTGGAGGAGGAAATGGCAACCCACTCCAGTATTCTTGCCTGGAAAATCTGATAGACAGAGAAGCCGGGCATGCTACAGTCCTTGGGGTTGCAATGAGTTAGACATTACTGAGCATGCACGCACACCCACACAAAAGAGTATAATGGTTTCAGACTTATAGTACATGAAAAAATGGGAAATTTGGAAGTGTGAGATAAACCAATCAAACATATCAATTCTTACCCTCACCTTATTGGATTATATTGCATACCTCAACTGGAGGTGTTCACTCCCAGAATTCAGAACACTCAGTGTCTTCCTGCTAAACAGAGCATATCTCTGGATGAAAGGACTGACCCCTCAGTTGTGGTCACTCTGGCACCATGTTCTGATGCACTGTGTTCAAACTTCCCAGATAATGATGGTGACAGGCATGGGTAAGCACTCAGAGGGATCAGTGAAGGCAAAGGGGTCATATCTATCCCACCATCCCCATTTACTACCCTTATCTTGCCTTCTCAACTCACATATTCCTCTTTCACTCTATGTCCCTCGTGCATTTTTTTCTAACAGACTAGAGATGTCTTTGGAATGCACAGAGGCATGGTGACATGCTAAAAAGGCAATAGTAATTTTGGGTACTAGAGCAAAGAGGAGAAATCTTTGAAATAAGGTTCCTTCTACTGTAAAAACCTCAGGGGATAAACTGGAAGTGATCGGCCCTGGCATGAGTTCGGAGGAGCACGAATAAAGTGAGAGTGGATGTCAAGTCTCTCCCTGGGAAAAGGCTGGAGCTGCTGCAAAGCTTTAACAGGAAGAAGACAGATGCTCTGAGAGTCAGGCAGAAGCAGCATTCATCCTCTTTCCTGGGGCATTGAGGAATAGTTAGGGAGTCCTAGTGGAGGCTATCTAGAGATCACCTGGGCTGGAGAGTTGGGTTCTCCAGTTCCTTGAGGAGTTTAGGTATGAGCTAGACAAGCAGGGGATGGAAGGCCACTAGACTGGAGGGTTGCAGAGTCCCTGTGAAGTCCAGGATTTGGAGCTTTTAAGATAAGAGTGAGATATGATTGGGAGGACGCCAGTTCTACCTGATCCCCAGTGACTCCTTTATGGGCCTGGAGTTCTGACACCCTTGTTTCTGCTGGCATGGGGCCTCTTCCTTTTGCAAGGTCAAGGCCTAATAAGGTAGGTTGATCTGGAGTGCATGGCAGAAAGCCCTGGGTGGACCACCGCTTGCCATAATTGAGGCAGAACTTTCTGAGTACATTCAGGATTTAAAGGGAAGTGATAGCCACATCACTTTTTTGCCCTCAGCGAGCAAAAAATTGTCCTCTTCTGGACGTTTTCCTTATGGGTTTCTCTGTAGAATCATTAAAAAAGGTGTGAGATCTGAAAACCTTGTGGTATCTGTTTTCTTTCCTGAAGATAAGAAGAAACCATCAACACCATCTTTATCAGGCCAGTGGCACCTCCTATTGGGCAGCCTTATGTCTTAGGGAGCCTAAGTCAGTCCAGTCTGTTAACCTGGCCTCAGGAATGGTGTGGGATCCATCTGTCCCTTCTGTACCTCCTCTGTTTCATGCCTTTGTCACCCCTCATGTGACAGTGACAGCAGCCTCTTGCTCTTTGGTTTCCTGGCCTCTATGCCCCCTCTTCAAGAGTGGTCAACTTGAGCAATCAACCAATCACACCAGTGCCCTCCTGAATCATTCTGTGTTCTCTGCATACAGGATAACAACTCAAACTCGGTCCTTCATAGTTTGGTGCCACATGACTTCTCCCTCCGCTCCATCTGGGAACTGCTTCTCACCGCACCCTCAGTATACCTCTGCCATGGGGAATCCAGGCTTTTTCTTAGAGTGTTTTGGTTCTCAGAATGCCCTTATCCATATTTTATACTTGGGAAACTCCTTCCGACCTTCTCAAAGTTCACATTTTCTATGAAATCTTTCCTGACTCACCCAGGCAGAGTCAGGGTCTCCTCCCTGGCCACTTGGAGTTCTTTGAGCCAGACTCTGCTGTGTTTCCCTGTGTTGAGTCCACCTGTGTGGCTCATGTGTGTGCCCATCAACCATAGGAACAGAACTGTGCTTATGATAGCACTTCGTGTGTGCCCTGGGTCAGGAAGCTCCCCTGGAGAGGGAAATGGCAATCCACTCCAGTATTCTTGCCTGGAGAATCCCATGGACAGAGGAGCCTGGTGGGCAGCAGTCCTGGTGGGCAAAGAGATGGACGTGACTGAGTGACTTTCACTTTCACTTTCATGCGTGTCCAGGAAATATTAGTCAAATGAATGGATAATTAGATTCCCTAGCCTGTAATTCATTGATCTGTTGTCAGTTCAGTCACTCAGTTGTGTTTGACTCTTTGTGACCCCATGGACTACAGCATGCCAGGCTTCTCTGTCCATCACCAACTCCTGAGTTTACCCAAACTCATGTCCATTGAGTCGGTGACATCATCCAACCATCTCCTCCTCTGTTGTCCCCTTCTCCTTCTGCCTTCAATCTTTCCCAGCATCAGGGTCTTTTCAAATGAGTCAGTTCTTCCCATCAGGTGGCCAAAGTATTGGAGTTTCAGCTTCAGCATCAGTCCTTCCAATGAACACCCAGGACTGATCTCCTTTAGGATGGATTGGTTGGATCTCCTTGCAGTCCAAGGGACTCTTGAATCTTCTCCAACACCACAGTTCAAAAGCATCAATTCTTCAGTGCTCAGCTTTCTTTGTAGTCCAAATCTCACATCCAT
The DNA here is from genome assembly GCF_023699985.2 of Odocoileus virginianus. Lineage (NCBI taxonomy): Eukaryota > Metazoa > Chordata > Mammalia > Artiodactyla > Cervidae > Odocoileus > Odocoileus virginianus. The sequence goes on from NC_069704.1 coordinate 13,799,927, forward strand.
ATATGACTACTGGAAAAACCATAGCCTTGACTAGATGGACCTTTGTTGGCAAAGTAATGTCTCTGCTTTTTAATATGCTGTCTAGGTTGACATGCTAACCATCCCATAAAGAAGCATAATCTTAGACTTGCCCTTTGAAAGTCATCTGAAATGGCCTCTCATTTTCTTCAGAGCTATTGAGTCTGTAGCAGAGAGAGCATTGTGTAAGTTTGTAACAAAATATCATAATCTGGGTGGCTTAAACAGCAGAAATTTATCGTCTCAGTCTTCTGGAGACTAGAAGGGTCTGTAATCCAGGTGTCAGCAAGGTGGGTTCTTTCTGCGTGCTGTGAGAAAGAATGTTCTGTGCCTCTCTCCTGCCTTCTAGTGGTTTGTTGGCAACTTTTGGCCTATAGAAGTATCGCCTTAGTCTCTGCCTTCATCTTCACGTGGTGGTCTCCCAGTGTGTGTGGCTGTGTCCAAGCTTTCTCCTCTTATAAGGACACTAGTTGTGTTAAGCCCCATTTTAATTGATTACCTCTGTAAAGACCCGAGTAATGTCACACTGAGGTACTGAAGTGCATATGGAACATAATTCGAGCAAGTACTGAGTTCTTGGGAATATGACTTCTGCTCTCTCAGCATCCCTTTCCACACATACAGAATGTGAGACTGGACTAGACGGATAGACCCTGAAGCCTCATTTATAATACGTTCTCTTTGACTTTGACTTTGGAAAGAGAACGTATTATAAATTCCTTCATTCATTTAACAAATTGCTATTGAGTGCCTACTATGTGCCAGGCACTGGAATTTGTGCTCCATAAGCAGAGTTCTCTCAGTGGTTTGTACCCTTCCTGCTGAGTGAGACATCATGAAGTGTCCATGACATATCTGTGGTCGGCATCTTCAATGCAACCTGTGTCATTTGATGGGGAATCCACTTCATCAGCTATTTGAATATTGGTTTCACAATCTGAAGAATAGACCTGTGGTTGCCAAGTTTAAATCTTAGGCATTATCTGGTTATGAAATCAGTTTGGAAACATTTGGAGTGAGCTGCATTGCTCGGCCATTCTCCAGTCCCAGTTTCTGGCTTCTGGAGGCAGAGTCACCATCTATTTGGAAAGGAAGTATCAGTGGTAGCACTTACTTCCTAAGAGCCTATGTTGTTAAGAATTGAGCCTCACTTTAAAGGCGCATAACGTAGCCAGGCAGCCACAGACAGAGACATAGGATTGGGTGCCTCCTGGAGTGGTGGGTGAGCCAGGCTCACTGGGATTATTCCCTGGACCTTTCCTCTTCCCTCATTGAGACCAACAAAACTGTGTTTATCATTTAAAAAGTTCCCATAGAGCCAGGGCTCTTCATGTCCTCTGGAGTTTGTGCTGTGCACCTTAAGTGCTTTATCAAATTTAATGTTTGTGACTGCCTTGAGAGGTGGGAACCATTACTATGACTATTTTATGAGACACTAAGTCGTTAAAATTTGAACCAACTTTCCTGAGGTCTTGTAGTTAGTAAAGGGCAGAGCAGAATCTTACATCCAGGTGTGTTTGACTCTAATGTGGGAGTGGTCACCTTCGACTCTCCTGGCATCTCTTTAACACATCGATTTGATCCTGTCACTCTCTTGCTAAAAACAGTCTGTTGCTCTCTGTTGCCTATAGTGATGGCATTTTACCAGAGATCTGAGAACACTATGATGCTGAATGCAAAATTTGTGCATGTGTGTGTATGTGTGAGTGTATTTTCTGGGAAGAGTATTCAGATCTTGACCAGATTCTCAAGGGCTAAAGTACACATGCCTTAGACAGGCAGTGAAGACTCCTCACTGTCAGAGCTTCACATTTTTCACTGGGGTATTTTCTTCTACTTCCTGTTCAGTTCTGTTGTTCCAAACTTCTAACAGCTTTCTGGAAGTTTCCTTGCCCTTTCACACCTTCAGGTCTGTATTCATGTGGTTTCCTCTGCTAGTACTGGCTGTTGTCCGCTTCCTCACCAGAGAAATTCCAGCTCATCCTTCAAAGTCCAGCTCGGATGCCACTTACATGAAATTTGTCCTCAGTCCGCCCCCTTTTCTGGGCTTGTGTGGGTTTTATTCCCATTGTGCGTATAGAACTCATGGCATTGTCCGGGGACTGAATGGTTTTGAGCCATTGGAGACCCAGCGCCCTCGTCATTCTGTACTGTTTGGTGGAGGGCCTGGCCCAGGGTGAACATGCAGGAACCACCTGTTGGAATTTGAAAAATGATGAGTCATTTAGCTTTATCTGGGTCCCATAATCTATGGGGCACATTTTTAGACTGGCCTTGGAGGGCAGGACTAGCTTCCATCTTTTAGCCTACATGTGTTCTCCCAGATCTTACTTTCCTGAAATGTTTGATATGGGAAAACAAATTTGTGAGATAATAAGCCCTGTTATGCTTCTACTGGACAGAATAGAGAGAAAGCTGGACAGACTGAGCACAGCCTCTGTGTGGTGACTGGTATTTTCAGAGTCATATGCTAAGTCGCTTCAGTTGTGTTCGACTCTTTGTGACCCTATGTACCATAGCCCTGCAGTTTCCTTTGTCTGTGGGATTCTCCGGGCAAGAATACTGGAGTGAATTGCCATGCCCTCCTCCAGGGGATCTTCCTGACCCAGGGATTGAACCTGCATCTCCTGCAGCTCCTGCATTGCAGGCAGATTCTTTTACTGCTGAGCCACTGAGGAAGCCCTTCAGAGTCATACTGGTCAGATGTAATAGTGAGGACTTGCTCTATTCATCTCTCTGTTGCCTGCCATGTGTCTACGCATCCACTTCATGAAATGTCTTCCTCATTAAGATTTTCCTTCTCTTTACCGTTTCTCTCCTACTCATGTGCCTTGCCTTGCCTTGCCTTCCCTACTGTTCTCTTTCCTTCCCATATTCTGGAACCAAACTGTTTAAATTTGAGTCCTGGTTCAGACGTTTATCATTACTAACTCAAAAACTCAGTTTCTTCATCTATAAAATGGAGGATTATAATAGTACCTCACTAGAGGAGGTTATAAAGAGTTAATTAAATGAGTTAATTTACGTGAAACTCTTAAAATTGTGTTCAGTCAACCTTAATGCCTCTTGGTTTTCTCGATGACTTCTTCGTTTTTCTTAATGACTTGCTTTTCTTTTGCTGTCCAGCTTCTCTTTTACTTTCACAAGTGTGCGTTCTCTCTCTGGGTTTCAGTCCCTTTTTCTCTATCTCAGTTTTTCTCTCCCCCCATGCCACCGCCCCCACCCCGCCCCCGGGACCCAGATATAGGTGTTCACAGTCTTCTGTCTTCCACTGCCTGACTCACTAGAAGGGTCTCAAGTACCTTCTCTGGGCCCATGAAGCCTAGAGACTCCCCTAGGAGACCCAAGTCCCCGGAGCCTTTAGGAGATGCCTGGGCCTTTGTGTTGTCTCCACCTTGGCCTAATGATTCTTCTCCCCCAGGCTCCGGAGCAGCCCAGCTGTGGGTTCAGCCTAAGGCCTCCTGCGCTGGGTGACAGCGGTGGGTGGTTGGCTGGCAGACCGTCCCTCCCTTCCCTTCCTTTCCTCCTGCACAAGATGAGGGAGACTATCAACCTGTCACTCATGCTTCATCTTAGAAGCTTCTGTGCGCTGAGGGTAAGACTAAGCCTTGCTTGGGAGCACCCTCTCTCATCATACTTCAGCCATGAGTTAGACTGATACCAATTTCTGACTTACTCTGTTAAAGCAAAGGAGGTTCCTGCTGATAACACAGGATGGAAAGCAGAAAGCCCTCTTGATCAGCTGCTACAGACTGGTGGCCTCACTGTAAAGGATCTGTTAGCTCTTCCCACCTCTTCTTCTTTTATCAGGGGCCTCCTATCGGCCCTGAGCATCTTTACTTTCATTATATATGAAAGCTCCCACTTGCATATATTGTGTTCTTATGTGAAAGTGCGTGAGCAAAACCCACACCATATATCCACATATTCGGAGGGGATTTTATTCCTTGAGAGCTGAAAAGTGATATGAAATCTGTTTTTATCTTGCTTTTGGATAATGTAATTTCAGCATGAAGAATATGTTTTTAATGTTTTATTCTTCTCCTTCCTAAGTAAATATACAGTCTGGCTTAAGTCCATCAAGTGTCTAAATGAAGCAAAAATCTGCCGCTGTCAGCTTGGCTAAGGATTTCCAGTTGAGCGAAATCTCTGAGATCTGAGCTGCTAATTGTTAGTGTCAACTGGTTATGTTCCTGTTTTCCAGGAAGGCTGGGTAGGGGGCAGCACTTCAGTGTGTCCTCCGGACTCCCGGCCCACTAGTTCAATTTCTAATTTTGCTCTTGAGGCAGCTCCCAGGAGACCTGTCTCTCCTGCCTTTCTTTCTCAGCCTCTCCTGTACAGAGTCCTCTAGCACAGAGGGAGATGCTTCCAGAAAGATTTGATTTTCCTGAAGGAAGTTCTGCTCCCCAGCCCACGGGGTCTGGCTTGTAGAGTTAGGGTCCTGCTTGGAGAATTTTTTGTGGACATGCAGGTTATTGAGTGAGAGACCCTTTCCTAGCTTGTGGGGGAGCAAGTTGCAGGCTGATTCAGGGGTTCCTAGGACACAGAGGACTCTGGGAAACCCCTTAGGCTAATTGGGGTTTATTCCTTCCCTTATTCATTCAACAAATACTAAGTGAGTTCCAGGTACTTTGCTGAGCCCTGGGGAAACCAGGGTCAATGGGACGCTGGCACATTCTCAAGGGGCAGATTCAGGTAGGAGAAAAAAAATGTGTATGTCATTTTTTTTCCATCAGGCATAACTCCAGTGCCTGCTAAATATTTGTTCTGGGTTAGCCTGCTCATGTTTATGATATGATATGACTCTACTTGCATATCTGTCAGGGATAAACATTTGTTTTTAATTCCTTCATGGGTTCTCATCAAAAGTGGCCACCAATTCCCATTGCTACCCAGAGAAGAATTTAAATTCTGCAAGAGCAGAAACTGTGTTAGTTTTATTCACAGCTGTACACCCAGTATCTAGTAGCAAGGTTTTTACAGTGTAGATACTCAGAAGCTATTTGTTGAATAAATTATTGAAAGGGAAGGTGAAGGGAAGATGGTCAACAGCAGTGTTTCTCGATTTGTGTAAATAACTTGTTAAAATATAGATTCCCGTCCCAAAGACTCTGATCCAATAGGTCTGGGGTGGAGCCTGAGTATTTACTTTCTAACAAGCTCCCAGGTGATGCTGATGCTATTGGCATAAGGGCCATGGTTTGTGCAAGTGGTACTGGATCCTGTTCTCAAAGAGCTGCCTTGGAGGTTTGGCCCTTCCCACATTCCTAGTAGGCCCTAGTAGGGTCCCAGGCTGTCATACAGGATCATCCCAAGCACTGGGGATTCTGTACAAGTGTATGAGAACATAGCCATGATACAGGTGTTTAAGTCAACCAGTGGAAATATGAATGTGAATTTTCAGCAGTCAGCTTAAGTGAAATACAGGTCAGTGAAAGCATCTCTGCTTGTAAAACCCTTTTGTCTCTCTTGAGGACCGTGATCCCTTCTTATGTAATCAGCTTTTTCAAGGAAAAGAAGAAGCTCTGGTGGCAGTTTGGGTTTTTGCTTATTCATCATCACCATATATTCATGCTGAGTCAGTTTTAATTGTCTTTGACCGCCCCCAGGGCTGTCAAGTGGGGTTTGCTAAACCCACTCTCCAAACTGCTTGCTGAAGAATGCACTGACTAGTGAGGGGCAGCTTTCAAACCTCCCCATCCCTCCTGCAGTTCTGAATGAGAGGTCTGCCTCAGTCTCAGTGAGACTCTGTGATTTCTTCCCTTTCCACAAATCTTTGGAGGCTGGTGTCTCAGCCCAGACTTCCTGGAGACTTCACCCCTCAGGTATACATATCGCAGTCACTGTTGAAAGCTGTCATCTGTTAGCTGTTAGATAAAATAAGCACTGTGGTGACAGGTAAAGAGTCTTGGAGTCTTTGAGGAACTTTTTGGGAATCGCCTCCCCCACAGCCTGGGCTGGGTCAAGTGCCTCACTGCCGAGCACACACAGCCCCAACACTTGTCTGCACTTCTACCATAGCACATGTTGTGAAACCAGCAGGGCACGTGTCTGCCTCCTTGGATCTGGAGTCCCTTGAGCACAAAGATTGTCTCATTTCCTCCTTAGCCGAGGAGCCCAGAACAGGGCCTGCCGTGTGGTAGCCGCTCACTTGGTGGCTCTTGGGCTTACGAGGAATCTTGTTCACGTCCTAGCTGAGCTGCTTGCTGATGGTGCGATCTCTTAGTCACTTCTTCGAGCCTTGCTTTCTTTTTCTGAAAAATGAGGATGAGACTCTGTCTAGGAGTATTGGCTTTCTCTGTGCCAGGCCTGATTCTGCATGCCTCTTGGGTGACGTCTCACGTAATCCTCATAATTACGCTATGTGTGGGTATTCTATTAACTATTTTCAGTTAAGGACATTGAGGAACAGAGAAGCTATAGAATTCTCTGAAGTTATCTGATAAATGGGACAAAGGATGGTCAGGATTTGGAGTCTGGCTGTCTGATTGTGGATAAGGAAATGGCAACCCACTCCAGTATTCATGCCTGGAGATATCCATGGACAGAGGAGCCTGACAGGCTATAGTCCATGGGGTCGCAAAGTGTCGGACATGACTGAGTGACTAACACTGTCTAAGCCCAGAGCCTTCAAAATAGCCACTGTAGTAGCTGTTCTCAGCTTAGGGTGATTCTGCCTCCCATGACTTGTTAAGCTAGAGACAACTCAGATTGTCATGGGTGGCAAGAGGAAGTGCTGCTGGCCTCTAGTGAGTGGAGGCCAGGGATTTTGCTAAACATCCTTGGATGCATAGGACAGCCCCCACAATAAAAATTGTCCTATCCAAAATGTCAGTTGAGGAATCTTGCATTACACTGTACTGCCTCTGAGAAATCAAGTGTGCTAAGAGCCAGGCCCAGAGCAGGTCCATAATAAATGGCACTTCATTCTCAAAGTTCACAGGCTGCAGCCTGGAGAAAAACGATCACTCAGTCTCCAGTTTCCTCCAGCAGCTCAAGTTTTAGTCTTAATGGTTCCCGGCTGCTTGGCATCTCTAGCTCGAGAGTTCCTGTCTTTGTGAGATGTACTGACAGTTATCAAGAGTTAGGGCAAAACTTTCCTTGGGAGAAGTCCAGCTTCCCCGAGACCTGGCAAGTTGAGACAGTCCATACTGAACACACCTTCCTGCAGTGCCTCCTGGCCTCTGACCTCGTGGCATGGTTGACTCTGGAGAGGGCTGGGTTTCTGCATGAAGCTTCTCCTTTCAAGGAAACTGACATTTGTCACCCTATGCATGGAAGGCATTGTGGTGTACTTGCCGTTATCCCTGCGGTTTTGACGTGGACATTAGCATGTTCTGGTCCTTGAAAGTGAATGAGTCAAGGAGAACATGACAGACACCCTGTTGGCTAGTGCAGCAAAAACACCCTGCATGCTGGGTACTTTGGAAGGGAAGCTCTGGGTCCATGACTTTACCACTGGCCCACCAGGTGCCCTTGGGCGAGTGCTTGGAACTGACTTCTTTCATTGTCAGCATGAGGGCTTCCATCCTGTCTTATGCAGCGTCATGGAATGACCTCTGGGCAAGTTGGCTTCAGGGCTGTTTTTGTGTATGAGAGAGAACTAGAAAAATAGGAAGGTAATGACAAATTGAAAGGGTGCTGCTGTGCATGCAGTGGGTACAGGCATTTAGCATTTGGGGTTTTGTTTGTTGTAAACTCATATTCCTTCATGCCTCAGCAATGTAGAGTTAAGTCAAAACTGTTTTCAGCAGTGAAGGACCATTGTGTTTTTGTTGAAAGCTTGGGCACAGCCTTGCCTGGATCTTAATACCTAGTGTGACATTTTCTACCTGAGAGCTCAAGAAAGTTTTACTTAAAATGTTGGCCAACAGTAGGCAGAGTATATTGACTCTGGAAAACTGATGGCAAACAATGAGCTAGTATATCCACCCTGGCACAGGAGCAGAAGCAACTGGCTTCTTTGAGGCCTAAAGAAAAGATTGATTTCAGTTAGAATGTTACCTGAGATTTATGATCTGAGGGGAATTTATTCCTTCTTAAAGCTGACATCATGTATGTATATGTATCTCAAAACTCATCAGGTTGTATGTATTAAATATTTATGACTTTCTGTATGTCAGTCATACCTTGAGAAAAATGGTTAAAAAAAAGTTGACATAGGACTCCAGATGGAACAGTCTGTTGCCTTTCTGGGGGTGGGTGGGTGGGTAAGGGAGTTTGTGTAAGATTTTTCACTCCTTGTGCTTCACACAGTATGAGGATATCTGAAGAACTCTGAAGAACTGGCAAGTTACTTGGCATCAGCACTGACATGGTTTAGGCCTTTGAATTTCATGAAGAGAGCTGACAGCTTGGCCAGGGTATGCTGCTAATATCACTGGATATGACTGCTACCCTCTGTGCTGCAAAATTGGAAACTTAGATAAAATGTAGGAGGGCAGAAGAGCCAATGACAAAGTCCTTCTGTGAGTCTCCTTTTCTGAACCAAATTTGTCACCTAAACTGGTCCCGAAGGTGAGATGGCATCAGTCGTACCATGCTGAGGAAAGGAACAGCTTCTAACACTGCAGGCACCCTCCCACCTGCAGGAGTTCAGTGGCTGCAGACCCATCCTCCATTGCTCAGGTGTGGAGGCTTCCTCTCACATTCTATTGATAATTACGGAGTTGACATGCAGGGTGCCAAATTGAAAGGCTATAGATGTTCAAAAGTGGAATGAAGTTCCAGCTCAGCTGATAGAATTCATACCATGTACTATCAGATAAACTTCACTGCACATGGCATTTTGGAGTCCTCTAAACAAATTATTTGGAGAGTTCCAATTTGGATACCTCAGGGTGCTGTGGTTTTTGCAGCAGGCCTTATTAGTGACCTGAAATAAAGTAATAATACAAACAGTAGCATTTACAGCACTCATGTACCAGCACCGTATAAGGTCTTTTATTTATACTTAAGGTTATTCACCCCACCACCTCCCTTTTTTCGTGTGAGATGAATGAGACCTAGAGTGGTTAACTGCAGATAACTAGTTAGTGATAAGACTAAAAATAGAACTTAGGTTTGTATGTCTTCAAAAAAACCCACATGCTTTCTGCATTTTTTTTTTAAATCAGTAGATTTATTCTTGAGAGTGAGATTACACAAATTCTAAAACAGCAAGTCTGCTATCCAGCAAGATACAGAATATGAACAGAGAAGTTAATCTTCTAGGGTTGAAATTAATGTATAATAATTTGTATTGCTTAAAACTATTGAAGTCACCTTAATACTTTTGCTTTAGTGTCTCTGCAAGACAAGAAAGAATAATGACAGGCTATTACTTTTTATCTTGTCTTCTTTAATGCATTTCTGTTTTTCTTCCTATCAACAACACTTGTATTACATTGTTTTTACCATGAAAATAGAGCCCATAATTTTATAGATAAGGAAACAGAAACTCAGGGAATCTTGTTCAGTCTCTAAGTCATGTCCAACTCTTTCAGACCCCATGGATTGCAGCATGCCAGGCTTCCCTGTCCATCACTATCTCCAGAAGTTTGCTCAAACTCATGTCCGTTGATTCAGTGATGCCATCCAACCATCTCATTCTCTGACACCCCTTTCTCCTGTCCTCAATCTTTCCCAGCATCAGAGTCTTTTCCAATGAGTCAGCTCTTAACATCCAGTGGCCAAAGTATTGGAGCTTCATCTTCAGTATCAGTCCTTCCAGTGAATATTCAGGGTTGATTTACTTTAGGATTGACTGGTTTGATCTCCTTGCTGCCCAAGGGATTCTCAAGAGTCTTCTCCAGAATCACAGTTTGAAAGCATCAATTCTTTGGCACTCAGCCTTCTTCATGGGTAGTTAAAGGTTAAGCTGTAACACAGCAACCCCAATACATAGTGGGTTAAATAAAAATGGGAGCTTATTTCTCCTTTACATGAAGGTCCTATTGTAGGCAGACGGCCTGGGAAGGCGGGGCAGCCCTCAGAGGTCGCTCAGGAATGTATGCCCCTCCTTTATTATTGCTCTGCCATCTCAGAGTGCTTTCCTCATCTGCATAGTCAGTTTCTTGCCAGCAGCATGTCCATCGTGTGACCCTTGGGAAGGGAGGAAAAAAATGATTGACAGGCAAGCCATTTATTATGAAGAATGTGACCAGAAGTTTTACATATCATCGCCTACCTCACACCATTAGGGAAACATGGTCATGTGGGCACACCTAGCTGCAAGGGAGTCTGGGAATGTGCTTCTGGTGGCGTGGATATGTGTTCTGCCAGGATGGAGGTGTGTGTGTGAGTGCATTTGTCTGTCCTGCTACTAAATAGAGGGAAAGAATGGATTTCTGGAGACATGTAATAGTTGCTGATATACATGCTTTCATAAAATTAAAAACATATCTTTCTCTCTTTAGAAAACAGTGAAGGCACTTGAAAATTTAATCTGACAAGGCGTGACCCGGTCATGCCTACCCAATGAGTTGGTGCTAATGCTAATGTGAGGTGAGATTTGGAGCAATGGCCTGGGCTTAGTGAATCAGGCACTGAGCATTGCTCTTTGCTGATCTTGCCGGGGGAAGGTCTCAGGAGATCCTAATCTTGGCCAGACTTGTCAGGAGCTGGTCCCTGATCACTCTCCACAAATACTTGGGTCATCACTTAGTACTCAGGATCACTCCAGGTTGAGAACTCACTTTGGTATTCCTATGGTATGCCCTCTAGGTATGCCCCTGGAAAATTCTTTGCTCTTTAGGTTCTATAGGATGATGGGATTAATTCAGGAAAATGGTGTTGAAAGTTGTCTGAATGTTCTGCTCACTTTATTTCCTCTACATTTTCAGTGAAGACAAAGGGATTAAACAATTCCAGTGTCATTCTCTTAATGCCTGAGATTAGATATGAGTGCCCTTTAATGATGGAATGACCTGGAATCACTTCTAGGGACAAGCGTGTGCCTGAGGTTGGGGCTATCACCTTGCCCACTCACACCCCTTCCTTTCGTACTTTTTTCTTCAGCTGTACTATGTGGACAGAAAACCTTTGGCTCCAAGAACCCTGAGTTTGTCTCGTGACACTTTTTCTTTTCATAAATTGTTTCCTCTCCTAAACCCCACTGCTTCTACCTTCAGTTCCCACATACCTCCTGGCAGCATCTAACCAACTTCTTATCCATGAAATCTCACTGCAACCTCTCTTCCTCCGGAATGCCTTCCCTTACTCCCTGGTCTGATTCAAATGCTTCTTGCCCGTGATCCTGAGAACCTTTGTACTTCTCGCTCTTTGTGGTGTAGATCAGTTATTGAAAATTGAGTTTGAGTCAAGGCTTTCCCACTTTACTGCCTGTGAAACTTGGCAAGTTTCTTGCTTTTCCTGGATCTCAGTTTCCTGGTGAAGTCTGGTAGTAAACTGCCTATATGATAGGACTGCTGTGAGGATCCAGTGAGATGCAGTATATAAGTTGCTTGGCACAGTCTCTGGTGCATGGAAAGCACCCAGTAAACATTTGGCTGCTGGCATCTGAAATCCATCCCTGTGTTTGGAAGATTCCCTCAGGATGAGTCCTGGAAGGACTGCATCCACCTGTGTCCACTTTCAAAGCTGAAAGGCCAGCTGCTGCTTTCGCCTCCCCATTGGGACCCAGGACTTGGCTTAACAGATGCCCCAGCCTAACACTCAGTGTCATATCTTCCTCCACTACCCAAGGGGTTTATCCTGTTCAACTTTGGAGCAGCACGAATAGCCTGTTTTCCAAAGTAGCCGTGGAAACAGGACCAGCCATGTTGTTCGCACCAGATCTTCCCTACGGTGGGATTTTGGCTGTGGTCCTATTGTGTGGCCTTAGTTCCTGCCCATTTTTGACATCTTGTCCTCCAAGCTTCTCAGAAATTCTGTGAGAAATTCTTTTCCCTCCAATACATTTGTTTTCTACTTAAGTAAACCAGAACTGGCGTCTGTTGCTTACGACCAGAAGCTTGATCAGCAGAGTTAACTTTCATCATTATTATTGTGTTGTTTTGCTCTCATCACAGTCTACTGTAGTCACTGACTTACCTTTCTCCCTCCTGGACTGTGAACTCAGCTGTTGAACAGTCCACAGCACAGTTCTGAGCTCAGAATAGACTTGAAGAATGAGTGTGTGACATCTAAAAGCTTCCCAGTTGGCTAAGTGTAAAGGATCCACCTGTCAGTGCAGGAGCCACAGGAGTAGCGGTTTCCATCCTTGGATCAGAAAGATCCCCTGGGGAATGAACTGGCAACCCACTGCGGTATTCTTATCAGGGAAATCCCCAGGACAGAGGAGCCTGGCAGGCTATAGTCCATGGGGTTGCAAAGAGCCGTCTGTGACTGAGCGTGCACGGATAGAATATAAAATGATGGAGTGGGAAATGAATAAATGAATGAGCAGATGAGTGAAATATTTTTGTCAGTGCTTATGATGATTCTTACTGCATCTAACTTGGAGTTGAGGTATCCTGAGTAATGGTGACATGAACAGAGTTCAGATAATGCACTTCTACTATATATATTTTCAATTTACAAGGCCTAAATGACCTGCCTTTTCAGGCTGAAAAAAGTATACAGTTAGTTACTGGGGCTCCCACATTGACACACGTCTTATATCCTGGTTGTAAGACATCGTTACAACATCCTGATTATAGCGAGGACTCCCCAGAAATAACCATAACCAGGTACCTGATGTTTTGCCCTTTGTGATGTATGTAAATGCACATTCCTTTACTTAATTCTCACAGAAATGCTGACTGATAGGTATTGCTATCCCCATTTTACAGATGAGGAAACAGTTTCAGAAAAGATAAGTAGCTTATAGAGGATGATTCATCAGGAAATAGCAGAGTTACGTCTCAAATGAAGTCCTAATCTCTAAATACTATGCTCTCACTGTTTTACTTCTCCACCCAGGGAGTAGTAAACTGTCAACGAGGGTTATTTACTGAGGGTGCTTTTTTCAGTGAGGAAGCTGAAATATTCTAGAGGCACTAATCACATTATCTTGGGCACTTTGTTGGCAATGTACCAGGAGAATTTACATATGTCATAGCCTTGGAGCTATGCTTGATGTTTTGGAACTTACACTGATCTTTAGAAAACCACAGAAGATTGTGGTACATATTATGATTTGCAATGTAATCAACCAAACCAAATTAATTTTCAGTGGTAATAAACCAGGAAGCTTTGGCCCAGAATCCATATGGATTCTGTAGGACACTGCCCCAAGATGTGTCTGAATGATATATGTCTCCCTCCCATATTGGCTCAAAGTGTACCCCCCACTTTATTTCTGATATTAGCCATGCTCACATCTCTGTGTTCCTTGTAGGAAACATGAGGATTCTGGATCCCGTCATGCTTGACAATAATGGGTTTATATCATGGTGGAGCTATTTACAGACAGGAAGTTTTTCAGAACCATCTCCATTTTCTTTCATAGCCTTGGGCTGGTGGGCAACCTTAGAGGAAGCGTAAACAGCCAAGGATGTTTTAAAGAGAACTGTTGGGTGAAATTGCGCATCTCCAAAGTGCATAATTCCTTGACATTGACAATGCTATTTTGATAACAGGAAGCATTTATCTTGGCCCTCAGCTCATTTGTCTTTGGCAGAACAACCAGATGGATGGCATTATACAGATTCCATTTTACATTTTGTTCAGGAAAGTATAAACTTTTTTGATAGGGTATATGACAGTTTTTTTTTTCATTCACTTAGTCATCATTCAGATGTATTTGAATGTTCTTTATAGTACCTGTCACTCTGTGATAGTATCTTGTGCATGTTTTTGTTTGTCTGTTTATCCTCTGTCTCTCATATTTCGAAGTGAACTCCGAGAGAGCAGAACCCTTCTCTTTTCTGTTTGACACAGGTCCACAGCACCTGGGGCAGTCACAGGCACCTGATAGGGATTGATGAATATTGGTTAAATGAATGAACTAATGAAGTAAAGTAAATAACTGAATGGGGCTGAGATCTTGATACACAATCTCAGTATTCTGGTAGAAATATGTTAAAAGAAATACTTAAAAAAAAAAAGACCAAGAAAATTTTGGAAAGATGATTAAATGAGCAAAATTACCTCTAATTCTGTTATCATTTTCATCAAAGCCATGTTTCCTTATCTGTAAATTGGGAATAATGGTATTTACCTAACAGGTTTTAGGGAAGATTAAAGTTAATTCTTGTACACTTGGGTGGTGTGTAGAATATTAATATAGAGTTAACAGTAGGGGCACAGGAAAGTGTGAGGAGTATCCATCCAAGGACTGAAAATGACATTTTTAAGAAGTTCTGCTTCTAAGTCTCAAATTTTATTTTAAGGTAAATTTGCATGTTTCTTCACAGTTTAAAGAGATCTTTTTCCATACTTTATTTCACCTAATTCTCACTCCATAATAGTTGTTACAGTTAGTCCTGTTTCACAGATGGGAGTCAGAGGTTGGGTCCAGATTTAAGTATAGGGATTCCCAAACTGTCCTTTCAGGAGCTTCCTGAGTGAGCTTTTCCTCTGTTCATGGATACCTCCTCTTGCCTATCTGGCCAGGCTTGCCTCTCCAGCTCACTTTTGCATTGTTTTTGTGGAATCAGACCAGGAGCCTCTTGAGGGCACAGACTGTACTGTTGTATTTGCAAACTTTCAGATGCAGTCTGATTGCTTATGTGTTTATTAGTAACAAGGATTTTATAAAGATACTATGTACCTGGTTTATTTATATTTCGTTTAAGCAAATACACAATCACTTTTATTTTCTTTTCCCCTTCTCCACTCCCTGCTCCCTTCTCACAATCTGAACACCCTCTCTGTCAACCAGTGGACTCTGTGGGAAAACAAAGCAGGTAGGATGGGAATGCCTGCTCCCGCTTCCCCCGTCTCTTGTGTCTACGCTGGCTATTGTATGTCTTCCCTGCATCTCAGTTACAAAACACCAGACATTAACCTACTACATGTAAAACCACCAAAGAGATAGTGTTGTTAATTATAGATTGAAAATGTAAGTAGCCAGGTCTATCTAGAGAACCTTCAGGTTGGAAGAAACCAAAGGGGACCAAAGAGATAGAACTCCTCCCTTTTCAATTTAACCAGTGATATATGAAGTATATGTCCTGCTATCCCCTCTCTAGCTTGCTGGGCTGATAGTCATTCTCCTCATCCTTGGGTACTTCTGATGAGTGGCAGCTCACTCAGGAAGAGAGTTCAGGATGGTAATTAAAGGTTTTTAAGAATTTTAAAAGTTGTTTTTTTTTTTTTAGGGAACAGTTGTTTCTCAGTCACTCAGTCATGTCTGACTCGTTGTGACCCCATGAACTGTAACATGCCAGGCTTACCTGTCCTTCACCATCTCCTGCAACTTTCTCAAACTCATGTCCATTGAATTAGTGATGCCATCTAATCATCTCGTCCTCTGTCATCCCCTTCTTCTGCCTTCTGTCTTTCCCAGCATTAGGGTCTTTTCCAATGAGTCAGTCTTTGCATTAGGTGGTCAAAGTATTGGAGCTTCAGCTTTAGCATCAGTCCTTCCAATGAATATTCAGGGTTGATTTCCTTTAGGATTGACTTGTACAGAAAACGCAGAGTGTGGAAAATACATGGGCTATGTGATGTCAGATGAATGGTCAGATAAAGCTAAAGTTACAAAGATAGGAAATCTCTTCCTTCAAACAATATAACCTAAGGCTGTAAATTACACTGAACAAAACAAATTACATGTCTTATAGATTATTTCCCAAAATAATTCAAGAGTAAATGCTAGGTATTATACATAGATGCTCAGATAAAACTCATTTGATGACAGGAGAGCATTTAGAAACAAAGCCAAAAATAAATTCCTGGTAGAATCAGGAAGATAGTGTAGATATGTTTCAAGAAGTAAAGGACTTTGTCAAGAGACTTAGTAGTGACTGAAGAAAACTATAAACTCATCATGCAATAATCAAAGGAGGGAATTCACATAATACAAAAGATCGTTTGTAAGAGTTACTGAATGGAGATCCTGGAGTTAGCACTGTTAATGAGGTAGTTTCAGTTAGAAATTCCTGTTATCAGCATCTTTTATAAGCAAAGAAGTGCTAAAATATCTCTCCTGTTATCCATAAGAGAGATGTCTATTAACATAATGTTAGTGCTGGGAAAATCCTCTTGATGAAAGTGAAAAGAGGAGAGTGAAAAAGTTGGCTTAAAGCTCAACATTCAGAAAACTAAGATCATGGCATCTGGTCCCATCACTTCATGGGAAATAGATGGGGAAACAGTGGAAACAGTGGCTGACTTTATTTTTTTGGACTCCAAAATCACTGCAGATGGTGACTGCAGCCATGAAATTAAAAGACACTTACTCCTTGGAAGGAAAGTTATGACCAACCTAGAGAGCATATTAAAAAGCAGAGACACTACTTTGCCAACAAAAGTCCATCTAATCAAGGCTATGGTTTTTCCAGTGGTCATGTATAGATGTGAGAGTTGGACTGTGAAGAAAGCTGAGTGCTGAAAAATTGATGCTTTTAAACTATGGTGTTGGAGAAAACTGTTGAGAGTCCCTTGGACTGCAAGGAGATCCAACCAGTGCATCCTAAAAGAGATCAGTCCTGGGTGTTCATTGGAAGGACTGATGCTGAAGCTGAAACTCCAATGCTTTGGCCACTTCATGCAAAGAGTTGACTCATTGGAAAAGACCCTGATGCTGGGAGGGATTGGGGGCAGGAGGAGAAGGGGACAACAGAGGATGAGATGGCTGGATGGCGTCACCGACTTGATGGACATGAGTTTGAGTAAACTCCGGGAGTTTGTGATGGACAGGGAGGCCTAGTGTGCTGCAATTCATGGGGTGGCAAAGAGTCGGACATGACTGAGCTACTGAATTGAAGTGAACTGAACTGAACTAGTTCTGGAAAAGCACCATGGTGATCTGAAGCTATCAGAAACCTTCTCAAAGTAAGTCAGAAACAGAAAAACAAATATTGTATATTAACACATATATATGGAGTCTAGAAAAACGGTACTAATGAACCTATTTGCAGGGCTGGAATAGAGCTGTAGATGTAGAGAAAGGACTTGCAGACACAGTGGGGGAAGGAGAGGTTGGGATAAATTGAAAGAGTAGCATTAAAATATATAAATGACCATGTGTAAAACAGGTAACTCATGAGAAGTTGCTGTTAAGACAGGGAGTTCCACCTGGTGCTCTGTGATGACAGAGGGGTGGGTGGGGCAGGGGTGGATGGGAGTGACATGTATGTGTGTGTGCTCAGTTGCTTCAGTCATGTCTGACTCTTTGTGACCCACCTGTAGCCCACCTGGCTCCTCTGCCCATGGGATTCTCCAGACAAGAATACTGGAGTGGGTTGCCATGCCCTCCTCCAAGGGATCTTTCCAACCCAGGGATCGAACTCAGATCTCTATATCCCTCCTACATCGGCGCTACCACTAGCGCCACCTGGGAAGCATGCTTATGACTCTTTCAAGAGGAAGTGCAGAGAAAGAGAGCAGGCTTAGGGACACGAGTGGTGGGGAGTGGGGAGGAAGGGGCGAGCGGAACGAATGGAGTGGCATGGAGCATACACACTATATATTATGTGAAACAGATGGCCAGTGGAAATGGCTGTGTGTCAGGGCACTCAGACCAGAACTCTGACAACCTAGAGGGTGCAGAGGGTGGGAGGTGGGAGGGAGGCCCTAGAGGGAGGGGACATGTGGTACCTGTGGCTCATTCATGTTGATGTATGGCAGAAACCAAGGCAATACTGTAAAGCAATTGTCCTTCGATGAGAAGTAAATGAATTGAGAAAGAAGAGGAAGGGGGGATATGTATCTTATGGCTTGCTGTATGGAAGAAACCAACACAACATTGTTAAGAAATTATCCTCCAATTAAAATTTTTTTTTGAAAATGAGGGAAAAATGAAACCTGCTAAATATTTCAGTTGGGAAAGCCTTAAGAGAATATATAGTTCAATCCTTTGTTTTATACTTGAGCAAACTTAGATTCAGAGACTATGAGTTTTAAAGCCAGAACAACTTGGGTTTTAAATCCTCATTCTCAAAATTGATGATCTTTTCCTCAGGATTTCTAATTAAACCTCTTTTTCCTCACCTACTACTGGGATAAAACACCTTCCTTTTGAGTTCTTTTGAGGGTTAAATTGAACTCTGTTCTTAAATTCTTCAGAGCAGAGTCTGTGCATAGTAGACTCCCAGTAGAGTGAGTGAGTGAAAGTTGCTCAGTCGTGTCTGACTCTTTGTAACCCCATGGACTATACAGTCCATGGAATTCTCCAGGCCAGAATATTGGAGTGGGTAGCCTTCCCCTTCTCCAGGGGATCTTCCCAACCTGGGAATCAAACCCAGGTCTCCCGCACTGCAGATGAATTCTGTACCAGCTGAGCCACAGGGGAAGCAGACTCCCAGTAAGGAATAGATATTCTTATCTTGTAGGGCTTATGAGTTCATTTGAAAAATAATTTTCATGGTCAGATTTTTTTTTTTTGAGACATAAATATACTTATGCTTTTGAACCTAGTGGTCTGTAAAATGGGGATAATGGTACTTTGTCTAAAGAAATAAAAAGCAGTAAGTGTTCATAAATTTGTGGCAGTACTGTTTATAATAACATTTCAGAAATTCATTGAAAGTCATAATAGAGAATGAATTAAATAAATTATCTGTCTACTCTGAGGAATACTATATATCCATTACAGTAATAACTAAAATTGTGAAGTAATTTGAATAAAACTTACAAGATAATGTTAGATTTAACATTAAGAATCAAAAATTATATTTAAATTATGATTATGAAGATGAAAATATAAATGTTTATGCACGTGGACAAGAATTTTTGTTGGTAGACAAAACAGAAAAATGAAAAAGACATTTTGGTGACTGATGAAATTCTGAGTATGTGTTTTTTCCATTTTAATTTTCATTGCCATCACTCTAGGGTTATTGATGTAAAAATAGTCATTTTTTTTTTAAAGAAAGAAATCTTTCTCTTCTGTTTAATAAGGTGGTGACCTCTGACTGAAGCTTTACCTTTCATTGCCTGAAGAGCCATATTATATTTTATGCTCTGCAGGACATTGTCTAAATCAGTGGGAACCTTAACCACAAGATTACTTTGGTTGCTGGAAAAGGAATTGAAAGTTGGCATTGGTGGGAAGATCTGGAGCAGAAATTCTCTGATGTCTTGTGTTTTCTTTGCTTCTGAGCAAGAAACAAGCAGAGCAAGGCCAGGATGAATTAGCAAAGTCCAGTTTTATAGGAGATGCCTTTGATCACAAAGGCTTCCCTCCTGCCTGGACAAGCTATTACAGGGCGGGTGACGCGGGTGGTGAGAGGGCTTGAGACTACGTCACACAGGGACTGGTTGAAAGAACTGGGTCAATAGACTGCAAAATGCTTCCTGCCTTATTATTTTTGAAGGCAGGTCAGGCAGAAGAGGGACTAGACTTGTTCTACTCAGCCTCAGATTGAAGAATAGACATATCAAGTGACAGAGTTCAGTTCAACACAAGGAGGAATTTTTTATTAGTCAGAGATGTCCCAGAGTAGGACGGTTCAGCTCAGGTGGTGAGCTCACTGTTCTCGGAGGTACTGCCACTGGACGCTGAAGACTCTAGTGGGGATGTAACACTAGGAAGGTAGGACGCGGTTTTTGAGGTGCCTTTCACCCTGAGATTCTGTGACTCTTCCCGTAACTTTGTTCCTAGCAAGTCTTAGGAGCCCACCCTCATCTCCTTTCTTGTCACTCACCCTGAAGCACTCAGAGGAATTACTCCCTGACACCATGTCTCAATAGCACCATTTCCCAAATAGGGAAGTTTATAACTGTTAACTGTGTGAATTTACTGTAGGGATTAATGTTAGTAATGAAGAATTATCAAGAGATTAAATTTCCCTAGGGACAAATACAATCTGATTGCAATTTATGTGAATCATTTTAGGAGAAAGAGCTACAGATGACAAAATATTTTGACTCAGTATAACTAATATTTATTTTACAAAGTCCTTCATTCATGATGTATTTATTGAGATCATAAAGACCCTAGGAATTTTCTCTAACATATATGACATCCATATGCTATATAATGCACAAAAATAGTACTGTATAATGCTCAAAAAGTAATATAGGCACAACTGATTTTTTCTCACAAAACTTATGGACTTAATCAGAATAATTCTAAATCTCTTCTTACTCCTATTTTCTCCCCTCTCACCTCTAATTTATAGTCCATTTAGTATTTTATCTTATGCTACATATTCAGAGGGTTTCTTGGATATGTTCAGTCACTGGAAAAGAATATTAAACATGGGTTTGCTTTTCACCAAGTGGTAGTGATTGTTCCACTTTTCCAGACTGTGCTGATATATGCACATAATTTACAATAAGAGGCCATGAAACTAACAAAGACAGGAAAAATATAGAATATAATTCCAGAGGTTAGCAAGGCAGCCCCTTCTGTGTTATGCTCAGGAAGCAACCTTGAAGAGAGGTTTGTTGACTAACAGGGGGATGGATCATCAAGGTAACTGAAGCCAGGAACTCTTCTTTCCTTCTAAATGGTAGGGAGTTATTAATAGGGCTCCATGTTGGAGAATAGCTTGTCTTTCTACCATGTGGATATTTGCGTTTATTTAAAGAATGAATAGGAAAGTGCATAATTGACCTCAAGTATTAATAATAGTGAGTACAGATGTGACTGGGATATTGAGTGCTGTCTTTTGTCAGTGCCTTACCAAGGGGAATGGTAGTAGGAAGGGTCAGCTTCAGGTGCAGGTGATATAAGGTGTATTGTCTATAGAGAACTTAATAATAAAAAGAATTAAAAGTTGTTTTGCATTTTATCACATGTATTTGCAATTTTCAACAATGTCAGTGATACTTTACAGTTTGAGAAAATCTTTTGTTCTAAGCTTTAAACAATGACAAGGGTAACTTAATGATACACGTATAAGCGTCATGGTAGCACATTTTTGTATCTTATCCTTTCTTTGTCTTCTACATTGATTAAAAAAACTCTGAGTTATGTAATTTATGCTTAGTATGCGTGAACTCAGGGCTTCCCTGGTGGCTCAGAGGTAAAGAACCTGCCTGCAATGAAGGAGACCTGGGCTTGATTCCAGAGTTGGGAAGATCCCCTGGCAACCTACTATAGTATTCTTGCTGGGAAAATCCTGTGGAGAGAGGAGCTTGGTGGGCTACAGTCCATAGGGTCACAAAGAGTTGGACATGACTGAAGTGACTAAGCAGCAACAGCATGCATGAACTCAACTATATGTATTGGTTTTGACAGTAAGTTCATGGTGGTTTGGAATCTTTACTACTCATCTCATATGTGCTTTGTCTCCAACGCCTATAGTCCACCCATTCCTGTGTTTAAACTGAAGGTTTGAAATAAATAATGATAGCACAGTGACTGTGAAGACAAACAGAATTCAAGTTACATCATTCTTTTAGTTTGTATGACCATTTAAAGGTTTTATTTGTGCTTAAAATTTAATATGGTCAGACTGCATATGAACTGTGAGATGTAATCTTTTTGTTTAGTGGATACAAGTTTTCGTGTATTTGTGAAATAACCTGCTGACTTTGAGTAATATGTTAAGAATTGAAATTTGAAATTTATTCTTTTGAATCAATGATTTTAAAATAATGCTTATTGAAAATAATTTTGTTGTACAGAAGTAGAAATTTTAAAAGAGAATCTTTTCAGATGATAAATTTTCTAGGTCCGCCATTTGTGTTTAGAGTTGAGCAGTTTTGGGTTAAGTCCTTTGAGTTACTGAATCATTTTACACCTTTTTCATGAATGAAATCAGTACCTCCTTTGTAGAGTTCTTATGACATTAAATGTGATAATGCATGTAAGTATCTAGAATAATACCATGACAATTGTAAATAAATGACAGTTTAATACTAGAAATAATTGTTGAACTTTATGAAATGTGTTGTAGGTAGAATTTTTATATTAAACAAGTTCAAGCTGAGATCCAAGCCGTTAGAGACATTGATAATTCTTTAGAAATCATTTACCATCTTTGTTATAGGTAAGTGACTAATCTCAATCTTTAATTGACTAAAAAAATTTTTTTTGGAGAAAGTGGTGCAGGCACTCTCTTAGGTGAAATCTGTAACAGCAAGTAAGACAGACAAGGAGCTTACTGGCAGTACTCTAGTGGAATTAAAAACCCCTGTAGGGACCACTCCCTGAGCTTTGTAGGCCCAGGCCCCAGTTACGGTCAGCCTGTGGTGCCTAAAGCAAGTGGGGGAGCAAACAGAATTCCAGATCAGCAGTGTGATTTGTCTGAAAGAGCATGAACCAGGGTGAATTCCAGCTTCTCTGTGCAGGAGCTGTGTGGGCTTGGGCAGGTCATTGCACACCTCTGTGATTCCGGTTCCTCATCTCTAAAGTGATGATGATAATGCCTGCTGCACAGGGCTGTTGTGAGAAATAAAGCAGAAAGGAAGATAAAGGACATGGTGTTATATTATCCCTGACACATAAGGATACTCAACAGCTGTTAGTCCACCTTTCCTTCTCTTACCAAACTGTGTCGATGAGAACCTAGTCCTTCACATCATTTTTACACACACGTATCAACACACACATGTGTTGAGGGTGGTAGAGGTATGTTGGCTATTTGTTCTAGTAATTAGGGCATACTTGAAAGCATGCCTGCTGATACCATTAGGCCCCTCTGTATTTAATAGAGCAACCACCAATTTCTCCCAAACTGTAGACCTGTACATTTACTCACCTGGTATCTCGACTAAGTACCTGTTTGCTTCTGACTAAAACTACACATGTGGACTTCTTAGTCCATAGGAGTAGGTCAACTTTAAACACTGTTGGCTTTTGTTATATGCTTTACCATCTTGTGGAGAAAATTAGTAAGAACATACTAAGAGTTTTATGTTTTATAGACTTAAACTTTCACTCCATGGAATGGAATTGCTTATGGGAGAAAATCTGTGTCCATATAGATGGAAGATGAAGGACCGGAAGCCTGGTGTGCTACAAGTCCATGGGGTCACAAAGAATCAGACACAGCTTAGCGACTGGACTAGAACAACTGACTAAAGCTCATATAGAATTTAAACCTTAATACCAGCATGGTTGGCAGCAGAGACAAGAGCAGCCTTCTGAAGGAGGGAGGAGATGATTTTCAGTGGAGTAAGTGATAAATCCTGCTGCCCAGTTTTTATAAAACTGGTAATAATATGACATCCCATTTGGATGAGATAAACACATGCTTTCTACCTCCCTAGACAGAGAGAATAACAATAACAATAACAAAATGTCATACCTCATCATGATTTTTATTGTTTCAAACTAAGAATACCTCCTCAAACAAATTGATGCTATCATCTAATGGCTTACAGAAAGAAGTCATCTAAGATCAACTATTCCAAAACCAATTTACTGTTTTTTTTTTTTTTTTCCAATTTACTGAGTTTTAATAAAGATCCTCTGACATTTAACTAGCTTGGAGTTAAGAATCCTATGTGGTTGTCATCTTATTTGTATACCTTCACTTACATTTTGCAATTAGTTTATCTTGGAAGATTCACAAGGATATGATATTTCTTAATGTCTAATATTACACAGAAGCTCTGTTGATTCTTTTATGATTGTAGTTGGCATTTAGAAGCACCTTAAATTTTTTTCTGGCTAAAATGAGTGTAGCATTGCATATGATGTAGAACTTTGGGGTCTTGATCCTCCACTGTCTGTGCACTGGACAGAACACATGAAATTTGAACAAAATTTGAACTTGTAACAGGTGTCTGCCTTTATTTCCCAAAGGCTAGTAATGGCTTGGTCTTTAATCCAAGGGTAATTCTGTTTAAGCAGACGCCAATTCCTAGTAGTATATTCTTATGGTTTCCCTTATCCCCTCTCCTGTTCTTCCTGGAAGTAATATAATCTCCTTGAGTTTTAGGTATGGATTCCATTCCCCCACTCTTCCTTGCAAGTAGGTGTGTCTGTGTCACTAAGTGATCAAACAATTGACCTGTGCCACTTTCAGGTTACATTTTTACAAGGAAGTTGTTTGCCTTTCACTCTCCTTCTCTCTTTCCTTTGACTCTAAAATGTCAACAACCAGGGCAGCTGCCTTGGATTGAAAAGAAGCTTCTTGTTGAGGATGGTAGAGGTACACTGCCAGCCTGAGTCCGTAGATGACCTTGTGGAGCGGAGATGTCCACCTGTCTTGAACAAACGTCGAATACCTGGACTGTTACATATGAGAGAAATAAACTTTGGTTTTATCCAAATTACTGTATTTTGAGATTTCTTTACTATAGCAGCTTAACTTATACCTTCCCCAGGTCATCTGATGGATAAATCATACAGAACTCTCATAGTTCCACAATATTGACTGCGTTCTGGATGCTGGTCACTTTCAATCCACTATCATTTAATACCTATTAGAAGTTTTCATGTGGGAAGTAGAATTCACAGCGCCCGGCACATGAAGCTGTTAAATGAGTCCTCCGGAATCACCAGATGTCCTTTCTGGATTAGGACAGACCATCAGAGAATTGCACACCTGGACTGTCTTGATCTGGCTCCTTGGAGAATTGCTCCGTGGATCTGAGCCTTGGCCTTGTGCCATCAGCCCACGCTGTGGAATGCTAGCAAACAACCCTGTGAGCCCCGCTGCTGCATGTCCTGGAGGATGTGACTGAGGATGTGGTTGTTACTCTTTGTGAGGACCCGGGGGAAATGTTTCTTTCAGACCTTGTACCAGGAATAGTCGTGCTTCTCCTGAGCAACCGGCTTGGTTTGTTTTTTTGCGGACACTCTAAATTGTGTAACTGTCTGTCTTTCAAAGCCACCTCAAATCCTTTGGGAACAAGATGGTATAAAATAAAGCTATTCAGAGTCAAGACCAAAGCTCCCTATTTAACTCATTATATTACTTTTGGAAAAGTCACTTCACTTGGCTTTACTTTCCTTGCTTGTGAAGAGAATGTAATTAATATTTACAAAGCACTTAGAGTTCACTCAGAACAAGTCATTATGGAAACTAGCTAATATTTAAATTCTATTAATTTCTACTGTTCTAGAATTCCCTCTCTTTTAATGTTCTTCCTGAACTTTGCCTGCTCATACACTTATTCAACAAATTTGAGAATATGCTGTTGCACCAAACACCTTGGGAGAATACAATTTAATAAGCCTGTCTGGATCCTTGCTCTCAATAGCATGAGAAGCTGAAGATGTGTTTTCCATTGAATTCAAGTTTTAAATAACAAATTAAGGAGTAAATGGGCTTCCCAGGTGGCTCAGTGAGTAAAGAATCTGCCTGCAACGCAGGAGATGCAGACAGATGTGAATTGGAGTCTGAGGTGGGGAAGATCCTCTGGAGAAGGGCATGGCAATCCACTCCAGTATTCTTGCTTGGAGAATCCCATGGACAGACAATCTGGTGGGCTACAGTCCATGAGGTTGCACAGAGTCGGACATGACTGAAGCAACTTACCATGCATGCGTCATGCAAAGGAGTAAATAAGTACCCTTTTAAAAAAGTTTAGTGGTTGTAGTGAGGAGAAGGACTAGGGAACAGTGGGAGGGAATATGGTAGTTCTAGAAGTGGAAATGGAAGGCATCTTTAAGAAGGCAACATTCAAGCAAAGATCTGAAGAATTTAAAGGGGACAACTCCGTAAGAACAAAGGAAATAAGTCTTAAGGCAAAATAGGGTTGGTGTCGTAATTGACCTAAATGCAGACAGTGGTATGACAGTAGTAGGCAAAGGAAAAAGGGAGAGTTTGGCGACAAGCTCAGGGACCATGTCATTTAGGGTCTTGAAAGCCAGAGCATGGAACCCTGATCGTATTCTCTTACCTTCCATAGGATCCCCCTTGAAACACTTTATGGGCGAGAGTGGTGAGGTACAGATAATGTTTTAAGGAGAAATAATTCTGTTTGTATTTCTAATGGGGAAGAATCTCAACACAATAAAGGAAATGTTGAGGTGAGGTAAATACTGGGGCAAAGATAAGGGAACCCAGAGGAGGGGTCCTCTAGCTTTCTCAGGCTAAGTGTTAAAAAAGGCTTCCTGTAGTGTATGGTGGCTGAGTTGAGTTGTTGAGGAACGAGGGAGAGTTAGCAGAGAAAGGATGAACTAGGCCGAGGTATGTGACAGCCCGCTGGGGATGCAGGTAGATTAGAGGTGGATGGGAGATGAAGATGGGGAAGAGGCTGAGCATTGGAGCTTGGGGAGCCTTGAGTGTGTGACGCTTTCTTCCCCGTTCCATGGCCGGTGGGTGGTAGGAAGCTGATGTCCATCTAATAATTTTAGGAACATTACTTGAGAAAATATTTTCTGGCAATCTCTTTAACAAAGACTTGCTTTTGCCGCCCATGCTTTCTTTGAAATCAAGGTCCTTGGACTACTGATGGCCATGAGTGACTCTTCCGCAGCCTGAGCTAAAGCATTAGGGAGATAGTCATTCTCACCCTTGCTAGTACCTTGTCAGTGCCTGTCACCCCCACTCCTTTCCCTAGCTCTTGACTTCTCCAGACTTCTGAAGGGGGAGTTAACTGGTGGGTGCCAAGTCCACTTCCTAATGCATGTAGAAATGCTTAGTAAAATGTTCTGCGGTTTTGAGATATTGCTATTAATGCTAATAGCATTAGATTTAGAGTCACAGGCTGGTCCTGGGTCCTCTACTTAGTAGGTGAGTGACCTTGAGCAGGTTACTTAACTTTTTGAAGCTATTTACTCACATATATAAAAGGGGGCAGTTATTACCTTCTTGAGTTTTTGTGAGAATTAAAAATTGAATATATGTAAAGTGCTTCTGCAGTGCCTACTTAATAAATTGTAGGTGCTATTGTTCATCCTAGGAAAATAATAATAAAAAAGAAAAGTAAACCTAAAGTTTTTTTTTTTTTTCCTGACCACTGAACATGGAAGACTAGGAGATGGAGAAGCTACCAGAGAAAATGAGGTAATTGATCTTGGCCAAGTTCCTTATTTCTTCATTTAAATAGTGGGGACTCCAGTTTCCCATTTGTGTAACTTATTGACTAATTGAAAGGAAAAGATGTGATTATAGGTGCAAAAGTGCCTGGAAAACTGAGAAATTTCTTTTTTTTTGTTTTGTTTATGATGTTGGTCAGGATCTTCTAAGAAAAAGATGCCAAAGATTTTATTTGGGGGAATACTTGTGAGGGAAAACAGGGTGGGACTGGAGAAGTTGACAGAGCTGGCAGAACATGATGGAGGTCTGACCTGAGGGAAGGGGAGAGTTAGGGATGTTGAGTGGAAGCATTTTAGACGTCTGTGCCTTCCAAGGAAACTTTGGTAGGGGAGACAGTCTTGAGCCAAAGTCAACCAATAGAGTCCTTCCAAGTTCTTTCTTTCCAGAATGAGGCACCCAAGCTATTGCTCTGAGCTCAGTAATTGACTGGGAAGAGCTTGTGGGAGGTGTGGCCTCATCACAAAGAAGTGAATGGCCCCAAAGCCAAGGTGGGGCCGTTGGTTAGTTCTGCTTCCTGTATTTATACATTCTTATGGCCACAACACTTACCATGATGAAAAATCTATTTTCTTAACAGGATATACTGCTTGTAACTAAAGTTACTCATTTGGAGTCTCTTTGATTTGTAAAAGAACTCTTCTCAGAAAGTCCAAGGCAGCCTTTCTTCTGGTGAAGGTCAACAGTGTGCAGTGCTCTGGTAATAAGCGCTAAAGAAACTTGTGAGCATCGGCTGTGCTTCATCATCAGTGGATCCATGAGAGAGCTATTGGAGAGGTTCTCCCTTAGAGCTGGTGCCTTTCTTGATATAACATAGAGTTTATTATTTAACACCTCTGCATCCACTGACTTTTTAAAGGGAAATGAAAAGTACTCTCAACAGTTGCTTGTGTTGGTAAAGCATTTCACATTTTATGCTTTCATACATGATTGGCACAAAAATCTTGAGGAATGGGAACTTCCATTTTAGAGGGGTCAAAATAAGGATCAGAAAAGTTAAACCATGTGTCTGAAGCACAGGGGTCATAAGTGGCTAGGTGGAGACTTGAACCCATATGTTATAATATTTCTAGCCTGTGTTACTGCTGCACAGAGTCTGCAAGCTCCTTTAATTTAACAAAAAAAGAACCGACAAGGACCACTGTATAGCACAGGGAGCCCTGCTCAAGGTTCTGTGGCCTCCTGAGTGGGAGGGGAGTGTGGGGGGAGAATGGATACATGTCTGTGTTTGGCTGAGGACCTTTGCTGTCTACCTGAAACTATCACAGCATTGTTCAGTGGTTATACTCCGATATAAAATAAAAAGTTAAAAAAAAAAAGAAACATTCTGAATCTTTTTTTATCATTGCTTCCAGTTTGAATGTCTTCATTTTATAAATAATGCAAAAAGCTGGAGAGCCTTCTCAGGAAAGCATTAGACATTTAAAAATGAGCCCTTGGAGGAGCATTGAAAGGGATTGAAGTCACTCACTTTTGAAAAGAAAAGCTAAGGTTTGACCTCATTATCCGCTTTAAGGTGCAAGGGGTTACTATGAGGTAGAGGTGGACAGATTGCTCATCTTCCGAAACATCAGGATGTCAGGAAACAGGGCTTAACAGGGAGGCAGTAGACATTTGTGAGTTGTCAGTGTAATGAAACAAACAAACCCCAAGACCATGGGGAAAGGCTTGAAGAGAGCAAATACATGGAGGAGGGAAGCAGCCGGGGACTTCCTGCCCTCTCTACCATGTCGGAGCTGTAATTCTTTGATCTTAGAACAGAGACTTCTGAACGTGTTTGTTATTTCTTAGTGTGATGACTTGAATCATGTGAGAAGCATGGCACAGCTCATTTGGCCTTTATGTTGGTATTAAAAAAATCGGTCACTTTGTCTATTTATTCATGCAGCAAATATTTAATGAGTGCCTGCTATTTTCCAGGCACTATTTTGGGCGCTAAGGATCTATCTAGTGGTGGTTAGACAAGGTCTCTACCTTTACCAATCTTATATCTTAGTGGGTGGAGGCAGACAGTTTATAGATAAACAGATAACAAGTCCAGATAGTGATAAGTGCTGTGGAAACAACAAAACAGTGTCATGTAGTGGAGAGAGACTCCAGATGCTTTGGACTCAGTGGCATGAGAAAGTGTATCTAACACGATATCATTTAATCTGAGAACTTGGACATGAAAAGGACTCACCTGTGCAAAGATTTAGAGGAAGAACGTTCTAGGCAGATATAATATCAGTGTAAGGTAATGTCTGGGCTGAGCCTTCTGAAGCTGGTGATACAGTGGAGGGAGCACAACAGGGTGAGGGATACCCAAAGGAAAGATATTTTGACTAAGGATCGTGAAGCTCTTTCTAGGAATGGTCACTGGTGCTGTTTGGCTGGAGGTAGAGCTCATGTGGCGCCATGATTCTCAAACTTGAATGTGCTTCAGAATTACTGGGAGGCCTTGTTAAAACCTGGATTGTTGGACCACCCCCAGAGTTTTAGTTTCAGTTCGTCTGCTTGTGAAGCTTGAATTTTTCTTATAAGTCCCCAGGCAATCTGATGCGGCTGATCCAGGGACCATGCTTTGAGAATCACTGGTAAGATTACCATTTTGCATAAAATTAAGTTACTAATACTAATAAGTAAAACTAGCATTTGCTAAACCTTCACTATATGAAGTCCCTGATGATAGGGACTTCATAGATTCTCTTATGGAATCCATATAGCAATCTAATGAAATAGCAATTATGACCACCCCCATTTTATAGTTGTAAAGATAGACACAGAGAAATCAAATAATGTCTTGATGCTCATAAGGCTTCTTCATGAAGGAAGGAAGTGGCAGAACTGGGAGTGAGCCATGACTTTGGAATTCCAGAGCTCTTTACCACCATACTATAATTCACCTCCAGAATCCAGTGAGGTAGAGAGGTAGCAGCTGTCTGGGTAATTTGATCAATATGGGATGAAGGAATCGTAAAAGGAAAATGCAGCAAGGGTATATTGTGTCCAATCGTTTCTCTACTCAGCACACCTTCCCTTCTTCTCTTTCCTAAGAGAAACCCAATTTTATTCAGATGCCACCTTTCCAATTCTAGGGGTAAAACTTAATTCCTTGAGTCTAGGTCTATCAGTACATGGCATTTTTGTGGCAACTGTTACTGGTTCTACGTAGAATGTGTGTCCTAAACTGGTCACATCAGACTAAATGGAAGCCATATATAGTCATCCCTCAGTATCTTTGGTGAATTGGTTCTAGGACTGCCACAGATACCAAAATCCAGGGATGTTCAAATCCCTTATATAAAATGGTGGAGTATTTTTATATAATCTACGCCTTTCCATCTATATGCTTTAAATCATCTCTAGTTACTTTATAATACCTAATACAATGTAAATGCTCTGTAAATAGTTTTTAAATACAATTGTAAATGCTGTGCAAATAGTTGCTGACAAATTCAAGATTTGCTTTTGAAACTTTCTCAAATTTTTTTCCCTAAGTATTTTCAATCCACAGTAGGGGAATATGGAACCTGGGGATATGGAGTGTTGACTGTATGCCATGGTTGGAAGAACAGCTTTCTCCTTCTCTTTCTGGTTGTTGCTGGTCGTCATTTTCAACCACGCAAACAGACAGTCTCTATAACAAGTTGAAACCCTGAGGCTGCAGAATGGGGAGAAGAAGAAAGCTTTTGATGACACAGATCTGTCATTGAACCAGGAAATCGAGAAGCTTTCTTGACTTCTGGATTTTGTGAATATGAAATAACCAATTTCCCTGTCACCTGAGACAGTTTGAATCAGGGTAACAGGCAGCTGAGAGCTTCATAACTGATAGGAAGGGCACTACAATCTATGACAGAATGTTTGTAATATATGAACTAACATAAAAATGAGAAGTAGATGTTGTAAGTCTGTAGGGTGTTTGGGGGACATAGTGGCAGGTGTTTAATCTGTGATGCTGTCTGCAAGTGAGGAAGTACGGGGAGAGGGAAAGGAACGGTGAGATTGTGGCGATTTCTCTGTAATGGCCATGGTCCCTCACACCCTCTAGAATGTGCTCAGTGAATCTGGATGTCTTTAAAGAAGAGGCAAGGGTGGGATGTTCAGAGAGAACAGCACTGAAACAACTATACTATCAAGGGGGAAACAGACCACCAGCCCAGGCTGGATGCATGAGACAAGTGCTCAGGGCTGGTGCACTGGGAAGACCCAGAGGGATGGGATGGAGAGGGAGGCGGGAGCGGGGATCGGGATGGAGAACACATGTAAATCCATGGCTGATTCATGTCAATGTATGGCAAAAACCACTACAATATTGTAAAGTAATTAGCCTCCAACTAATAAAAATAAATGAAAACAAACAAACAAAAAGAAATGGTGGTGTCACCACATCTCATTACTTTCTCTCTTCAAGCTTTTCTCTATATTCCTCCTCAAAATGAGCATATAATTCATATTTTAGGAGTCTAGGTGATGTGGTCAAAAACACTTTGACCAAGGCAGTTTGGTGAAGAAGAGCTGGACAGCATAATGATGTGACTGAAATGATTATTTGATAAAAAAATTATGTTTTACAATCTTTTTTTTTTTCACGTAAGTCTAATATTAGTTGGTGATTTTTTACTTTCTGTGTCTCCCTGTTTGTGGCAAGGAAAAGCTGAAATAGTCCATATGGCTGATAGTAAGTGATTCATTGGAAAAAGTAAGTAACCAGTAATAGAGGATTAGCTGAAAGAACTTAAATGGCAAAAATAGGAGGTTAATTGAAAGAAATAAAATATCCTTTATGAAAGTAAAATCATAGCCAAGTAAGAGGGTAAGCATAGTTGAATTAGGATTATAAAAATGTTAAGAGAGAAAAATGAATTTTCAAACTCATAAATTTCCAACTTCCAGATCCTCTTCTTCTTTACTGTTATTTAATTTAAAAATGATTGAATTCTTACTGATATATAGTTTTTTCAAGCCAGATTTTTTTTTCCCCCTTGGCCCACACTGCATGGTTTGTAGGATCTTAGTTCCCAGACCAGGGATCAAACCCTAGTTTTTGGCAGTGAAAGCATGGAGTCCTAATCACTTGACCACCAGGGAATTTCCCCACTATTTATTTTTAATCATATTACAGAAGGATCAGAAAAAAAAGAAAGAGCATAATCTCACGTCCCACTTGCTCAGGAATAAACACTGCCAACATTTGATTTATTTCCTTTAGATTTTGAATGCAGAGACAATAATTTATGTACTTCTACATGGATATTGTTGACTGAAAAAAAATGCACAACTTAAAAGTAGAGAAATATGTTTTATTTGGAGAACTTATGAGGACTTAAGCTTGGGAGACAGCATTTCAGATAGCTCTGAGGGACTATTCTGAAGAGATAAGGGAGGAGCCAGCATGTGTAGGAGTCCTTGTAAGAAAAGAAAACCCAGGTAGTCTGAATATCCAAAGGTTATTGCTAATTAAAGAAGACCAGACATCTCAAGTTAGTCAGTAGTGCTTTTCTACATATGGGAAGATGCAGGAGCCTGGGCTTATTGAAATTATTCCTTCGACATGTGCCTTGAGTCTTGGGGCCACCATCCTCTTTTTCTCCACACTGAGTCCCCTCAGATGCGCTGTCGGGGTTTGGGGTTTTGCTGCAGTGGCTGACGTCTTGATAGCTGCCACATCCTTGTTTACTGATATGGCAGGAGACATTCTTTGTCCACAACATACTGTGCATGCTAGTATATTAGTATTTTTCTAAGCAACATACATGTTCAGTTCAGTCACTCAGTCGTGTCCAACTCTTTGTGACCCCATGGACTGCAGCACAGGTTTCCCTGTCCATCACCAACTCCCGGAGCTTGCGCAAACTCATTTGAGTCGGTGATGCCATCCAACCATCTCATCCTCTGTCGGCCCCTTCTTCTCCTGCCCTCAATCTTTCCCAGCATCAGGGTCTTTTCCAAAGAGTCAGTTCTTCGCATCAGATGGCCAAAGTATTGGAATTTCAGCTTCAGCATCAGTCCTTCCAATGAATATTCAGGACTGATTTCCCTTAGGATAGACTGGTTGGATCTCCTTGCAGTCCAAGGGACTCTCAACAGTTTTCTCCAACACCACATTTCAAAATCATCCATTCTTTGGTACTCAGCTTTCTTTATAGTCCAACTCTCACATCCATATATGACTACTGGAAAACCATAGCTTTAACTAGATGGACTTTTGTTGGCAAAGTAATGTCTCTGCTTTTTAATATGCTGTCTAGGTTGGTTATAACTTTCCTTCCAAGGAGCAAGTGTCTTTTAATTTCATGGCTGCAGCAAGCATCTTTTAATTTCAAGTTAGTACTTTTCTAAGCAACATACATGTACATGTTGGTATTTTTCTACACAGAGGATTTACACTATTTTTAGAACACAATGTAACTCAGACAATAAATTTTTAAATGTTTCACCACTTTGACCACTAAAGTAATTCCAAAATTGTTTCTTAAAATCATGGAAGGAAGGGGTAATAGTTGAAAATGAAAGGGAAGTAAATAAATAAGGAGAATAATTTTGAAACTGAAATACCTAGAAAAACAGATAAATATGTTTAAGACATGTAAAATGTTTGTCAAACTGCCCTATTGTGCATTTAGGTTAACAATACCTAGAGACATCAGTGATTGGGGATACTTAATTTTGAATCTAATTGTAATTAATCTTTTGTGTTGATCATCTTTTTTGATCATCCCCTGGCGGGAGTGGGGGGTGGTGGTGGTGGTGGTGGTAATTATTATGGTGAACCAGAATTGATATGGCATTTAACGAGGAAGCACTAACTTGACACATTTATCCTTCTTTACATAAGACTGTCTGATTTTAAAACTAGAAGTCATATGGCAAACCAGGAATCCCCTCCAGCCCTGGGCATCCTTGTTCTGCCCTGGGCAAACCAGGACAGTTGGCCACCTAGAGCTTCTTCCTTCGAACGCTGGGGAGAAATGCAGTCCTCTTCCATAGAAGAGTAAAGGCAGTTTGAAGAGCTGTCTGTGGGCCTAGAAGGTAAAACACAGTTGCTTTGTCTCTTGGATTTGCAAGGGTTAATGTAGCAGTGAACAGGAAAAAGAAGTAATTTGGACCACAGACTAATTTAAGTGTTGAACTTTGGGTGACTCAAAGTAGGGGAACAAAGGCCCAGCCCCTTGGTCTTGTCCTGGTGCCCTGTGCCCTTCTAACTCCTTCTGAGGCCATTTTCCCAGTTGGGGATATGAAGATTTCCTGAGCTACCCTGAGTCAAGGAGCTCAGAAATCAACCAGAGGTAGATGAGAACAATTTGCTGGAGAGGAAGAGTATAACACCTCCAAAGGAAGTGAAACATGGGGAAAGGAGGGCTAAGGTGAGAAGATCAATAGAGTGAGTAATGTCCCCACTAGCTGCTGTGAGAGATTTCATATTAATACAGTTAAGAACACATACCACTGTTACAAAAAACAAAAACAAAGAAGCATGGAACACCGTCTTATATTAATAGTTTGAGGTGGTTATTCTCTGCTAAGGAAGAAGAATATGCAGCAGAAGCATGAAAAGCAGCTGGAAGAATGAGAATAGCCTAGACAGTCACACGCAGTGGATGCCATTGCATTTTGCATTCTGTGTGGGTGTTCGTGACTTTCTTAGGTTGGCAGAGCTGGAAGAGAAGAGGCCTATGTATGACTTACTTTGTTAAACAGTTGATGCTTCATCATATTTAAGGAGGAAATTGATGTAAAGGAGAAAGTGACCTCGTAGTGTTTTTACCAAATTAATAGTATCAAAATATGTTCTAAAATTATCTTGACAAATTTATCTGGTCTGTTATTTCTTCCTACCTGTCTGTTTATCTATCATGTTGTCTGTTTTATTTGTTTTGTCTTGTTTGGGATTTGGTTTTCAAATGGACACAGGACTTCTGCTTCTAGCTAAGGTGGAATAAAAGGAACTGGATTTATCCTCCTGCCTAAACTACCCCCTAAAACTAAACAAAAACTATGAGGCAATCATTTCAAGATACTGGACATCAGGCAGTGAGGTATCTTTGATCCTTAAGTGATGAGAAACAAATGAGGTGAACATTATGAATGTCCCAATTTACTGTCTGGAGAAATTTTCTGGTCATAGTTCAGGAGGGGTTGATATAGAGAGCCCAGAAAATGCTATGGTAGAATTATTAAGCTATTAAGGGAGAAAAAAAAAGAGTCTAAACCACAAATAAGCTGCAGACAAGAGATGGAGATTCTTCTGCAAGACCCCACCAGCTCTCCTGTAAAGAGGCAGGCTCTTTGGAAGTTTACCAGCGTGGAACGAAGAGAAGAGTCAATAGATAACAGGACACAGGGCTCAACAAGAGGTAGGAGCAATGCCACGCTGGCGAGGGCGTCCTCGGTTTCCTGGTCAGGAGGGATTGGTTGTTAATATCAGAACCACAGTGTGGCTTGGCTCAAAAATTATTTGCAACTCGTTTTGTGGTATTTTTGCTTAAAGACATAATGAAATGTACACATTTCATTTTGAAGGATGGGACTCCTTCTTCTTGCGTTCCTCTTTTGTTTTTAAGTCCTTTATCAACCTATAAGGAAGGGGCCTGAACTGAGTGTGACCCAGTCAGCACTTGTCCCTTATCCTGGTTCCATGAGTATTTGTTGCCATTTTCAGGAAAGGAGCCTAAGAGGACTCATTCTTATCTAGGTTGACTAACCTTCACATTTCTAGTGTTAAGAAGTAAGGAAGCAAAAGTGAGATGAATATGGCTGATTCATGTTCAGGTTTGACAGAAAATAAAAAAATTCTGTAAAACAATTATCCTTCAATTAAAAAATAAAGAAAAGTGAGGTGAAAGCAAAAGTTTTAAAAAATAAAACAAAAAAGAAAAAATGAAATCCATGGACAGATTTCTGTTTGTATATGTGAGTATTATTTCCTAAAATGAGGTGGGGTTTTTCTGGAAGGTTTTATATCAGAGATTTGCTAATACCTGACATTGATTTTATATTCCTATATATAATGACAATATGATATATAGTCCTATAATCAGGTTAATCTTTTAATTGCTATTTCTTATAAGGGATGTGAATTATTGAAATTTAAAAATTTATTTGTTTTAATTGGAGGATAATAAGTTTACAATATTGTGATGGTTTTTGCCATATGTCAGTATGAATTGGCCATAGGTATACATGCGTCCCCTCTGTCCTGAACCCTCCTCTCTGCCCATCCTCTCCCTCTAGACTGTCACAGAGCGCTGACTTTGTATGCCCTGCGTCATACATCAAACACACTGATCATCTGTTTTATATATGGTAATATATATGTTTCTGGAGAAGGAAATGGCAACCCACTCCAGCATTCTTGCCTGGGGAGTCTCATGGACGGAGAAGCCTGGTGGGCTGCTGTCCATGGGGTCGCACAGAGTCGGACACGACCGAAGTGACTTAGTATGCATGCATGCATTGGAGAGGGAAATGGCAACCCACTCCAGTGTTCTTGCCTGGAGAATCCCAGGGACAGAGGAGCCTGGTGGGCTGCCGTCTATGGGGTTGCGCAGAGTCAGACACAACTGAAGCGACTAAGCAGCAGTAGTAGCAGCATATATGTTTTAATGTTATTTTCTCAAATCATCACATTATCTCCTTTTCCCACTGAGTCCAAAATTCTGTTCTTTACATCTATGTCACCTTTGCTGCGCTGCATGTAAGATCGTCAGTACCATCTTTCTAGATTCCATACATATGTGTTAATATACAGTATTTGTCTCTCTCTTTCTGACACACTTCACTCTGTATAATAGGCTCTAAGAGGAATGAACCTAGAGTCAGAACTGACTCAAATGCATTCCTTTTTGTAACTGAGTAATAATCCATTGTGATACGTATAATGAATGTTTTTGAATTTCTACTATCTATTTTCCTGCATAGGTAAAGGTGAGCTCCTCTGAGGGCTCTTATGGTCTGGGAGTGTGGGGTTGGGGTGGCAGAATGCCAGGTGGGCACAGAGTTGAGGGAGGCTGAAAGATAGGCACACACTTACTGATGGAATGTTGTAACTGGAGCTAGAATTGCTCTTTAGAGGTTCCATGAATAAGCTGGAGTTTCTTGACTTGTAGGAAGCAAAGAAGATCTTTTATGGACTTATACTAAGTCCTGGGTGTTCATTGGAAGGACTGATGTTGAAGCTGAAACTCCAATACCTTGGCCACCTGATGCGAAGAGCTGACTCATTGGAAAAGACCCTGATGCTGGGAAAGATTGAGGGCAGGAGGAGAAGGGGACGACAGAAGGTAAGATGGTTGGATGGCATCACCGACTCAATGGACATGGGTTTGGGTGGACTCCGGGAGTTGGTGATGGACAGGGAGGCCTGGCATGCTGCGGTTCATGGGGTCGCAAAGTGTCAGACATGACTGAGTGAGTGAGCTGAACTGAATACTAAAGTGAAAGATCATACCCACAAGTCTCCTGGGGATCCTCAGGCATGTAGGCTTTGCTGCACGTAAAATGTTTTTGTTGCTTCAACTTAAAAACAAAGTTAAGCATCGAGGTTTAGGAGAAGCGTTTTCTGGAATGTCACTATTATACCTTACCGTAAATAGCTGGAAACATCATAACATTATTTTGGTGTCTTATGTGTGACGTTAGTGCTTAGGCGTGAATACAAAGTCACGTTCCTGGAGTTGGTATGTCAGGCCAACACCCCAAATTCCCATCAAGTTTAGTCCTGTGGCAGTAGGTGTTTGCTTTTGAGTTTGGGTTGAGTCACTGTCGTGATGACTCTTCATCCAAGAACTGGGGCATTTTTTGGGGGCCCCAGAATCAGAAGCAAGTGTGAACTAGTGTTTGTGAGACTTCCCAGCTAGAAACAGTGACTGAGATGGGCTGGTCGATAAGGGAGGGGATTTGGACCAGAGATGGCATGCAGTGGGATGGCAGACGCCACACTGCATGGAACGGCACCTCTCAAACAGGGGTCAGAAGAGGGTTAATGGGCAGGTTTCATTAGACAAAAATATTTAAAAAGTCATAAAAGTCAAAAGGCAGCCTTACAGAAGGCATCAGCTTTGTGATTAAAGTATCAAGCTACTAATTATTCAGGAGAAGGTTGTTTGCCCAGACTTACGTGTGAGAGGCAGCACTGTGAGTCATGGGGGATTTGGTTGTTCCAACCAGAAAAACCAGAATAGGTCTTAAGGGCAGAATCCCATAGGATTAGCAGAGACCCTACTAAAATAACTTGCACATGCAAGGGTTTGTTTTCTTACACGAAGTCAGGGAATAGGTTGTCCAGCCCTGGGATGGCAGCTCCACAAAGACCTCAAGGGCTTAGGGTCCTGGCTTAACAGCACTGCCATTCCTAGGGTGTACCCCTCATATTGATAGTCCAAAATGGTAGCTGCCTTCATAGAGCTATATTATTGTGTCCTTTATAGATACTAAAGGGACTTAGGCCCCCTGCCTTTGTCTGTGGGTTTTTTATTTTTTGGTTGGTCATCATTGTACCAGTTAGAATGTTCTCTAACCCCATCAAACAGTTTGTAAGAATTAATAACTATTAACAAGGAAACGTGTAAGAACTGCACTTTATAATAATGAAACTCTGATGGAAATGTTGGTTTGTATGATATAATTTTTAAAGACCACTGTATCAGAGGTAGAACCATCTAGTATTTCTCCCTAATTTTATCAGAAAGGAAACCAAGGTATAGAGCAGGGTCAAATAGCTAGCTGGTCCTTTGGGGGCGTTTACTTAGGGCCCTCAAATTGGAACATGCTGCTGTAGGCACAGTTTAGGTTTAGAGACTGTTCAGTGGTCAGTGAAGTACAGTACATAAGAGTGCCCACTATCTGTGTGACTTTGAGGGAGTTACTTTTTAAAGCCCTTATTTCCTTGTGTTAAAGTGGGGGTGATAATAGTGCTTACCCTTAAAGGGCTGGTGTGAAGATCAGAGGGAATATGCTATGAATAGCTAGGACAGTGACTAGCACATATTAGGTGGCATGTAAATGATTGTTTAAAAAGGAAAATGAACTTTTATTAGAAGAGAAAAATGATCCCTGGGTGTGTAAGATTAGGACTTTCTTTTTCTACCCCCATTTTGGTCACTAATATAGTAATAATATAATGACATTTTATGGGGCCTGAGTATTTTATAGGTTATCAAATAATTTTATATGCATTATATAATTTGGTCTGCACAGAACCCTGCAAGCTGGATCCTATTAGGTTCTTTTTAAGCTAAAGATGCTAAGGGTCAAAGAGGCAAAATGATTTGTTTAAACTCAAACATCTAGTCAGTGACAGACCCTAATGCACTTTCCTGGTAATATTATTATTGTTATAATTTTTATAGCACTTACCATGTACCAACAGCAGTGTGCCACAGTTTTTGTTTTTGTTTTTTTTCCTTTAAAGTATCAGCTCTCACCATCCTAGCAAGCCTATATGGTATTATCCCCGTTTTACAAGTGGCAAAATTGAGGCCCAAAGAGGTTAAATAATTTGCCCGAAGTCCCATAACGAATTAACGGAGTTATCAGAATTCAAAACAAGATCTGCTTATGACCAAAACCCTTGTGGTTTTTGCTCTTTGTTACCATTTTCTAGAAGAAAAGGTGGATTGTTGGTTCCTCGGCTCTGAGGGCTTTGACAGGGACTGTGCCTTTCCATTTTTATATTCCTTGTTCACAGTGCCTGGCACCAAGCCCAGTGTCCGGCATGAATGTGAACTGATCTAAATAGAACTGGAACCGTGTTGGTCATTTCTCTTCCCTCCAGTGAGGTTAAGAAGTTGAGGAGCTGGAAACCCAGCCCTTGGCTCAGCTGCAGTTTGGTGTCAGGTCACTACTGAAACCTATCAAAGTCTCTACTGAAAACTATCAAAGTCATTTAGTTTCTTCTCCATCACTGGATGTCATCAGATATCTCTTCCTTTGCATTTTTTGGCTCTTCCCTGGGAAACTGCTCATTGCTGTGATTTCGCTCGTCCATAGCAGAACAAGGGCTCAGTAATGAAATGATAATTGAATTGTTAGTGAAAACAGGCTTTGATGAAATGGAAACCTCAGTTCTTTGCTGGTTGGGAACATTCAAAACAGGGGCTGTGGGGAGAGTGATGTTTGGATTTAGCTGTGGTATCAGTGATTCAAAAGATTTGTAGGAAGAGGAGGATGGACAGTGTTCAGAGATTAAGACTCTAAACAATCCTTGGGCACTTGGTAGCAAATGGGGGCTGAAAGGTAATGACTTAGGTAGATTTTACCCAAACGGAGGGTTGTCATTACTCATTCTCAATCATACAGATGAGGATGCTGACTTGGATATGGCAATGGCTAGTATAAAGTCATAGAACAAATTAGCAGTAGGTCTTAGCCTGGGACTCAGACTCTTTATATTCCATCTAGGACTCTTTTTACACAAGATTCATGATTGATTGGCTGTAGTGGGTGATGAGAATGCCCTGAGGATGCCCCCTATGCTTCCAGGTCTAATCCTGGGGGAAGGGGGAAAAGAGGTAAGCAAAGGTGTTGTGTTTGACAAGTTTACTTATGCAACTAGTATGGTATTGACTTTTATTGTAAGCTGTTTTAGTGAACCCAGGGGTGACATGTCTATAGAGTCTTTAGGTCAGCCATGTTGCAATGGGTTGAGGGTGAAAGGGAATTGAGATAGTAGAAACAACTAGGAATATTACACTTCTAATACATTTGGTAAGGGGAAAACTGAGAGGGACGGCGGGAACTGGAGGGGGAAAAGAAGAGTTGGTCTTTTAAGTTTGTCTTTTATTTTTATCTTTTATTTCTAAGACTTAAGTCTGTTTTTAGGCTGAGGCGAAGAAGTCAGAGTAGAGATAATTGAAGACAAGCATTAGAAGGATGGCTGACAGAGCACAGGCCTGCAAGAAGATGTAGGGGAAGGAGTCCTGTCCACAGGGCAGTGGGCTAGTTCTGGAGGTGACAAGGGACACGCGAGGGAAGGAAATAAGGCCTGAGCGCTGTTACATTTACCTTTAGAGGAGAAGAGCCTTTTGGTACTAGTGCTGAAAGCCTCTCATATTCTCTGGGAAATAGGAAATATTCATTGATAAATTGGGTTGGACTTTAATAAGTCCAACCATTGCTCACAGGGGAGTCAAGATCAGACAACACTGTCACATAAAGACATAAAGAGAAAGGAATACTGTATGAGTTAGACAAATTCCCATTTGTCTTTTGGAAATGAAGCATGAATAGAAGGGATAACTCCTGGCTTTTCTAATTATTTTGTCTCATTTGGGAGAAGACGCAGGCAGTTGATCTTTAGCCAGGGTACTTATGGATGTGTACACATAACTGACATTTTTGCGTGTTTGTTAAACCTACCAGAAAACTGCTTTTTGCCAGATCATTGCCATTCCCTGATCGATCTTAGGCTCCTGATGAGTCTAGATCACTGGTGAATTCCAGCTTTCTTTCCCATCCTCTGTTGAAATGCAGCCACTTCTGATGGAGCATGAAACTGATTATGACAGAGCCAGGAAATCATCTCCTCCTGGAAAGGACAACCTGATGAAACTGGGGTTTCGGGGCTGGACTCTGTCTCCCCTGGCACGGAGAAGAGTGTAGACTTCCAGGTGTCCTTTTCTGGGCTCTCCCTATGCTGTCCCGTGATCTCAGCCACCTGTTGCGAAGTATTCAGTCTGATTTAAAGTCCCATCTGTGGGGATGGGACATGTGTATACCTGTGGCTGATTTGTGTTGTTGAATGGCAGAAACCAACACAACATTGTAAAGCAATTATCCTTCAATTAAAAATAAATAAAAATAATAAAGTCCCATCTGTGAAGCTTGTAAGCCCTGGGTGTTACAGTAGAAAGAGTTTCAGTAAACTGTTTGTGTGCTGGATGTTGCACTAGGTTCTTCACTTTCATTCTGTGGGAAAGCTCTGAGGTTAGTGTTATTATTCCCAATTTACAGATAAGGAAAGGTATCCAAGGGTGGGGTAACCCCCTCCCCGCTTTTGGCTTGGGAGAGTCCTCCAGTCATACTTATTGCCCCAGAATAATTGTTAAACTTTTTTTTCACTCTCAAAAATTTGGGATACAGATTATATGGTCACCCTGTGTGAGGGTGAGGGCCTGAGTCTGGGTAAATTTCTGGATTCTTCTGAAGATGTGGGCGGGAGGAGTTTGTTCAGCATGACTTTCTGTGTTCTATTTCTGCCCTGCAACAAGCTGTACTCTTACACCTCAAAAGCATGAGAGAGACTCCCTGCTAATCTGCTGAGTCCTGCCTGGGCTCTCTTAGCAAGGCTAGTTCTTCAAAGAATAAAGGCAAAGAAATGAAGCTGTCATAGGAGAGAACCATTTGGTTATATGTTGGATTCATTCATTCATATTTTTCATTCATTTACTCATTTACTGCCTGCTTACTACTTGCAAGGCCGAGTGGCATGTAAGAGAGTGAGAGGAAGTTAACATCCAAATCCTGTCATCAAAAAGCTTACAGGGGACTTCCTTGGTGGTCAGTGGCTAAGACTTCGTGCTTCCAATGCAGGGGGCCCAGGTTGGATCCCTGGTCAGAGAACTACATCCCACGTGCTGCAATTAAGAGTTTGTATACCACAACTAAGAGCCGGTAGAGTCAAATAAATAAATAGTTAAAAAAGCTTACAGTCTGAAGGGCAGATGCAATGAACAAAAATGTAACACTGCAGGTGTAGAGTGAAGGGGGAGTAGTCAGGGAATGCATCACTGAGATTTGGGGAGAGAGACCACTTCCTGTTTAGATTAAGTTGGAAGAGTTTCTTTATAGGAGGTGACCTTAGGGCTAACTTTGAAGATTTGGTAAGATGTGGACGCACACAAAGCAGGGAGAAAGAGCTGTCAGCCAGATGGATCACCAAAAGCAAGGCAGGACATCTTACAATCAGGTGCCTGGAGCAGTTCAATTTTATTAAAATGGAGACTATATAAAAGGAAGTGGTGGAAAAATAAAGGGAGAATATTTGGTTGGGTTTAGTCCATGGATGATAAGCACACTAGACTAAGATTTTAAAAATTTCAATCTGTTTGCAGTAGATACACATATAAGATAACATTTAAGTTTATTTATTTCTTTATTTTTATTTGTAGCAGGATAGTGAAATGACCAAATCTGGTAGTGCAGTTGAGGGGGACCCCGGTAGAGAGAGACTAAAGGCATGGAGACTATTGTTGAGTGTGTTATCTCAATAATAAAATAGAAAGAGAATAGTAAAATTTATCCTAATTCTAATACTTTGTAGGGTATTGCAATTTTTATTTGTAAACATATGAACCATGAAATACGGGGCATGGTATGAGTAACCCTCATGGCTGTTAAGGAGCTATTTAGTGGTGTGACCCAGGAAGTGTCACGGACCTGTAAATGGGGACCTTTTACAGTTCAGACTCTCACAGAAGGGACTTTTTGAGCCAAAGGGGGATTAAGCTCCACATATCATGCACAGTGTATAGAACATTGATCAGGGCAGAGAGATGGCAACTGCTGAAAGGAATATGAATATTCAGTTCTCTGGTCAAAGTGACAGAGCTGTAGCTTCACCCAACATTCTGATTAACAGGCCAAGTGGTTCTTAAAAACTGTGTGTATCATCAGTAAAAGGTTCATCATAGTAGAAATGGTGGCAGTACTATTGGTCTCTCAAGAACCAAACAAACAGCAGAAATGAAACCTAACAGTAATTGCATAGATCTGTAGGTAAAACTGGAGCTGAGGCAACTGAAGATTATAGTCAACCTTAGACCCCAGTGACAAAGCTCTGGGAACAATGTATTCTTTCTAAAAAATTGCTAGAATTCCAGCCATTTGAGATTGTATGCACACAGTAAGAGTTTTATGTTTTGTAAAAATAACCAGATGTTTCTGATAATCACTGAATTAAAAGAATTCAGTACATTTTAGCAATGTACTGAATTTAGTACCCAGTTTTAGTAATCTTTCATAACTCAGTAGGTAACCAGTAAGTAGTCCTTAGATATACGAAGATGTGAAAATCTATGGAATAAATTTTATATTCGCCAAGTAGAAATAGATCATTTCTCACAAGGGGCCACTTTGGAATGAAACATATTGGGAACTTTTTTTTTTTAAAAAGCAATTTAGAGGGAAATAATTGCCTCCCTAGAAATCATTGTAAACAGTCAGTTATTTGATCAAGAGTATAAGCAAAGAATAAGACTGAAGAGAAAACCCTAGAAATTACAAAACCACGCATCCATCCCAGGTCGGATGGTGTGAGATGCTGTATCAGACGCACTAAGGAGCATCTGGACCTGTGGGGCATAGCTACGTGCTGCAGCCAGTCTGGGGAGGCGTTTTCTCCAGCCTGTGTGCAGTCTGGGGACTGAGATAGGATCCTGTTACCCGTCCCATGAGAGAGTAAGCAAACATAGCTCATTTTAGAGCATGGGCTTAATTTAACCATGCTCAAAAAACATCTTACAGTTTCATAAAACTAAAGACAAAACCAAAAACTGCTCTTGAGGTAGAGTAGGAGTCCTCTTATGAGGTATGACTGGGGCCAGTAGTTGGTTGTTTTGAAAAGTTGGTTCAAATGGGGATAAAATGATACATACGTAGACATTTAATTCCAATATATAGCACATATGTATACATATCTT
The DNA here is from genome assembly GCF_023699985.2 of Odocoileus virginianus. Taxonomy (NCBI): domain Eukaryota; kingdom Metazoa; phylum Chordata; class Mammalia; order Artiodactyla; family Cervidae; genus Odocoileus; species Odocoileus virginianus. The sequence continues at coordinate 13,844,541 of NC_069704.1, forward strand.
TGCCAATATTTTGATGGTAGGTCAAAGCTTTTCTTCGGGAATGGCTAACAGTAGTCATTCTTCCTAAACCTCTGCCATGATGCACAGTCAACAGTCTCAATTCTTTAAAGTGGAATAAGATCTTAAAAAAAAAAAAAAAAAATGTGAAGTGACCTGGGCAATACTTCTGGATTTTTATGATTTTCCCCTCCAATTATTGACAGTCATCTCACTCACACCTATTTCCAAAGCATTTACTTAATGATTCATCCAAGTATCTAAGTTATTTTTCATAGAAGCAACTTCTATTACCTTCATATTTTATTTGATTCCAAAGATATTTAAATTGTCATTTTACTAGTAAGCACAGTTAGCATAAACACATTTGGATGCAAGCCCAAGTGGCTCTTGATAAATCAGTATCAGATTGGTGGAGTGTTCTGGGGGGTAGCCTGATGTCTGTTCTGTGTCCTTTCATTGTCCACATGCTTGGTGTGTCTCCATCTGTTTTACAGAAAGATTGGAGAGTCTGATTAACTTAACAAAGAGGTTAGATGGAGGGTACTTAAGATAAATATATAGGTCCCTATACTTGATATGTTTGTCTACCTGCAGCCGTAAAGATCCCAGTACCTTGAGTGGGAAACCCAGCTGAGTTATCCCCCCCCCCCCCCCCATCACATTACAGAATTCTTTGGGAATGAGTATTATTCCTTTCTGGGTTAGTGGCATCTTATAAATATTGTGATATTTAACTGCTAAGTGAAAAGTTTGCTGAAGTCTTAATATTCTGTTTTATATCTGCAACTCCTAGCTGACATCTCTGTAAAATTGATAGGTGCTTGGTTTGTGTTGGTTTGATGATTGAGTGGCTTCTGAACACCTCCTGCTTAAAGGAAAATTTTCAAAGCTTTTAAAATACCTTTCAGAACTGGAGTGAACGCCTAATTATCCCCATGTTGTAGATGAAATAAAAGAGGCTGAAGTATCAAAGGATTTATTCAGGTTTACCAGAGTAGGAAGAGGGAGTGGGAATGCGTTCTGTTTTAATTGTGACACCAGGATCTTTTAGCCATGTCTCTCTTAGTAGCATAAATTTCATGTAGTTTACCCTGGGTTTGAACATGGCACTGTCGTTACTAGCTGCGTGATTCTGGGCAAGTAACATGCTATGTATGCAGTGTTTGAGTTTGACTTTACTACATGTGAATTATGGATATGAATACTTGCCTGGCAGAGTATTGTGAGGACTAAAAGGGTTAATGCATGTAAAGTGCTCAGCATGCCTTTGCACAGAGTAGATGCTCAATAAATGATTCTTTTGATAATTAATAAATAAAAGTGTTTCAGTGCTGATCATAAAGGAAAGGACTTTAAACCAACAGTGACTATCAAGTTTCCAGGAGACTTCTCTTCTTCAGTGGGTCACAGACCACTATCCTACTCCATCGTTTTCCCGGTTCATTCTGGAGTTGAGCTATTTCTGATTGAACCATGCATAAGTTTTCTTCAGTTCCTCACACTGTCAAGAGCTGGAACACTGAGCTGTAACCGTCTTGGTGGGCCTTGGCAGGTCGGCAAGCATGATTAGTGCCTACCTACCTTAAACACAAGGTTCACCTATAGCCTGGAAGTATTATGTTGAGGTATTACAGTTGTCCAAGCTGAATAAAGACTGCAGCTGAATTAAACTTAACTTTGCTATTTATATTTCTCTGAGGCATTGTTAAAATAGAAACCAAGAATGTTGCGCAATGTGAAAATGAAAGCATGAAGCTAAAGCAGGAAGTTAGTTAAAGTCGGTGAAAACACCGGCTCTTGTCGCCATCTCTGGGAAAACCAACAGGCAAGCAACACATCAACCAACACATCACTCACAAAGCTTTAGAGTTTCCCCAAGAAAAGTGTCTGCTTGTGGATAGAAGCCCAACCCCCTCGGAACTACACATCAGGCCCTTTAGGATTTGGCCCTACCCCATTCATGTCTCATTACTAGCTCTGCCTCCTTACTCTACCTCCTTTCCAAGTATCTGGTGCTTCAGACAAACCACAGCATTATCCTAAAAACCCACCTTGTGCTTTCAAGCTTTCATGAGGTTATGACTTCTACCCCAAAGGCTCTTTTCCTCCATTTTCCATCTGGTGAACACCCCTCACCCTTCACATGAAATCTCTTTTCCTAAACATCTTACCTGACCCTCAAACATCTCAATGAAAACTTATTCATCACATGATCAATAACTGGTAACTCATAATATATAGTTACAGTTATACTCAGCGTACTTTAGTTTTTCTCCTCTTCTTGTTTCCCCTCCTCCTCCTTCTCTCCTTTTCTTTCTCTTCTCCTTCTTTTTCTTCTAATATCTGCTTTTATTCAAGAGCTGTGCTGTGTGGTAGCTGTGAGCCATATGTGCCTATTTAACTTAAATTAGTTAAAATTACAGATTCCTTTCCCCAGTCATGTTTCAAATATTCAATAGCCACATATGGCTTACTGGCTACTGTGTTGGATAGTGCAGATACAGAATATTTCTATTACTGTACAGCGTTCCACTGAATGACACTGCATTGGAGTATAAGCTCCTTATTAAGGGTAGGGACCATGTTAAATTTACTTCTCCATATGCAGACATTAGCAAGATGCCTGGAGGTTAATGAAGGCTTGAGAGAGTGAATGAAACTTAGCTACAACCGAGGACTCTGACTAGTATGTTTGAATTCCCAAGGCCTAGGTTTTTCAAGAAATATATCAGTGCTAACTTCCAATTCCCTTCCAACATCCCCAAATTTATCAAATCCACAAATTTTAGGATAGAAGCAGGAAAAATGTCTTGGATAGGTTCTTGAACCCCTGCTTTAATCGTGCTTCTTAAATGCATTTTCCAAAGGTGATGGAGTCTTGAACAAAATGAGAGTGAAAGGAATGGTGGATCTCATTTGTAATCCCACATCTGTTAGAGGAGACTCATTTATGGGGAGAAGTTTCTGAAGTCCTGAAATCTTGTTTTGACAATTGGTCACCGAAGTCCTTATCTTTGAGCTTATCTTTGCCAAAAGTTTCATCATTTTTGAGGGAAGTGAAATATGCCACCATTCCCCAAAGGACGCCAAACATTGAATGGATTCATTGTAAGCTTTTGAGACAAGAGTTTTAGAATCCTTTGCAGAGGTAGTGAGTTTAGGCTACATGTAGAATATGCTAGCATTAAGAATCAGCTTCTATGTCAACTTGTGTTAGACCATGTAGAAGTACTGTTCCCCTTTTCAAGACAATGCCGTCAGGAAAGATCACAGAATTCACCAGGGTCCTCTAGCTAACTAGCCATCAATTCCAGCTGGAACTCAGATCTTGTAACTCAAAGTTGAGGGCTCTTTTTATTATGCAAGATTTTTCTAATCTGTATGAATTACTTGGGAACTCCTATTAAAAATAGCTAGACTTATTGAATCAGAATCTCCAGACTGGAAGTCTGAGAATTTGTATTTTTACTGAGTGGCTAAGGTGGTTAAATATATATTGAACCAGAATGTGTCAATTCCCTTTGGGATTAAATTCTCATTTTAATATATTGTGGATCTTGCATAAAAGATCTTACTATTTAATCATCTGCTTGAGTTTTAGAGCTGGGTCTGGTTATTTCACAGAGATACAAATTTACAGACTCTCAGTTTAAAGATATGTTGAGGTCATTTGTTTTCATTCTCATGGGATGCAGGAATTATTATTACAGTGCCCCTGGGAAAGGGTCAAATAACAGTTAATTGATTAGTTCCCTTATTCTGTGGGGAAACTGCTTCCATTGCTGAGCTGTTCCTCTTATTAGAAAGCACTTCCTTCTCCTGAGCTAAATCTGCCTCCTCTTTGGTCCAGTTAGGACTTTCAGAGCAACAGGGAACAATTTAGTGTCCTAAGGAGTTAACTGTCCTGTTTAGAGGGAACTTAGAGATCACATGCTTGAATCTTTTCATTGTTCAGCTGAGGAAACTGACATACATTCTTTCAACATTCATTAATAGATATGTATTATGCTCTTCATTTAAAGATGGGCACAATAGGGGACAGAAATATCTTCTAAGAGAAGCAGAATATATTAAGAAGAGGTGGCAAGAATACACAGAGGAACTATACAAAAAAAGATCTTAATGACCCAGACAACCATGATAGTGTGATCGCTCAACTAGAGCCAGACATCCTGGACTGCAAAGTCAAGTGAGCCTTAGGAAGCATCACTATGAACAAAGCTAGAGGAGGTGATGGAATTCCAGCTGAGCTATTTCAAATCCTAAAGATGATTCTGTGAAAGTACTGCACTCAGTATGCCAGCAGATTTGGAAAACTCAGCAGTGGCCACAGGACTGGAAAATGTCAGTCCTCATTCCAATCCCAAAGAAGGGCAGTGTCAAAAAATGTGCAAGCTACCAAGCAATTGCACTCATTTCACATGCTAGCAAAGTAATGTTCAAAATTCTCCAAGCTAGACTTCAACAGTACATGAACTGAGAACTGCCAGATGTACAAGCTGGTTTTAGAAAAGGCAGAGGAACCAGAGATAAAATTGCCAACATCTGCTGAATCATAGAAAAAGCAAGAGAATTCCAGAAAAATGTCTGCTTCATTGACTACATTAAATCTTTTGACTGTGTGGATCACAATAAACTGTGGAAAATTCCTAAAGAAATGGGAATATCAAACCACCTGACCTGTCTCCTGAGAAAGCTGTATGCAGGTCAAGAAGTAACAGTTAGAACTGTACATGGAACAACAGACTGGCTCCAAATTGGGAATGGAGTACGTCAAGGCTGTATATTGTCACCCTGTTAATTTAACTTATATGCAGGGTACATAATGTGAAATTCAGGCCTGGATGAAGAACAAGCTGGAATCAAGATTGCTGGGATTAATATCAATAACCTCAGATTTGCAGCTGACACCACCCTTATGGCAAAAAGCAAAGAGGAACTAAAGAACCTCTCAATGAAGGTAAAAGAGGAGAGTGAAAAAGCAAAACTGGCTTAAAACTCAGCATTCAGAAAACAAAGATCATGGCATCCAGTCCCATCACTTCATGGCAAATAGATGGGGAAACAATGGAAACAGTGACAGACTTTATTTTCTTGGGCTCCAAAATCTCTGTGGTTGGTGATTGCAGCTATGAAATTGAAAGATGCTTGCTCCTTGGAAGAAAAGCAATGACAAACCTAGCCAGCGTATTAAAAAGCAGAGACATTACTTTGCTGACAAAGCTTTGTCAAAGCTATGGTTTTCCAGTAGTCATGTATGGTTGTGAGAGTTGGACCATAAAGAAAGTGGAGTGCTGAAGAACGGATGCTTTCGAACTGTGGTATTGGAAAAGATTCTTGAGAGTCCCTTGGATAGCAAGGAGATCCAACCAGTCCATCCTAAAGGAAATTAGTCCTGAATATTCACTGGAAGGATGGTGAAGCTGAAACTCCATTACTTTGGCCACCTGATGTGAAGAGCTGACTCATTTGAAAAGACCCTGATGCTGGGAAAGATTGAAGGTGGGAGGAGAAGGGGCCAACAGAGGATGAGATAGTTGGATGGCATCACCAACTTAATGGACATGAGTTTGAGTAAACTCTGGGAGTTGGTGATAGACAGGGAGGCCTGGCGTGCTGCAGTTCATGGAGTTGCAACGAGTCATACATGACTGAGCAACTGAACTGAACTGAGGACTATTGCATAGGAGGCAGAATTTCAGATAGCTCTGAGAAATTGCCCCAGAGAGGTAGGGAGTAAGATCAGTATGTGATTTTAGTGAAGGAGGAGTACCTGCAATCAAGCATGTATTTTTTTGCAGAAGGTTTCTTGTGAGGCTTACTACTAGTCATGAGAAGCAGATGTCACCATGAGGGATTTTTGTGCTTTTCTGGATATGAGGATGTATAAGAATTGAGCTCATAAAATCATCTCCTGAAAACACCTCACTATCTGAAGACCCATTCTGCCCATTTTTCCCAGAGCACAGAGTGCCTCATTTCTCCTCTCCACCCTGAACTCTTTTCAGGGGGGTGTTGAAAGCCAGCAGCTGCAGCAGCACCTGATTTAATCCCTGTAGGGGTAGATGGCAAGTGCCAATAGAAAGTGCCAATTTGTAGTTGACAGTGGTGAGGATAGCTGATGGGGCCCTAACTGATCTTGGCGTCAGGGAAGGCACCTTCAATGAAGCAGTCCCTGAGATGGTCGGAAAATTGGGAGTTGAGGGGAGAGAGGAGCCTTTCAGACTGCAGAATCTGCAAAAACTTTGAGGAAGGAGAGTTTTGAGAAACTGAAAGGCTCAGGGCAAAGTGGAGAGAGAGGTAGGATGAACCTGGAGTGTGGGGCAGAGGCCTTTTGTGCCATGTTAAGGAGTTTTCCTTCGTCCTCAGAACAAATGGGGACCATGATGCACTTGTATTTTTACATCTCAATCTGGCTGTCCTACAAATACTGGACTGCAGGCCCTGTCTGAGTGGGTGTGAAGACACTAGTGATGAATTAAGAACTTACTGCACAAGTTCAGGTGAGAGATAAAGGTAGCTTGGGTTAGGGTTTTGGTAATGGAGATGGAAAAGAGTGCTCATATTTGAGACATACTCAGGAGATGGAAGGAGTAATATCTGTGATGTATTGATTGTATAGGTTAAGAAAGGGTTTTACGGAAGGACTGGTCTAGAGATCCAGATGAAGGGGTAATTCCTTAACTGAGACCACATAGCTAGATAATTACAAAGTAGAGGACAAGGCCAACAAGTCTAAAGCCAGGATGTGGGTTAGCCTGCTACAGGGTGAAGGGACTCCACGTTGGCAGTAAACAGACCAGCTTTGAACCCTGGCTTTGCCACTGACAAGCTCCGTGATCTTGACCCATTTCCTTTACCTCTTCAACATGGGGATGAGGATGATAAACACACCTCTTTCATAGGTGATTTGTGGGAAATTAAATGAGATGTTTGTAAAGTTTGTAAAGCTTTTACTATGCCTAACACATACCAAACACCAAAATGATAACCTAGCTGAGGTTATTGTTTTTATTACTAAGAGTTACTATATCTTCCTTGAGTCATCTTACTAATTTACAGAATTATTCTTCTTCCCCAAATACTAATGGAACATTCTGCTGGGCTCTAGTTACACAAGATTAAAAACCTTGTGGTACTTACAACAAGTGGAATAGTTGTGATAGTTGGATGTCATGTAGCCACTGACTCTGCCTCTGATGACCAGGAAAGACTTTTTAAACTGATGTTTATCTCAGCCTTGAAGATATTTTTCACATGGAGGAGAGGCAAGAGGTGATAGTAGTGGTGGTAAAGGTGGTATGGGGCATTTTATTAAGAAGGAACACCAATGTATGACAAAAACCACTACAATATTGTAAAGTAATTAGCCTCCAACTAATAAAAATAAATAGAAAAAAAAATGCCTACATTATAGAATTGTTGTGAGAAAAAAAAAAAAGAAGGAACACCAAGTGGAAAAACACAGAAGCCTGAGAAAAACCTCTCCTTTGAGCATCTGCAAGAAATTCAGCATGGCTGAACTGATGATTCCTTTTGGCTGAGTGGCATATATCATTGGAAAGATGGGCAGGTGCTAGATTGCAAAATAATTTGTAGGTCAAGCTAAAGATCTTAAAAGTTATTCTGCAGACAGTTGAGAGATGCTGAAGCTTTTTAAGCTGAGTAACATAATCAGAATTTTGTGTAAAGAGGTTTCCCTCCCCCAAGGGATCATATTTTTTTCTCTTGTGAATCTTTGTGGGTAGTCCCTCTAGAAGGTTTGACGTTGGAATTACTAGAGAAATAGTGCTTAGAAGACGGTTGCCTTCCTCACAAGAATGTCTCAGAAGAGAGAATATAATATGATCATCTGTGTTTTTGAGTGCTTCGATGAGATGTCTTCCCAATCCCTTCGGGTTGATCTCTGGGAAAGAAAAGTCATGATGAGTGTGGGTCCCTGTGGTTCTAGATGCTGAGACTGCTACTAATCAGTGTATATGAAACTCAATCAATTAACTAGAGACCCAAACATGTAACCACACAAGGCAAAAGTATGGTCAAGATCAAGATAATCTGCTTGCATTTATTTCCCAGCAATCTAGAAAGAATAGAGGAGAGAATATGACCTTCAAACTACTCATAGCATCTGAAAGAAGGGACGTTTATCTTACTTGAATTTCCCTCTTGAAACAATATATTTGACTAATTTAAAAATAAGAATCTTGTTAAGAGACTGTTCTATAATGAGTATTCTTTATGAGTAACAAAAAATATTGTTGGCAGTGACAGACTCTTCAGTCTGAAATAATGACAGTTCATAAATGCACAGTGTAACCAACACATTTCAAAGAATCCAGAGATTCCAATATTCATTTGGTTCTTCTGCACTGAAGTCGCTTAGGAGATCACTCTGGTTTCATATGGATTTTCCCCCCATGTTTCAAATTGGTTAATTTCACTCATTCTGGTTTTGATTCTGGATTCTTTGTTGTTTTATCATGTTAGCCTTGACTGTCCTCATGATGTTTGCTTGTGCCTTCTTGCCCTCAGTTTTTTCTTTGATGACTGGATTCACTTTGTATTCTGATCACATGAAGGTTTTGAAATCCCTTTGTTTGAAATTGTTCTCTTTCTTTAGGGTTGGAACTGAATATGCATTCCTCCACTTTGCCATACATTGACAGTTCCTCCATAAGACTTTAAGTATCTCTTAGACTTATATGAGCTTCCAACCATTATCCATCCAAATTGAGGGTGGGATATACTTTTGTTCATGTTTAATATTGATTCAGAGATCTCTTTGTGCTCAGTAAATTATTTTCATGCAATGGGTGTATCCATTGCATGCCACCCAACTTCCAAATGCTGGAACTAGTTCCACATTACTGCCTCATCTATTTGGGAACCTTGTGTCCTATCATCTTCATCCTGGTCATAAATGTGATGCTCAGCCATGTGAAGGAAGCCAAGGAGAAAGTCCTTGCTTTTAATATGTGAGACTTGAAGACTCCAAATAGCTTTTTAAGTCAATAAGAGAAAAGAGGAGCTAGACAGTAGATTGCCTTCTGGTATATAAATACAGGAATTTGACACACAAGGCAGAAATGCTTCTTTTGTGGACAGTTTAACATTTCTGTTTAAAAAGAAATGCTGGTATTAGCATTTTCTGGATTAAGTATATACAGTGGTAAGGAGCTTTTGCTTAAAATTTGTGAGAAAATGGACATTTCTTAGTACATTCAGTAAGCATAAATTTTGTTGTTCCTTTTTTTTTTTTTTTTTGGTGCGTGCTGACTTTTGAGAAGCCTCCTGGTAAGGATGGTCAAACACCTATTGGTGTTGGGAGAAGTATTCTGGAATCTGCTCTGCTTATTTCCAGTTGGCCTTTTCTATGATCCAGTGGTCATTAGCCCTAAACTCTCATTTTTCATTATGATCTTACTCATATACTTTTAGATTTGATGCTTATATGTGGTTCATGATTATCAGGTTTGTTTCATAGATTTGGGCTTATACTCTGTCCAGGGTTCTTCTGTCTCTGCATCTCTTTTATAGTTTACCTTCCTCAGCCAGGCTTCCTGGAACCTGATTTCTGGACATCCAATTTCAATTTGGGGAGTAGAAGCGACTAAAATGAGATTCAAAAAAGGGGTAAGTTTGCTCAGTGGAGGATGGGCAGCTGAAACAAACAGGAGGAATATTTGAAGTGAGATGAGATGAAATGCAAAATTCTCAAAATATTGGTTGACAATAACCTTCAATAACTGAAGGATCAATTAACCAGACTCTCTATCCCTCAGACATTTCCATTAACTTTGGAAAAATTCTAAACAAAGTCATTAGGAAAAAAAAAAACAGATGGATGAGGTCTGGGACTTCAAAAGAGGCAAAGTTTAATACAAGACTTTAATGGGACCCACCTGACAAAACAAAGACAGGACTTAGGCTTGTGCTGTTGGAAATAAAGAGACAAAGAAATAGAGGCGCACAAGACAATGCCTATCGGGCTGCAAGGGCTTAAATTGATCTTTAATGCAATTTTTAAAACACAAAACCATGCACAGAATCTAGAGGACCTGCTTGGAATTAACTTCTGATGTTGCTGACTTCAAAGGCAATCAGGACACAGAGACCAATGAGGCAGATCTTCCCACAATAATATAGGAGGCATATTTCATGGCCAGGGACCCAGCAAAAGAGTTCATAGCTACAGATCAGACAGGAAAAATGAAGTATTTCTCTGTGAGAAGATGGTTTTCCAAATTAGTTGCCAGGTCCTAAGCAGAACATTCAAAGCCCATGTGTTGGACGTGAGGGTCAGAGGGCATAGAAAGAAGGTGATGTCACCATCAAAAGACAGCAGCCAAATTACCTAGATTTTTATTGTGTTTTCTCACAGTTAGTAAATCTTAGTTAGGGCTTAACCAGTTATTGCACAATCAAACACAAGACATACTGGAACCTCAGTGGGTAGAAGATTCAGGACCTACTGAGCTATGGCGAGAATCAAAGGACTGAAGGACTGACCCCAAACACAGTATCTAAAAATGCTTCAAATTTGCTTCCATCTAGGCTGGACTTGACAGCCAGAGGTATTCAACGTGGTAGCAGTGCCTGATAATAAGTATTTCTAGAAAGTAGTGGTTTTTCAGTTCAAGGGCACAGTTGTGGTTATAGAAGGTCTTCTGATATTGGGGCAGGGCATCAGCCAACTGCTTGGAAAGGAAGCAGGGACCAGCTTCCAGGAAGACGATGCTGGCTTAAATTAAGGTGTCAAGGCCACAGACTACTAGCTAATGTTGAGAGTAGGACTCTATCCTGTAACATCTAATATGAACAAAAAACTGGGACCCAGGGAAGCAAGCCATATTGGTTAAAAGTTGTGTAATAATTGAGATAGGGATCACCCTGTAGATGCATTATATAATTGGCCTATGCAGCAAGCCTAATTCCAGAATTTCCTGAGTGTGCTAACATACTGGCCGCTCCAGTAAGCACTGTCTCAGTACGAGTCTCCTCGGTGACTGCTGCAGAGTAAGGCTTGGAGGAGGAGTTGACCCAGTTCTAGACTTGGCACGAATGGACTTAAGACAAGCTGGGCTGTTTTGTGCCCATCTGGAGCTCAGATAACACAGCTTCAGAGGAACTGGCCACATGGTGTGCGTTTTAAATCTTCATAGTGTTTGTGGCTCTAACTTAGGGCATAAGCAGAGGTTTTGACTGGCTATTCTCTGTCTCCCTAGATATGTCAGACATCTTCTGCACCCTGCTCTGTGCCCAGGGAAGCTGAACTCAATGAACTACATCAACCCAGCCTCTTGGCCTCCCTCTGCTCACTGGGCTCTTCCCTGGGGAGCCATGATAGCGAACAGGTGGAAAGAGAGGGTGGGATAGTGTTTTCTCTTGCTCCTTCCCTGCTGGGCCATGGATTGGAAGTGGCTGCCTTCCTCACCCAAGGCCACATCTCCTATTACACGGCCCCTCCTTCTGCTATAGCCCTCATTGGGTTCTAGGGGCCACTCACTCCTTTTTCTCCTTCAGGCCGGGCTAGTGGTGGATTCTCCACTTCTTCTGGGTCCATGCCCCTTTGGCTCATGATCGTTGTTGGTTTCCCTTAAACCCAACAGTACCTTTGTAAATACTCTTTTCGTGAAACTACATTTGCTTCTACCTTTTTGTCTGAATATGATCAATACAGAAGCATAACCATGTTTAAGTGTGATATTTGAAAAATTTTGTTACTTAACAAAAAAAATGGAAACAAACCAAGTTTCCATGGATGGAGAATTGGTTAAATTGGTTATGATCTATTTATATCAAATGGTATCATATTTAGCCAATAAAAATCATGTTATTAAAACATTTAATGTCATAGGATAATACTCAATACATAAAGGAGAAAAAAATGGTATAAAATGATATGTGCAGATTGGTGTTGTATACTCCCAGTATATATATTGGGGAATATATATAGGAAGAAAACACACCCAATTATTAAAAGTTATTAAATCTCTGCTGCAGTTGAAGGTAATTTTTGTTTTCTTGTTTTCGTATTTCCCATGGAAATATATTACTTTATATTTGGAAAAAAAATTATGGAAAGCAAAATAAGAGAATACCTGTGATCTAGAAAGATATTCATCACTTGTGAGAGTACTATCATATTTGAAGGGTTGTCGTAGTATACTTTTATACATTCAGGTAAGTCTTGGCAGTCAATCTTTTATATAAAATGGCTATATAAGAAGGCTTTATATAAGGAGAAGGAATGGATGTCTCTTCTCTCATCAAAACCCATGGAGACATGTTACTGTCCTGTAATAAATAACCTTATTCAGCCCTTTAAGGATAAAGTCAGTCTGAATCTGTCACATGTCTAAAATTTTCCAGGGAAAATTCTTTCCCCAACTCAAGTCTTTGTGTTGTATCAGCCAATTCACAGTGCTTTCAGGACATTGTATGGAGTTAAACATTTAAATCTGACTCCAGTTCAGGGTCAGCTCACATATGATCTATTGAGGTGCTGGACTAGCCCTTCTAAGACTTGGCATTCATATCTGTGCTCTTTTTGGCTGGCTCTGTAGCCTCACAATATCATGAAAACATTCATGATAGGAAGATGGTGCCCCAAAACTGATGGGTTAAGGATTTCAGTGTAGTTCTCTGCCATGCCATTAAATCCCATGTGAATCACACCTTCATTAAGTTACATTGTTATCAATCCCATCAGTTCTTTGTTTTTAACAGGTACTGACTTTGGTCCAAGAAGGAAAAGTCCCAAGTGGTTAAACCATACGTGAGATTAAAAAAGGCATTTTCCCTCATTGTAATGGATAAATGATCCCATGTTTACTTGTGAACTTGTGCTTTCATTAAGTGGAAGTTAGTAAAATGGAAGGCATCTGTGCATGTGTAACAGTGGTGTTCTTATGGACAGTCCGTCTTCTTCTTTGTGTTTTTCTTCTCACTCTGTCCACTGTTTTGCTTTGTAGAAGATTGTTGGGCTGCCTTAAAACTTTCTGCTAGGGCTTCCTCAGGCCCCTTTTTGCCTCCTCTTTTCTTGCATTGGAATTCACACTTTGCTGTTTTCCAAGTGAGGCTCATCTATAACATTTTAATGAGTGGGGGAATTACTCATGTGCATGAGAAAATCTCTTATAATGCCTGCTTGAGTCCTGTCCAAGTTTGAGGTAAGAGATAATTGTGCCTCTGGTTGGGAACTCCATACTCTGTTTATGGTATTTAGGCTTTGTTTGTCTTTCAGTAACTTCATGATTTCCCTCCTCCCCACCGACTTTTATGGAAATCATCTTCCTGCTGCCTGAAGTGTGTCATTCTGCATCTTGCCAAGAAGAAAACCTCTCCATAGAGAAAATGACCCATCTCTTCCCCTCTGCAACCATCTGACTTAATTATGCACCATGCTCGGCCCCTGGAGAGCTCAGTGAGGAACACAAGGAAGTCCTGGCTTGATCGCCAAGCCCTAGGGTCTTTGTCAATTATCATCTGGCACCCACGAGTCTGGCCAAATTTACAGGCATGTCTGTCTCTCAAAACATGTCAGGCCTGAAGAGTGAATCACTTTTTTTTTTTTTTTTTTTGGAGCCGCTATAAGTAGAACAATCTTTTCCATTAAAACTCACTTAACTCTCTTCTCGACACCCCAGAGCCTCTTGAACACACCTCCTATTCCATGTGTGATGCCGGCGAGACTGCAATTGAGTAACAGGACTCATTTCCCAGGCTTATGGCATGCGTGGGGGCCTTTCAGGACCGGGGCTGTACAGACAGATGGAGGTGGATTTGAGAGGCCCATTCTTCTCTCAGCTAGCTGTGAGTCCTTGAGAGAGCCACTGACTTCTCTGAGTCAGACTCCTTTTCTTAACAGTACGATGGAGATAATAGTATTTACATGTCCGACTCTGCCACCCCCTGGACTGTAGACGATCACACTCCTCTGTCCGTGGGATTCTTCAGGCAAGAATACTGAAGTAGGTTGCCATGCCCTTCTCTAATTTACCTCAAAGGACTCTTGTAAGGCAAAATTCACATAATTTTGCAGAATTAATTTGAAGTAATTCTTCAATTTACTTCAGAATTAAGCAGAAGTAATTTGAAAACTAAAGCACAATAAATATTAATGAATTTAAAGAATAAGGAAAGCAGAACTCATTAGCCATATTCCTTATTCCTACCCACCCTGCTGTTTAAGGGGGGAAATAGCTTTGTTCTCATCTCTTTTTATTAGGATTTCACATCATAGACTCCAAGGATCCCATTCAAAGTCATGCTTTCCTAACAAGTTATGAGACTCAGATTTACAATATTATATACAAATGTACCTTCTGAGGTGCCTCTTTTGACATCGACCTACAGTTTCAAGTGAATCTGTGATTTTCCTGCACTGTGTGGAATGTGTTCAGCTTTCTGAGGAGGCAGTAGCACAACTCCACTTATTCCAGTACCTGTTTTATTCCCTTGATATTGTTTGCCAGTCTCTCTCACTAAGCTTCAAGATAAGACAAGATCTGGGATCTGTTCATCTCAGTCTAGCCAGATCCAGCATAGGGGTTGGTACAGAGGAGGAGGTCAGGATATGACTGCTGGAGGGGAAAGAAGGAAGGAAGGGAAAGTAAGAGAAGAGGGAAAGGAAGGAAGAAATCCAGACTCGATATTCTTAGAAGTATAATCAAGGGACACTTGTAACACTCTATGAAAGCAACCATCCTGGGAAAACCTATTATTACACCCTGGCTTCAAGTGTTGTTTTCATATTTGGGAGGAAATACATTATTTGTGTTTTGGACTAGTCCCATCAATCTGGTCTCTTCATCCCTGTCCCAGACTTCCTCTGGAGTTGTGTGGGCAGGATGGGGAGGTCCCTGGTTTGAATTGGTAGCTAAAGGCTAGTGAATGTTTTCCTGCTCAGAGCCAGCAGCTTGTAGTTGCTCATGAGGAAATGGGTAGAAAAACCCTCCAAGTCAGAATCCTTGGGCTTCTGCCTTACCCTCAGTGTGGCATGTAGCTGCCTGCGTTAGGACAAGACTTTGGGAGTTTGAAGATGACAGCCAAATACTGCTCTCAATGTATTCGTAGATATCTCTTTAGAAACATTATGCCCATCAGAAGTTACATTGGTTTGATATAAAAATCTGTTTTGGCAGCTTCTGAATCCAAGTGAACTCAAGTGAGTTGAATTGTTTGCCTTGATTTTCACACATGTCACGGAGGTGACTTCTTCCTGTTCTAAACAACCTTAGCTAAAATTTGCAGCTGATCCAGAATCATGACAGTTATAGGAACTGTGTTTTAATTCTAGCTCTGTTACTTACTGGCTGTGTGACTCTAAGACACCTATGAGACTTTGAGACTCAGTTCTTTTCTCTAAAGTGGGGACAGTAATACCAACGTTTCTAGCTTGTTGTGAAGCTTAAGTGATTTGATGTACATAAAGCATAGTGCCTGGCCCACAGCAAATCCTCATTATGTATCTTGCAGGGAGGTATCAGGGAACAATGCCTTCTTTGCTTTCTTTTAAGGCCTACAGATGCCCTTGAGAACTAGCATGGGTTTCAGGTCTCTATACTTAGGGAGAGACTGACAGTAAAACCAGCTATTCCAGAACCACATGGAGCTCTTCCAGATGGCTAATGGTCACAAGCAGCTTTAGGTGGACTCCAGGTCAGTTAGCTAACAGATGTAGTCATGTAATATTCTGTAAACACATGCACACTAGTGGTGATGGTTTTCTTCTCCCCAATAATGGAAACAAATAAACAAGCTTAAAATTCCTCCATCCTGATCAATAGCCTGAACACACGTTTTTAGGTTCTCTCCTAACCCTGTTTCACATGGAGATATTTATTTTACACATTTGTGGAACTAGAATGCAGAAACTTTTCAGTGTTCTCCTTTTCAAAGCAAACTCATCTGCTGAACTGATCATAAGCCTAAAGTCTAGGCAGGAGAGGTGCACAGCATCTGGCTGCTCTTATAGCTGGACGCTCCATGTATTGCTCCTGGAGTAACAGCAGAGACTTCAATGTCTCTCTAGGAAAGGAGTTCTCAGCTGGGGCAATTTTTTCCTCCAGGGAACCTTGAACAATGTCTGGGAACATTTTCACAACTGGTTGAGGGTAGGCTGTTAGCATCTGAAGTGTAGAGGCCAGGGATGCTGCTAAACATTCTAGAATGCTTGCTTCTCTTGCCAACCAAGACAGAGCCCAACAACAAAGAATTACTCAATCCAAAATGCCAGTATTACTGAGATTGAGAAACTCTGCTCTAGAGAAAGAACTGGAGGCAATGAAGTCTAAGAACCCCCTGAATGTGTAAATAAAATGTGTGTATATGTGGTTTTCAAAGAGTCTGAAGCTCTTACGAGATTCTCAAAGATCAGGAATGGTTTAGGAGCCTGACCTAGTGTGAGTGAATGATTTTCAGGACTGTTGAACTTGGCTGTAACCAAACGAATGGCATTTCATGTATGTACCCATCAGAAGAGGTGGTGGTCAGTAAGGGCATAGAAAAACTGATTCGGGGAGGTAAAATTGGGCTCTCTCCAGGAGATTCTGTGCTCTGACAGGCAAACGACTGCAGTTTACAGTTTACAATCCTCCTGTCAGATTTGTCTCCATGGTTGACACCAACATATGTATCTGTCAGAGCCTGAAGTTATAAAGGTTCAAATCATGTTAACTAGTCTGATATGGGTCTGTGCTCAATAAGGATTTTAATTTCTTTTTGATATACATCTATTTACAGTGTTACTATAAATTCATCACTAGGCCCCTCCAGGATGGGAGCTAGGTATTACTCATTTGTATGTTGGAAATAATTGCTATGGTGTTAGTAGTCAATATTATGTGCAATAGTGAGCAAATGAAGTGAACTGGCTTGGTCAAGACAAACATGTCACTCTGCATTAAATTACAGGGATATTTCTTCTTCAGATTAGCATATTGGTTTTCAGGCTTGTGCTTCAGGCTTCTATAATCTTGGTTAGTATGAGTTATCCTCCCCAAATCTGCCTTTGGGACAATAACAAGATTGGGTTTCAGAGTCTACAAAGTTGGGAGGAAGATATAGGTTGTGTCTTATATACACTGGGACAGTGTTGCCTTGTGCAACATCTTGGGAAAGGGAAAGCCAGTTAGCTTTTTCCTGGTAACACTTCCAGTCCATTCAGTCCCAACCCTGGATGCCCACAGCACACGGGGTGGGCTGGTATGGCTTCTCTGCTCTCAGATCTCCCCCTTGCCCCTCCCCTGTCTGCCTGCATGTTATAGGGAATCTTTTTTTTTTTTTTTAATACAGAAAATGACAGTGTTTTATTTATTTTAAAATTTTAATTGGAGGCTAATTACTTTACAATGTTGTGGTGGTTTTTGCCATACATTGACATGAATCAGTCATGGGCGTACGTGTGTTCCCCATCCTGAACCCCCCTCCCGCCTCCCTCCCCATCCCATCCCTCTGGGTCATCCCAGTGCACCAGCCCTGAGCACCCTGTCTCCTGCATCGAACCTGGACTGGCGATCTGTTTCACATATGATAATATACATGTTTCAATGCTATTCTCTCAAATCATCCCACCCTCACCTTCTCCCACAGAGTCCAAAAGACTGAAATCTGATCCAGGCTCCCATGCCAACTGGCTTGTGGCTGAGTTTGGCCAATGAGAAGTACTAGCAGGAAATCAGAAGGTGGACAGAAAGCAAAAACCAGGGTATTTTTTCTCATCTCAGACTTGGGCAACAACTCCAGCACTGGTGATATTTCCTCCATGGCTTTTGTGAAGAGTAAAAAGCTTATACAATTTGAGGGACCCTTTAAAGGATGAAGAGTACAAAGTTAGATCTGGGGCTTTAGAAGAGGCCCAGGAGGGCAAAGATCCCTCAAATATAAGCCTTATTAGCTTCATGGTAAATCCACCTCCACCAAGGTTCCAGCTTCCACTGAGTAGACCAACTCTTGGTCCCCTTTTTCTTCCAGCCTGGAAGTGTTAGCAACTTTGTGCTTCCTGGGTCACCATGCCATCATTTGCTTAAATGTCTCCATTTTTCTATCACCTGGGTTATTAAATAATCAATTATTTATGGAATTTCATGAATGATTTCTTATTTTTCTCATTGGACTCTCACTGATCAAACAAGTTAAATCCAAGTTAAAAAAAACTTTAAGAAATTGTTTTTGTCATCCATAATTCATATTTTTATTGATTTGTGAAAATTTTTATACAATTCTTAAAGATTACTTTCTGTTTGTAGTTATTATAAAATATTGGCTATATTGGTCACAATTCATATTGAGGAAACTTTTTGCTTGAAGTGGATAAATAACCAGTTAGAAGCTGTTCAGTGCTTGGAAAGTTAATGTAGGGCATTCACATTCATCACTCTTAAAATTTGGGTGATACTTTGGTGATTTTATGCAATTGCTCTGAAGGAGCTGTTCATCCTGAGATAATCCAAGAATGGCATTTTGATTTCAGAGAGCAGGGCTGGATAAGCTGGGAGTGCTGACAGCCTGAAGATTCATTCATTTCTTCAAGTGTGAATTGAGCACCTACTATGGGTCAAGTTGACTGGCATGCAGCTATTGAGGAACAATTAGAGGCACTAAAGAATCTATGATCTAGTATGAGACCCCGAATGTATGTTCTTATTACATTGTAGAGGAGTGTTGGATGTCATGCTAAGGAGATGGTCTGGGGAGGAGGGTACAGTGAGGGGTTTTGCTTGGAAGGTAATATTTTCTGTGCTTTATAAAGACAGAAGTGAGAAGAGACTCTGCAAAGACAAGAGAAATGAGCAGAAAGACTGGTTATAAAGGGGTGACAAAAGCCCAGACAAGAGTTTGGCCAGGAACTGGGTCATTAAGGAAGGAGGGAAGGGACAGATCCAACTCAACAAATGTGGAGTCGAATAGGAGGAGAAGCCAAGAATGCCTTAGCTTTTTACCTTGGACAGGGAGGATGGTGGTGTCACCAACCAAGGCAGCAAGCATCAGCAGATGAGCAGGCTTTGAAACAAAAGTCCAGAGTTGGATTTGGACAGCTGTTTGATGCCAGGGTAAGGCAAGAAGGTGTGGGATACCGCTTTGGTGTGGGGTGGGGCCTGGCTTTGCTGTTGAGACACATGAAAGAGAGAACTGAGCTAGAGTCGAAGAAGATTCTGTATTCTTGGGGGTATGGGAGGCATCTGGATCCAGAGTAGACAGCTATGGCATCTCCTAGGAAGAGCATTATGAAAAGAGTAGATAGCTAGGGCATCTTCTAGGAAGAGGATTATGGAAAGAGGATTTTGTCCCCCCCTCCCCCCAGAGGAAGGGACTCTGGGGACAAAACTCCAGAAAGCCCAAGCCCAGGAATGGACAGAAGAAGAAATGTCTGCCAGTGTGAACTGGGGGTGGCCAGGAGAGTGGGAGGAGTGTCAGGAATTCAAGATAGGGGCGGCTTTCCAGAAGTGGTGAATGGTCAAAGTGGTCCTTACTGAAGCGGAGCCATGTGGAGCCCCTGTTGTGTTTAGAAAGATCCCTAGTGACTTGCCCAGAATATTTCAGTCTCTTAGGGAAGACAGAAGGGGATTTCCAGAGGCTAAATGGTGACTAGCAGATGAGCAGCAGCAGTAGGTATGGGATATTCTGAGCAACATACAGTGGTAGAGGGAAGGGGACTGTTGGTGTCTGAATGGGGTTACAGGAAGTTTCCAGAATGTTTGCAAATGAGAGGAT
Organism: Odocoileus virginianus; assembly: GCF_023699985.2. Taxonomy (NCBI): domain Eukaryota; kingdom Metazoa; phylum Chordata; class Mammalia; order Artiodactyla; family Cervidae; genus Odocoileus; species Odocoileus virginianus. The sequence goes on from NC_069704.1 coordinate 13,864,257, forward strand.
AAGAGTCAGAAGATAGGAGGAGGGATATTAGTTAGCAATGAGCACTGTCTTCATCTATGAGTGCTCTCAGTTTCCAAGCAAGTGATTTAGAGCCAGAATCTCAGCACAGTCTGAGCTGAGAATATCAGAATATCTGCAACCATAATTCTTGGTTCTAGAACTCAAACTGTTTTCAAACAGTGAATTAGCTGTGCTCACTGTAGATTTATATTGAGTTTTGTGCCACAGGGGTGGTACTGTTGTTATCTAGAAGAAGTAATTGAGCCTTTAGAGGAGATAGGAAATGAAAGGGTGATGTGTATCTGCTTAAAATGTGTATTGCTGCCTCCGTTCTGCACCATAACTGCCCTTGTAGAGAGAGAGAAATTGTCAAATAATCTCTAGGCCTTGTAGATTCTGATTGGAAGCTGGGCACTGGGCCAGCACAGCTTGTCAAACCAGGTTACGTGGGAATGTGCCCAAGGCTTTTGAGAATAGGCAGCTCTGATCAGTGTGTATGGGCTTGTTAGACTCAGACTGGCTTTTGCTTTCCATCAGAGGGGCACCTGAACCTCTCATGTGGGTAATAACTCTGGGTTTGTCCCCATTGCTCTGTTTGCTTTGGTTACTGGTGCTTAGCAGAGGAAGCATCTTGTCGTTGTGGATGGATCTTTTCTGAGAACATTCTTGGCGAAAGGCTTTTCCACTGTAATAACGGGGACCTGTTCTGTGCCTGAAGTTCTGCCAGGGGCCTTGTGTGCATCTCATTCACAGCAAGCTGGCCAGGTGGGCATTACCACTGCCATCTTACACATGAGGAAACTACGGGCCCAGGAGGTTGACTGAGGTGCCCAGTGTCATGCAATTGAAAGACGATGGGCTGAGCTTTGTTGAATCCTTCTCCCACTCAGGCCACCGTTCTGTGCTCCCTGCCTCTCCCGTGGCACTGTGTCCTGATTCCCTGATGTGCTATACACTGGGTGCTGTAACAGCCCCCATGGAAGCCTACGTGAAAAGTTATTAGGCCACATGACTTACTCTCTATTGTTCCTTTCAGAACAGATGTTCCATGCAAAAATAGCAATAAAACTCTTCCTAACTTGCCTCCTTGCCTTTGGTCTTTCCCCTGATAGTCTGGCTTCATAGCGCCCCAGAGGGAGCGCTCTTAGAGACCACGTCACTCCTGCGTCTGAAAGTTCCCAGTGGCTCCCCGTGGCTACTGGATGACGGCCAAGCTCCTTGCCTTGGCACACAGGGCTGCCTTTATGACCTGGCTCTCGCCCACGTCTCTAGCCACATTCTCTGCCTCCAGACGACTCACTCTTTTCTCAAGCATGACACTGAGCAGGTTCCCATGCTCCTTTACCCCTCGGAGCCTTTACTCAAGATATTCCTTATCCCTTCCTCGGCTTGGTAGCCAGCCCAGTGGCACCTCCTCTTTAGCACTGTTCTCTGACTGTGCCAGATGGAAGTGTTCTAGAACATCCCATATGGAAGTTTCCTTGATTGCATGTCTGACTTCCCTAAAGTTGGTGAGCAAAGAAACAAAGTTCTGCATCCCACGCTCTCTCTGACATCAGCTCTGGGCCTGATATGCGGTGGGAAATCAGTAAATGTAACTCCATTGAGGGTCGATGAATTTGTAAATGCCATTGAGTTTGATGATCTTGGAGACTGGTGAGTCCCTGCAGGGGTTCCAGCTTCATCATGATGCCTAAAACTGAAACTAGCTGGAGATGGCTGGGTGGAGAGGAAGCATCTGTCTAACCTATAAGCTGGGCTAGGCTCAACCTGGGGATTCCCTACTGACCTACTGGTCAGTTGGTAAAGAATCCACCTGCAATGCAGGAGACCCCAGTTCGATTCCTGGGTTGGGAAGATCCGCTGGAGAAGTGATAGGCTACCGACTCCAGTATTCTTGGGCTTGCCTGGTGGCTCAGATGGTAAAGAATCCACCTGTGATGTGGGAAACCTGGGTTTGATCCTTGGTTTGGGAACATCTCCTGGAGAAGGGAACAGCTACCCACTCCAGTGTTTGCTCTGGAGAATTCCATGGACTGTATAGTCCATGGGGTAGCAAAGAGTCTGACACGACTGAGTGACTTTCACTTTCAGGCTCAACCTACTTATGAAGAACTACAATATCTTGTCTATTTTTCTACCCCCAAAGATGCCTTGGGGATTGTATTAAGAAAGTTTTGCACAGGGAGCATTTTATGGTCCCCTGAAGAAAAACATCAGCTGCTTAATTATATGACCTTAATTAACTCTCTATAATTTCAGAGTTGATCATTGTTCTCATAGAGGTGGGGCCCCAATGTCATTTTCTTCCTTCCTCCTTGAATCTTTTATCATGGTGTCACACATCAAATAGCTTGCTCTTTGATTCAGTTGCTTCCTAAATGTTCATTAAGTTGAAAAGTTCTGTTCCTGCAAGGCAGGGAGTATTCTTATTCCTAACTTAGGGATGAGAGAACTGAGGTTCAATGCAGTTTTCAAAAATCTTATCCTTTGCAATTACAGCATCCTTCATTTTTCCACTTGTAACACTTTTGTTGTAGCCAGAAGTCCATAAAATCACATTGTTAGGGCCAATCCGATATCACTCACTATAATATCACTTTTGACCTCCCCAGGGAAGGATAGATGGCCTCCGTCTCATTCTTTATGGTCTCTGACCTTTATTGTAGGGGTGTGGGGGGTTGTGTTGATCCCTCATGTTTTTATCTTTGAGTGTTAATGTCTGGCACATTCTAGGTACTCAATGGTAGTCTTTCTTACAAAGCTTCTACACCTGCCCTCTTCATTGGGTTTCTAATTAAAAACATCTTTTCTGTTTTTTCAGAGTTAGTCCCTGGGATTTTAAATATGCCCATGACTGGGCTTAGAAAAATCTTTCAAAAAAAAAAATCCTCTGTTTAGGCATCCTGATGACTGTTTCAAACGAGGAGGAAAAACCACATTCCATAAGGAATGAAACATTTCACAGTGGCAATACTTTGAATGACTCTAGTGCTGCCTGACCCCTCTTCTTGCTATTATGCCAACGAGAGAGGTATACTTCTAGGCCTGCCTCCTGTCGTCGATCGTCTCCATATGGACGATGGTTTTACATCATCTGGCCTGTCAGGGAAGCCCAACTCTCAGAGTCCTGGTATGGACATTGTGTTGTTTTTGTCTATTCATAGAGTGTCAGGCCTGGGAGGGTCACAAGATCCCATCTAGGCCAATGCTCCCTCATTTTCCGGAGGCAGTTCAGTGAGTTGGGAGGAGGCCCATGAAAATGTACATGGGAGTTAAAGCACAGCCCAAAGTGGACACTTCCTACTCTCTTCAACCCTCGACCTGGTGGTGTTAATATTCTTTTACTTTTCCTGAATTTATGTTTATTACTGTTCCCTTGTTAATGTCAACTCTTGATGACCTCCACATGGGGTAAGCGTCCCTGTAAGGATTTTATCAAGGTTATTCTCAAATCCTCCAAGCTAGGCTTCAACAGTACGTGAATGGGGAACTTCCAGATGTTCAAGCTGGATTTAGAAAAGGCAGAGGAACCAGAGATCAAATTGCCATCATCCATTGGATTATGGAAAAGCAAGATAATTCCAGAAAAACATCTACTTCTGCTTCACTGACTACACTAAATCCTTTTGTGTGGATCACAACAAACTGTGGAAAATTCTCAAAGAGATGGGAATACCAGACCACCTTACTTGTCTCCTGAGAAACTTGTATGCAGGTCAAGAAGCGACAGTGAGAACCAGAGATGGAACAATGGACTGGCGCCAAATTGGAAAAGGAGTATGTCAAGGCTGTATATTGTCACCCTGCTTATTTAACTTACATGTAGAGTACATCAAGCAAAAGCCAGGTTGGATGAGGCACAAGCTGGAACCAAGATTGCTGGTAGAAATATCAATAACCTCAGATATGCAAATGACACCACCCTTATGGTAGAAAGCAAAGAGGAACTAAAGAGCCTCTTGATGAAGGTGAAAGGTGAATGAAAAAGCTGGCTTAACATATGACCCAGAAATCCCACTGCTGGCATACACACCAGGGAAACCAGAGCTGAAAGAGATACATGTACTCCAGTGTTCATTGCAGCACTGTTTACAGTAGCTGGGACATGGAAATAACCTAGATGTCCATCAGCAGACAAATGGGTAAGGAAGTTCTGGTACATATGCACAATGAAATATTACTCAGCTACAAAAAGAAAACATTTGAGTCAGTTCTAATGAGATGGATGAAACTGGAGCCTGTTATACAGAGTCAGAAAGAGAAACACCAATACAGTATATTAACACATATATATGGAATTTAAAAAGATTTTAGTGATGACCCTATATGCAAGACAGCAAAAGAGACACAGATGTAAGGGACAGACTTTTGGACTCTGTGGGAGAAGGCGAGGGTGAGATGATCTGAGAGAATAGCATTAACATTGTATATTACCATATGTGAAATAGATGACCAGTGCAAGCTCAGTGCGTGAAGTGGAGCCCTCAAAGCCGATGCTCTGGGACAACCCAGATGGGGATGGGATGGGATGGGGAGGGGGGCGGGAGGAGGGCTCAGGATGGGGGAACAAATGTACACCTGTGGCTGATTCATGTCCACATATGGCAAAACCCACCACAATATTGTAAAGTAATACACCTCCACTTAAATAAATATATATTTTTTTAAAGCTGGCTTAAATCTCAGCATTCAAAAAAGGAAGATCATGGCATCTGTTCCTATTACTTCATGGCAGATAAATGGGGAAACAATGGAAGCAGTGACAGATTTTATTTTCTTGGGTTCCAAAATCACTGTGGATGGTGATTGCAACCATGAAATTAAAAGACGCTTGTTCCTTGGAAGAGAAGCTATGACCAATCTAGACAGTATATTTAAAAAAGCAGAGCCACTACTTTGCCAACAAAGGTCCATATAGTCAAAGCTATAATTTTTCCAGTAGTTGTGTATGGATGTGAGAGTTAAGAAGGCTGAGTGCTGAAGAGTTGATGTTTTCAAGCTATGGTGTTGGGGAAGACTCTTGAGAGTCCCTTGGACAGTAAGGAGATACAACCAGTCCATCCTATAGGAAATTAACCCTGAATATTCATTGGAAGAACTGATGCTGAAGCTAAGCTTCACCTTTGGCCACATAATGTGAAGAGCTGACTTGTTGGAAAAGACCCTGATACTTGGAAAGACTGAAGTCAGGAGGAAAAGGGGATGACAGAGGATGAGATGGTTGGATGGCATCACTGACTTAATGGACGAGTTTGAGCAAGCTCCGGGAGATGGTAAAGGACAGGAAGCCTGGCGTGCTGCAGTCCATGGGGCCGCAGAGTCAGACACGACTGAGTTACTGAACAAGTGTTTTATCAGTTCACTTTCTGGAACACACAAGTGCTGGAATTCTTGTGTATGTCCAGTCCTTCATTAACCTCTCTGTCTTGTCTTTGCTTCTGCTAAAAATAAAGTATGATTTCTTTCAGGCATGGCAGGGAAAATGGATAGTGACTGCTCTGCTAAATTGAAAGGGAGCTAAGCTGTAGATACACAGGTTGTCAGGGATATTACAAAATCTTGATGCTAATTATAGTATGGATTCAGATGACTGTGTCTCTGGTATGATTGTGTTGGTACCAATATTGAGACACATGACACTGACAACAAACAAAAGTTTTTATTATTTTTTAAGACCTGTGCAAGACCTGTGTGCATATGTTTCCAAAGACATAACCAGAGAGTCATAAGGGTCATTGGTCTTGATAAGACATTACCTGCAAAGGGATCTCTTGGGCTTAAAAAATGTGGCTGGTGTAGGGTAGGCAAAACCCTGTCAAATTAGAGCATGGGAAAAGGTTTGTAGAATGAAAACTTGGTCCCAGGCTTTGACTGGAAGTCAGAGAGGTCTGCTTTAAAATTTTTTTATGCCACTAAGGGAAAAAGAAAAAGCAGAAAGATATTGACTTTTGGTTTTCATTATTTTTTCATTTCACATATATCTTTACTTCTGGCTTCCAACTGTGACTAGGGAAAGTGCCAAAATATTAGGTGAGGTAGTCCCAACTGGAATTTAAGTCTGACCAAAGGCTGAAAATATGAAAACTCCACCAAATGAAAAAAATCCAAATTCCAGACCTGTTGTGCACACCATGAGTTTAGGGGCATTTTCCTCAGACTTTATCAGATGATTACATTACTATGTTTCACTAAACTGTTTGAGCATTTTCTAGTTCATTAGCAAGTCTTCAAGAAAAGGAATTTACCTGCAAAAGAAAAGGTGTGGGGAGGCATAAGGAATGACTGCTTTTTTAGCCCTTAATATACCATAGACATATATCATAGAATCCCCATAGAGCTCTGTGAGAATTCATTTTGCAAGTGGTGAAATTGATGTGAGTTTCCTCATTGAGTGTGAGTTTCCTGTGGTTGTACAACTAATTGAAGGCAAAACTGGGATTCAAAACTCAATTTGATTCCAAAACCCATGCCCTTTCCACTTCTCATTTCCTGATCACCTATTTGGAAAGAACACAAAGTGATAGTCCCCTTTCTGTCTTCTCTAGTCTTCATAATCCCTGAGCTTTGGTTAATTGAATTTGGTTTCTTAAAGTAATATAATTACTTACTCTAGTAAGTCAAAAACATTGGCCAAGACCTGAGATTCGTAAGTATGTTTAGATGCTGAACTGGAGTCGAGACTATAATATTTATGTCTCTGTTATTTATGACAATTTATGACACCATGACTTCCCTTAAAGATTGTGATATCAAACATTCTTCATTTAGGCAGGCTGGTATGGTGGATAAGCCCTGAATTTATGGTCAGGAAACCAGAGTTTAAATTCCAGCTTTGCTGCTAACTTCTTGGGTGATCTTGGGGGAATTTCTTCTCTTTGAATCTGAATTTATCTTAACAGTTAGAGGGTTGGGCTGCAGGAGATAAGCTGACTTCTGACTCTAACATGCTGGGATCTTGTCATATGATTAAATTGGATGTTTCATGAAGGTAGGGATTTTGTTTATTCACTGCTGTATCCCAGGACCCAAACATGTGCAAGCATGTAGCTGGCATTAAGTATATACTTGCTGAGTACGTGAATGAATCTGCTTCCTTTATGAACTCAGTATAGATTAGTCAGCTATTATTTGTTGAGTACCTATTGTGTGCTAGGCACTTTTTGTTTTTTCGTTTTTGTTTGTCTTCCTTCCTAAGTTCCCCTCTGGTTTGCCTCCTAACCGAATCACTTCTTTGTATTTGCTCTTCAGCTGCTCATTAGCACACTGGATTAGAGTGGGGCTGGTGTAGGTCGCTTCGAAAATCATGCAGGCTATTTGCATATTGAGAAGTCTCTAAGGAGTGGCTGTGGTGAGGAATTGGAGGCGAAAGAACTGGATCAACCCAGAAATTCAGTTTCTTCTCTTAACTTGTGGGGTTGGACTAGGTCAGCTTTTATCAGATTGGTCTTATACTGATTGCTCTGTCTGAGATTAATAGATACACAGCACAAAGGGAGTTCTGTAGTTTAAGAAAAAAAAAACAAAACTTGGGAAACATTGATCTAATTAAAAATAAGCATAAAGATTAATAAAATGTTTTAAAAGATGTTCGTACTGTGAGGCTTCTGAGAGCCTCTAATTTGCTAATGCATATTACAATTCTCTAACGGGAGCTACAGGATGAAGTCTGGACATCTTGAGAGGTATGAGTGTTCAGAGTAGTCAGCTGTCCCTTAATTTGTATAGCCATGAAAGTTTGCAAAGAGTGAGCTGAGTAGTACACTTGGTCATTCTAGATCTGGAACTGTTGAATTTAATAAAATGCAGTAGCTCCACTGGAGAATAAAGAGCATCGTTAAATTGTTCAATTTCTTTTTAAAAAAACTTTTTGTTTTGTATTGAGGTATAGCCGATTAACAATATGACAGTTTCAGGTGAATGGTGAAGGGACTCAGCCAAACATATACATGTATCCACTCTCCTCCAAACTCCCCTCCCGTCCAGGGTGCCACATAACATTGAGTAAAGTTCCATGTGCTATACAGAAGGCCCTGGTTGATTATCCATATTAAATATAGCAGCATCATGGATGAGCCTAGAGATAGTCATACTGAGTGAAGTCAGACAGAGAAGGAGAACTATCATATAGCATTGCTTATGTGTAAAATCGAAAAAGAAATAGTACAAATAAGCTTACTTACAAAACAGAAAGAGACTCACAGACTTAGAGAACAGATTTATGGTTTCAGGGGTGGGGCGGGGAAAGGTTGAGGGGAAGAGATAGCTAGGGAGATTGGGATGGACGTGTATACACTGCTAAATCATTAAATTTCTCTGGTATATAATTTGATACTCTGAAACCTGGCATGGCAATGGGACAGCTGGTGGACTAGGTCTTGGGGACAGTGAAGAGAGAGGTCACTAAATATTTGGCTCTCTTCTTTGCATCATTTATCTCTTACAACTTACAGTTCATAATCTAGAGCCATCTATTTCTAGCGGGAAGGTCACCTAAGTACTCAGTCTCCCCATCGGCAAAGCAAGCACAAGGAGTGCAGAATATTTTCCAGCTCAAATGGCTGGTGATTTTGCGATTTGCTCTCTGGTTACTCATCAAGAGCAGGCCCAACCTTGAATGCATATGAGAATTAATCATGTCATGGGGAAATGAAACAATATTTGTTTTGATTATGCCACTGTTAATTAGGTAAGGTTCACCCTGACCCTGACTGAATGGTGCGGGCAGGGGCTTGTAACATAAGTATTGAATCCAAATGAGAATGCCTTACTTGAGCAGAGAGTAGGAAGCACTTAAGTTCCAATCTTTTGAGCTGGGATATGACTAGGACAGTTTCTAGAAGGGTGAAACCAACCCTGGTGAATTGTACATGAGTTGGTACTTGTATATTCTTATTTTACCATGTTCTTTGCCACCCACTTTTATTTATTGTAATGCAAATAACAAAACTAATAGAATTGCTGTCGCACAAATAATAAAACTAACAAAATTGTGTCAAAGTAGTCACACTTGCTTAGAGAGTGACTACTCAGTGTCACATATTCTAAAGAGCTTTACACATGGTACATCATTTAATTTTTATAACAATCCATTAGGTATCTATTATTGCTGTTATAGATGTGAGGAAAATAAGACTCAAAGAAGTTAATTAATTTGCTTGAGATCCCACTTGATTGCATGAGGATTCAAACTCATGTCTATCTGACTTCAAAACAATGATGTGCTGGCGAGTGTTAAACAACCAGCTCTCTTTGGGGAGAAACAGAACTTTGATTTGTTGGCTTTGCTGATTTCTGTGGTGTAAACATTCCCATCATGGCCAAGTTCCAGTTACTAAGGTAATTACAGAGTTGAAAAGATACATGCACCATTGGCTGTATGAAGCGACATGACCCAGTGCCAGCTTGTCACTGCCGCAACCATGCTCTTCCCTCCTCTGCCTGACCCGTTTTCTTATAGTCAGGGTCAGTGAGGAGATTTGTTCAGTGTCTGGGTTTATAACTGAGCAAGTAGGGGCAAACTTTTAGCTTCAGGCTCTCGAGACGCAAGAGTCTGAAATTTTCTTCTGTGGGTAAGAAAAGTGTCTGTGGACACTAACATGGGGTTGAAAATGATGATCATTATGATCATCATGATACATAGTATTAGCAGTAGTTGAAATGGTTATGTTTTTAGAGTGTAATTATGTACCAGATATTGGTCTAAGCTTCCAGGAGAAGTTACAGAATACAATGCTTAAGAGCTTGGGCTCTGGACTGGCCTGGGTTTAAATCCCACTCCATTTGTGCTAGTTGACTCTGTGATTTGGGGCAAAGGATGGGGTTAGTACCTACCTGATATAGTCAGTGTTGTTTAGAACAGAGGACTTTGTGAGATCCAGGATATAGTATCATGCTAACTAAATGTTAGCTATTGTTATGTCACTTTCCTGGTCTCATATAATTTTCACACCAGCATTTTTAAAAGGATTATTATTATTTCACCAAAGAGAAAACTGAGGGACTGAGAGATTAAGGAAGAGGATGTATCAGAACTGGAACTCTGGTCAGTGTACTTATAATACCTGTGCATTTATCTTTTAGGCCATTTTGGATATATTTTGCAGGTAAAGAAGGTGAAGCTCCCAACAGTTACTTGTGTATCAAAGGTCAAACAGCCAGTAAGTGGTAAAATCAGTTTTTGAACAGAGCTTTGTGGGATCCCAGAACCCTGCTACTTTCTTGAAAGTATTAAAACATCATGATTTGTGGAGGTCTCACTGGTGACAGACCCTGAGGCTGAACTTCTTAGTTTCTCTCTCTGCCATAAGCTGTCCCACCAACACTTGCCCCGCCAACACTTCACATTCATTTCTTTATGAATGTGAAGTAAATATGCACTTGAATTTGGTCTGTGTGTTACATGCACATAGCAGCTCACATTTATACAAAAGTGAGATTTTCACCTCAGATCAGTGGAGACAACAAACAAATTGATATTAGCCCCAGTAGTAAGGCTCAAAAAAAAAAAAAAAAGAGAACTTTAGGTCAGGATTTTCAAAGAAGAAATAGCCCTTCTTTGTATAATTGCCTTTTTGTGTATCTGCACCACCTGCATTTTCTTCCTTTCCCCTGTCTTTTCCTCTGCATACTAGTATAAAGCAAGGGAGAGTGCTTTGCGCTATAGAATTGAATTCATTCGTTCAGTCAAAGTCTACATGTCTGTTCTCCAGGCAGTAGAGAAGGAGCTACAAATGAAAGCTGTCAGTATTATTGTAATTGCAAATTTTTCATTTTCTTAGTAGAAAGCAAGTAATAAGTCTAAAATATGTTAATATGAAATACTTGGGAAAAAAATAAAGCTTGATAAGAGACAGAGTGATAGGGTGGTATTTTAGATTAATTCAAAAGAGAAGCTCTCTTGTTTGAGCAGAGCTCTGAGTGAATCCGTGTGAATATCTGAAAGAAGAGCATGCCACATACAGGGAAAGCAGGTATAAAGACTGGCGGTAACATGTCTGGTATGTTAGCGGAATAGCAAGTAGGTCAATGTGGCTGGAATGGAGGGAACAAGGGAGAGAAGAGTAGGAAGTGGTATTCCAGTTAATTACTTAACTATAGTTAGTTTTCCTGGTGGCTCAGATGATAAAAGAATCCGCCTGCAGTGTGGGAGATTTGAGTTCCATCCCTGGGTTAGGAAGATTCCCTGGAGGAGGGCACGGCAATGCACTCGAGTATTCTTGCCTGGAGAATCCCCATGGACAGAGGTGCCTGGCAGCATGCAGTCCATGGGGTCCCAAAGCTTCGGACACGACTGAGCGACTAAGCACACAGCAAAGGTAGTTAGCATAGCAAACTAACAGTGGATTAAAACAATTGTCATCATCTAAGATTCTGGGCTTGGTGGGTAGTTTTTCCTTAGGGTCTCTCATGTGGTTATACTCAAGTAGCATTTAGGCATGCAGGCATCAGAAGGCTTGACTGGGCTGGAAAGACAAGCTGGCTTACTTACAGGGCTGCCACTGACACCCGGGATCTCAGCTGTGATTATTGACTGGAATGCCTGCCAATGGCTGTTGTTGCCATGTAATCTGGTGGTCTGAGGGCATTGGACTTCTTACGTGGTGGCTCAGGGCTCTCAGATATGATGCTGCCAGTAAAAGCTACTAGTCCTCTTAAAGTCTTGGACCTGGAAGTAGCAAAGGGTCACTTCCATCAGCCTTGTGGTTGTACCACATTCAGATTCAGTTCAGTTCAGTCGCTCAGTCGTGTCCGACTCTGCGACCCCATGAACCGCAGCACGCCAGGCCTCCCTGTCCATCACCAACTCCTGGAGTTTACCCAAACTCTTGTCCATTGAGTTGGTGATGTCATCTAACCATCTCATCCTCTGTCATCCCCTTCTCCTCCTGCCTTCAATCTTTCAGATTCAAGGGGAGGGAAAATAGATTTCACCTCTCAGTGGGAAGTGGCTAGCTTTGATCTACAGCACAAGAGTAGAAAAGTAGTTGGGGTCATACCAATGAAGTGTAAGCCCTGGGGAAGACTTTGGAGGATGTTTTTTGAGTGTGATAGAAGGCCAGTGTAGGCTTTAGAGCAAAGAATGGAATGATTTAATTTATGTTTTACAGGGATCACTTTGGCTGCACCACTGTCAGACTGGAGAGTGATCAAGGTGGAAATGGGGAGATGAGTTAGGAGGCTTTTGTAAAAGTCCAATGAGAGATGATGGTGGCTTGAATTATTGTATACAAGGGTCATGAGATGTGTTTCAATTCAGCATTCTACCTTCAGTAACTTCGGGATCTGCTGATGCATTAGATGTGAGCTATTAGAGAAATAGAGAAGTCAGAAATACCTCCTCTCTGGTTGTTTTGGCCTATGTGGAAGGAATTACAGAATTGCCATTTTCTAAGATCGGGAAAACAGATAAAGAATTAGTGTTTGTGGGTAATGTGTGTGAAGATCCAGAGTTAAGTATCTGGTGTATTAGGTTCAATTTGTTTGTTGGATTTCTGTGTGAAGAAGGCAAGTAGTTGGTTAGATGTACTAGTCTGGAGTTCAGAGGAGATGTTGGGCCTCTGGAGATATGAATTTGGGTCATCAGTAAATAGCTGGTATTTAAAAAGTAGAGGACTGGACACAATAATCTGGGAAGTTAGTGTGTAAATAAAGAGTGGGTCTGAGACGGAAACTCTGGACCCACTGCATGCTTATAGGTTGGGAAGATAAAGAGATCCCAGTGAGTGTGTGGCCAGTGAGATAGCAGGTAGCCAAGAAAGAACAGATTAAGAAGCTGGTTCAAGGAGGATGGAGGGATGTGCACTATCCAGCACTACTGAGAATTCACCATTGGTTTTTGGTAGCATGGCCCCAGAATTTGTCTGCAACCCAACTCTGCATGACCCCAAGCAAGTTATTATATTTCACCTCCTCTGCTCCTTAGCTTTCTCTTCTGAAAATGAAGATACTGATACTGATCTTAGAGTTGTGATACCATTAAATAATGTTTTATAAATATATTTAATATATAATATATATAAATTTTTTACTTAGTTGCATTCCTGACATATAATAGTGGTCAAAAAGTATCATTCAGTGTCCATCATCTTCGCCTTTATAAAATGCCTAAATGATATTAGATTGAGCCATGGAAAATTTCTGATTTTGAACCATTTTTAACCTATGAAATGGCAATATCATATGTTTCAAGTTAGTAACTGAATTAGAATTCTGTGTTCTAAACAAGGCAGACTTTTACTGGCCTATTCTCTCATAATAAGATTTCTGATTGCACATTTCCCACTTAATAAATTCTCCAGGAGAAAGTTCTCCTGGTAATAGTTTCTAAACTCCTCTCTGATTCTGTTCATTTTCATGCTGGCAGCACATCAAAGTCCACTGCAAGGACCCAGCTTCATTCACACATACCACTTGGCGTCTAGAACACAGATGTATAATCTCAGCTCTTCTGATCTACTTCCTGTGGCCCTGCTGTGATGCTCATCCTTTTTTGGGGAAGCCTGTTAATTTCCTTCCAGGTGTCTTGCCTGCAATTTGGTGAAGCTGCTGCCAAGAGGACTCTGGGGTTAACTTTAGAGGTGACCATATCCACCAGGTTTTATTCTGCCTGCAGTGTTTTCCCCTTTGAGAAAGCATCCATGGGCATCCCTAGTCACTAATGCTCATGGATCTGACTAAGTAGTCAGTTGCCCAGTTTCCTCCATCTCCTAGCTCAGGAGAAACATAGCAAAACAAAATGTAACAAAATGAAATTATTTTCCGTGCTCTGAAATTTGGCAGAAGCTAGAAGAGAAAGTGATTAACATCTATCAACAGCATGATTTCCCAATGATGTGCTTTTTCCAGAGGCATTTTTTAAGTACCTGGCTACCTCTCTTAGCTCCTTGCCCTGGAAATTGGGGTTTACTAATTAGCTTACATACTAAAGCTAACTCATTAAGTCCTGAATAAGCCACCAACCTTTCTTCTTGTTCAAAAGGATCCCCTTTTAAATGAGTTGTACTATTCCCTTTCTGCAAAAAAGCATATAAATCCATTTAAAAAACAAGCCCAAGGGGTTCAATGAAAAAAAAGTTACATTATTTTATGGTTCACCACTCCAGCAATAGGAAAAAAATTCTTAAAACTTCAGCAAAAGTTACAGCTTTTAAATAAAATTGCCCTATTTGGTGTGTAGAGTTACTCAGAATTCTGAGAAGGAATACATATTAGGAAAGAAGACCCTGCAAACAGGTTCAGAGCTTCCTATCATTATTAGGTACAACCACATTCAAAGGAAGTGGAAAGATGAAAGACATAATAGGAGAGGAGGAAAAAACTGCTAATAATTACTGATCATTTTCTATGTGCTAGCCTATGCCCCTCTTTATGTTTCAGATAATCTTGAGGGCAGGTAATATCTACATGTTACAGATAAAGAAGATTAGGCTCACAAGGCTCATGAATTGACTTGTTAAAAGTCAAACAGCTGGTAAGTAGCAAAGTCTGGATTTGAACACAAATATGTGGGTCTCAGAATCCTGCTTCTTTCTTGAAAGTATGAAAATAGTGGAAGCGTCTGAAGGTGGATTCTAGGGGCTCCAGGACTTTGTTCTTTTCTATAAGGTGTGCATTATGATAAAAGAAGGGTTTTGATTTATAACAAGCTGATGGCACAAGTCTCCAAGAAGGCCACACAGTAGCAGAATTTGCCATTGACCACCCAAGACCGCTGTGGTGCTGGAGAAGACTCTTGAGAGTCCCTTGGACAGCAAGGAGATCAAACCAGTCAATCCTAAAGGAAATCAATCCTGAGTATTGATTAGAAGGACTGATGCTGAAGCTAAAGCATAAATACTTTAGCCATTTGATGCAAAGAACTGACTCACTGGAAAAGAACCTGATGCTGGGAAAAATTGAGAGAAAGATGGGAAGGGGGCGACAGAGGATGAGGTGGTTGGATGTCATCACTGACTCAGTGGACATGAGCTTGAGCAAACTCAGGGCGATAGTGATGGACAAGAGAAGCCTGGCGTGCTGCAGTTCACGGGGTCGCAAAGAGTTGGACATGACTTAGCGACTGAGCAGCAGCAACCCAAGACAGAATGGCACAATGTTTAAGAGCATACACTCTGAAATGGAGCTGCTTTCCTCTCCTGAGCGAACTTGGGTGAATCATTTAACAGCTTTGATCCTCAGTTTCCTCATCTTAATACATCTCACAGGAAAATCCCCACACAGACATAGACTCCCCAGTGCTACAAAAATATATCAGGACATCTATGTTTACCATCTACGTACCCTACTTTTTATCTTCCTTACTGCTGTGTATTAAATGAGAAAAGCCTAGACTGGTATAGTGGACATTTGTTGACTTGCCTCTCTAGCATCCATTGTCCCGTCTTCCTTCTCAAGGGCTTCTGATTTTCTGTAGGGTTTCATGTGTTTCCATAGAAACTGCCTGTAACGCTCCAGGTTCCAGGAGAAGGAATGCATACCTTTCCTTGGTCGCTATGATTGCTTTGAGGGAGGGTGACTTGTAACCTAAGTTATTCCAAGCAGAGTGAGTCTTGAGATTTTGCCAGGAATATTGGGGCAAAAACTTTCCTGCTGGATGTGGATGAAGAATCATCAGGCTCTTGCAACTATAGACAACCTTCTTGCTACCAGGATGGAGGCTGGTTTTAGGGTGAAGGTAGAGAAAAGGATGAGAGAAGTCAGGTTCTTGGTTATATCATTGACCTGATCAAGCTTCCTTGAATCCAGAACCATTTCTTGACTTTTCCGTTACAGAAGTCAAAAACTTATTTTTAATGTTAAAGCTTTGCAATTGAAAAATTCCCTACTGACTTAATTGGAGACAGGCAGCTTGGTTGTGTTCTGGGCTAGTTCTGCAAGACTGGTAACATTCAACTTTCGAATCTGTTAATTGGGAGTTAAATGAGATTATGGAGGTGAAAGCATTTTTTTAAACTCTTAAGTAATTAAAATGTAAGTCTTTGTTGTGATAATTTGACACTGATGTCATAATGGATGATCCTGTGTTTCTTTCATATAAAAGCCTTATTTTGTTTGGCAGCTTGGTTTGACCCCCACGCTATAGGCAAATGTCTATGACTGGCATTTTTACATTTCACCCTTGCAGGTTTTGGTAAGTGTTGGGGACTTGTGGATTTCATAGAGAACCTGATGATTTGTCAAATCACCATGAATTGGTTTACTTTGGATAATAATGGGCTTCCCTGGTGGCTCAGCGGTAAAGAGTTTGCCTGCAATGCAGGAGACCTGGGTTTGATCCGTGGGTCAGGAAGATCCCCTGGAGAAGGAAATGGCAACCTTGATAATAATATCTATGATAGTCATCAGCAAGTAGTTTCTTATTCTTTATTTTTCCTTCACCTGGAGTTTGAGGTTTTAAGTCAAAGTTCTCTTTTCCAGAAGATTACAACAATGTAATAACAGCATTGATGAGGTTACAAAGCATCCAAAATCTCAGTCAAAGGCAGGCAGGTATCTCTAACCCCAAACCAAGAATTAGGGATAAGTGATCATTTTGTAGCATTATCCAGCAAAAGAATTTTCTTGGTATGAGAAAAGGAAGGAAAGCTATGTTTATTGAGTAATCACCATATACCCATTACCAAGTCACACACATGCTTCTCTGTGGCATCTAAATTAATCTGGTAATAAACCTTTTATCCCATAGAAACTCTCTCTAAGCCCCAAACAATACAGCTGTCAGACTTGTAATGTATTTCATGATCCAGTGTGGGACAAAGTGGAAAGGTGACCAGACTTGGACTCAGATGCTCTAGATTCCATTCATTAACTTTTTGGGGCCTCAGATTTTCACTTGATAAATAGACCCATTTAGACTACTGTGTCCCAATTCATAGGCTTTTGTGAGGATTAAATTGGATTACAGATAATAAATTGTAATATTCTGTATATTATTATCATTTTTATTAATGTCAGATAACAGTAAACCTGTGACCACTTAAGCTAATTTTCATTTCAATTGCTATGTCTCAGTTTTTGATTTGGAAATTCTGTTTAAAATAATTCTTTGCTTTCTTGTTGCCAAATGTCAGAGCAATAAAAATATAAAACTCATTACAGCAAAACACAAAAATATCATATATAGGATTATTTCCTCTAAAAGCTTCAGACAATTCTTTCTAAGAATGATTCCCAACTTGAACATACATGGTGTTATCCAGTTGTATAATAGTAAGTTTTGTGGAATATTATGACATATTGTAAACACATTAGATGAAAAAATACATATCCTTTTGGATACAAGAGATATGGATTTATTTAACTTGTTTATAGAATTATGCTCGTGCAAAGCCTCTGGGAAGTTTGAATAATGAAACAAGATATAAAACAACAAAAATGTATAAAGGGAAAGCTCTGCTTCTGTCACTGGTTAAAAGAACTTCTAATCCCATCTGATACTAAACTAATTAAATGGCTATTCCCTGAGTTACATGCCTTGTACTAGGATAGTATTAATAGTTTCCAAAGAGTTCATTCTAGTATTCTAGGTCAGTGATGCTCAAAAGAAATATGCTGCAAGCCACAAACCAGAGCACATATATAATTTTAAATTTTCTAGTAATGACACTAAAAAAGTAAAAAGAAACAGGTGAAGCTAATTCTAAAAATATATTTTATCTTAACATGTAATCAACATAAAAATTTCAGTGAGATGTTTGTATTCTTTTTTTGAACTAGGTCTTCAAAATCTGGTGTGTAAAAAGCCTTATATCATCTCAGTTCAGACAACCACATTTCACATATGCAATAGACAGATGTGACAAACGGCTATTGGACTGGACAGTAGAGCTCTAGCTCTCAATGAAGGTGATTTTTAGATTCAGAAAGACCTGGGTTTGAATGCCTGTTTCATCATTTATTTCCTGTGTGACTTGAACAAGTTACTGCTCTGCAGAACAGTTATTAAGACTTAACATGAGAAAAGTCACATGAAAGAGTTCCTTTCTGCCTCTTCTGGTTCCTAATAGGTGATCAGTAAGGGTTAGTTCTCATTCCAGATTTTCAATATGGAGGTGGAGGGTGACTTGGGGGAAAGGCAGAAGCATTAGTAGGAAACCTAGATGAATCTTCTCACTCTAGGCAAAGCTAGCATGGATGAAAGGGCTGAAGGGCGGAGGTGCTGAACTGAGGGAGCAGATGGAGACCTGACAGGCATTTCCAGATTAGTGCTACGTGGTTATTACACAGTTACTCAAAAAGCTGGAGCATCTGTCTTCTCTGTGCTGGCCTAGAATGTTGAGGTATGTAACCCTTTTGAAGAAGAGCTGTCAAGGAATGAAGAAATGATTCAAAGTCATGCCCTAGAAGGAATGATTGAAGGAGGCAATTGATGTATTTCCATTAGAGGTGAGGGTAGGGGAAGGGAAGAAGTAAGAGAGAGATGAGACTGGGTGAGAAAATGGTTTTGTTTTTAAATAAACCAGCTTTGTCTGGCTGTAAGAGTCAGAACTATTATGAAAACTACAGAGAGGAAGATTCTAGCTCAACAAGAACAGAGATGCTTTGAAAATGGAATGAGTTGTCCTGTGAGGTAGTATTTTAGAGAAGATAAGATATCACTTACTTACTTGGAGGGATACTGTGAATATGAGGAGAATCAAATGAGGCAACACATATAAAACACTTGTGACTCACTATATATCATTATCACTATTGGCTTCCCCGGTGGCTCAGGCAGTGAATAATCTGCCTGCAATGTGGGAGACCTGGGTTTGATTCGGGATCGAGAAGAATCCCTTGGAGAAGGGCATGTTAAGTAAATGCAGTGGCCACTGAACACAGGTGTCATTAGACTAGATGAACTATGAGGCCCTTTCGGTTCTTCGAGTCTCTCAATCACTCCTCCTCTCTGGGCACTACTGCCCAATTACCCAACAGTGGACTTGACCCTTCTTCCGGGACATGACTCACTAGGAATGAATATCCGCTCTCTGGTTCTGACTGTGGGAAGAGTGTCTTACCAGGAACCAGGGTTTTTCTCTTTCAGTCCCTTCCACACTGGCATCAGCTGTCTCTGTGTGGGACAGGGCCTGGAGGAGCTGGAATTCTGTCCTACTTTGTTAAGTGTTAGTTGCTCAGTCGTGTCCAACTCTGTGTGACCCCGTTGACTGTAACCCACTCTGTCCATGGAATTTCCCAGGCAAGAATACTGAAGTGGGTTGCCATTTTCTTCTCCAGGGGATCTTCCCGACCCAGGGATCGAACCCAGGTCCCCTGCATTACAGGCAGATTCTTTATTCTCTGAGCCACCAGGGAAGCCCCATCCAAATTGGGGCTTCTCATTGCACATTCAGTCTTGACATTCTCTTCCACCTTGGTTTCTGGGTGCCACTTTCTCCCAGTTTTCTTTCTGACTTTTGTACTGGACAGTACAGCTGTAGATTTCAGCGAGGCTGATTTGGGGATTCAGAAAGACCTGGGTTGGAATGCCTGTTTCATCATTTATCTCCTGTGTGATTTGAACAAGTTACCGTCCTGCAGAACTGTCATGGGACTTAACGTGAGATGAGTCATGTGAAAGGGTACCTCTTCCAGCATCTGGTCCTCAGTAGGTAGGTGAACAATAAGCGTTAGTTCTCTTCCTAGCTTTTCAAAATGGAGATGGAGGGTGGGTTGGGAGAAACCGTCTTTTAGCTTCTGACCCTACAACTCTAGGTGATTTTGTAGGGTCTGATCACAGCCACCTTCTGTCTCTTCCCCTTCTCTCCACTTTCCATGGTGATGTGATCTTTTCTCTCAGCCCTGCTCTTGACTCCCACATCTTTTCCCTCCAGCTCAAGTTTCCTCCTTGAACTGCCTTCCTGATGTCCTCCCAGGTGTATCACAGGCTCCTCTAACCCAAAGTGCCATACCTGAACGGTTGTTCTTCAGCCTGCTCACCCTCCTTGGCTGCCAATCAGCCACTCACTTGCCTCATTCAGACCCTGCAGTTTGTTTCTTCTCTTCTTTGCCCCCTGCAACTAGTCCATTACCAGGAACTGTAGATTTGAGCCCATCTACATTTATGCTCTTTTTCTTCTCTCACCTGGGCTATTCTTGTCTTCTTGACCCAGTGCACACACCACTTTCCAATATAAAGAGCCTTAAGATTTTATAGAAGGGCCTCAGGTGCTATTGTGGGGCTGAAAGGAGGCCATATAGCACGACTCCTGATCCTGAATTACTGCTTCTACCAAAGCAAATCTGCTTTGGTTTGTTTCCTTTCATTAAGCTTCCACTTAGGATTTGACTTGAAAGAAGGATTCTGCTATATAAAAATAAGCAGGAAAAGCATTCTTTTATGGGCTTTCCTACTTTTAGGCTTTTTTATTCCTATGCCATATTCAAAGCACACAAAAGAGATTTTTCTGAAGTGGAAATACAGTCTTGCCATAGCCAACTTTAAACTGCTTCCTTAAATCCCACTGCCTACAGGGTACATGTCGGCTTTCATTCTCAGGCTTTTATGATGATTCTTACCTGTCCCTATACCTTTCTGTAATACTGTCCCCTTTCCTCCCATAGTCAGATCATTTTCAGTTCCCCTGGAACACTAAAGCATTTGCTCTCAGTTTCCTCTCTTGGGAATTACTCCCAGCTGCCATCTGCCTGGTGAGTGCCAGATTCTCTTTTAAGGTTTGGTTTAAGAATCACCTTTTCTTTGAAGCTTTCATAATTGCGTAAGTAGAAATGATCCCACTTCCCATAGCTTGTATACAAGTTACCATAACCTGTAATGTTCTGAGTGTTTTACTTTTCTCTCTTCACGATTCTACCATGAGCAGGAAATGTGGCTGTCTTCACTGTGTTTGTTTGTCCATTTACCACCAAAGGGCTTGGTCTGCAGGGGGTATGCAGAAACCGTTGACTGTGTATAGTGTTAGTTGCTCAGTCCTGTCTGACTCTTTGTGACCCCATGGACTGTAGCCCATCAAGCTCCTCTGTCTATGGGATTCTCCAGGTAAGACTACTGGAGTGGGTTGCCATTCTCTTCTTCAGGGGATCTTCCTAACCCAGGGATCAAAACCGGGTCTTCTGCATTGCAGGCAGATTGTTTACTGTCTCAGCCACCAGGAAAGAAGGCGTAATTAAATCTTAAGAAGCAAAGCTGTGCAAATGAGCTGGTGCTCAGCCCCTCATGGGAGGCTGAGGGCGGCATGTTTTCTATAATTTTTCCATGTTGTAACTGGAGTAGATAGTAACCAGCAAACATTCTGCCGACTACACATCAGTTTATAGATGCACTTACTTCTGTGGATGTAAAGCAATCAAATCAGCTTCTGTCTAGTCTCTCCAAATTTGACTTTTGGATAATGTCTATTACCAAAAGCAATGGATATAAAATATTATTTGTACTGAACTTTGTGGCTACAATCTGTTTTACTTTCACTATCTTGTTTGGTATTTACAGCAATCCTGTGGGTCATGCAGAACAGATATTACTCCCATTTTATAGACGTGTGGAACCAGATTCTTAGATGTCACCTGAATTTCCTGAAGTCACACAGCTGTTAGTTAATAGAGCCAGATATTTAAGTCTTCATTTCAAAGTCAGTTGATCTTCGTATCTATTTGAGGGTCCCCTTGCCACTTAAAGGAACACCCTCCTGTTGTATTGAACATGATAAATAGGTCCTTAGGGTCAGATAAAAATTCTTGTTGACATATCTGTCTGATAGTTGGTCATCAGGAGAATGGAGTTTTTCATTATCTTACTTACTGGCTCCCTCATTTCTTCCCCCAAGGCTTCCCCATGTCAAGTTGCCAGGACTTGTAATGGTCACTGTAGTTTGTTGACAAATAACAAAGATACTCCTTGTCTAGCTGTCAACTTTACATCCTCTGGGTTTGCCAGGTGAGTGCAACATGCAAGGAAGGTTTTGTTGTGGTCTGTGACTCACTGCACTCACTTCTCTGCCACTCCCTGGGTGCAGGCGATTACAATCTGCCCATTGCACAACGTTAGAATATCTCTGGGTGAATCGGCAGATGATGTAAAAAACTCCAACTGACTGAAGGTTCAGCCACTGCTACATGAATCAAAAGGCATACTACCATAGGAGAGTTACTCTAATCTCGTCTGCAGATTGCTTCTTTCGTCATCGAGAGATTTAGCGGAGGCATTCAGTACTGAAGGGAAATGCCTTCTTTTAGGTGGTTCTATCTCCAAAGTCTTGGAATGTCGTTTGGAAGAAAGGATGTGAGTAGGAGAAAGGGCCCTTCTCACTTGTTCGGAAGTAGCTCAGTTCCAGTCCTGTTGATGAGAGGTGTTGTCCTCTTGGTCTGCTTCAAGATTTCCCCATGTGCTCACAGTTTAAGTCATCCTCCTCAACAGGATCTCAGAGGGTCAGTTTTTTGGGGCAGGGAATCACTGTATGGAGGATAGCAAAAATATTACTTGTGAATTAAATTCATTATGACATGAAGCAATTCAGGTTCTTGACAGATAATATGTCTGTCATAAATCAAAAATTATATATGGGTGGAACTGAAGTTTATTATAGTTGCCACTGTTAATCACTACATTGTCTTCAAAAGGTCTCTAGTAAAATTTGAGGGCTGGTGAGGTGAAGGAAGTTAGTGTCTGGGTCTGTTGAATGTCCTCTCCTTCATCATCTCTGTTTCATGAACTCATTCATTGGCTGCTGGATAAGGTCCTGCCCTAAGCCATGCTCTGTGTTAGATTCCTGGGAGTCCATGGTGATGAATAAGGTACAGTCCATGTTCTCAGAAAGTGTTTAGTGTAGTGAGATGACCTAGGAACCGATAGTTGTAATACACTGTCTAGGTACAGAACTGGATATATCCACAAGGTGCTTTGAGAGTAGAGAGGGACAGCTCCTAGCTTCGGGAATTTAGGAATGTTTCTTGGATGAGGTGATGATACTTGAAATGAGTCTTAAACAGAACTACCCTTGGATTTGTGCAGGAAGGGCCACTGCCCTGGGTTCCAAGCTTTAGAGGGCCCCCCTCTGACTTTCTTTTAGCTCCCCATTAATGTGTTGAGCTCTGAATTTTTTGCTCAGACAGCCCAGAGCCTGCTTCTAGATCCCGTGTGGGCCTCTTTATCTGGTCCATTCTCCCTTTGGCTTATTGCATCTTTAGGTGACCCCCTAGACCTGAAGGGTAGTCCAAGAGTGCTTGTTTTAGGGGAGTGGGGATGGAGTTTGGACATGTGGGTTGGGGTAACCACTTATGTGCACAAGAGACTCCTCACCCTGTAGATAAGAGCCATTTCAGGGGAAGGGGAGGGGGCAGGCCAGAAGCTGGGACAAGGTTCTGTTTTCTCTGGGTCTTTCAATCTTGCATAGATTCTCTGCAGAGTGTTTGAAGTCTAACTTGAACCTGGCCTTCCACATTGTTGAGGGTATATTTTCAAGATGGGAAGAGAGTGATTATTTTATTTAACAGGAGGCTGGCTTGACTTATAACTTTTCAGTAGTTGAGTGAAGTTGCTCAGTCATTTCTGACTCTTTGAGACCCCATGGACTGTAGCCTGCCAAGCTCCTCTGTCCATGGGATTTTCCAGGCAAGAATACTGGAGTGGATTGCCATTTCCTTCTCCAGGGGATCTTCCTGACCGAGGGATCAAACCCGAGTCTCCTGCACTGCAGGCGGATTCTTTACCGTCTGAGCCACCACAGTAATATAGACATCTTCTAATCGAACCTCTGTCCAAGTGCCCTGGACTCTACCAATGTTAAGGGCCAGATCTTATGATCTTCTTATGAGTGTGGTATCTCCAGGCTGTGCATTGATTTAGGTTCACTAAGCCTTAGAGAGTCTAAGCTTCCAGGGGCTCCATTTAGTGGGGACACAGGCAAATATCCAATCACAGTAACAGTAGGTTGGTCCATGAGGCACAGAGAACAGAGACATCCATTTGACTAGAGTGATAGGAAGTAGGAACCTTTTGACATGAGCCTTAAAATACAGATACATGAGTCTGGTATAAGAGTGAGGGAAGAAATTTCAGACAGAAAAGGTGGAGACCAACAGCATTGTGGGAGCTGTGAATAGGAAGGGGAGGCCAGGGCCTGGATCACAAAAGGTCTTACAAGTTAGGCTGAGGAGGCTCTTATCCCATAGACCAGGGGGACCTCTCCAGACTTCTAAACACATGGGAGACTAGGGTGATGAGATTTCCCTTTTAGAAAGATTCTTCTGGAAACTGAGTGGAAGCAGATTGATTGAAGGGGCCAGTTTTGGACCTCAGCCTCTGTACTCAAAGACTGTTCTTTTATGTGCACATACTTCACCCATTAGACTTCTGTTGTACTAGCTCAGTGACTTGCCTCCTAGCTATTCATTGGGAAAAAGTTTTTGAGGAGGCTTTTAAAAAGCACCAATGCCAGCCCTGGTCACAGACCAATTAAATTAAAATCTTTGGGGCTTAATTACCTGTAACTTTCAGATACCTCCCAGATAATTCTGATGCATACTGAGGACTGATAACCACAGTAAACTATTTCAATTTGCCACCCCAAGGATGGTGTGAACTAATTATATTTAGGAGGTGAACGCTAGCACTGCCCTCCCCCTCCTACCTGCACATTTTTCTTTCCCTGTTACTTGCACTTTGAGGATTAGAGAGGTATTTTGAATATCCCTGATTTTATTCTAGGAAAACCAACTTCTGGTTTGAGGACTACATGGATACCCTCCATCATGATCCACAAGTTCTTTTCTTAACTGTTGCTTCTTTTTCCCACTTGCAAATGTCTCCCTGGGCAGCAGAAGCTGGGAGTGAAAATCACCTACTTGATATTCCTTGGGGATTTGGCAATTTAGCTGTTGCATGCCTGTCCACAGATAGATTCTCTTCAAATTGGTTGCCTTGTTTTTCAAAGGTGTGCTTTACTCTTTGGGCTTCATGGGATGTCCTTGCGTGCCAAAGCTCATGGAGACAGTTTGATGACAAACTGCCTTCAACCTACCTGTGTAGGAGTGAGTAATGTGTCAGGTTGGTCACAGAAGAATGTCCCAGTTCTGTGTGAGCTGAACTGAACCTCAAGGGAAGTGGAGTGGTTGTTCCCACGGGCAGGGCATCGTGGGTATGACTGCTCTGTTCGAAGCTCCCAGGAGCCCTGTGCTTCTCTGTACACGACACTTAGATAATCATTGACCCTGGGGCTTAGGTCACGGGAGCAGGCTTTCCTAGAGAAAATTCCTACTTTGTCCCATGTCCCAGCACAGACAAGTACTGTAGAGCGGGGAGGCATAGGAGCCAGAGTTTGGGAGAGGAAGTAGGTCTGATCCACCATATCTAACACTTTGAATATATTAGGAAGATGGATAGTTTGAAGACATTCCCAGGGAATTGGGCTATCCCAGAGAGCAGTCTGGCCCCATTTGTGCACAGTCCTGATACCTACATTTCCTTCCTGTCCCCAAGAATGTTGTCTAGTGAAGGACCAGGGTGTCATTCCCCGCATAGCAGCAGAAGTCTCTGCAAGATCAGAATTCAGCTAGAGGGTTTAATTAAGTAACCTGGAAAATCTCTCCCAGTTTCAAGGTTCTAGAGCTCTCTGAGGGAACTCATTCAGTTTCTGTGCCATGTCTCCCACCTAACACCAGCTGTGCCCATGGAGGCTGTGATACTTGCTTTTGTCTGTTAATGCTGAGTCCTCTTCTTGTGTTGTTCCTCTGTCCTGTTGAATCAGCTATTACAACATGTGGATCCATGTGGAACTTATTACAACAATTTCCTTATTTACCCCATTTTATTTCAAAACATTTATTTTTATGATTTATTGTTGTTCAGTCTCTCAGTTGTGTCCAACTCTCTGTGATCCCATGGACTGCAGCATGCTAGGCTTCCTTGTCCTACACTGTTTCCCTGAGTTTGCTCAAACTTATGTCCACTGAGTCAGAGATGGCATCCAATCCTCTTGTCCTCTGTCATCCCCTTCTCTTCCTGCCTTCAATCCTTCCCAACATCAGAGGCTTTTCCAATGAGTTGGCTGTTCGCATTAGGTGGCCAAAGTATTGGAACTTCAGTTTCAGCACCAGTCCTTCCAATGAATATTCAGGGTTGATTTCCTTTAGAATTGACTGTTTTGATCTCCTTGCAGTCCAAGGGACTTCAAGAGTCTTCTCCAATACCACAGTTCGAGGCATCAGTTCTTTGGTGCTCAGTCTTCTTTATGGTCCAACTCTCACATCCATACATGACCACTGATAGAACTGTAGCTTTGACTATACAGACCCTTGTAGGCAAAGTAATGTCTCTGCATTGTAATATGTTGGCTAGGTTTGTCATATCTTCCTTTCCAAGGAGCAGTTGTCTTTTAAGTTCATGGCTGCACTCACCATCTGCAATGATTTTGGAGCCCAAGAAAATAAAATCTGTCACTGATTCCATTTTTCTCCATCTATTTGCCATGAAGTGATGGGGCTGGATGCCATGATTTTAGTTTTTGAATGTTGAGTTTTAAGCCAGCTTTTTCACTCTCCTCTTTCACCTTCATCAAGAGGCTCTTTAGTTTCTCTTTGCTTTCTGCCATTAGGGTGGTGGTATCTGCTTATTTGAGGTTATTGATATTTCTCTCTGCAATCTTGATTCCAGCTTGTATTTCATCTAACCTGGGATTTCGCATGATGTACTCTGCACATGAGTTAAATAAACAGGGTAACAATATACAACCTTGATATACTCCTTTCCCAATTTGGAACCAGTCTGTTGTTCCATGTCCAGTTCTAACTGTTGCTTCTTGACCTGTATACAGATTTCTCAGGAGACAGGTAAGGTAGTCTGGTATTCCCATCTCTTTAAGAATTTTCCAGTTTGTTGTGATCCACACAGTCAAAGGCTATAGTGTAGTTGGTGAAGCAGAAGTAGATGTTTTTATGGAATTCTTTTACTTTTTCCATGATCCAGTGGATGTTGGCAATTTGAACCTGGTTCCTCTGCCTTTTCTAAATCAGCTTATACATCTGGAAGTTCTTGATTCACATACTGTTGAAGCCTAGTTTGAAGGATTTTGAGCATGACCTTGCTAGCAGGTGAAATGAGTGTAATTGTGTGGTAGTTTGAACATTCTTTGGTGTTGCCCTTCTTTGGGATTGGAATGAAAACTGGCCTTTTCCAGTCCTGTGACCACTGCTGAGTCTTCCAAATTTGCTGGCATATTGAGTGCAGCACTTTCAGAGCATTGTCTTTTAGGATTTTAAATAGCTCAGCTGGAATTCCATCACCTCCACTAGCTTTGTTCGTAGTGATGCTTCCTAAGGCCCACTTTACTGCACTCCAGGATGCCTGGCTCTAGGTGAGTGATGACACCATCATGATTATCTGGGTCATTAAGATATTTTTTTGTATAGTTCTTCTGTGTATTCTTTCTCCCTCTTCATAATATCTTCTGCTTCTGTTAGGTCTGTACTGTTTCTGTCCTTTATTATGCCCATCTTTGCTTGAAAATGTTTGCTTGGTATCTCTAATTTTCTTGAAGAGAACTCTAGTCTTTCCCATTCTATTGTTTTCCTCTATTTCTTTGCATTGTTCACTTAGGAATACTTTCTTATCTCTTGTTATTCTTTGGAACTCTGCATTCAGATGGGTATGTGTTTCCTTTTCTCCTTTGCATTTGACTTCTCTTTTTACTCAGCTATTTGTAAGGCTTCCTCAGACAACCATTTTGCCTTTTTGCATTTTTTTTCCCTTGGGGATGCTTTTGTTCACTACCTCCTGTACTGTGTTACTAACCTCCATCTATAGTTCTTCAGGCACTCTGTTTATCAGATCTATTCCCTTGAATCAATTTGTCACTTCCACTGTGTAATCATAAGGGATTTGATTTAGGTCCTATCTGAATGGTCTAGTGATTTTCCCTACTTTCTTCAATTTAAGTCTGAATTTGGCAATAAGGAATTCATGATGAGCCACACTCAGCTCCTGGTCTTGTTTTTGCTGACTGTATAGAGATTCTCCATCTTCAACTGCAAAGAATATAATCAATCTGATTTCAGTATTGGCTATCTGGTGATGTCCATGTGTAGAGAAGTCTCTTGTGTTGTTGGGAGAGGGTGTTTGCTATAACCAGTGAGTTCTCTTGGCAAAACTCTGTTAGCCTTTGCCCTGCTTCATTCTGTACTCCAAGGCCAAACTTGCCTGTTACTCCAGGTATCTCTTGATTTCCTACTATTTCATTCCAGTCTCCTATGATAATAAATATTGAATATGTAACACTGGTAAACAAGGAGAGTATAAAGAATAAAATAAAGGTTGCCCTTGAAACCCACTGCTGATAATTCTATTATATGCATTTCCTTCTAATCATTTTCTATGTGTATGTAACTATATAGTAAAACAAAATCAAGATTTATATAACATTTTTATTCTGTCATTTAAATACACTATATCATATTTTTCCTATCTCATCAGTTATTTTTGAAATAATTAAAATACATAAAGTATATAATTCAAAATAGGGAATTATAGGGGAAAAAAGGGAAATAAAGGTAAACCAAAAAATAAAAATATGATCTCAATAGCCAGTGATAATGGCTATTAGCTTTTTAGGCTTTATTCTTATATGTATATGTATATTTCCTATGAGCAGTGGATCCTATATATACACATAATAATAAGTGCATATGGGAAAATTTCCAGCACTATGGAAAGGTATAAAATAATGTTTCCCTTTCCATTCCCCTGACTAGGCTCTCATCTCTGTTTTTTATATATATACATATATATATAATATCATACTTAAAATATGTCTAATAATTACCATTGTTCATAGTTTTTTTTAAAGATATGTATGTATGTGAAAGGCTTCCCTGGTAGCCCAGCTGGTGAAGAATCTGCCTGTAATGCAGGAGACCCTGGTTTCCTTCCTGGGTTGGGAAGTTACCCTGGAGAAGGGATAGGCTACCCATTCCAGTATACTTGGGCTTCCATGGTAGCTTAGATGGTAAAGAATCCACCTGTAATGCAGGAGACCTGGGTTTGATCCCGTGGTTGGGAAGATCCTCTGGAGGAGGGCATGGCAACCCACTCCAGTATTCTTGCCTGGAGAATTGCCATGGACAGAGGAGCCTGGTGGGCTACAGTCCATGGGATCGCAAAGAGCCAGACACAACTGAATGATTAAATGAAATAATATATGTAGCTATATGTCTTTATTTCCACAAATGAGATATTTTTCATGCTGTATTTTACCATTGTTTTTCCATATCAGCATTTATAGATATACCACTTTCTTTTTAACACCTGTGTGATATAGCCGTACTGTAATTAGGTCACTTAACCAGTCTGCTTTGTTTGATATCTAGGTTGTTTCAAGTTTGTTTAGATTTTGCTGTCATCACAATGCAGTAATAAAGATCCTGTACACATATTTTTATGTATTACGCCCATACACACACATGCAGGGCCTTGCTTTGAAAATTATGTTTTCAGATTTTTTTCTCTTCACTCAGTAATCCAAGACCATTTTTATCTTGTTAATAAATCTGCTTCTGTAATATCTGTAGAACGATTGAATTGTATCCCATTAGACAGATAAACCATAATTTATTCAACCAGTTTCCTGTTGTTGGATATTTAGATGTATACGTTCCTCTTCCTCCTTCCTTCCGTTTCTTCCCTCCCTCCCTCCTTTCATTTATTTATTTATTACTCCCTTCCCCTCCCTTTCCTGCCCTTCCTGCACTCTCCTCTCCCCTCCCTCTGTCTCTCCCTTCCATCTTCCTTCCCTCCTTCCTTCTCTTCCAACCTTTATTTTCACAATTTAAATATCTGGAACTACATTTGCCAAATGAATATGTATATTCGTGTACATAAATATGTATATATTTGTCCAAATATATATAATAACAAATAGTCAAATTGTGGTTGAGAACATCGTATCAATTTAAACTTCTGCCACCAATATTTAATCATGACCATTTCTCTATATCCTCACATCTCCAAGTTGAATGCTCTTTAATATTTTCTAAATTATGGTTGATAATCATCATGTTTAGCATTGCATTTATTTAATTAATAGTGAGAAATATTTTTGTATATTTCTTGATATTTGTGTTTCATATTTTGGAGTTGGTTACTCTTCTCTGCCCATTTAAAATGCAGAGGGTTGTTTTCCTGCTGATTTATAAGATTCATATTTTATGAATGGTTATGTTATCATAACTATTCATTGCAGATATTTTACCCCAGACATTGTCTTTTAGCTTTATGGTGGTTGGGGTGTACAGAAAGTTATGAATAAAAGTTTTAAATCAATTTCATCCTTTAGGTTGTGATTTCAAGTGCTGTGTTTAGGAATATCCTCCTCTTTTTAAGAAATACACATATTGATACATGCTTTGTTCACATTTAAATCTTTAATCCATTGTGTATATTTTTTCAGTTTATTTTCCAGTTAATACTATTCATTAAAGTTTTTCCTCTTCTAATTTGAAAGGTTACTTGCTGATCATGGTCTAAAATAAACTTGAATTTGGTTTTGAACTGCCTATTACTTTCTTTTGATCCGCCTGCTTATTTCTGCACCATCACCATCTATTTATTTGCCTTCCCACTGGAGAACATTTTATCATCTCACTGAGCAAGTTCTCTTCTCAGTTCTTTTCTGTGTGTGGATCCAAGAGGTAAAATTATATCTAGTAAGAGGAAGCTACAAGAAGGCTCTTTATAATAACTCAGTAACAGTTATTGAGAGAGTCCAAGTTGTAAAGGGGATAATAGTTAGACGGAGGGATTATAAAAAATTTAAAGCACTGAGAAAGACACACAAACACCAAAGTGTGACTTTGCTCCTGAATAATTAAAATCACTGAAAAGATTTTGAAAAAAGAACAGTAGTCTCACTTTGTAAGAAAGTCATATGCAAGTGAGGTGTTCTGTGTAGAATTCTCTCTCACACTTCTCTTACCTGTTCCTCGCCTGGGGAGTCCATGTGGTTCATAGAATTTTTGTGAGGATTAATGAAGATTAGCTACTTTTGTGACCTTCTGGCACATACTGGTGCTCAGTATACGGTAATTGTTAAAGATGAATAGGCAAACTCAGAAGGAAGCCATCTCCCCTTCCCTTCGCAGGTGATGTGAAGGGCGCATGGTGGGGGAGTCTTTCTCAGACTTGAACGCGCACTGAAATCACCCAAGGTTCTTGTTAAAGCAGTTTTTTATCCAGTCAGTAAGACAGACGGAGCCTGGATTTCTGCATTTCTAACAAGCTCTCAGGTGATACTGATGCTGCGGGTCTGTGGACCATATTTTTAGTTGCGTGATTGTAGGGGTGATTCAGCAGTTATAGTGGAGGCTGAGCTGAGTGATGTAAGACCCCTTTCAGGCTCCAGGTTTTTTTCAGTCTGTGCTTGGACAGACTCTTCACAACTCCACAAATTGAATTAGCACCAGGGAGAGGTGGTGGTAGTACGTAATTTAAAAGTTACATTGGCATTATTGTAATTTTTTAATAGGTCGTACTTATGTTACAAAATTTAAAAGACACATAAGGGTACTCAGAGAAAAATAAATTACCTTCCCAACCCTTGTTTCCTGGCCACCACAATCCTTTCTACAGAAGCACTAAGTACTAGTATTTTTTGTTTATTTTTCTAGAGGTAACTTATGCAAGTACACATGCATATTTTCTTACTTTTTCTCTATTTTTTATACCATACTTTTTTCACTTGAGAATGTGTTATAGTTATTTTAGTACAGACAAAGCTGATGCAACTATAAAAATAACTGCATGTGGGTATTATAATCAAATCAAACAGTCCTCTTGATATGTATCATTTCTAAAACTTGACTAATACAAATGTTTCAGTGAACATGTCTCATTTCAAACCACTAGAATAAATTCCTAGAAGATGTATTTAAAATTTTGATGGATACTGCCATACTGTTCTCCACAGGTGTTTTGGCAATCCATAGTCAAGTCCTACCAGCCACAAATGGGATGTTTCTCTACACGCTGACACACACAGTGTTAGCAAACATTTTGATCTTTGCCAGAGTGATAGATGATAAATGATATCTCACCATGGTTTTAATTTGCATTCTACACTATGAATGATATTGAGACATCTTAATTGTTGTCCTGGGGGGCATTCACATTTCATTTCCAAGAACTATCTGTTCATCTTTTTTACTGATTTGTAGGAGTTCTTTATAAATTAAAGGAAATTAGTCATTTGTTGTGGTATGAGTTGCAGGCATCTTCCCCACATTATTTTTCTTTTGACTCAAGAAGTCAGACATAATCAGTTTTATGTGGTCTCATTTATCACTTTTTTTTTTTTTGGATGTGTGTGTGTTTTCTGTCCAACTTATAATCACCCTGTCCCCCACTTTGAAATATAAAGAGCTCTTATCCTGTGTTTACATCTTCTATTTTTATGTTTTAGTCTTTCACATTTAAATCTTTGATACATCTGGAATTAGCTGCATGTAAGATGTGAGGTATACATCCAACTTTATTTTTCTTTCCAGATAGCTACCCAGTTGACACAGCATCATTTATTGAATAATGGCCTCCATATATTCTCCATATATATATTTACATCTATTTCTGAACTTTCTATTCTTACTATTGATCCATCTGCTCTTGATCCTATCTCAAACTATTTTTAATAGCTTTTAAAACATTAAATATTTGGTTGGTAGGACTGGTCCCCACTGATTACTTTTCTCTCTTTTCCCTCCTCAATAGTAGAAGCAATAGAAGATTGCTCTCACTTGTTTATTTCCTATGTAAACTATAGAACATGCTTGTCTATACTTGCCTGGTTGAAAAAAATTCCATTAGTATTTTTATTGAAAGTGTGTTAAATTTATAGATTGATTTAATACAATTTCTTCCATTTGCTTACTTTCTTTTTGCTTACTTTTTTTGCCTCTGAATAGCATTTTGGAGTTTTATGTATATAGATCTTAAAGATCTGCTTTCTTTATCTAGATTTTTTTATTCCCAAGTCTTTTATCTTTTTTGATTATATTGTAAGTTATTTTTCTTTTATTATATGTTTTAATTGACTATTATTATATGAAAGTTATTAGTTTCAGTGTATTAATTTTGTATCCATTCATCCTTAATTAATTCTCTCTTTTTTTCCTTAAACATTTGTCAGTTGCTTTTCTTGGATTTTCTAAGAAAATACTATTATCTGCAAATACTCACAATTTTATTGTCTCTTTTCCAACTTTTATATTTGTTACTTCTTTATCTTATCTATTGTCTTGGTGAGTAGATTCAAAATACGTGTAAATATTAGTGGTGGCAAAGAACTTCCTTGTTGTATTTCTGACTTTAATGGAAATGCTTCTTCTACTGTTTTCTTGATAATCATGATGGGATTTTGGTTAAGATGCATATTTTCTAGTGTTGAAAATAGCATCTCTTTGTTCTTATTTTAAATATTTAAAAAATTGAGTGGGTTTTGAATTTTTCAAGCACCTCTTCAGAGTTTATAGGTATCACATATGATTTTTCCCTTTGACCTACTTTTATGGCAAATTATATGAAACTGTGTGTATTTGAACTCATCTTCCTTATGCCTAGTACTTGAAGGATTTCCTCTATAAACTTCAGTGTCATTTTCATTACACTACCAGCTAGCGTTCTTTGGGGCCCAGGAGGCAGGTTGTCCAGAGTTATGTATCTGCAGTTACATTGTTTTTTTGCCCTTTCTACTCTGAGGTTTCCTGAAGCAACTAAATTGTGACCCTGAGTTCAAGCAACATGGGTAATTTTTCCATTCAAGTCTGAGTTCCCACTTCGTTCTTCAATGCTCAGCTAAAAAGAGGTGGAGAATGAAGAGCTCCTTCTTGAATTTCTGTTCTGACACTCCAGTGGTACTGGGTTCCCTCCTGTTAATTATGTGCCTGTTAAAAGGCCATACTCAGTAACTAGACAGAAAACTGCTCTAGAAGAAAGTGAAACTGACTTCCTTGGCAGGAGGCACTCAATATCAATCCTTACATGTGTGCTTGATCAGTTACCTTACCACCAGGCAGTCATCCACAGCCAGCCTCCCAACACTGCCTGGGGTGTGACTGGCTCCCACTGATTCATCTAGCCAGGGCCTGGAGATGTGGACTCAGCCAGGCTGGTCTGACATGTACGTCCTCAGCAATTTCTGCAAGTGTCGAGTCAGCCTGAGTGCTGGTCTTTTGTGAGGCCTGTGATCTTCCAGTATGGAGTCATGATTCCTCAAGTCTCTTTATCTCCCCATCTCATGCACCGCTCCTGGGGCCATGATGCTTTTCCATAGGTGGCAAAGATTTCACCCTGGGAAATGTCCTTTTGGCAATGGGAGAAAGTGTCAATTCAGTATAGTAGTCATTAGCTTTCATTGGTCAGCTCAATTTTGGCTGCAGGAAGAGAGAATGAAAAGATGCATATGACTACCATTACTTTCAAGGAGTTCTCAATTAAAGAAGAGACCTGATTATATAATTGGAGCAAACAAGTGTTTCATGAATGTTGTGAACTAATCTTTCTGCCTCCAGTCTCCTCCTTTAACCCTTCTTTCATCCCACTTCCAGAGAGATCTTTCGAACATAAACTAATAATGTCAGTCTTGTGTTTAACTATCTCCTTTTTGTTTTCAGGATGAACTTCAGATTTAACCTGACACGTGAGGTCCTTCAGGTGTGGTTTCAATCACAATGACCTGCCTCATCTGCCTCAGTTCCCATTTATAGACAATGAAACTACATTATCTGAACATAGCACACATTATCTGTATCTTTGGACAACCTCTGTCCCCTGTATAGAATGCCCTCTCCTGTCCTTTTTGTTTGCTTGATGATCTTTTGCTCATTCCCAAGACTCAGATCTAATGTCCTTCTGGTATCCCTTTCCTGCATGTGGTCCCCCCCTTTTTTTCTAAGCCATGTTAATTTTTCTCCTTGGCATTTTCCACAACATCCTATGAGTCTTCTAGTCTAGTGGCTTTCAAAGTTGGAATTCCCCAACTCTATTTTTTATATGCTTTGTGATGTAGCTAATATGTTGATATAGTGGTATGTGTGTGTGTGTGTGTGCACGCGTGCGCTAAGTCGCTTCAGGTTGTGTCGGACTCTGTGCGACCCTATGGGCTGTAGTCTGCCAGGCTTCTCTGTCCATAGGATATACTTCATGGTTAATAAATATATCTATATTGTGGTCATGTGTTCAAAAGTTGTCTTACTGATGGGGTTAATAATCAGAAAAGTTTGAGGGTCATTGCTCTGGTGTAATAGTTAGATCTTGGGGAGCAAGAACACTTTGTTATTTGCAGAAGTACAATAAGATTTAGTTGAATAAGTAATGGCCTCTGTATACCTATGTGAATAGAGGGAAATGATGATAAAAACTTTAAATGGGATATAAACAAGATTCTAAGAGTAGAAATACAATTGTGCATTAGTTCAGAAGTCAGAGTCTGGCTTCAACTTATTTAAGAAAGATTCTTAGAGTCTGTTGTACTATCTAAGGTGTTACTTATTTTTTCTAAACCAGGGCTGGCACACCTTTTCTGTTAAGAGCCAGATAATAAATATTCAGCTTCTCAGGCCATAGTAGTATTTGCAACTACTCAATCCTGCTGCAGCTAAAGACAATATGTAAACAAATGGCTGTAGCTGTGTTTCAATAAAACTTTGTTCACAAAATCAGGTGACTGGTTGGTCTGGGGGTCATATTCTACATGGCCAAGGAGTCTGTTCTAGATGATGATTCCTAGTTTTTGTGATCATTCTGTTACATGAAATACCTTTGCAACATGCCTAGCCAGTGATTTTTTGTTTTAGTTGTTATTAAATAAATGTTTAAAAATGTCCATAATGATTAGTTCTGATGTAGGGTCTTAGAAGAAAAGAGTTGAGTCTTTAGGTCTGAGTCCTCTAGATAGAGGAGCTAGTGGTGGCAGGGTCTGGAGACAGAATGATCAGGTCTAAGAAACAGCACGTGTAAAGGTCCTGCTATCCTGTTAAAGTGACCCTGCAAATTGCTGCAGCATCCCTGGGTAGTAAT
This sequence comes from Odocoileus virginianus, assembly GCF_023699985.2. Classification (NCBI taxonomy): domain Eukaryota; kingdom Metazoa; phylum Chordata; class Mammalia; order Artiodactyla; family Cervidae; genus Odocoileus; species Odocoileus virginianus. The sequence continues at coordinate 13,900,249 of NC_069704.1, forward strand.
ATGGCAGAAATAGTGAGGGGTAAATTCTTCCTTAACTGGTTAAGTAGCAATCTCCTTTCCTATAGTGAGAACTGGAGAAGTGGCGTGTCAAACACCCACTGCTTGACTGTGTCCTGTGACCTGCTGGGAGACATCTTTTGATCCTGACCTCTACCAGCTGTCTGATGCCAAAACTACTGGCTCCTCTGTTTTGCTGAACTGAACTTCCTTCTAGTCTACATGTTTAGGGCAATTTTCTCTCCATTCTGAGCTCCAGCCTACCTCAGTACTTCTTGCTCCACCCACATTGGATCAGAATCAGCCATCTAACATCTGAAGCATGGAAGAGAAGGGGCACCTTGGCTGGGATTATTTAAGGTCCCGTCTGTGGAGCACCTGGACAGGGTCACCGGGAAGTGACTGTTAGGAATGGAAATTTCTGGGCTTCATCCAGAGTTCTGGAGTCAGGATCTCTGCTCTGGGGCCCATTTAAAACTAGGCTTCAGGTGGTTCTTACAGACTTGGTGCTCTTCCACCCAGAGTATTAAAAAAATTTTTTTCCCCAAGGTCTCCCTCTAGGTTGCCTTATCTATCCTCTTGGCTCTTTGAAACCAGTGTAATCAGTGAAAGATGGAAAATTAAGCCAACCACTAGTTTTCCTACTTTTTTTCCTACACAAAATTCACTTTAAAGATAACAAATCGTGCAGTAAATAAGTTTACATCTAAGTAGGTCCTAAAGCTGCCGGACTCTTCTCATGTGTTCGTTATCAAACAGCCCTGTCCCCAGGTAGAAGCTGCCTGCAGAACTTCCCTGGTTAAAAAGTTCCTGCAGCACTTCTTTCTTTGCAACTTCTGATTTGCTTTCCTGGGTGGTCTCCCTGGGAGGGAGACTTTCCCTTAGATTTTTCTGGTTAGCACTCTCATGCACAGACTCCCTGATTAGAACCTTCCCACAGGTCTTTTCTTCCTCAGGTCTTCCCTAACACCCTCTCTAAATCAAAAAATGGGGTTAGGCAGCCTCTGATGACGTTATCTCAGGTGTTATCTGCTTTGGTGATCTTTCAGTCAAGTCAGAGCTATAGGAAAATTCAGTGGAATGTGAGTTTTATCTACTATGTATAAAAAGTTGTAGCCACCTATTTGTTCATGTATTGATACTGTTTGCATCTAAACTTGCACAACAGTGTATCAGTCTAATCATTATGTTTGTGTGTATGTGTATATTTAATTATTTTCATGATTATGAATGTAAGAAATTCACACATTTGTGACCTCATTAATTGTAAACATTTCTGGCAGAACTATTCTTTCTGTCTTTCAAATGAACATACTGAAGCACCAGAAAGTGAAATGATGTTTCCAAGTTCCCACGACTGGCACTGTGTTGAGGTAGGGCTCATGTGTAGAAATTCTTGAACCTGCAAAGTTGTTTTCTAGCTTCTCAGTTTAGGCCTGGGTCCAATTCCACCCTGGACTCCCTATCCAAATAAAATGAAAGATTTGAAGACACCATGAGAGAAGAAATCATCGAGTATTTTGCAAGAAAAAGCATCCAGATAATAAGATGGCTTGGGGTTCTGGCACCCAGGATCTCTTAGCTGCAGCTGAGGCACAATTGTGGCTTTATGGAACACACCTCTGGAAAAGCCAGAGGAACCACTAGATGGCAGTATATGAACATTAAAGGGGAAAAAGGCACCTACTCTTCATTTTGAATACCTTGAGTTGACCATGGTGAAAGCTTTGGCAAGGACATCCGGTTGGAACTAACCTTCCTAAGACAATGAATTCATAGTTCATTGTGACTTCGGGCTCCAGCCCAAGACACGATGGCTACGTTTCGGTTTTATGAGAAGCTGGATCCGCTGTTCTCAGCCCCACTTGCACATGAAAATCATCTAGCATTCTGATTTCACTTGTTTTGGGGTGGGTCCTAGACACCTGGTTATTTTGTTAAAACTCTTCAGGAACTCAGTTGTATTCCCAGTGTCAGTCATCTGTGCTAGATGGAGGCCACCTGCCCCTAGGTTGCAAGAACCCAGTCAAAGCTCCCGATGAAGCTCCAGGCACGGGGAAGGACACTGTAGCTGCAGGATAAAATGAGACGTTAAGACACGGTCTCTGTACTCAGGAAGCCACAGTTGTAAAGGAACTGGGGTTTAAAATTCCAAATAGGATCTGCAGTGCAGTCTGTCATCTGCTGCCTGCTTTGGAGTGTATCACTTGGCCACTCCATAGTTCAGTTTATTTGGTGGGTTTTGATGGGATTCCTCATCAGGGGAAGGAGGATGATGAGCTACGTGCTTCCAGGGATCTGTGTAGCTGTGTTCTGAAGGGCTGCATATTTTCCCCGTCAAGTTCTGTGTGTGCCTAGGAGCGATTTGGCTGTTTTGAAGAGAGATGGACTCCTTGGCCTGGCATTAGCTCAGCACTTCAGGCAGGACAGAGGGACCCTGCTGCTGCTGCTTTAAGGTCTGACTGTTCTCAATTGCATTTTATTTCATTGCAGGGAAAACTAGTTGATGCTGAAGCCTTTAAAACATACCCAAATTACATGTGCTTATTTTGCAGAAATGTGTTCCAGGCCAGTGGGACTGGGGGGATGATGGAGGCATCTCCAAACCACAGAGAGTATCCCCCTGTTCTTACTCCTGTTCTCTCACATCTGTATACATAGCTTCAACATACCACTGGGGTTTCCTTTAAGGAGTGTTCCTGTTCTGGGTTCTTGGCCTCCTTATAGAAATTGGTAAGAGGCCAGATAAGAAATTTGGGCAAGGCTTTATTGGGACTCCTTCTGCAATAGGAGTGAGCGAGAACAACAGGTTCCCTTGCTTACTCCCTGAGAAGGGATAAGCTGGTTCTTTACGTGGAGTGCGGGTAGGGGCAGGTCCAGGGGTCGGGCCAGAGGGGTGGCTTAGGTCGTTTGCCTGCCCCTTTGGGGATGTTGTGTGCAGGGGCCATGAACAATAAGTACCCTGTTTTTGCTCCTGGCTCTTCAGAAGTGGCAATTTGGTTTTAGGTCTTTCTATATCTTCTTGTCCATAATTAGCCTCAGTTGTACATGTACATAATTATTTTTAGTCCCTTATAGTTTCTTTGAAAGAGGAGAGTGAAAAAGTTGGCTTAAAGCTCAACATTCAGAAAACTAAGATCATGGCATCTGGTCCCATCACCTCATGGGAAATAGATGGGGAGACAGTGGAAACAGTGTCAGACTTTATTTTTCTGCGCTTCAAAATCACTGCAGATGGTGACTGCAGCCATGAAATTAAAAGACACTTACTCCTTGAAAGGAAGGTTATGACCAACCTAGACAGCATATTAAAAAGCAGAGACCAAAAAAAAAAAAAAAAAAGCAGAGACATTACTTTGCCAACAAAGGTCCATCTGGTCAAGGCTATGGTTTTTCCAGTGGTCATGTATGGATGTGAGAGTTGGACTGTGAAGAAAGCTGAGCGCTGAAAAATTGATGCTTTTGAACTGTGGTGTTGGAGAAGACTCTTGAGAGTCCCTTGGACTGCAGGGAGATCCAACCAGTCCATCCTGAAGGAGATCAGTCCTGGGTGTTCATTAGAAGGACTGATGCTGAAGGTGAAACTCCAGTACTTTGGCCACCAAATGCGAAAAGTTGACTCGTTGGAAAAGACCCTGATGCTGGGAGGGATTGGGGTCAGGAGGAGAAGGGGATGACAGAGGATGAGATGGCTGGATGGCATTACTGACTCAATGGGCATGAGTTTGAGTAAACTCCAGGAGTTTGTGATGGACAGGGAGGCCTGGCGTGCTGGGATTCATGGGGTCGCAAAGAGTTGGACACGACTGAGCGACTGAACTGAACTGAACTGAACTGATAGTTTCTTTCTGTTTCATTACTCGAGGAGACATTTGTTCAGGTGCAAGCACTGCACCTGAGGTCCTAGGTCCCAGGTTCCAGCCTGTCTCAGGATGACTTCTAGAAGGTTACTTCATAATCTCCCCTTTTGGTGGGGGATCGACAGCCATAGCCTGCAAATCCTGAACTGCAGTTTATGCTTAAGAAAGACCTGAAGAGCGCAAACTAGATCTTACTCATCTCATTCATTTTAATAACTGGCACAGGAGCTGGTACAGAGTAGGCGTGAGTGAATGTTTGTTGAATTAAGGTTTCTGTAGTTGGATGTATTTAACAATGTCAAGCTGATTCTAAATATTCACTTCTCAGCATCAGAAATAGCTTTGATGTCGTTTGTGTCTTACAGGCACAGAATTTTATGAAATAGATTGTTCCCCTCTTTACATTGACTTCTGAAAAGCTCAGAGATAAGATAGTGGCCCACGTCTAGCAAATAACTAAGAAAGACCATGGTTTATATGATCAATTAGGTGATTATATGTGATCACGTGATGCCTGCTTTCATTTTATTTTCCTCAAACTTGATAGTTATTTCACTGAATTATCGCAAGCGGCCACAAATTCTCTTTGAAACAAGGAATGGGGAAACTTACTGAGTCTAAAGCAATGTCTGGGACAATTCCTGGTACATAGGAGGATCTCAGAATATTTATTACCTGAGCGAGTGAAATATTTTCATCTGAATCTTTAGATTAATTCAGTGTTTAAACAAATTTATCAACCTGAAAGTCATAGTCTCTCAACATAAACTGGAATAAATGGGAAGATCTTCTGGGAAGTAGCCCCAGTGAGGCAGAGTGACCTGTCTGAGATGACACAAAAATCCAGTGGCTCTAAGTTAAGCCCAGTTATTTTTGATTCTTGATCTATAGCAGATTTTATTACCCTAAAACTACTTCTTTTGATTTTCCAAGAGTGATAACTAGCCTCAAATATTTTCAAGAATGAATATGAAGAAAGGTATGTTCATTCAGTTGCCCCTCAGGTAAAACTGATGATAAAAGAGGGGAGTCGTGCCACCTGTGTTTGGTGAAACAACTTTGTTTTTCCTTTGACCAAGTCAATGACAGCTCGTTTGGTGACCCATGATGTGATTTGTGTTCTAAGTTTCATAAGGAGAAGTTAGGGAATGCTGGTAGCCCCAGTCAGCACTCTCCTGAGAGGTTGGGAAGGGATTGTTTTACTGACAGTGTTTATCCTGGACGGAAGCCAGCAGGCCTGTCGGCTTGAAGCTTGAGCTGCTTTATCTTGTCAAACATCTTCGTCCAAAACATGGTCAAAAGAGAAGTGAGGCAGCTGAATTTTGATGGAAATTTCTCTTTCATGTACTTATTCAGTGTTCCTATAGAGAGTAAAAGAAGTCATGTTCCTATTTAATAGCCTGACCTGTCTACTTTTCTAGTATTTTCTGAACCATCGCCCTTTAACTCCATTATTTTTATTACTCTATATGCAAGTGGAAGTGTCTGCCCAGCAAACAGGAAAAATACTCACCAACCGAGAAGTCTTTTTCCTTTCTTAATAACTACCCTTGGATATTTTTATAGGCATGTATACAATTTGCTCCAAAGCCAAGTATACATCTTCTTCAAACCAAGCAGTTTTCACTAGTATTCCATCAGTGGAATGACCAACTTGGGAGTTCTGGCTGAGATGACATAATGTTCACGACCACCGTCTATGAATGGTTTACTCTTCTCTATCTGTGCTCCTGCAGTGGGTCCATCCCCATGATGGCACCACCACAGTTTATTACTATTATAAGGTTATCTATCTGCTTTTCCCAATGGACTGTTAGCTTCTCAAGGGCAGGAGCCGCCTCTCCTTCACCTGTGAATTCCCTGAGCCCACCCATGGCAAGGGGATAGTAGGTGCTCACGTTCATATTTACTCATCTGATCCCTGATTCATTGCGGTTGCTCCTATTGCCTTACTCAGATTTCTTGCCTGCCCTGTGAGGAGCGGACTCTGCAGAAATCCTGTCCAGAGAGCAATCTGGTGTCCTAGTCAGAGCAGCTCACCTGTTGGCTCACTAGTACGAATGTGACGTGGCGATCATGCAGCCCGGAGGCCTTGGCTTTGTTAGCAGGCACAGAACTGTCTTCTGAGTCATGCTTATCCAGCAATCGCTTGCGTCTTAGTCCAGGATGGAGAAGACCCAACTCTCCTGCAGTTTCTTTTGAGATTTCAGCTCTTGTTTTTAACTCCTGACCTCAGCTTTCTCTGGGGAGTCTTCGAATTTGGCTCAATCCATTGGAGATGAGATTGTGGAGGCAGATACCCTTGGAAAGGAGAGATTTTCCTTTGGGAGTCTGTATTCAATCCAAGGTGAGATTATGAGTTCTCAGCTGTAGCCCAGCCTACCGGGCAAACCTAAGATCTTTCTTAGGCCAGAGGTATAATGGACTGTGAAAATGTAACTTGTCACCATGGAGGAGACAAACTGTCTGGAACAAAGTCCTAAGACAAAGGAATAGGAGAGGCAATAAATTGCTTATTTTTCATATGAGAGAATAGAGAGGGACATCTTAGATTTAGCAAAGGAGAATGCCGTTCAATGATTCTATTTGGAAAAATGTCTTTTGCATTTGAAAGTTGATGTTGGGCATCTATGAGCCTTAAAGCTTTGGGATCTTTAAAATTCAGATACTTGTTTTTTCCTCCTCTTCATTCTAATCTTTGTGTCCATTAGGAAGGTCATTAAACCAAGGCTCATCCCCTGGCTTGCACATGATTGAATTGCTCCAATATACTTTTGCCAGAAAATTTTGACCAGGAATCTATAGATTCTGTAGGTTCTATAGATTCTATAGATTCCTGGTCGAAATTTTCTGGAAGAAGTGTAAGGGGGAAAGGAAGAAAAGATTAGAATCTTCTAGCTTTGTTTGATTAAATTTGGAGTCTAATTACCTAGAAATGAAAAGATCATTTCTTTGCTTAGTATTTTTGTCCTTTTTGTGTGTAATCAGAGGGCAGAAATAACTCTGGTGACCTCTCAATAGACCACCTCACCTCTACCCTCAACTCCACCCCCAGCCTCAGTCCCACTCATCTTGATTGCTTGAACTGTTGCAATTTCCAGAAGTCATTTGTGGGTTTGAAGATGGCTCTTCCCTTCATCCTGCATACCAACACGATGGGACCCCCTTTACCCGTTCCCCAGTGTATGTAACTGTTGATTGCTGACTTGCGGGTGCTATTACAGGCTCTGTTATCTTCACCTTTACAGGTCTTGGGTAGTGGAGTGGTCAGTGATTTTCTCAAATGGCCCTGTGTGCCCTACATCTGGCAGAAATTTCTCATTTATTTTGATCAATTCATGATACCATTCCTGAGGTATTTTCTTATTTTAAAAGTAGGCTTGGTCATTTTAACAGAAATTTGGGGATGAAGAAGATTAAATCTATTAGAACTCAACAAAGTTTAATTTTAACCACTCTGGATGAGACAGGATGGGAAGGAATGGTATACTGTGATGAGGCTGGTTGTTTTGATGATCATAATGTTGCTTTCTACAGTTTCCAAAGCATTTTCATACACGTTATTTCATTTGCTTTTTATAACAGATTTGAATAGGAAAAGTAGCAATGATTACTAGTATTCTGCTAATTCATAAAAACATGCTCAAAAAACTTTAGTAACTTACCCAAAAGCAGAAGACTTGTGACCTTCCTGGATCTCTTGTCTACTAAGACTTTATTCACTCAAGCTATAATAAGTATACCATCCTTTGGATACCATCCTCTCTATTTTTGTAATGCTAACAAGTACATGTAATGATATTTCCTTATTGTTTTTCTTTAAGCTGACTTATTTTGTAACTTAAATAAATTTAACAAGAAAAACTCATAGCTCCACAGTAAATAAAAAGTTAATGTCACTTTGTAAAACTGGAAAGTAACCATGAAAGTAAAAACAATGAGAATGAAGCAGTGCCCTTATACTTTAGCTAGGTATTGACTGTCATTGAAGTCTCTGATCCTAAGTCCTATTCTGTCTTTCCTGTTGCTGAAGTCTTTGATCCTAAGTTCTGTTCTCTCTTTCTTAAAAAGAAAAATTATAACATGTTTTTAGGGAGATGCTGAAGTCATATGGCATCAAACTGAATCTTTCTCCTTTGTATCATTAGAAGGACTGAAGCAGAATTGGAAAAGGAATAATTTTTCCAACATGCAAATCAGTGTTATTTAATATTGTATCCATGTGAATTTCTCTCAGACATAATTTAAAAAATTTAAGTTATTAACCACCCTGTGAGAAACACTGCAGAATACCATTGTTATATTATTAAGGAGTAAATGTAGACTATATATTTGGGCAATTCTGGTAGGCTACATGGATATCAATAACAATTGTGCTAATTGAATGCCATAAATTAGTATTACTATTCAACCATTCAGTGTCATCTAATGCACACCTACTATGTGCTGACCATACAAAGATGAAGACACAATCTCATCCCTGAAGGAAGTTTGTGGTCTTATTTTCATTAGCAATCATATGAATCTTTAAGTGGTCCATTACGAGGAAGAGTGAGTCAGCTGTGAGTCAAGGAGGGCTTCCCGGTGTGGTGATATCTGAGCTGTGTATTGAAGGATAAGGGTATGTCTGATGTAGATCCCCCAGAAGGACTATAGCTTCTACAAAGAAACAGTGATAGGAAAGGATAAGATTATCTTGAGGAGTAAGTAGCTTCTTGGTTTGAGTTAAGTGTAGAGCTGAAAGGGTAAAAGGATAATGGGGTAGGGAGCTGTCAGAACAGGAGGCAGAAATGGTAGACACAACCCAGTCTGAGAAGTCTCTTGTGTGCCTTGTCAAGGTGTTTGGACTAGTCTTGGAGACAGTAAGGAGCCATCCAGATTATGTAAGCAGGGGAATGACATGCTCAGATATACATTTTAGAGAGGTCATTTTGGTAACAGGGAGGAGAGATGAGAAAGGAGAGAGTAAGATGTCAACACAGATGTCTTCTTGGAATGCCAGCATCAGCTTAAGTTATTCCATGCACATTCTATTCATTAGCTCCCCTTGCTCATGTAAAGAGCCTTGGCAGCCACACTTTGGCCAGAACGGATGATGCTCTGATGGAAAGTCTTTGCTTTGACCTTGGCAGGATTGTCCCTGGGATTTTTACTGGTGAAGAACTGCTTCATGATAGTGGGCCAGCCCATGTGGGCTGTTTAAAGGGCAACTTAGCAAAAAACAATATTCATTTCACAACCAAGAAATTGCTGCGAAGTTTAGCCTCCTTTTGACTTGGAGCAACTCGAGTGATTAGGGACTGATCATGTATATTATTATCAATGCTGTTGCAGTTGCCTCAGCTCCCTGATGTGCACATAAGATGGGAAGCTATGCAGCGTGACAGGACAGGGAGATCTTCAAGATAATCTAGTCCACTTTCTTGGGAATCTGAGACATGGCCCAGGTCCTTAATCACAGCAGATGCTCAGTAAAGGAGCCATAGGTATTCTGCATTAGTCGTACTGTTTTCCATATACATTTCACAATGCAAATTAACAATTTAATTTTTCTTTAATAGTTTTTATTATTCCTTTCTGTCTATAAAGAAATGTAATTTTAACCAAAAAGATTGAAAAATAAACTCTCTCCTGGTGATGATAACGTGACACCCTGTGAACCGGGCACTTAACTCAAAATCAGAATTTAATTCTTTACCAGGCCAATTCCTATATATGTCAACTGGGACAATTCACTTTACCTGTCTGAGACTCACTTTCCCTATCAGTAAAATGAATGCTTAGGCTATCCAGATAGACAGATAGCTTTCCTTTAATGTGCCATCTTCAGGGGTGTGTTAGTGATTGCCCAGAGTGGTGGTTCTCAACCTCACAAGAAGTCTTGTCAGACACTTTTTTATTAGTCACCATACCCCATGTGATTTTAATGTCCCAGATATACTGTATATCTCTTTATGTACTGCAGCTCTTTGAAAGAATACATATATACAGTACCATTGTAATATCAAATTTTTTTTTCATCTTCCTAGAACCAAGTTTCGGGCCCTGGGCTTCACGTGGATTTGGGTGCTGTACTGTCTGGTTGAGAATGCTTGGCTTAGAGGGAGTCTACTGAGAGGCATTGTGAGGCCATTGTCGTGTTAGCTGAAAGTAATTATTGTTTTTAATAACTAATGTATTGGGTGTTGATTAGGTGTAGATATAACTCTCAAGTAAAAGAAGCTCAATTTAGTAGTCATAAGCAGATAGTCATATCTGTGTAACAGTTATTTGTAATCCTTAATATTTCCTGGGTAATTAAGATGTTCTTCTAAGATATGCCTGCATGCCATTGTAGATCATTAGAAATTATTCAGTTCTGTTCTTGAAAATTTCTCAGGATTAGTTTTGGAGGCAAAAGTATCAGATGATTTGGTGACACTTCTAGTGGCTCTTTTAAAGCATACCCCTGAGCTTGATTGAGTGGGGACTCTTTATAATGAGAATGTGTGGGAATAAACCCTGTGCTTTTCTGTTGGATAATTTGTTGTATTCAAATCCTACTTGGAGCCAGGAATTATAATGATGGGGATGGAGAGATTATCCACTCTTAAGAATCTTATAGCTTAATGGAGGCTATCAGCAGAAGTATCTCTTACCACCTATAAAACTATAAAATGAGATCACATTCCTTTAAGACCTGTTGCTATTGGCTTGAGCCTTGGTCAGCTTTGATGGCCAACCTGTATCTTCCTTGATGTATTCTCAGTTGGTTCTTACAGTTCCTTTGGATGCTGGCTCATGTGTGTAAATAAATAGATCCCTAGTGTAGACCTACTGGGGCTTCTCACGTGGCACTAGTGCTAAAGAGCCTCTGTGCCAATGCAGGAGACTTAAGAGAGATACACAGGGAAGATTGGGAAGATCCCCTGGAGGAGGGCACGGCACCCCACTCGGTATTCTTGCCAAGGGAATCCTATGGACAGAGGAGCCTGGTAGGCTATAGTCCATGGGGTCGCAAAGAGTCGGCCGCGACTGAAGTGACTTAGCACACACTCACACATGCAGACCCATTATGACCTCTTCGCCATGCTGTGGAGCTTCTGTTGTTGCCAGTCACTGTTCCATTGGATATTGGCATCCTCAGCTGATTATATTTCCTCTTTATCATTTCATTTAAATATAGAGCAAGTTCTTAATTTATCACCACACACTTGAGCCTAGATGATAAATTTAGAACACAACTCTGTTGGATGTTAAGGCTTACAGGAGGTAAGTGCAAGCGGTAAATATTCTAGAACTGCTGTTTCCAGTGTCTGTTTTCAAGGGCTATAGGTCCAGACTCATTCTCCCAAGGCCTCTGAATGGTCATTCCCCATCCAAGCTATTTCAAAGAAACCATTTTACTTTATGGGAGTCTCTGTGACCTACAGTATATCCCTCTCACCAGTGTTTAGACCTCAGTTTATGAAGGTCCAGAGAAAAAGAGGAGTTTTATTCTCTTTCCCCTTGTCACTGACCAGTCTTGCAGCCTTAGCCCTCATATGTTTTCCTTCTCTTGAGAATAATATACAGCAAGGACATCCCTTCTTTTCAGAAGAAATTCTGTCCCTGGGCCTATGATCTCCAAAATACCCTCACATCAGAATGCAATATTTCATCATCATTTCACAAAGCCTAGGTTGTTGTTCATCTTAAATAACATCTTATTATAGTTCAGAATGACATAAACATAGCCAATCTAATGTCAACCTCAGCTTAAAGTAAAAACAGTCTTTCCCATTTTTCTTGTACTTTTTCAGATCTGTACTTCCAGTCTAATGTGAAAAAATTCTAGAAAACACACACACAGTTCCCCAAGAACAAGCAATGATATACAATCATAGAGAAGATGAAAACTAAAGAAAATTTTTTTTCTAAAGAAGCTACAAAGTCTACAGAGATGCAGCTATGCTAAAGGAAACATCTGACATATATATCAAAGAGAATTCTTTACTTCTTTGTATAAACATTTACATTAAGATTAATGGTTACTTCATTTTTCCTCAAATATATATTGCTTTACATCTGGGTAATTAAAGGCCACACTGGATTCATTTTTCAAGAACAAAGGACAAAGGATAGCCTGACCCAAAGGTAAATTTAATTCTTTAGTTCCTAGAAGATAATAACTACTGAGAACTTTGAGACAGTTTTGTTTTTTCAGCATTAAGACCTATTTTAAAAAATCTTAGCGTCCAGTTGAGTGAGAGAAACTCGTTTCCTTAGAGCAGGTGTTGGCAAACATCTTCTGTAAAGGGACAGATAGCAAATATTTTAGATTTTGCAAGTCATATAGTCTCTGTCACAACTACTCAATACTGCCACTAAGTCTGATGGTGGCCATAGAGAGATGTAAAGAAATGAAATGATCATGGCTATGTGCTACTAAAGCTTCACTTCAGTCAGACAATTCAGTCGCTCAGTCATTCTGATTCTTTCCAACCTCATGGACTGCTGCATGCCAGCCTTCTCTGCCCATCACCAACTCTTGGAGCTTGCTCAAATTCAAGTCCATTGATTCGGTGATGCCATCCAACCATCTCATCCTCTGTCGTCCCCTTCTCTGGCCTTCGATCTTTCCCAGCATCAGGGTCTTTTCCAATGAGTCAGTTCTTCCCATCAGGTGGCCAAAGGATTGGAGTTTCAGCTTCAGCATCAGTCCTTCCAATGAATATTCAGGACTCATTTCCTTTAGAATTGAGTGGCTGGATCTCCTTGCAGTCCAGGAGACTCTCAAGAGTCTTCTCCAACACCACACTTCAAAAGCATCAGTTCTTTGGTGCTTAGCTTTCTTTATAGTCCAACTCTCAAATCCATACATGACTGCTGGAAAAACCATAGCTTTGACTAGATGAACCTATGTGGGCAAAGTAATGTCTCTGCTTTTTAATATGCTGTCTAGGTTGGTCATAACATTTCTTCCAAGGAGCAAGTGTCTTTTAATTTCATGGCTGCAGTCACTATCTGCAGTGATTTTGGAGCCCAAGAAAATAAAGTCTGTCAGTGTTTCCCATTGTTTCCCCATCTATTTGCCATGAAGTGATGGGACTGGATGTCATGATCTTAGTTTTCTGAAAGTTAAGTTTTAAGCCAACTTTTTCATTCTCCTCTTCACTTTCATCAAGAGGCTCTTTAGTTCTTCTTTGCTTTCTGCCATAAGTGTGGTGTCATCTGCATATCTGAGGTTATTGATATTTCTCCCAGCAATCTTGATTCCAGCTTATGCGTCATCCAGCTCGGCATTTTGCATGATGTACTCTACATATAAGTTAAATAAGCAGGGTGACAGTATACAGCCTTGATATACTCCTTTCCCGATTTGGAACCAGACTGTTGTTCCATGTTCAGTTCTAACTGTTGCTTCTTGACCTAAATACAGGCTTCTCAGGAGGCAGGTCAGGTGGCCTGGTATTCCCATCTCTTGAAGAATTTTCCAGTTTGTTGCGATCCACACAGTCAAAGGCTTTGGCATAGTCAATTAAGCAGAAGTAGATGCTTTTCTGGAAACTTCTTGCTTCTTCGATGATCCAACAGATGTTGGCAATTTGATCTGTGGTTCCTAAGCTTCACTTAAGAACACTGAAATTTGAGTTTTATATAGTTTTTTTTCATATCACAAAATAGTATTATTCCTTCAATTTTTAAAAAACACTTAAAAACACAAAACCAGTCCTAACTTTCAGGTCATATATAAGTAGGTGGCCAGTCATATTTGCACCACAGGTTTGAGTTTGCTGCCCCTTGCACTAGGGCCCTGTATTATATTGTAAAATTATATCTCCATATTAAGTTTTATGGTAAGTATTAAAATAGAGGAAAACAGAGAGCACTGTGGGACCATGCAGAACCAATAAACTCAACTTGGAAGAATCTTTACCTTTTCAGACTTTGTGTGTGAATCTAAACACATATAATTCCTTCCAAGAGCAGCCTGGAATCTTCTGTGATTTCAGAGTGTTTTTCTCTTTGGAAAAAGACAACTTCCTACATGTCAAGAGAAAAAAAAAACTTGGAAGACTTCTGGCTATCCAGACTCAAATGTGAAAGACAATTTTGATGAACTAGGCAGAAATAAGGCAGAAGCATATGGTTTAAATTGTACTTAACAGAGACATGTGTTTCAATCCTGCCATTATGAGAAGTGTGACCAGTTTTACTCCTAATGGTTAGTGAGAAATCTTGGGGCTGGGCCCACAGAAACCTAGTTGAGTGGGTGCAGGTGTGTGCAAAGGGACATTCTGAATATGGATAACGTGTGTGTGTGTGTGTGTGTGTGTACATATGTGCATGTCATGGTGAAATAACTAAAACTTACTAATCATTTGCCTTTGGTAAAATTTTCTTCCTTCACTTGCACCTGTCAAAGCCCATTCTTTTACCGAAGTTTAAATCAAATGTCGTGTCCTCAGAAACCAGCCCTAATTTCCAGTCCGCCTTCCTGCTGTTCCATTCTCTTGTCAGAATTAGTCCTTTCTTTGTTGACTTTTACATGTCCAACTTGAACGATAGCTAAATCTCACAAGATTGGGGCTCTTGAGGTAAGAATAATTTATTTTCTCCTTTTTATAGTATCTTTGCCTCATCTCATACTTGCTATGGGATATTGTATAATAAAAACAATTCGCCGAATGTGGCAAAGTGTCCTGAATGTACTACTGACCATGACTAAATGATAATAGTTTAATTTTAGATACCTCACCTGTTCAGAGAGATGAGGTGTTTAATGATTTTTTTTTTTTATATTTGCATGTTTCTATGATGGAGGAGAGGGTCCCTCTTGGGCTCACAAAGACTCATTCTCTCATATGTCAGATTAAAGAGAACCCTGGGTCGTGGTTGTGTTAACTGTTTTTCCCTCTGGTAGATAGACACCAGCCTTGTGTTTTTAACAGTAACTTATGTGCATGCCTACATTCCTGCCTAGCCTGAAATATGACTCACTGGGTCTCCGGCCAAGGTGCTGTCACACTATGCGCCCATTTTTGCGAACATGGATTCAAGTTTGGGGTGGGAGATGGGGAGGCAGACAAGCTTCCAATGCAGACTTTAGGTGCTGGCTGGCTAGGTAAACTTGGAGCAAGACCCTGAATCAGATACCATCAGAGGTCATCTAGTCCAACTATTTCATTGTTCAAGTGGGAAGGCCAAGGCCCAAGGGGAATTGCCTGGCTCAAATTCACATGGCTTGTTACCGTGAGAGTTGGCTTCCAACTAGCCCCTCTGTTCCTAGTCTGAGATTCTTTAAGATTGCCCAGTTAATTAATTAATTGGCCAAATATCACTAAGACCTACCATCCATCTGGACTTCTGCTGGGCACTGGGGGACCCAGATGAATTAGGCATCCTGCTTCTCATTTCAGCCCGTGTTTCAGTGGAGGCAGAATGCAGCAGCAGTGGTGCGAGCTTGGTCTTCATGTAGACTTGAGTGTGAGCTGTCCTTCTGCCTTTTTCTGATTGTGGCAACTAGAAAAATGAAATGCATATGTCCACATTGTAAAAGTATTGTGCAGATTTAATGAAATAATTCATGTAAAACTTTTAACATAATGATTGCTACCTAGTAAGTACCAATAATTTGTAGCTATTGATTACAATAATGAAGACACTCAACCCTTGGGCCAATAAGCTGTCTTAGTAACTTTATTTGAAAAGTACAGGTTGGAAAGCAAAATATTTGGGGAAAATTGACCTCAGAAATGTAGTGCAAGATTAACTCCCTTGCCTTTTATAAGGATTCTAATCTGTCTACTGAAAAGTCACTTTCTACCTCTAGCTAGAACTGGATTGCGATGAATGGATAAAAAGGAATTTCATCTGTGTAGAGATAGTTGTATTCACTTTATCCCTGGAAAGCTTAGGCTGCATGTAATTCCTGCCACGTTTGCATCTTACTTTTCACAGTGAGACATCATTTCTCTTACAAATAGAGGCCAGATTCACATTACCCAGCTGACTGCTGTCCCAGCCCTGCCCTGATTTGGCCACCCCTGGGCCTCCCCCAGAGCCAGGTAAGGGCTCCAGGCGGCTCACTGCTGACTGGTTGGCAGAAGCAGGTCACTGCCTTAGAGGCACTTTTCCGATCTCGTTTATGGCCGGCGTCCCGTGGGGTGCAGTTCCCTCTGGTTTCATGTGGTGTTGCAATCGAAACTATTGAATCTCAAAATGGAATATAATTAAGGTCGGGTTAATAAAGTGTATTCCACTCATAGCCAGTAAAGGGTGTCATGTTTCTCCTTGCAGCTTTAGGCAAGGAAACTTAATCTCCAGCTTTGTCAGGGCAGACTGAATCACAGGTGTGTCATCGAGCGGAAAGCTTCTTGTTTTACTTGCTGTAGTTACTACACGGCCAGTCTCATCTTGGTGGATTTGTACTGAGCGCACGGAATCCAGCCCATGGCTGGGCCTGAAGGAGAAGCCTTTGTGTAGGAGGAATTAGGGGACTTTCGCTCTCTGCTGGGTCCTGAAGGCAATCCAGGAGACGGTGCCTCTGAAGTACAGAAGTCCTTGGGAGCACAGGGATGAAAGACTGAACAAAAAAGGAGGCCTCAGAGTAGCTTCCAGTGACATCTTCTTAGTCTTGATCTTGTCTTTCTTGCTGATTTGAGTCCTTTTCCTTTCCTTTTTTCTTCCATGACTCAATTTCAGGACACAACGTCACAGACTTCTCTGACCTCCCAAAGTAGAGATTGTTAATGCTTATTAGTGCTCCCTTAGTACTGGAGACCGGAGAAGGCAATGACACCCCACTTCAGTACTCTTGCCTGGAAAACCCCATGGATGGAGGAGCCTGGTAGGCTGCCCTCTATGGAGTTGCACAGAGTCAGACACGACCGAAGTGACTTAGCAGCAGCAGTACTGGAGACGACTGTATCATCAAAATTTAACATTTAAGATCACTTACTCTGTTTATTATGGCCTATCTCTATGCTGAACCCATGTGTATATTATCTAACCTAGTCCTCTTGACAACCCCCATGTTATACATGAGGGAACTAAGGCTCAAAGAAGGTAAATTTCCCAGGGCCATACAGTGAATTTATTTATTCAACATATGTTTATTCAACACCAGTTACATGCCAAGCCCTGGAAGACACATTCCCGAACAAACAGCCAAACAATCCCTATCCTCATAGAATTTATATTCCAGTGCTGTGTGTGTGTGTGTGTGCATAAAAAAATAAACAGGCAAATTATATAGTACTTTAGAAGATCAGTGCCATGGGAAAATGCAGATGTGAGACTAGGCAGGAATTTGAACCCAGAGCTCATTTACCTCTGGCATGTTCTTAACCACTCAGCTGTGTTGCCTATGGATCTTGGATCTCCTTGTAACTACCTGTTCACTTCCAGACTCCCCTCTCCTAGACTGTACATTTCTCTAGGGCAGGTCCTTTCCTTAATTAGGTTCCTCCTCTCCTGGCATACAGCTCAATGGCTGGCAGGGAGTCAGCATTCAATGAATGTTTGCCCAGTGTATGAATAAGAGAGTGACCATATGATGACACAAGAATCTACCAGAAAACAGTAATTTCCCAGGAGACTGGCCAGTCCTGGAGGTTGGGCTCTGCCACAAATGTGTCCTGTTACCCTAGGCAGTTGTTGAAGCCCATAAAATCTTCAGAATGGGAAAAACATAATGACTGTTTTTGACTTCCTTATAGATATGTCATGAGGATTAATGAGACAGTGCATGCTCAGAGACTTCAATTTCTTTGAAGAAAAGGACTCATGTTTTTCTCATGGTGTGCTCATTGTTGAAAATTCCAGCAAGGAATTGGCATGGTATTTTCAGGAGGGATTGGTCCCAGAGAAATAAAATTTGTTTTACTGACAAGGTTTTACAACAGGCTTTATGAGCTACCTCTTTCTGGCTGTGGGGCTTGGTGAGAGTTTGCTATCACTTGCAGAAACCGTGAAAATTTATTTTTCCCCCTTTGCTAAAGGTGGGCTCTAAGTCAGTTCAAACCCAAATTTTCATGGACATTTCTCTCCTGTTGTGAAAGTAAAAGGCTATTCTCATTTGAGTGAAATCCCATTTCTTGGCTCTATGAGGGCAGCTATTGGAATGCTTGTCAGCCAAGTGCCAAGTATAAGTTACCAAGAAAAGTGGCTGTGGATCTGTGTTCCCTAGGAGAGGAAGTCTCTGCCACTGGATGGTAGATAGAAGAAATGGAAAATCCCAGAAATGTCAAATATAGCATGAAAACTGAACAGGAAGGTTTGGTTTAATTTTCTTTTGTTGCTGACGAGTCAGCACTCCAAACTTGTCCAGTCACTCCCACAGATAGAATGCAAAAGGAGGCCTTCTTGGTATTTTCCTGTTCATCTGACGCTGTGTCCTTAAGCATAATGAACTCAGTTAACAAAAAGCATTGCTAAGATTACATTTGACAGTACTAACTAGGTCAGCATTGTATTTGCTTGATATGGACAATATGCATTCTTAGCAGTGGAGACCTGTTTCCTGGTAGGGAAAATCCCCTAGTATTACTCACCAAGGACAGGTAATAAGAGTTTGGATTTCTCTGGTGTCTCTTCTCTAAGAGTTCCAAGGTCTTTCTTCCACTTTACCTTGGTCACCTCTATAGCTCTGTTGTAAAGGCAGAAGCAGGCGTTTTGGAGAAAGGAAAGCTGACGCACATTTTACTAAGTTGACCCACTTCATGTTGATTTTGCTTGGCGCAAGATCAAGTTTCCTGCCTGATACAAAGTCATTAATCAATTTAGATTAGATGTTGAAGACATTATGTCCCAAGTAGGCTCATCCTGTGCTGTGTTGTGCTTAGTCATGTCCGACTGTTTATATATATGGTAGCTTATTTTATAAACATTATTATTGCTGTGTAGTAGCTTAAATAGATAATCCAAACTGACTAGTAGTTTGCCATGCCATTACTTATGTACTATTGTACCCAAATTCAGTGTCTTTGTCTACATCAAGATGCCTCTTTTTGGGACTTCCCTGGCGGTCCAGTGGTTAAGATTCTGCACTTTCAATGCAGGAGGTGTGAGTTTGATACCTGGTCATGGAACTAAGATCCCACATGCTGCGGGCCATTGCCAAAAAAAGAAAAAAGGATGCCTCCTTTTATCAGTAGAAAAATAGAGTTGGCCCTGATTCTGACAGAGCTATATTGTTGCTAAGGCCTGGAGACATGGGTGCCTCAGGCAGCTAATGTGGTATTTGCTTGTATCAATGTTTAAAAAATATATTCTCACCATTTATTTTAGTGAGAGAGAAATTGATTTTCTATTAAATTAAGTTCCTTTCCTTTTATGTTTAGATTGAAAATGGGGAATCCACTACATGCATTGATGCTAATATAACATTTTCATGTATCTGGCATAGCTGTCCAGCTCACAGTTTTTCCATCACTTATAACTGGATAGTATAAGTCACTCATACACAAGAGGATTGGGGTAGCTTCCAAGAATATAGTTGCACGGTCTCATTCAGAAAGAGTTTAAAAATTGCTTTTCTTGGTTTGGTTTGCCTTTTGGCAAAAATTTTCCACTTTTCTATTTCTCATTCTCCCTTCAGCTTTTTTGTATGATTTACTGAACCAGACAGCTTCTTGGGAAGCCTATTAAAGGGATTAACATTTAAATATTACACAAAATCATTTGCTGCCAGTAAATGGCATGACCCCAGGTGTGATTTGGTTTCAGATTTTCCTCTGGCTTCCAGGAACAAACAATTGGCTGGTCTCTGACTTGGTGGCCTGGCATTTATTGCATTGAGCAACCTCTGTCATAAAGCTAATCAGCAGAGATAGGGTGACCCTAGTGAGCAGCAAACATAAACTTTCCAACTGAAGGTGCTTTTTGTTTCAGTGACAGTAGAATTCAGTTCAGTTTCACCAGTTGTGTAAGTGGAGACCTGAAGTAACTGCTTTTGATACAGTCCCATGATGTTTAGGGCTTCCCTCTGGCTCAGACGGTAAAGTGTCTGCCTACAATGCGAGAGCCCCGGTTCGATCCCTGGCTCAGGAAGATCCCCTGGAGAAGGAAATGGCAGCCCACTCCAGTATTCTTGCCTGGAAAATTCAATGGATGGAGGAGTGTGGTGGGCTACAGTCCATGGGGTCGCAAAGAATTGGAAACGACTGAGCAACTTCACTTTCACGATGTTTAAAATTCTGAGATGGATACTTCTGTTTGTATCCTAAGGAAGATTTCACATTCTGATAAGATATCTTATCTGAAATAAGATGGGTTATTGCCTAATTCTGGCCAGTGAGCACTGAGTGGAAGTGATACAAGTCATTTCTGGCCAACCAGTTTAAAAGCAAGGGCAAGTCCCTTGCTCTCTCCCATCCCTGGCAGTGCTGAAGCCTGAGCCATGTTTTAAGCTGGTGGTGTCACAACCCCATCGCTTGCTCCACCCCCAGACTAGGTCCCTGAATGCTCTGCTGACCTGCATTAGACGTGTCAATACCCAGAAGCGTTGTATCCCTGAGATTTGGGGAATTGATTTGCCGTTCTGACTAATACAGTTGGTGTCCTGGGCAGCTACCTGGCTGGCCCACTCCTTTCTCTGATTGGATTTTGTATTTCTTTTACGACTTAATCCCATGTTGTTGTTTAGTCATTAAGTCATGTCCAACTCTTTTTTGACCCCAGGGACTGTAGCCTACCAGGCTTGTCTGTCCAAGGGATTTCTCAGGCAAGAGTACTGAAGTGGGTTGCTATTTCCTTCTCCAGGGGACCTTCCTGACCCAGGAATCAAACCTGTGTCTCCTGCATTGTCAGGCAGATTCTTTACCACTGAGCTTCCTGGGAAGCTGAATTCCATGTTCCTTTCTTCTTTATTTGTAAGCCTAAGGTGCATCATGGACAGTCCAGGTTTGGCTTGACTTTTACTGAACTCTTGAAAGGGATACTTCATGAGTTCTGGACTGACGAGTGCTGTCAACAAGCCATATATCACTCACTCACTTTTGGGTTTTCAGGATAGGAAGCAGAGAAGGGAGTGAACGTTGGAAGAAGGAGTGGAAAGAGGAGAGAATAGGATCTTGGGAATAATGAATGTTCTAAAATGATTAGAACTGGGGGGAATTAGATACAAAGAGAACTAAGATCTTCTTCCATTGTGGTCACTCATGGACTCAATCAATAATGCCCTCTTTCTCCCTGCTAAAATCATTTGTCCAGTACGTATATGATAAGATTTGTTCCAGGCCAGATCCTGAGCTACAGAGAGAGGAAGGACATATACCTTGGCCTCTAGGAGCTGATATTTTGGTAGGGGAAGTATTCACAGAGAAGGGCATTCGCAGTTCATGGAAGCAGGAAACCAACATAGAACCTGCAGGTGCACTAGAGTGGGTGTGAGGATTTCAGGCTGGAGTGAAAGTTGCTACCAGGGCAGCAATGTCTTTAGGGACTGACCCAAGGCTTTGAGGTCCAAGAACATTATCATGTCAGTGTCTCTAGACATTAGCAAGTTAACTTTTGTACTCAGTGAATTCTTACTTCTCACAGTAGTGGTGTAGAAACTAAATATCAATGCCTGAATTTTTAAGATAGAAAGATACCTTCCAGATACTGTATCAAAGAAATAACAGTAAGAATTTATCACTAATAATAACTACCAGTGTACTGAGGGCTAAGTGCAAGCCTTGTGCACTATCTGTGCATTATATCATCTCTTCCCACAAGCATCTTATAATGTTGGTGTTTATCTCTTTGTTATAATTTCAGAGACAAGGGAACTGAGCCTCAAAGAGATTATGTTAGTTGCCTAACTAAGAAAATGGTTGTGTTGGGTTTTGAATACTGTAGAGTTTGCAACCGTAGGCCACGCTTCTCTTCATTATGTTGTATTGCAAGCCTAGCAAGGAGAGGAAATTAATCCTTGAAGTACCCTGGTGAACATGAAAGAAAAGCAGATGGAACTGGATGTCTTGGAGCCACAGTGACCCCTGTGCCATGATAAAACCTCCTCTCTGATAACCAGAGGGCTCCTAGCACCTACGGTCAGTGGTAGCTATGCAGGCGGGGCTATATACGCTCTGACAGGTTATTTGTTTAGGGTTACTTTTCTAGACTAGCACATGTCCTCCAGATATGAGCACTTGTTCAGAGATCAGAGTGTCAGGGTATTAACTTCTAACTCTGACAAATGGAACTATAATAATTATAGTTTATTGACAGAATCAAGGGCATAGAATACTGTCTGAGTTGCTGTTGAGTTACAAAAGCATACAGACCCTCTTCCTTCTCTTCGTTAATTTCTCTTCCATGAGGGTTTCTTACCATGGGTTAGTTTGCATCTTTCTCCATCATTGCCTGGTTGTGTTCTACTTCCCCTGCTTTGAGCTGGAAGGTAAATCGAATTGGCTTGGAAGAGGGTGGCCGCTTCAGCTGTGGGGACTTCCTTAGTTCACTTTTGCAGGGACTGCAGGCTCTGAATGAGAACTCCTCCGCATACACCACAGTGCAGAGAGCTGAGGCAGTCCTGGGCAGCAGGAACTCAGAGGGGTTCCACAACCTGAGCTGCACCTGAGATGGGCCCTGTGGCTGGACTTGGAAAGCTGAGCAAAATTTTTTCAGGAAGAGAAGATGGGAAAGACGTTCCTCAGGGGGAAGGTGTAGCCTGCGAAAGCATGGAAGTCTAAAGAATGACCTGAGTGTTCAGGGCAATAGTTAGCAGATTCATGTACTGAAAGTCAGGATGCCTGCAGAGACTAGAAGCTTCTGGAGGCCAGAGGCTCTTCTCTGCATATCCAGCAAGGGCTGACCGGAGTGGATACTAAACCATAATTTGTTGCATGAATGCTTTGGTGGTTGAACAAATGAAGGAAAAGAGAAATCATGGGAAGACCTATGCCCTTCCCTAAACCCCTTACTTTAATTAGTACCCTGTTTGATCTTAGTGGAAGTGGGGCCACACTTGTCTTTGCTCTTTATCTGTGGACTTTAGACCTATCCTTATGAGAAGAGGACCTTTTCCTTCACTTTCTCTCCTTTTGGTAGTTAATTCTGTTTAAAATTTTAACATAATCCACCTGTCTTTTTTTCTGTTAGTTTCTTTGTTTCTCTATGTAGTATCTGGTTTTAGTGGAGAAAGATCTAGATTTGTAGTCAGAGCCTTGGATTCTAATCTCAAGTTTACCCTCCTGACTGGGTAAACATTTGTAACTTACTTGATCACTTTATGCCTCAATTTTTTATAAAATGATGCCTTTTAAAAAAACAATTTGATGCCTCAATCATTTATAAAATGTGCATAATGATGCTTACCTCGTAGAAATGTTATTAGGCTCAAATATATAGGAAAAGGAGTATGTCAAGGCTGTATATTTTCACCCTGCTTATTTAACTTATATGCAAGGTACATCATGAGAAACACTGGGTTGGAAGAAGCACAAGCTGGAATCAAGATTGCTGGGAGAAATACCAACAACCTCAGATATGCAGATGACACCACCCTTATGGCAGAAAGTGAAGAAGAGCTAAAGAGCCTCTTGATGAAAGTGAAAGAGGAGATGAAAAAGTTGGCTTAAAGTTCAACATTCAGAAAACTAAGATCATGGCAGCCAGTTCCATCATTTCATGACAAATAGATGGGGACAGTGGAAACAGTGGCTAATTTTATTTTGTGGGGCTCCAAAATCACTGCAGGTGGTGACTGCAGCCATGAAATTAAAGGACGCTTACTCCTTGAAAGAAAGTTCTGACCAACCTAGACAGCATATTAAAAAGCAGAGACATCACTTTGTCAACAAAGGCCTGTCTAGTCAAGGCTATGGTTTTTCCAGTAGTCATGTATGGATGTGAGAGTTTGACCATAAAGAAAGCTGAGCACTGAAGAACTGATGCTTTTGAACTGTGGTGTTGAAGAAGACTCTTGAGAGTCCCTTGGACTGCAAGGAGATCCAACCAGTCCATCCTAAAGGAGGTCAGTCCTGGGTGTTCATTGGAAGGACTGATGCTGAAGCTGAAACTCCAATCCTTTGGCCACCTGATGTGAAGAGCTGACTCATTTGAAGATCCTGGGAGGGGTTGGGGACAGGAGGAGAAGCAGATGACAGAGGATGAGATGGTTGGATGGCATGATCGACTCAATGGACATGGGTTTGGGTGGACTCTGGGAGTTGGTGATGGACAGGGAGGCCTGGCGTGCTGTGGTTCCTGGGGTCACAAAGAGTCAGACACGACTGAGCAACTGAACTGAACTGATACCACGTGAGTGTTTCTCATTGTATGGTCTGCAGATTTTTGATAGAAAATGAAGGAAGCATCCATTTTTTGACTCTTTGAGTGTGGAAAGTTTAGGTTGGACAAAATACATAAAATTCTCAAACTTTTGATGTGTTAAAATATCTTTTGATCACCAAAAGGGGAAGATGGTGATTGGAAAGCATAAAATGCAATTTTTGGGGAGCAGGCACTATTGATTGCCTCTTTGATATCCTTTCTATTGTCTTCTATAAGAACCCTGACTTGTTGTAGTATCACATATGCCCAGCTCCACTGCAGCTGGTCTTCGGCAGTTCAGAACTTGGTACTGTAACTCCGTCCTCTTTGCTGACACAGAACACAGATAGGAGGTGATGTTTGAGTGGGGCCTTTGGGGCGGGTGGGAGCTTCCTTGAAGCACAGAAGCAGAGGTAGGGAACTCTGGGCAGTAGGCACAAGGCCCACACCACTCACTATGTCATGGTTCATGTGTGAGAAGGGCCCCGGCTTACTCAGACCTTTGTCCTGGGTCTGAGTAATGGGGCTTTGTGAAAATCAGGGATAGAGGGAAATGACATAAATCATTAGCTTCCTCTTCTCCAGTCCCAGCATTATTTGCTCACAGGATTGTGCCCTGTGACCTCCCTCTGTTTTAATTGCATGCTGTATTTGGGGAAACAGGGTTTTCCCCAGGCCAACTTGCCACGCACCCTAATCCTCCTTGCTCAAATGCCCAGGGAGCAGCAGGGAGGAGCACTGTCCAACAATAAGGGAAACGTGCTGCCTCTCAGACACTCTTAGGTGCTGCCCCTGGGAGGTAGGCGTGAGCAATCTCCCCATGGAATAGGACACTGTGAGCTCAAGCCTCAGGTTAGCAGCAGCAACTACCACGTCCACGGCCTTTGGTCGCTGTGCCTAAAGGTGGAGAGCCTTGTAGAAAACTACCAGTGCGGCAAGCAGGTGGGGATGAGAGGTGCTCCTCAGAGATAAGTGCAAAGGCAAGGTTATGCCAAACAGACCCCAAAGGCTACTGACAGGTGGGTGGAAAAGGGAAGGCAAATTTGGCACTCTGGAGCAAACTAAGGAGGCTCCCTCTGCTTCTGAAGGTGCACCCTTAGACTTGCGTCATCAGAGCTGTTTAAGAGGGAATTTGCTCCCCTCCACGCCGTCTGGTCAGGTGTCCCCCTCTGGGCTAACGCATACCGCAGTCCGTGTGGCTATAAACACCTGCCCTGTTCTGCTGATCCCTTCCCAAGACTCTGGGCTTGGGCCCCCTTCACACCGAGGGCTCGTGCCTCAGTTTCCCCAGTACCTCATAAAAGAAGCCCCCAGTGAATGAAGGAATACATTTACTTTAACATCTCAGCAGCATTCAGGCCCGACTTTCTAAGTTTAGCATCATCATCACCACTCTTCACATTCCTTTATTACTCACAATGACAGTTTTAGTTTTTAATCTATGACTGACTGTCACATTGAAGAAAACCACTGAAAAATTCATTGCAGCACTATTTACAATAGTGGAGGCAAACTAATTGTCCATTGACAGAGGATTGCATAAAGAAGATGTGGTATGTATATACAGTGAAGTATTACTCAGACATAAAAAATGAAGTACTGCTTTTTGCAGCAACATGGATGGTTGCTAGAGATTATCTGATGCTAGAGATTATCATTCTAAGTGAAGTAAGTCAGACAAAGACAAATATATCACTTGTATGTGGAATCTAAAAAAAAAAAAGATACAAATGAAATTATTTACAAAGCAGAAACAGACTCACAGACTTTGAAAACAAACCTGTGATTACCAAAGGGGAAAGGTGGAGGGAGGGGATAAATTTGGAGTTTCGGATTAACATATACATTCCACTATATATAAAATAGATTATCAGCAAGGATCTGCCATATAGCATAGGGAACGCTACTCAGTATTTTTAAATAACCTATATGGAAAAAGAATCTGAAAAATAATGAATATATGTACATGTATAAGTGAATCACTTTGCCGTACACCTGAAACTAACACAGCATTGTAAATCAACTGTACTGCAATATAAAATACAAACGAAAAAAGACACTAGTTCCTTCATTACTTATGATAAGCCAGAGGCCACCCTATGGTTTATGTCTGTCATGCCCCAAATTGGAGAAGGTAAACAGT
Source organism: Odocoileus virginianus (assembly GCF_023699985.2). Taxonomy (NCBI): domain Eukaryota; kingdom Metazoa; phylum Chordata; class Mammalia; order Artiodactyla; family Cervidae; genus Odocoileus; species Odocoileus virginianus. Next base: position 13,926,472 of record NC_069704.1, read on the forward strand.
TGACAAAGGCATTTTACACACAGGGTTCCAAAGTGGTTTTCAATACCTTTAGGTCAAGAAGAAGCTGCCATTCTGTTTGGAGGCAAGGAACCTGAGGCTTAGGGAGACTGGTGACCTGCCCTGGTCAACACTGTGGGTGTGTGGACAGCTGAAACTTGGCTCCCCCTTCTCCTAAGGCTTCACTCAGTAGGCCTTCTGCTCCATTTGCTGCCTCACCCAAGTCAAGTGGTTATTGTATAATTACTCCTTTAATAATAAAAGGGACTAATTATCAGGTTTCTCTGTCTTGATGGTTTGTATTCTTTAATAGGCAAATAAGCTGCTTTACAGAAATGCACAAGAAAGAAAATTAATGCAACTCCTTAAACTAAAAATAAAGTGTCTATTATAATAATGGTGGTGATATGGTCAGGATTTCTTCCATTTCCTCAGCAGTGTTTGATGTCTCACTGTTTATGCGTCTTCGGATGTTCTTCCTAAGCCCTCCCATGTTAGGTAACACTGCTTACAGCTTTGGAATCTCAGTGAAAGGATATGGTATAAAAATAAAGTTCAAAGTATTTTCTTCTCAAAATTTAGATGATTGGGAGGAGGGAAAGATCAAATACTTGAGTAAACACGGCAGAGAAGAACAGTTCTAACACATTATAATTCTGGAATTTTTTTTCTTTTTAACATTTGTCAGATTCCTCATTTCATGCTCGTGCTTGTTACTCAACATTTTTGCCTGTGAATGTCCTGATCACATGCTGAAACCAACCTGACCACCCAGCATGAAATTTTTACCTAGGATTCAAGAGATGAGATGAAGCCTCTTTCAGAGCTCCCTGCCAGTGTCTGCACTGGCTTTGGGGTAAGAGATCTGGAAGCAGAAGTTAAACTTTTCCCACTTTTATTCAGCTTAAAGGATTAGCCTCTGTCTTCATCCCAAGGCACCCTAATGAGAAACTTTAGAGTTTGCCTCTGATGCTATTTTCTGTGTGCTGTTTTCTGGGAGAAACCAGGGATGAGCACTTTCTATGACCCATAGAAGCTGTGTAGATTCTCCTGTTCCTCAGGACTCTGAACTGTCAGCTGCTGAGTGAGAGCTGTAAGGAATATGCAGGTTGAAGCCATTTCTATTCTCAAGCCTGGACTTCCCCTCGAGGAGAGGAGAAAGAAGTCCTCTTGGGCCATGAGCTGGCAGCTGTCTTCCCTCAGGTGGCCTCCTGTGGATGGAGAACCTGAGCCCCACCGTGAAGCTGAAGCTGGCAGTCTCTCTCCAGACCTCTCTGGCAGTCCAAGGGATGCATCAGCTGCTGAGCAGTGTGCTCTGGGAACCCTTCCAACGGTTTTGATCCCAAACCCTGTGTGTTTTGGGATTGGCTTGCAGTGAAAGTAGCAGAATAATGTCAAGGAGACCCAAAGCACTCAGGGAAATGGGAATCCTTTATCTCATGGAGCCAAGGGCAAGGAACCTCGGGGCTTGGAGAAGCCTTGATGGCTGTCCAGTCCAGCCTCCCATGGCTCACCACATGGCGTCTGGCAAGCACACTTCTACAGATAGGGAGTGTTCTGCTTCACCCCTCCTTTCTCACTCATCCCATCCCATCCCACCCAGGAGCATCTTGACTCTCTGAACATTCTCCATTCAATTCAACAAAATCCAACAAACGTGTACTGAGTGTGCACTCTGAGCCAGGCACCATGTTAAGCTCTGGGGACGTGGCAGTGAACTCCTAAGATACCTACCCCCAGGTGTCTCGGATGAGCCTGTCTGCTTCTTCCTCCCTTCTACGGCTATGCTGTTACTTGAGAACAGGGATCGTGACCACAGGTTCCAGTCTTCTTTGCTGCAGACTTAGCATCTTGTGTCCCGTGCTCCGCTCATGTTCTTCTTTGTCTGTATCCTCCTGACATTTGCATCTAGAAGGGAACACATATACTGGCCTTGGATGCAAGGGGTGTTACTGGACATTATAATGTTGTCCTACAGCCAGATGGTACCTTAGCCAAGCATATCTCAGAATGTGGATCACAGCATTAATTGTGGATAGAACTGAATTTGGGTTACATGTAAGAAATGTCAGAAAAATATCTACCCTCTCCCATAAGTCTGACACCCCATTATTCCCAACTCCTTTGATACCTTTTATTGAATATAATTAACTTAATAAAAAATTCAGTGATCAGTCTCCAGGGGCTTTTTGAGTATGCTCTCGGTTCCTGCTGGGAACCTCTCCCCAGGTAAGAATCACAGACAGAGTTATAAATTTCTTTACTGTAGACCCCCAAAGGCCTTCTGTTCACAGTTTCCCAGTCTGCTTTGCCCTGGAGTCTACTCTGCTTCCTGACAAGTATCTCCTATGTGCATGTAGGGCTGGGACTGGAGGTAGTGGTTAAAGGAGTAGCTTTTGCTCTGTCCCTTTCTCCATGCAGAGCAATTTCTCAGCTCCTGGACACTATTGCCCTTCCTGACTGCAACCACACCATGGATTCACTGGGCTATTGGCTCTGCTCTTTGACACCTGCCTCTTAGAGGGAGATGGTTCTTTCTGACCCTTTTCTTTGTCTCAGGTGTTCGCGTAGGGAGCAGGGGAGTGTGTGGGGTAGTGGGGGAGGTGATAGCAAAGCTCCATGTCTGATCCTCTCAAGCATTCAGTATAGTGCGTAGCACATGGTATATGCTCAGTAAATTTTTACTGAATGAATAAATGAATGAGTAATAAGTGATTGGTGTTGACTCAGAGGAAGCTGTATTCCTTCTCCAATCTCTCTGGGTACTCTCTCATCTTCTGATGGGGACCAGGTATGAAAGAAGAGCTCTTCTTCCTCAGCAGGGAAGAGGAGATGAGCGTTTTTGAACACCTGCTATGTATTGGAAACTTTACGTATCAGTCAGTCAATCAGTTCAGTCGCTCAGTCGTTTCCGACTCTTTGCAATCCCATAAACCACAGCATGCCAGGCCTCCCTGTCCATCACCAACTCCCAGAGTTTATCCAAACTCATGTCCATTGAGTCAGCCTGATGCCATCCAAACATCTCATCCTCTGTCGTCCACTTCTCCTCCTGCCCTCAATCTTTCCCAGCATCAGGGTCTTTTCCAATGAGTCAGCTCTTTGCCTCAGGTGGCCAAAGGATTGGAGTTTCAACTTCAACATCAGTCCTTCCAATGAACACCCAGGACTGATCTCCTTTAGGATGGACTGGTTGGAGCTCCTTGCAGTCCAAGGGACTCTCAAGAGTCTTCTCCAACACCACAGTTCAAAAGCATCAATTTTTCGGTGCTCAGCTTTCTTTATAGTCCAACTCTCACATCCATACATGACCACTAGAAAAACCATAGCCTTGACTAAATGGACCTTTGCTGACAAAGTAATGTCTCTGCTTTTTAATATGCTGTCTAGGTTGGTCATAACTTTCCTTCCAAGGAGTAAGCGTCTTTTAATTTCATGGCTGCAATCACCATCTGCAGTGATTTTGGAGCCCCCCAAAATAAAATTAGCCACTGTTTCCCTATCTATTTGCCTTGAAGTGATGGGACCAGATGCCATGATCTTAGTTTTCTGAATGTTGAACTTTAAGCCAACTTTTTCATTCTCCTCTTTCACTTTCATCTAGAGGCTCTTTAGTTCCTCTTCACTTTCTCCCATAAGGGTGGTGTCATCTGCATATCTGAGGTTATTGATATTTCTCCTGGCAATCTTGATTCCAGCTTGGGCTTCCTCCAGCCTAGCATTTCTCATGATGTACTCTGCATGTAAGTTAAATAAGCAGGGTGATAATATACAGCCTTGACGTACTCCTTTTCATATTCCCTCAGAAAGTCCTCAAAGTAACCCTTTGAAGCACGGTTCCTCTGTCTTCATTTCACAGAGGAGGAATCTGAGGTTCTGATTGGCTCATCACTTGTTCAAGGACATAAAGCAGGTAAACAACATGATAAGATTTAGAATACCTCAGTCTGTCTGGCTTCAAAGACTTGCTTGTCTTTACACTGCAGCAAGTTGGCCTCTTGACAGGGTTGTGGTGAGAACTTGTTGGGCCTTTGCACCAGGCCCACGGCCTTATATCCACAGTACTTCTCAGGACACACACCTGAGTAGGTTTTTGGTGTCTGACCCTGAGCACCCACTTGGTGCGAGGTCGTCTTCTTGGGCCATCTAAAACATACGGAAGCTTGAGAGCTGCTGCTTACCTTGGTCTGGGCAATGGATCATATTCTAGTCTACCAGGCAATCAGCTTGATTTCCCGGACTGGCTGGTGACCATGTGAATGTAAATAGGAGTAGTCCCTGGAGAGGTTCCGGATATTCCCAAGAACATTTGCCTTTCACGACTGAGTGATCTGGACACACTCCTTGCCTTTCTCGTTTTCTCACGCCAGAGTGATTTGAAGATCAGAGTTCTAGCAACATATTGGCCCGGTTTATCTGTGTGGGCTCAGGCCTCTTGTGCCAAGATTCTTGGGCCTGTGAGTTGCATCATTGAATCCTATTAGTAGGGCCTGCGGGACCAGGCAGACTTGAGTTCAGATACACCAGAATGGTACTAGGACCAGTGCTTACTAGCTGCTTCAATGTCCTTCTCTGAAAAATAGGGGTAAACATGCCTATTGGAGTACATTAGATGCTAAATAGTTACAGTTACTACTGTTATTGAATTGGAGCTGGAGAGTCCTTTAAATGTCAGCCTGTGATTTACCTAAAATATTTTCTAACTCACCATTATATAGTAGTTAAGGTGGATATTATTGGTATTACTATTATTCCTATACATTGTGGAAACACAACATCTTAAAAGAGGTTCAGTGAGTTACCATCTTACTTTTAGTGCAGAAGAGTGGAGTGGTAAAGACTCAATTCTATTGCTCTTGAGCAAGTTGCCATCTCTGTGCCTCAGTTTCCTCACTTACAAAAATGGGATGATTCTCCTCATGAGGTTGGCTATACGGATTAATTGAGTTAATACCGTAAAGTGTTTGGAATAGGCAAAGAGTGAGCACTCAGTTGAACCTTGCTTGGGAGAACACATGGCCAGTAAGCAAGGGATTGGGATTCAGAACTAACTCTGATTCCAAACACCACCCACTTTCTGCTGCCCTAGACCATCCCTTACCTAAATGCTTTCAAAATGAAAGACTTTGGCATGGTCCAGTCACAGCATGCCTCCTATTATTCACTTCCTCAACCCCTGACTCTCCACCTCTGCCCCCTCTCCCAACCCTCCTACTTTGTTTTTAATAGATGAGAAAATCTGGAAAGGTTAAGTAACTAAATCTTAATCTCATTTGTGGCAACTCAGGATTACCATCTGAGGCTCCTGACTTCCAGACTTACTTTTTTAGTGAACCTAACCTAATATCTAAAAATTAAGAAAGGAATGAAATACACCCACACACAGAGTGAAATAACATATCTTGAATTTCATTCCTCCCTCCAACTAACACTCATAACTCTTGTGATCAGTAATTCATTCCAACAGTTCTGAGTTCTCCATGTGTGATTCAACATAGATTAATTGTGGCAAGTAAATAGGGTTTGGAGTCTCCATGGGAAAAGCACTGCTTTAGAAGTTCTGCATGACTGGGCTGCCGCGCATGCTTCTTCTGGACAGTGCCTGGAATTCCAGATTACGTTTGTTCAGTTCCACATCCTCTTTCCCACCTCCCCGAGGGTAGGACCAGTGCAGGCTGGGGTGGGGAGATTCACATGTCAGATAGAGGGAAGATGGTCTCAGTTGCTCCCCGGAGGGTGTGCTGAGGAGGGTTGCCTCATATGCTGAAATTCCCAAATAAAAACAAACAAAAAAATCTATCATCACATTGGTGTAGAGTTCTTACTTTTCAAGAGTTGGATTTCCTGGCGCCTGTTTCCTCCTGCTACAGCACAAAATGTTTCTGTAAGTGGGAGCTCCTAGTGCCAAGAGAAGATATATGGGTCAGCTTGGGAAATAACTTTGGCATGCAAGGTGGCCCTTTAGCATTTAACCTTAGCCTACCTTTGCAGTTTACCTTGCACGGCATTCATTCATGCACCTTCTACTCCAGCCAAGGTGAACGGCTCATAATGTCCATGCCCTAGTGGTCTCTTTGCCTTGGTTCAGACAGGCCTCTTTCCCTGAAATGTCTTCCTAGAATGCCCAAGCTCGTCCTCTCTACTAGCCTGATCCTACCTGGTCTTCAAGATATAGCTTACATGCTGCATCTTAACATCCTGTCTGATCTCTGGAACTGATGCTTTTTCTTCCATCCTCTCAAAGACTTGTCTCATTATTCATTCAGCAAGTATTTATTGAGTTCCTCCCATGAACCAGGTACTGTTCTAGGTATTTGGGGTACCTCACTGAACAAAGATCTCTGACTTTGGAGAATTTACCTTATGGTATTTCCCTTACTTTATTGCTAATGCTGGACATACATAGTCCTCCTGACAAATATTATGCCACTCAAGATCAAATTGATGTCATGTCTGACACCTCTGTGTATCGTTTCAATGGCTTCTTATTGCTCTTGGTATAAGCACATAAGTGCTGAACATTCCTTCCTTACCTTAAACTTCTTTGCATCCAGCCTACTTCCTATTGTTTTCCTCCTAGCATTCTCTGTCCCTGCTTCCGTCTCCTCTGCTTACGCCGCCATGGAGCCTCTACACACGCCTTCCTTCCAAATGGAATTGTCTCCTCTCTACTTAGTTTCCTTCAGGTCTCAGCTGAAGCGCTGTTTCCCAAGGGGGGCTTCCTTGGCTCCCCTGACGAAATTAAATACCTTGATAGCGTAGCAATTATGTCACATTTGCTGGTTTACATATATCCATGACTGCTTCACTAACTTCTGTCTCCTGTTTCAAATGGTAAGTAACTCATAGGCAGAAGTGGTGTCTAGTTTTATTTATCATTAGCATTCCCAGTACTAAGTAGGGAGTCAGTACGTATTGGTTGAATGTATCAGTGAATGAATATCCTTTTAATATCATATAGACAAATTATCCACAGTGTGCTCATACAATAGATAGTACATTGCACTTCTATCCATAGTGGGCTCACTTGTAAGCCCTCTCTTCTTTCTATGCATTTTTGGTTGTTTGAACATCTGACCTCATTTGTGTTTCAGAAAACATAGTTGCCTTAATTGGAGCAATGTTCTGTGCATAGAGAAGGTGCTCAGTATATTTTTATGATTGCTAATTGAATAAAGAAATGAATTCAAAGTGTGGTAGAATGAGGCCGTTGATGGGAGTGAGAATCACATATCAGTGGGAATTTTGTTGTAGCTCAAGCTGACAGTGATACATCTACTAAGACATGGATGTGCACATTTCAGAAAGGCTCATCAAAGGAGGCTCAGGCCTGCTGGAAGTCTGTTTATGTTGTGTCAATGAGGGATAAAATGGATCTCACTGGAATTGTCACTTGAGGCCTACAGAGTTTTACCTAAGACCTTGCTGTCTATGTAGAAGACTAGTTGAAATGGAAGATAAAGTTTTCTTTTAAGTGACAGAAAAGAGAAACATTATGTAGTAATTCTTTTCATGTTATTTGCTTTCTAAGAAGAAATCAGTAATTATATTTTAAGTTTACTAAATAAACAGTAAACAGTCATCAGTTTTCCAAGTAAGTTCAAATCTATTAGCTGATTTTTATTATTATAATGCTCCAGTGAGAGTGATATCATTGTTCCCATTTTTTTTGTTTGTTTTTTTTCACAGATGAGAAAATTGAGGCTCAGAAATCCATGCCCAAGGACACGTGGCTGGTGTTTCAGCCAGGAATGTCTAGGTTATGCTGCAGTAATAAGAATTCCAAAACCTCTGAGTGCAGTGTAGGTTTGTTTTCTTGCTCATGCTATCTGTTGTTGTCTGTGCTAGGAGACTCTGCACCATGCCTCATTCCAACATACGGTGTTTTCTCCTACCCCTGTGCCTTTCCACAGGTTGTTCCCTTCACCTGGAATCCTCTTCCTTCTCTATCTGGTAAAATTTACTTGTTCTTCAACATGTAGATGAAGCTTCACACTTTCTTCTTTTTTCTTTTAATTTTTTAGTAGCTGATAAGTAGAAGGTTTATGTTTATTAGAATATTATGTTACCCCATTGTCTACACATCCAGAAGTATATGTACCTCCCTTCCCTCTTATTTACATGAGTCAAGCAATCTATGTTAGCAAGATACCGAGATAAAGCTACAGAAATCTTGGGGAATCTTGGTTCCTAACGCAGGAGTGTATGTAAACAAAAAGATGATCAGAAATCTATCTGCCATCCTTTGGCAAACAGCCAAAAAGATTGCACTGTAGCACAATAGACATCCCTAAATTCTTTAGCCCAATAATTAGATAACCAGAATGCCTTTGATTTTCTACTGGCTAAATAAGTAGGCTGTTAATGTTATTGCTCACACTTATGCATGATTTTTTAATTTAATTTTTTATTTTATCTTGGAGTAGAGTTAATGTCCAGTGTTGTAGTGGTTTCAGGTGTACAGCCAACTGACTCAGTTATGTGTGTGTGTGTGTGTGTGTGTGTGTGTACATATATCCGTTCTTTTTCAGATTCTTTTTCCATATAGGTTATTATAGAATATTGAGCAGAGTTCCCTGAGCTACACCATAGCTCCATAGGTCCTTGTTGATTATTTCTTTTATATATAGTACTGTGTATATGTTAATCCCAGTATCCTAATTTATCTGCCTGCCCCCCATTTCCCCTTTGGTAACAGTAGTGTGTTTTTTTAGTTTGTGAGTCTGTTTGTGTTTTGCAAATAATTTCACTTGTATAATTTTTTCTTTCCCTGAATTGGGTGAAATGGTTCTGAGCCTGACATTCACAAAGTTCTCTGGACTTATGCCATTGGATTATCTTGCCATTTTTGGTTTACTTGACCATCAACTTTGTGCCACAAAGTAGACTTTGTCTTTCTTGGAGGAAAGTACTGTGCCTTGATTATTTCTGCATTCTCTGTGACATTCATGAAGCCTGACTCCAAACACGTTCTAATTGAATGAAGAATGACTTAAGCATGATGGAGAGAGTTTAGCTTGGGAGAAATTTGAGAATGATGGGCTGTCCACTATAGTCATTTATACTGTAGTTCTGGTATGGTGTTTAATTTTGAGAAAGTGGACCCTGTGAGGCATGTCAATTTGATTTACTTATAAACTGTATTCTAGATTAGTTCATCCATATTAAGCTATTGACTAAGATGTTTAAGACTGACCATTTAATCCTGATGAAAACCTAGCAAATACAATTGTTTTTCAGACATTCATACAAAGTTTCTTGCTCCTGGCAATAATAGATCATCAAAACTAACCACATCTCAAGACCATTCCATCTAAATAAATTGGAATAAAATTTAACCTGTCAGTTTTCTCAAGAGTTAGTTGCATCTTTTTTGTTGCTTTTGGATAACTTGATATATTGTTGGTTTTGCTTTTCTCTCATAGCTCTGGACTTTGACAGATCATCATTTATAATTTGGTAAGTCGCTTTGGTAATATACCTGTTGATTGATTAATTACAAAGATTGAAAATATGAACTTTCAGTCAGTGGGGAGCAGTGACTTTTTAAATGAGTTTTCTCATTACATCCCATTAGCATCATCCAGAAGGGAGTAGTTGTCAGAAAAATAATGGACACATGTTCCAGGCTCTCTCTAAAACTTGTGTGGGCATTTCAACTTTACAGGACTGTGTGATTTTAGTAGGGCACTGCAGACACGATGTAGCTATATATTCCTATGTGGGCACACCCAGAATATGAATGTGATCAGAAAAACAGGCCTTCCTTTTTGAACCCCAGACTGGGGTACTGAGAGCATCTGTGATGCTTCGAGGTCCTCTGGCCCATTCTCAGGTTGCTGAAGCAGGAGAATGAACCTGGTTTTGGAATCGAAACACTGGAGTCCACATCCCACTTTTTCTTGCTTGGTTTGTCAAAGATTTATCACGCAAGAGTCATCTTTGCTTTCCTGCTGGCCAGCAGCCTTTGGCTCAGGGCTTAATAGGCTGAGAATGCCTGTAGGAGGTCATGGTTTTCAACTGAACTGGATTTTGCCATTCAGATGTCCCTGCTACATGGTCCTCTTTGATCCTGGGCAAGTTGCTTAAATTCTCTTAGACATGGTCTTCTTTTTTGTTCAAAGGAGGATAACATTTACCTTACTGAGAGTGGCATTTGTAATATGTCTGGTTGTATTGGTGTTCACTAATCATCAGTTCCTTTTGCAGTTGTTCTCTAGTGTTTGGGGGTGGAAGAGACTGATTTAATAATGCCTCCTCTCTTCTCCACAGCTCTCAATTTACATCATTCGTGAAGGGGACAGGAGAGGCCATCTGGGTCAACCCCAGTACCTAGTATGTGAATCTGGGTGGGGTGAATCTATGTTTTATCTCTGCCAAAACTGACATGTTATGGTTAAGTGTCCTTACACTGAATGTTGCTCTGTGGCACGTGGAATCTTCCCAGATCAGGGATCGAACCTGTGTCTCTTGCATTGGTAGGCAGATTCTTTACCACTGACCCGCCAGGGAAAAGCCCCCTTACACTGAATGTTGAATAACTGAAATGTTGACTGACATTGGGAAACTAAAAAAAAAAAATTTTTTCCCACTTATTACTGACCTGTGGCTCCTGATTCCACTAAAAACCAAAATTAGAGACTTCATGGTACTGCCTTAAAGTCTTTCGAAGATACTTTTGGTTAGCCAAACTACAGAGTGCAGGGGCTGTCCTGAGGGCTTTCTTTCCCCTATGAGATTGGAAGGTAGATTTTTATAAGGGATAGTCATGCAAGTACCTCTCTGACTCTTTCCAAATCTTCCAGCTTATTATGGCTTTGGTCATCTTCTGGCATTTTCTTCCATCAATATGAATTAAAATCTCAAAGTACAAAGGAAAGAAAAAAAATAATAACCCAAGATATAGGATCATCTACAAAGTCTGACTATTTCTTGTTTCAAATAGCAGGGAAAAAATAAGGCTATTTCTTTCTTTGTTCAGCTTCAATATAAACAGATCACTTTCAGATCAGAAGGATTTTTCAAATTTCTCAGACTTTCCTATACTTCTTGAATACATTTTAGAACATAAAGCATTGTGATATCACCTATATGTGGAATCTTAAAAAATGATACAAATAAACTTATGTACAAAACAAAAATAAACTCACAGACATAGGAAACAAACTGATGGTTATCAAAAGGGAAAGTGTGTGTGTGGGGGGATAAATTAGGAATTTGGGATTAAAAGATGCACATTAAACTATATTTATAATAGATAAACAAGGACCTACTATACAGCACAGGGAATATATTCAATATCTTATAAGAACCTATAATGGAAAAGAATCTGAAAAAGTATACATATATGTATACACACATGTATACACACATGCACACACATATTTACACACATGTATACACACATGTATATATACACATGTATGTATACACATATACATATATACACATATGTATATACACATATACACACATGTATATACATACACATATAGACACACATATATGTATATACACACATATGTATATATACACACATATGTATATATATACACACATATATATACACACACATATATATGTGTATATATACACACACATATATATATATATACACACACACATATATATGTATATATACACACACAAATATTTATTGAGTTAGTTTGTTATATACCTGAAACATTACAAATCAGCTATACTTTAATTTAAAAATTAAAATCATAAAGGATAAAGTAGAATTAATGGAAAAATAAAATTGCTGCTAATCAGAATGAAAACAAAAATAGAACTGCCTTATGACCTAGCAGTTCCACTCCTGGGTATATATATTTGAAAAAAAAACCCAACCAAACAATCAAAAACACTAATTTGAAAAGATATACGCACCTCAGTGTTCATAGCAGCATTATTTACAATTGCTAACATAGGGAAGCAACCTAACTGTTCATTAACAGATGAATGGATAAAAAAAGCTGTGGTGTGATATATATAAAGAATGGAATGCTTCTCAAACATAAAAAAGAAAGAACAAAATTTTGCCATTAGCAGCAACACGCATGGAGTTGGAGGGCATTATGCTAAGGCTGTGGTCTTCTGGGGAGCTGGTGAAGGACAGGCAAGCCTGGCGTGCTGCAGTCAGACGGGACTGAGCCGCTGAACAATAACAACAAGGCGAAGTGAAAAAAGTCAGAGAAAGACAAATGCTGTATGATACCACTTATATGTGGAATCTAAAAAAATATACAGCAACCTACTGAATATAACACAAAAGCAGCGGACTTAGAGGTCTAGAGAACACGCTCGTGGTTACCAGTGGAGAGGTAGGACAAGAGTGAGACGGGGTGCAGCAGTGTACGAACTGCTGGGTGTGTGAATGGTCTGCTAGGATGTATTTACAACATGAGGAATATAGCAGTGTTTTGTAATAGCTATAAATGGAGAGTACCTTTAAAAACTGTGTACAAAAGTTGTCATGCCCTTTCACCTAAAGAAATAAAAGTTCAAATCAGTTCAATTCAGCCGCTCAATCGTGTCCAAATACAAATGTATATATCAAAACCAACATAAAGTAAAGTAGTATCTTAACACTGAACATGTAGCATATCTGATTTAACCACAGAATATTTGCCATCAGAATACATCAAAGCTGTTACCTGAACAAGCCATAAGTAAATTTAGCATTCCTCTATAGTCTTTCAAGCATGATGCTGTACTTATTGGGCTATTGTTAGTATGCAATTCAGATTGCCTTGATTTTGACAGAATTATAAACAGTGTTGGGTAAAATCCCTAAGAAAATAGCATACTTTGAGTGAATCCAAACTCTAGGCATGAAATATGAGGGTAAAACTTGAAATCCTGTTTTCTTCTTTTCTCTCTCTCTCCCCTTCCGTCTCCCTCCCTTCTTCCTTTTTTTCCTTCCTCCCTCCCTCCCTTCCTTCCTTTCTGTTTTTAAACTTTTGGTGCTTGATCACAGAAAGTGTTGCCACATTTCTAAGAAAAGATTTCTCACCCACTCCTTGACAGCACTGGTTTATCAGCTGTAATATTTTCACAAGCTTCAGATTGTCGTGAAAACTGCCCCAAACTTGGAAGTGGGCAAATGAGGCTGCTGTGTCTTCTGCTGTTACAGTGTCAGTGCAGTTCAATAGACTTTCTGCTGACTGAGCTATTCTACAGCTCAGGGGTCCCCCAACTTCCAGGCCTCAGGCTGGTTCCTCCTGTCAGATCAGCAGCAGTAGCATTAGATTAAAAATAAGGCACACAATAAATGTAATGTTATTGGAACATCCTGAAAACTTCCTCCCACCACCCCCAGTCTGTGGAAAAATTGTCTTCCACAAAATCGATCCCTGTGTCAAAAAGATTGGGGACTGCTGCTCTAGTTATATAGGGATGGTGACTAGTAGATTTTCGTCTGGTAGAAAGGCAAAATAATTAAGATCAAGGGTTATGGCCATGTGGGACAATGGCCAGTTTTGTATCTAAGGCAGAGGTCTATTATGTTACCTATGTGTACCTAATTTCTCAAATACTTGTTATAGCATTTATTAATTTCCTCATACATTCATTTTATGATTATTAGAGTCTGAAAATATACCTGAACAGCATGTGTGATGTTTTAGTTGTGTTTTAAGAGAAACTATATTTTGTATTTATTTACACTGGTAGAAGCAATAAATCTAATGACGTCTAGTGAGCTACAAGGTAGCATTGACTGTTATCAGGGAGACAAGGTGATCTCTAGAAAAGTTTCCATACATTGTTTTATACCTGGTATGTGCCCAATGAATATCTTATAGTTGCTGTCACTGCTGCTAATGGAAAGACAAGTATCGGGAGACCAGCTCAATGGGAAGCCATGAGTGCATGGCTAGTGCAGTCAGTTTTAACCCAACTATTGCTATCTTGGATCAGATGACGAGGTAGTAAGAAAGTACATGCAAGCATTGATAAGCAAGTCTAAAAAAATTTCCTATATATTAAAGTATATTTTAACATACATTTTAAGGAAGGAAAGGACAGAAAATACAGTTTTGATTACAGAATCACAAGCTTATGAAAAGTATTAAGATACTTTGGAGAATTCTTTGAAAGAAACTGATATTGGAGTATGCTTGAGGACAAAATAGCCATTAAAAATTTGACAACTGAGATAAAACTCTTTTAAAGAAGCACTCCTAGTCAAATTTAAAAAGCAGCAATAACTCTCTCATGAGAACTTCCATGAAAATTCAAGGCTTGGTAGGTTTTCAGAAATTAGCTCTTTATAAGAGGCTCATCTTTCCTTTTCTCCTTTGCTTTTCACTTCTCTTCTTTTCACAGCTATTTGAAAGGCCTCCTCAGACAACCATTTTGCCTTTTTGCATTTCTTTTCCATGGGGATGGTCTTGATCCCTGTCTCCTGTACAATGCCATGAACCTCTGTCCATAGTTCATCAGGCTCTCTGTCTATCAGATCTAGTCCCTTAAATCTATTTCTCACTTCCAGTGTATAAGGGATTTGATTTAGGTCATACCTGAATGGTCTAGTGGTTTTCTCTACTTTCTTCAGTTTAAGTCTGAATTTGGCAATAAGGAGTTCATGATCTGAGCCACAGTCAGCTCCCGGTCTTGTTTTTGCTGACTGTATAGAGCTTCTCCATCTTTGGCTGAAAGAATATGATCAGTCTGATTTTGGTGTTGACCATCTGATGATGTCCATGTGTAGAGTCTTCTCTTGTGTTGTTGGAAGAGGGTGTTTGCTATGACCAGTGCATTCTCTTGGCAAAACTCTATTACCCTTTGCCCTGCTTCATTCCGTACTCCAAGGCCAAATTTGCCTGTTACTCCAGGTGTTTCTTGACTTCCTACTTCCAAAATCACTGCAGATGGTGACTGCAGCCATGAAATTAAAAGACGCTTACTCCTTGGAAGGAAAGTGATGGCCAACCTAGATAGCATATTAAAAAGCAGAGACAGTACTTTGCCAACAAAGGTCCATCTGGTCAAGGCTATGGTTTTTCCAGTGGTCATGCATGGATGTGAGATTTGGACTGATAAGATAACTGAGCACTGAAGAATTGATGCTTTTGAAGTGTGGTGTTGGAGAAGACTCTTAAGAGTCCCTTGGACTGCAAGGAGATCCAACCAGTCCATCCTAAAGGAGGTCAGTCCTGGGTGTTCATTGGAAGGACCGATGCTGAAGCTGAAACTCCAATACTTTGGCCACCTCATGCGAAGAGTTGACTCATTGGAAAAGACCCTGATTCTGGGAGGGATTGGGGGCAGGAGGAGAAGGGGACAACAGGGGATGAGATGGTTGGATGGCATCACCAACTCGATGGACATGGGTTTGAGTAAACTCTAGGAGTTGGTGACAGACAGGGAGGCCTGGCATGCTGCGATTCATGGGGTCGCAAAGAGTCGGACACGACTGAGAGACCGAACTGAACTGAAGAGGCTCATCTACACTAGAATTGCCTAGGGACAATATTAAAAATACAAATTCCTAGCTCCAATCTGCTTACTGAGTTACAGTAGACGTGGATCCAGGAATGTAAGGGTGTGTGTGTGTGTGTGTGTGTGTGTGTGTCTGTGTGTGTGTGTGATGAACTTTAACATGCCCCCAGAAGATTTGGATGTGCCTTTGAGTCTGAGACCCACTGGCGGGGAGATAATTGTATGGATGGGCATCTGAGGTCAACAGCAGTCTAGGACCGTGCTGATTTTCTTGGTGGAGTCTTGTCTTGTTGACATACCTTAGGCACCACTGTGCATCATTCAGAGCTATCTGATCCTTATGTAAAATTTTTGCAGGAAAGAGCCAATTCTGACTCCATGTTAGAACTGGTTCTTTGACTTGGTTTTCATTGCTTTTATTATTACAATCATGCATAATGGCTATGCCTCAGAGAATCCTGCCCCTCTGCCTGTTAAACTAAAGTCTTTATTCAGGACCCTGTCCACCTGTGGATGGCAGGAAGGAAGAAATTAACACATCCCCTGCTTGCAACTTGCCATTTTAGGAGATATTTACAAGATTAATGGCTTTTTTTACTGTGTTTCCAGCTCCAACCCACCCCCCTCACCCCTGCCATTCTGTAAAAGAACCTGGCATCCAGACCCTGAGAAGATGGGTATTAGTGTCTGCCATCTTCTCAGTCTCTAGGATTTCTTGGCCTGTTAGTGCAGGTGAGAAGGGTGAGCTTGGACTTGGTAGGTAACAAAATTGCTCTTGTGAGGGGAAGTGAGCTGTACAATTATCCCAAGTGCCCAATATTGGCCAGGTCTGAATTTAAACCTCCTCACTTTTTTCAAGGTACTTTATGTGTTTGTCTACCTTCCTAGGAACTCTTCCACTATGGGGAGTTAAAAACCAGTAACCACATTTCCAGAGCATAGGAACTTTCTACAAGGCAAGTTAGCTTTGCCAATAAGAAGCCTTAAAGCTGATTATATCTGTTGTTGACTCTTTTATTTCACTTTCCCAATATGATCTAACATAACTAACTTCATGAACTCATTTTAGACAAAGTTCTTAGCAGTTTATATTTGTCTGTATATATATATATATATATATATACATTTTTTTAAAAGAAGCAATATAAATACCATGATATAGGGTAATGATCCAATCTTAGGTGGTATCAATAGGATGTAGTCAACAGTATCTACAAATAATGTTTAATGATGTAAGAAAATAGTTATTGAGTGCTCACTTTGTTCCAGACATTTCTTGTCTGTTTCGAATTTTCTATGATAAACATTTATTAACTTTATGATCATAGCAGTGTGATACATTTTACCTTTTAAAGTCTTTATTCCTATTTTTCATGAAGAAATTTGTTAACAAATCTTGATGGTTAAGGAGATAATGATTAATGTTTGATTAAGAGACTAATTCTGTTAAGAAATTTATTATCGTTCATTTTACATACTATCAACAGTTTGCTAAATGCAAACAAGAAAGCTTTTTATTATTTAATAGGTCTGTCTTCTGCCTGGCAATACTTTAGCAGTTTCATTTACTTTATTTTAAAAATCAGAGACTTATTATTCAGATATAAATTCAAATTATGCTCCTTCTTACTTCGCTTCAACCTACTTTTCTTAATCTAGGTCAATAATGCTTTGTTTTCTTTTACCTGCATCTAACAGTGTATATACAAGAGTCAGTTAGTTCTTTGGTTGGAGGGAATTGCCAAACTTGAACAGAGTCTGTCCGGTCTTCCAATTCATCTGAGGCATATTTTGTCACAAATGCAGAGAGTTTGTGCTGATAGCCACTGCAGACCAGGGTTGGAGTTTTCCCAGAGGAGCTTGATGAATAGGACACGAAGTAGAAGGAGCAAGGGAGTGATTATGAAGTACACTGCAGAAACCCACCTGGGGAAGAAGAAAGTGAGGATATGATAGAGATGATGAAAAGTAACAAATTTGCAAACCCAGGGGATTGGAGCTCTTCATTGGGTCAAAGGATTATTGATGTGGACATGGTAGATTATGTGAGCTGGTAAGACAGGAGGTGGGCTCCAAAAATGGGGTGTTAAGGAGAGAAATTCTAAACAGGTGTAGTATTGATTGATAAGGTCCAAGAAGTAACAAGGATAGCAGTGGAGAGGCCAGGCAGTAGATGAGTAATCTACATGGATGATGAAGTCATCAAGATTTTTATCAAGATGGTGAGAGACGTGTTGAAATGAAGAGTCACCAAGTTTTAAACTCTTCAGAGAATGAAGACACCAACAGTGAGGTGGGTCTAATGCTATATCCTTTACTGAAGCTGAGTTATTTGTTTTTGTCTTGGAGTAGGAATTAGGGAATGGAGAGGAGAAATGATGTGCAAGCAGCAGAGGGGATAAAACATTCCTTATGAGACTCACCTTGGAGACTTCAGGCTGGCAGCTTTTCTCCTTTCTTGCTCTTACTTTTCCCCTCTCCACTCTACCTAGTTTATAGCTTGACACTATGTATCTGTTTCTCCCTCTTGATTCTAGATAAAAAATACTTAATGAATGTCAGATAAAGAACTCATGTCATTAAAATGTGCTTATGGAGCTTTCAGGATTTTCAGGATTTTTGTTTTCTACAAATTGGGGAACCAACTTTCCTTGGAAATCTGTTCCCTCAGAACCTCAAATAGCTTCATCAAATTCCTCTGGTCTTTGAGTCTTGTAGTTTGGCTTGAAATCCTCATGTAGGCGGTTATGTTTCCATCAGCATTTCTTTTCCTAAACAGCGTCTCTCATGTGCCCTCCACCATTACCTGATCTCTGGCACCCCTTAGGGGAGGGTGAAGTTCCCTGGTCTGCACCCTCCACATGTGCAGGCCCGCTTGTCTTCTGAAATGTGCAACAGGCCTCTGCTGAGTGGAATTTGAGTTTGAGTCCTGGCTGACCTAACTGTGAGATCTGTAGAAACTTATTAACATGTGAAGAATTAAGGATCAAAAAGATTGAAAAATTGGCCCAAGATCTTAGAACTCAGTAAGTTTTAAAAACCAGGGTGATGAGATTATAAAATTTGGGCTTTCTCTATTGTCCCAAAATACTTCTCACATGTTTTCTATCCATTGGTTTTAGGGGAACACTTTTCTCTGTATGTCTAACACAGTATCTCAGATCATTATTTGCATTCTTTTTCAACTCAAATGAAGCCTGTATAAGAATGACAGTAACAAATCCACTCCTATGCATCAGTAACCTGCACATCTTCCTGTTAATAGAATATATCTTTAAATTACATCACTACTGTTTTCTCTTGGGTTAGTCCTAAGGTTGTTTCCATCATAAGCAATGATTCAGATGCTCAGTGTTTGGGAGGAAACACCTTTCCTGAATATCTTGTTCATGTGATGATGGGTAATTGGGATAACTGTGACTTCATTGCAGTCATGAGTTAGGCAACCAGGAGATCACGTGTGGTGCGTAGAGTGATATGCTTAGCACAAACCGTTTTCCATAAGCTACTCCTCTGTAGAAATTAGAGGTTTTCAAGTAGCAAGCCTATATTCAGTATATTACAGTGCTACCCAGTGGGCAAGGAAAAGAGGCAACTTATTTAAAGTAAAAGGGCATGAGACTTGGAATCAGATGTGGATTCGAATCCTGGTCCTGGAAGTTTCTGCCTGTGGATCACCTCATCACTCTTGGTATCAGAGTTTTCAACAATAAAACATGATTCTTATATCCCTTTCTTAGGTCAACAATAAAAAACATATGGAGTGCCCATATATATAGGCTCTGAAAGTATTACTTTGTATAAAAGATTTTTTACAGACTTGATATCTTAGTATTTATTTCAAAGTATTTGACACTTTGCATCAAGGTGACTTGATGCAAATAACATTTTAAATTATAGCTTTCTTTCAGTGTAATATTTTTAGTATATTAAAGCAAGGATTAATATGGCTATTTGAAGATTTTTTTTCTTAAGTTTTACATGTTTGTGGGGTTCTAGACTTTGGGTTAAGTTGTTCTTTTTTTTTTTTTCAGCAAAGAAAAATAATGATGTTCTTAATATGGTTTTGTGTATCTTAATAAGTAGGCAAGAACAGATCTTTGTTGAAAGTTAGTGTTCTTAAGGAATCAGAGTAAAATTAAATGTTTATTACTTTTACTCATACAACAGTAAGAACTTTTTACAAAAGGCACAAAGGACTTTCAGATCTGTTATCTTACTAGAACTAAATCCTGGACACTCCTGAGAGGTAAGAGGATTTGCATTTGCTATTGAGCTTAATCTTGATCTGATATTTGAGATATCAGCTTCTAATTAAAATGTATTTATCTTTATACAAATTCAATTCTTGGTCTATTTTATAGACAAATGAATCACATGTATTCTCTTCATTCTTATTCTCAACTTCCTACTAATTTTCAACTTGCCCTCTACACACACATCTATAAATCTCATCCATCAACTCAAAATTATAGTGTTTATGCTGCTTGGAGTGGGTGGTGTGTTTAGATGGAAAGCTAACCTGTGCTCTTTCATCCTCTGCAATGCCACCGAACAACTGTCAAAATAATAGTATCCTAGGCCTGTGAGATCCAAAGGCAAGTCTTGGCTTTGTGAGAGGGGGAATACAATGAAAAGGAAACAAACTGTGGCGTTCACCTGAGCCAAGTAGCACTCCATCCTGTTTATTATTTGCAGAGCGCTGGTGTTATTTCAGCCATGTTGTCATTCTGAATGTGGCCATTGAAATTCCTGCCATTACTGTGAGACTTATCATTGTAATCTCATGTCCCAGAGATGGACCTTTTGGCCATTGCTGGTGACATATATGCAGGGGATGAAAAAGAGTCTTTAGATTAGCCATGTGTGTACACAAGTGTGTGTGAGCTTATGTGTGTATGTATGGTTGGCTGGGGGAGGGGGCACAGCATTAGTTATTTGGTTTCAGGTTATCAGTCTCATAGTCTTAGTGTTGGAGGAATGTTAAATGCCATCAGGACTAATCAACCCTTTTTAAACTATTTTAGCCTCAAAAATATACAAACTATAAATTTACTCTTTAAAATTAGAAAATACATATAAGCAAAGTGAATACAACAACAACAGCAACTGTAATTTCACCACTTGTGAATAATTATAATTAGGAATTAGGTGCATTACTGTCCAGAGTCTTTTCTGTAAATGAGATTGTACTATACCTATTTACTTAGCAGTATATTGCTAAGTATATAAATATGTAGGTATATCTAATTTTTATAGTGCCCCATTGTCTGGGTTTACCATACTTTTTGTAACTAATCCCTTTTTGTTGGATTTTAGTTTCTCTTTTTTTCTTGCTATTATAGATTATGTAAAATGAACAACTGAGAGTTATAAGTACAGACTTAACTATGTAACAAAGGACACTAAGCCACTGCTAGGTTAAGTCTTCCAGAGAGTATCAGGTCAAACAGAGAGCCTTTGAGAGCTTCTCTGAGCATTTACAAGATGCTCTGCTTAGGAAGTCAGGGGGCAGGTTCTTGAGTGAGTGCCAGGAAACGTAAGGAGTCTCTATAGCTGGGCCATCTTTCAGGGCTGTAGTGCAGGTAAGATTCTGAAATATCTGACAGGACAGTGGACTGCTGTCTTTTCTGTCTAAGCTCACCCTGACCTATTTCCAACTACAGGAGTATGTCCAAGTAGATCACTTCTCTGGGGCAAAACGAGTGACCTTGAGTGACCTCGGCGTTAGGCGTGGGGAGGAGAGCAGGAGCTTCGTCAGTCTGCACGCGATCCAGGCAGGCCAAGGGCAGGGGCAAGCCAGCCAGGACCCTCCTGCTTATCTTCTAGTCTTTACTGTTTGCTTTCCCTGCCCATTTTCTTGAAGGAGTCTCAAGATATGGAAACTTTTGCAATTTAATTGTAATTTAACAGCCAACAGGAAAAATAAATCTGGAAAATCCAGATCCGTTTTTAGATAGTTTTTGTGTTCCACTGTGGGTCAAAATGGTCTGCGTATGTGCATGTGAGCACACGCACACACACGCAGAGGCATAAAGAGTGACCACGGCAGATAAATCACTCGTGTTGCAGAACAACCTGAATTCAAAGTTGAGAGTAGAGTTCCTTTGATACAACCTCCTTGATAGCTCTTGTTGGCATAAAGCGTAAAACAGTACCTAGGGCAGGTGAAAGAATATGTACACAGTGGGCACTGTTAGATGATTATGTACGTATCCATTTATTTTTAGAAAATATTTTAGAGATAGGAAGTTTTGTTAGATAGGGACAGTTGAGGAAGAGTGTAAAATGGACTAGAGCATATTATGTTAAAACTATCTTCCTGCACTAATTGGCCTTCATTCTCTTCTCTTGGCACAACTTAGAATATGTCTTGTTATTGACTGTCAGAGGCTGGAAATGATTCTGGGTCCTCTCTTACACTGAGATAATAGCTGTGTTTTAGTTGCAGTCAATATTACATTTCAGTGTCATAGGGAAACGTGGAGCTCTCTGCATCCTGACTTTGAGAAGGGCAGTAGGTAACAGTGGTTTTGAGAGGGCCCTGACAGTCTGAAGCGGGGGGTGTGGGATTGGGAAGTGGTTTAGAAGGGGAAATAAAGAAGGAAGGCAGTTGATGGAAGGGAAAGTCCTGAACTAGGACCCTGTCCTGTCTTTTCATTTCATCTACTTCTGGAAAAGTCCAAAGAAGGAAGAAGCCAAGGCATCCACCATTTTGTGTCATTCCTGGGCAGCCCAGCCTCTCTCATTAGATGAAAGTTTCCTACACTGGTGTGTTAAGAAGTTAACAAGTCAAAAGCAACAGCTAAAATGAGAGACTCAGCATTAAATATGATAGTATCTCTGGACTGAACCTTCATGTCGTAGATGAGAAATCTGAAACCCAAAGAGGGGATGGGATGTGCCCGAGGACACACAGTGAAGTAAGTACAGAACCCAGCTCTCCTGTTTTCTAGGGTGATGTCCTTCTCAAAGTGACATCTTTGAGAACAATGTGAAGTAAAGCAGTCCAGGTGGGCAGCTGCATCTGATGACCAGCTTTCTCTGAAAACCTTCCCAAACAAGAAACTGCTTAGATAATTGCCCAGAAGATATTTGACACATTGGAATTCCTTTATTCTAAAATACTGCACATCTTTTTTTTTTTTTTTTCTGGTTTGCCATTTAGATTTATGGTTTGGCTAGCAGGCAGCAAGGTTGTTTTGCTAGGTTGTTAAATATCTCTCTTCACTCCTTTGTGAGGAGAGTATTCTGCTCTTCCTCTGTGGAATGTTTTTGTCTTTTGTTACAAAAAGCAGGTTCATTAAATCATAGAATCACAAGCAAACCTCCCTGATCCCTGTCAATAGTTTAGTGACGATGCTCTTACACTTCCGTTAGCAATGGTTTACCAGGGGACTTCCATATCGTTCCTGTTATGCTCTTAGAAATGGTTCTTAGGATCCCCATTTTGGGGCTGTGAAAACTGAGGCTCAGGAAGGGAGTTCACGTGGTCTAAGCATTTGTGCAGATTCTCTGCAACTCAGGTTTCAGAGATGTAGCCACAGGACTGGGGCGGGGTGGGGGGATCCATTTTTCCCACTTACTGCATTCCCATATGGAGCTCCACATTTCGGGCCCATCCAGAATTACATCCAGTCTTTTCTTTACCTCTTTTCAGTTTAGCAAACCTGATCAACTTTCCATGCACTGAACATTAGTTGTCCAGATGAAAACTTGGGTCAATGCCAGCCTTGAGCAAACCCCATTTCACATTTTCACAAAATACAGGCAATTAACTAGGACCTTGGTATTCTGAGGTTGTATCAGCTATTTGAAGAGTTAATTTTCTTGGTTGTTTGTACTTTCCCCCTTAATATTTGAATTGAATTTACTTCCTGTTTTATCCCCATTTTATTATACTTTCATTATTCTGCCATTTGAAAAAAAAAAACCATGCTTGAATCAGTTTTTAAGACAACGTGTCTAAGGCTGGAAGACAAGGTTTTGTTTCCCAGTTCTTCCTCTCTCCAGATTTGTGACATTGGCTAAGGCTAGTCCCCACTTGGGGCTTTAATTTCTTCACCTCTAATGTTAGGGTTTTGGACTTGATGACCTTTAAGGACTCTTCCTAGTCTAAAATGCTCTACTTGCACACTTATTTCTTTTTTAAAAAATAAATATTGACTTTCTAAACTAAAGTTAATGGTCAGGACTTTTGGTCTAGGACTTTTTTTTCTTAGCAGAATTTGATTATTTTGATTAGATGGAAAGGTATGGGAACCAGGCAGGTCAGGCAGGATGGCCTCAGTTTGGAATGATCTCTATACAGTATCTGGATTTCTCAGAGATTGTCCAGGCAAAGGCCTCTCAGCTCCAGATCCTGGAGACATTGTGTCAGGTGCTACAGTCTCCTGCACTGCTCAGCATCAGGACCTGACAGCCTGGGGATGTGGATGCCCTCAAAGTATCACAGAACTCCCAACAAACTGTTAACAGGTAGAATTGCAGTTTTTATTTGGTGGTTTCTTAAAAAAACATGCTTTACAGCTTCACAGACTATGAACTCTGAGGAAAACTTCAAATCCTCATTTTACCAAGGATGTTGCTGAGGCCCAGAGAATAAGTGAGAAAGCCATGATGGCCTGACTCCATCTCTCTTTCCCCATTTGAAACCTGCCATTTTAGGTTAAGTTTATAAAGTTAATCTATCATTGTGCCAAGATCCTTTGAATTGTATAGGTGCCTTCCCCTGTGTTAGAATCAGAGGCAGAATTCAAGTTAGAATCTTATTAATCTGAGAAACATATTAAAAAGCAGAGACATTACTTTGCCAACAAAGGTCCATCTAGTCAAGGCTATGGTTTTTCTAGTAGTCATGTATGGATGTGAGAGTTGGACTATAAAGAAAACTGAGCACCGAAGAATTGATGCTTTTGAACTGTGGTGTTGGAGAAGACTCTTGAGAGTCCCTTGGACTCCAAGGTGATCCCACCAGTCAATCCTAAAGGAGATCAGTCCTGGCTGTTCATTGGAAGGACTAATATTGAAGCTGAAACTCCAATCCTTTGGCCACCTGATGCGAAGAGCTGACTCATTTGAAAAGACCCTGATGCTGGGAAGGATTGGGGGCAGGAGGAGAAAAGGACAACAAGAGGATGAGATGGTTGGATGGCATCACCAACTCAATAGACATGAGCTTGGGTAAGCTCTGAAAGTTGGTGATGGACAGGGAGGTCTGTTGTGCTGTGGTTCATGGGGTCGCAAAGAGTTGGACATGACTGAGCGACTGAACTGAACTGAATCTGAGAAGTGGTTCCCGTTAGTGGAAGCCAGTTGGCCTCAGGTACCATGAGTCCATTTGGCTGTTGCCCCAGAGAATACTACTCAAACTTCACAGGCTGGCATTCAGGGTTGTTCAGGCTTGAGTTCCAACCTATTTATAATACCTTAACCATGTTTAAGCCTTGTTGGCTCATGGTTCTAAGCCTTTCTAGCCTGTCCTTGATCTGCTGTGATTTACTCTAGTATACAGATGGCACTCTGTCTTTAGTAACTATCCCACCTGAAGATTTTAAACTCAATGTGAATACTTGGTATTCCCAGTTGAGATTCTTACCTTTGTCTCAAGGACTTGGCGTGAAGTTTTCTTCACGTTCTATAGCTTCTTTACCGGAGAACAACACCCTTATCCACCTCTGGGAACTCATGCTCTGGTTCCATGTTGCTTGTCTGGTGTCCTGGCTGGCCTTCTAGGTCACCTGTTGGGGTGGCCCAGGAGTAAGAAAATGCAGGAAAACCATTGTAGATCCCGTGTGCCAGGCTTTGGGTTAAGCTGGGGATATTGAGATGGATTACATACTCTCAATACCTAGGCCCTGGTAGAGAAGAAAACTGTCTAAATAAATAAAACTAGTAATACACTGTGGGTGCTAAGAGATAAATGCATATGGAGTGAATGAGGCGTATAGACAGGGGTCAAGTCAGTTGAGCCAGGTTGTGGGGATGGTTGAGGAAAGCTTTAGCAATAAGGTGCTAAGTCCCCAGGGGCATCCCCTGTGAAGGAAGAATGCTTCACACAGAACCAAATTTCCTTCCTGGGGCCAAGGAATAGATTCTCTAGGAAAGATAAGTCTTTGGTTTGTTAACGAGGCCTTCGAAGACAGAGTAATGTGAGAAATAGGTCAGAGTCTCTTGGATGGAAATCTTTGACATTTGGGATCCAGAGTGCTTCATGGCCAGCCAGCCTGGTTGTGAGTCTAATTAGGTCTTCTTCAGATAGAGGAAATTCCCAGGGGCGGCTGAAGTGGAAATGCTAAATGTGGAAGGCTGACAGAACAAGATGCGTTTTATCTGACTGAAAAGAGGGGGAAATGGCTCTTGATATGACCTTTCTCCTATGGAGGGCTGTCTTTTAGACTTGGAAAGCTGGCTCAGAAACAAAATGCCAAATGAAATGATAAGTCCAGAGCATTAGCGGGTAGTAGTTTCCCCCAGACTGTTCTTCATGTGTGTTATCCGAGAAACGCGCAGGCAGTTGTCTGCCTCATTCCTCTCCCCACTGGACATCCAGAGGGTGTTGAACTGCCTGGCTCACTGAGGGGGTGTTTCACTGGACACACTTTTCCATGGTGACGTGGGTGGCAGGTCCCAGTGTCCCTGCAGGAAGTGGAGTGGTGAGAGGAATGGAAAAGAGCAATGTTTTCCAGCAGGACTATTACCTTATGGAAACTGTGACACTGATTTGCAAATATCTCTTTTCTCCGACTACCTGAGGCTTTTACTAACATCAGATACCATGGTGTTTATGATTCAGAGTTGATGAAATAAAGCTACCTTCAATTAAAATGTATGCAAATAAATCTCAGGATCATATTATTGAGTGAAAAATAAAAGGCACGGAAGAATACAGACAGTATGGGTGCCTAGACTATATGTGCCAGTGCCAAAGGTACCAACATTGATTATGTAGTGGCCACAAGTCAGTGAGAAGTAGCAGAAGCCGGTGTAGCTATGAGGAGGGAGGGACGTGGGATCGATGCTGGCCCCAGCCACCAGCTCTAGCACATCTCTGAAGAGAGCAAAGACCTGGGACTTAGTGTGGGGATGGAAAGAAACCTGGAGAGGACAGTCTGCTTCTCTGCTGGGATCCCCTAGTTCATGGTCATCAATCATCAGCTAAGGTTTTACCCTCCCATCTTCCAACTCCCAAGTCTAGTACTTTCCACCTTATCAGGCTCAATACTGTATAAAACATTCTTTTATGTTTGAAAAGAAAGACAGAAATTAATAATACCTAATTCTTTCCCTCCAGGAACTCTCAATCAAGTAAGGGATATAGATGCTTATGACTCTCATTCATTAAAATAATTCTAACATAGCACAAATAACTTGTTTGGGGAATATGTAACACCATGAAGAGGAAGGTATTCTGAGAGGAGTGTTTTGGAAAGTATGGATGGACAGGTGAGATTTTTGAAGTAGGCCTTGAAAAATGATGATCAGACTTAAGAACAAAGGAGAAGACATGGTGGCAGAGTTAACATCCTGAGCAAAGCGCAGGGTGAGAACGTGAAGGTCCTACGGGGAATAACTGAAATGATAATAGTGGGTAGGAACCGATGGGAAAAAGCCAAGAATCGAGTATTTAACCAATATGGGATGTAGCATGTACAGCCTATTCTTACATAAGTAGGAATCAATGAAGGTTTTTGAGCAGGGATGTGGTAAAATCAGATCTCTGTTGTGGAAAGATTGCCCTTGTGTCATGGGGCATAGGTTTTGAGCAAGAAGAAGGACTGAAAAGAGCCCAGTTAGGAAGGAGGCTTTTGCAGTAGCCAATCTACCACCACTCTGATAGCCCCTAAGAGGCCATGACTCCTTAGGGTAATGAAGACAAAACAGAAACTAGCTGAGTTGCATCATCTTAGGAATATTTATGGATCTTAAGAAAATTTGGAAGAATGACCAGTATCTGGGTTTCCACTTGGCAGGCTTCTGCAGTGGGCTGTAGTGGGTCAAGAAATTGGGTCTCTCAGCTGACATCATTGACCAGGAAGCCCAGTAAACCAAGGAAGGGGTTAGCTAGAGGGTCAAATGCAAGAAGTTCCAATGCAGGCAGCACTCAGCGGCTGTCGTATCACTGAGGGGAAAAGGACAGACTGGGAGATTAGTGAGACCCAAGACGGTTTCATGGATACTCAGCCGTCATTTCTTATATACTTATCTCATGATCATGAGAGAATGGGAATTGGTTTTTACCATTGTGTTCTTTAAGCACATGTGGAGGCGAAGAGTAGCAGGGGCAACATAAGTTCAAGAGTAAGGGATCAGAGGTTAATACTTACTAACTCTGTAACCTCTGATGCTGCTCATAACCGTGCTCTACCTTCTCTGGCTGCGACTAGAAAAGCAGCCTGGTCTGTGGTTAACAGGAAGGGCTCTGGATCCAGGGCAACCTGGTGTAGGGCCTCGTGGAACTGATTTAACTTCTCAGTGTCTCAGTTTCTTCCTTAGTAAAGTAGGGAAACTAGTATTGCCTACCACTTGGAGTTGTGAGAATTAAATTATGTAATACAAACTAAATTTTTAGCACAACACATGGAACACAGTATAATAAATAATATAGTGTAATTAGCATGTTACATTAACCTATGCGTGCCTGTGCTCAGTCGTATCCGACTCTGCGACCCCATGGACTGTCGCCCGCCAGGCTCCTCTGTTGGAGCAAGAATACTGGAGTGGCTTGCCATCTCTTCCTCCAGGGGATCTCCCCGACCCAGGGATCGAACTTGGGTCTCCTGTGTCTCCTGCATTGGCAGGTGGGTTCTTTACCACTGAGCCACCTGGGAAGCCGTATTACTAATGCATAATCATAATTATTAGCAACTGTAAAATGGGCATACAAATCTGTAGCTCTAAGAGATTCTGTGGGATCAAATAATGAATATGAAAATGCCTTTAAACTATAAAGCACTGTACAGATGTAAGATATTAATGATGATGATAACAGTGTTCGAAATGAAATGCTCCCCAGGCACAGAAACCGAGCCAGGGCCGTGTGATTGCGGAGGAACAGTTCATTTCTTCTGGATGCTTAGACTGCTTTGTCTGCCCTGGTTTCTCTCACTGCTGAGAATTAGCTGATAATGACTCATCTGTCCATGCTGCCCTGAGTGGGGTGTTTGGTCTATTCTCACTGTGGCTCATAGCAAGGATGCTGCTGCTGCTATAAGCAGATAAGGGATGAAGCCAGTGTCCAACCTGAAGGCAGCCTTGGGTGGTCACAAAAGCCATCACTACCCAGCCCTTTGATGATGAAGAATGCAGAGCCCAAATGCATTTTGAGCCTCATCACCTACAGAATTGTTAAGAAATTTGCCCACAGGTCATGCAGTGGGGCAGTAGAGAAGGCCTCGGTTTCGGAGGCCTGTTCTGATTCTAAACCTTCTGTTCTTTTTGTTTTGCGTTCTTAGTGCTTTTCATTGACCCTTTTGGGGCTGACAGAAGGGGGTTCATTAGTGTCTTGGGATGGGGGAAGTTGGCAGAAATATCCTGATGAGTTAAAAAAACCCCTTGACTGTTGATTAGAGCCGATCACTGAAGTAGTGGGTCTTAGCCCAAGAGGAGTGCTAAGTATTATCTATTTGAAAAAAGTGATGATTGCCATTCCCAGAAATCATGGCAAGAGCTGATGTTCAGTCCTGGTAATCTTTCCAAATAAGAATGAATACTAGGCCAGGATGACCTGAAGCAAAAAAGTTATCTTCTCCCTCCCAATCAGTTTTACTCCCAATTTCAATGAGAAGTAAAAAAATTCCTTTAGTTCTAAACCTCAGAGTTTAGAACTGACCCCTTCTACATCTTGCTCTATCTTCAGTCAGCCATTAAATCTGTTGTTTTTACCTTCCTAAATTCTCTGTCTCAAAATCCCTCTCTCCCTACAGAGCTCTGCTCCATCTATGTCCCACTCACCCTGTGCGTGGGTACCAGCATGAGCTTTCAGAAGCAAAGCTCTTTTCATGTCAGATTCCTTCTCAAAGTACTTCCTGACATGTCCACAGTGTACTGAATAAAACTCAAATTCGTGGACATGGTGTTCAAGACCCTTCAAGATCAGGCACCTTTGTCATCACTCATGCTTCCCAGTAACACCCTCATTACTTTCTCATACTCATTCTTAAAGGCTGAACTTAAAAATAATCTTTGTTGTGAAGCTTTTCTTGATTCTCTTGATCTAAAATGGTCAGTTCTTCCTCTGTATTTCCACAGTCCTGGCTTGGGTGTGCTTATTTCAAACTTTTTTATGTTTTCAGACTTATATGCATGCTCATTTTCCTGCCCAGATAGCAGGCTCCTTGTGGGCAGAGGGTGGGCTACATCCATTTCAGCATCTCAGAAGGCACCCATTGGTCCCAGGGAGCCGGCCACAGACGGGACTGAATTAACACTTACTCGTCTGCCTCCATTCAACTGCAGCTACCTAGCTGAGCCTCATTAAAAAAGGAGACACAGACACAGACATTTTGGACACAGTAGGGGAAGGAGAGGGTAGGATGATATGAGAGGATAGCATTGAACCATGTATATTACCATGTGTGAAGTAGATAGCCAGTGGGAGTTCGATGTATGATGCAGGGAACTCATAGCCAGTGCTCTGTGACAACCTAGAAGGGTGGGATGGGGGAGGAAGATGGGAGGGAGGTTCGAAAGAAAGGGGACATATGTACACCTAAGGCTGATCCATGTGGATACATAGCAAAAACCATCACAGTATTGTAAAGTAATTATCCTCTAACCAATACAGTATACTAACGCATATATATGGAATTTAAAAAGATGGTAATGATAACCCTATATGCAAAACAGAAAAAGAGACACAGATGTACAGAACAGACTTTTAGACTCTGTGGGAGAAGGCGAGGGTGGGATGTTCAGAGAGAATAGCATTGAAACAAGTATACTATCAAGGGTGAAACAGATCACCAGCCCAGGTTGGATGCATGAGACAGTTGCTCAGGGCTGGTGCACTGGGAAGACCCAGAGGGATGGGATGGAGAGGGAGGCGGGAGGGGGGATCAGGTTGGGGAACACATGTAAATCCATGGCTGATTCATGTCAATGTATGGCAGAAGCCACTACAATGTTGTGAAGTAATTAGCCTCCAATGAATAAAAATAAATGGAAAAAAATAAAATATAAAAACAAAGCAAACAAAAAATACTTTTTTTTCTGGATAACTCATGTATAGAGAGTTTCTGGGCTCATGAGTAGATCTCATGATTTTAGTTTTTGTGCCTAGTATCTACAGGTAAAAGAGATATCCAGGCATAAAATCAATGAGCAGCACATTAACAGTAGAAAAGCAGATACAGGATACTCTCCTCCCTCTGTTTGTAGGTAACAGTGCTGTCCACACATTTGGAGGTGGTGGGTATTCATTTGTTGGCTTATTTTATGTACTTTTGCATTCTTCTTTTTCCTTTTACATTACATGCCTTGTCAGGTGTTTCTAAATTGGGATTAAATTATGCAAGCTGTATATTTTTTTAAAGGTAGCTTGAGTATATATTATAGTCACTTCTATGACACCAAATCCAGGAAATAATAGAGAAGACAGGTATTGAAATAAATCTGTACCTACCTGATATTGGGATAGAAGTGGTGGTTTAGTCGCTAAGTCGTGTCTGACTCTTATGACCCCATTATAGCCCACCAAGCTCCTCTGTCCACAGGATTTTGCAGGCAGGAATACTGGAGTGGGTTGCCATTTTCTTCTCCGGGGGTCTTCCAGACCCAGGGGTTGAACCCAGGTCTCCTGCACTGCAGGCAGATTTTTTTAACCAACTGAGCTACCATGGAAGACCAGGAAAAGAAGGGACATGGTGAATCAGGTACTGTGAGAAATCTCTGAAAGACAGAAGGCAGATGGATTTGGACTAATGATGAAAGAACAGTCTGGGACAGGTGTGAGAGGACTGTACCATGAAGGTGAGAGCAGCGCCAAGAGTGTGCGGGTTCTGGGGCTGGAATAAGTGCAGGAGACACTGAGAGGTTGGCTGACAGGGGTTCCAGAGAGCGAGCAGCCGGGTGTGTTGACTTCACCTGTTGCTAGGGGAGGGGCCGTTTGCTGCCAGACAAAAGGAGCACGTGGGGTCTTTGAGCCAGAGAGATGGGCCCAAGGTTCAGGTGGCTGACAGTGCTGGGAGGAACATTTTAAAAAGTGTCCTTAACAATTAGCAAGAGGGAGAGAAACCAGAGCACATGAAACGACAGTGAATGTTGTGCAGACATTTGAGTTGGGAATGAAATAGGGTCACTGACTTAGTCATTCAACAGATGAGAAGTTTCAGTCTCGAGTCCTCACCACTTAGAATCACAACCATCTCAGTTTGCCCAGGACTGAAGGGATTCCAGAATCACATTTACTGCCAAAACCAAGATGCTCCCAGGCAAACAGGGACAAGTTGATTACCCCACCACCATTCTTCTTTTTCTCATCTCATCAATCAAAACAGTGTCTCATTTGACCTCTTGTTTCAAAGTATCTCTGGCTACTCTGTGGCTTGGGTTTTTTTTTTTTGGGGGGGGGTGGCAATTCCCAATGTTGGTAAGTGGGTCTCAGATCACTTATATAACACATCTTACTTCCCCCTGTGATTTATTGTCATCACTGAAAACATTTACAATTATATGAATTTGGTAAATGTTGAATGAGATATGTGATCATTATGATACACAGGAAATAGGAAACCCATATTGTATTTGTCGTAATGATGCTTCTTTTTTCCGTGGCCAGACTAAGTTTTAGTTTTAGTTTTCATTCTAGGTTCTCCAGGTTCTATACCTGATGCTGATGTCCTTGCCCTTCTTGATTATATTGACCTTCTAATCAATTCCAGAGTGGAATTATATACACTTAACTACAGGTAAGAAAGCAAGGCTCTGGGTCTGATTGTCTAGCAGTTGTAGATCTCTTGCTTCTAATTGCTCTTTGTGCCCCAAGTTTGAGGAGATATCTGTGGATATTGCTGGGTCCTCATCCAACAGATCTTTCCCTATCAGAGGGTTTCAGCAGCTGTGACCTGTTAACCATTCACAAGTCAGGGTCTTTAAACATCTGTAACTTTAATTAATTTATTCAACATTTGGTAAGTTGACAGAAGTTTTTTGAGAAACTACAATGTTCCAAAAAGTTCTGGTGTTGAACATTTAAGAGTGAATAAATTGACAGAATCTCTGATTTCAGGGCATATAGTCTAGTGGGAATGGGACACTGACAGAAGAATGAACAGAGAATGACCAGCATAGACAAGAAAGCTATCAGACAGTGTTGGTTGCTTAGTGGGCATATAAAGCTAGGTGCCATGATGAAAATTTCCTAGGTAGTGATGAATTCTTGATGGTCAGGAAGGTGTTTTAAGGAGGTGGCATTTAAGCTGAAATTGAATGGTGGGGAATTGGCCATATAGAGATGGCAAAATTGGGCAAAATAGGCACACCTGTTAGAAGGAAAGCTAGGAACAAACTCGCAGAAGGAAATAAGCCTGAAGTATCTGAGATCAGAGTTGACTCATTGGAAAAGACCCTGATGCTGGGAAAGATTGAGGACAGGAGGAGAAGGGGACAACAGAGGACTAGATGGTTGGATGGCATCACCAACTCAATGGATATGAGTTTGAGCAAATTCTGGGAGTTAGTGAAGGACAGGGGAGCCTGGTGTGCTGTAGTCCATGGGTTCGCAAAGAGTCAGACACAACTGAGTGACTGAACAACAAAAAACCTGAGGATCAGCAAAAAACCCAGCAGGGCAGGAGCTGTAGGTTAGCCTGAGGTCTCAGGAGGCTGTGGAGAGGAGTTTGAATTTTATGCTAAGTTAGTGATAAATCTTTGGTGAATTTTGATTAGGGGAGAGATACGATAGGAATATAAAAAAATTATTCAGATTGTGGTGGAGAGAAAGGATGGAAAGATCCGAATGTGGAGACAGGGAGTCCAGTTAGGCTGCTACAGTAGTGGCCCAAGGAATGATGATGGTGGTGTTGGCCTGAATGGTGTTGTTGACAGTGGCAAGAAGGAAATGATAATGGAATATATGGTAGAATTCAAGTCAGTGGGACTTGGGCCTGATTTGATGTGGGAAGGAGGGTTGAATTGTGTCTCCCAAAGATATGACCACCTGGATCCTCAGAATGTGACCTTATTTGGAATAAGGGTCTTTGCAGCTGTAACTAAGATAAGGATCTTGAGATAGGATCATTCCAGATTACAGTAGGTCCTAAATTCAATATGAATGTCCTTATAAGAAATAGAAAAGAGACAGATACAGAGACCCAGGGAGAAGGTCATGTGAAGACAGAGACAGAGATTAAAGTCATGCATTGACAAGTCAAGGAACGCCAAGGATTGCTTACAGCCAATAGGAGGTAGAGGAGGTGTGAATCCTTTAAAACCGCCAGAAGGAATTAAAGTTGCCAACATCTAGTTTTGGATTTTTGGCCTCCAGAAGTGTGAGAGAATAAATTTCTGTGGTTTTAGGCCAAGTTTGTGGTAAATTTGTTATGGCAGCCACAGGAAACTAATGAAGAGGGGAAGAGGAAAGTAAAAAATATCTCCTGAGTTTTTTAGAGGATGATACCATTTACTGACATGGGGGAGACTGGGAGAAGAGCACCTCATCTCCTAGAGGCGGCAAGGGGGATGGAATTCCACAGGAAGCAGAATTCAGTTCTAGTTGGCAGATCCAGGGAAGAGGAGAGAGGTAAGCAGAGATGGTTCCAGGTCTAGGGTTCAAATATGGGGGGAGGGCCAAGAGCACTGCTCAAGTAATAGCCTGATGGGGGGGTCTAGTGCTGCCTCCCTCTAATCTTCATTTTTATCATTTTCCTAAGATATTATTTTCCTCTTAGGAAAGATCAACACTTTCCTCTTTTTATTCCACCTACAACATCAAGAGAATTAATTGAAATGCACTGATGCAGTTAGGGCGCCCCTTGTGACTCAGCTGGTAAAGAATCTGCCTGCAATGTGGGAGACCTGGGTTCAATCTCTGGGTTGGGAAGATCCCCTGGAGAAGGGAAAGGTTACCCACTCCAATATTCTGGCCTGGAGAATTCCTTGGACTGTACTGTCCTTGGGGTTGCAAAGAGTTGGACACGACTGAGCCACTTTCACTAATCACTAATCTAATGTGGTTAAAGGGAAGAATACTCCATCAGTAGAAGTGAGCTCTGTTACCTTGTAGTATTTGGGAGCACAAGCGTGTTCAAACCAGCTGCGATTTCCAAGTGCCATAAATGTTATTTCAAAACATTTTCAGGAATTTCCCAACTTTTCATTCAAGAAAGTACAAACTCCTCCCTACCCGCTGCCAATGCCTGGTCCAAAAGGGATCACTTTACTGTAATATGGTATTTATAAACACATCAAGGTATTTTGTTGAAAAGAATTTTCAAATTGAGAAATCTAAGAAAAGTCTTTTAAATAAATCATTAAGGCAATTGCCTCTTGGTCTTCGTGTAAGGTCACAGATGCCATGATAAAATCAATGGAATTGCCCAACCCTCCTGTGTCAGTTGCCTGTAAATTTTCAGGATTCAGTCAGTAAGCCTCGAATGTGCTGACAGATTCTTTAGGGTTTGGTTTCTGTGGTTAGAAAACATCTAGGAAGCTGTAAATGATGGCCTCTCTGACTTTGCTCAAGCTATTTTCTCTGTCTCCTGTTTTCCCATTGTCACATCTTTCCTGCCCACCCACCCCAGCCCCCAATCCCTCAGAGCACTGCCTTAAGGCCCCATTTCTAGGAAAATCACTCCTTTTATTGCATTCATGATGAGGTGGAGGTGTTGGGAGAACTCTACGTATTCCCTGCCCCGACCCTACATCAGCCAGCTGTGACCGTATTCTCCTTGAACCTCCTTCCCATGGCAATTTCTGTACCTCTCTCAGCTTGCTGACACTGTCTCCCTTAAGTGCTATAGTTTCCCTTTTCTTGTTTCTTTCTTCTTAGCATCTTGAGCTATACTCTCTTCACCTCTGCACTCACTCATCACAACCTTACACAATGAGGAATGGAAAAGGTCTGTGGGCATGAATGAATGGATACATGCTTGTCGGCATGCAGGCATACTGAATGCAAGTGCTGTCTATAAACTTTGAAGTGGTCTTTCTTTGCCCACATGCTTGTTTTGGCAGTATGCAGCAGGTGCAACATAGATGGAATGTTCTGGCACTTGGGTCTTTTTCAGTTTAGCTTCTTGAACCACCAGTTTGGCTCCTTCTTCCTTACCTCTCAATTCTCCCTTGATTCCTTTTACAACTCAGTCACCCATAAAACTTCCCCACAATACTTACAGCTGGTTTTCCCTGGATAATAATTCAGTTTATCTCTTGACCATGGCTTTCCCAACTATGGCTTTTCTGGTATGATGAATAGCCTCTTGAGTTACCTTGGCTAAAATACTTCTGAGTTCAATCCATTCTTTGGGACTTTCCCTTCCCTCTTCTCCTATTGGATTTATCTTGGTTTTATTAATGGGGTGTTTTTCACCTTATTGATAATAATTCGGGGAAGAACTTAACTCCAGAGACTTTATACTCACTCTAGAGAGACAAGGATTTAGTGAAAGCTGTATGGCAGCCCGTTTATTTATACATTAGGTTTCATGAAAACCTTGCTATAGAGTGTATAGAAAAACTACCTGAGCTTTGTAGATTCATTTTCTCAACAGTTGTGGTTTGGGGAGACCCAAATCCATGTAATTACTTTGCCCCACTTGGTAGGGCCCCACAGTATGAAGACATGACTAAGGAGAAGGGTAGCTATGAAGATGTAAGACTGTTTTCCCAAAGTTAGGCAAGAAAATCAGATTTGTTGCTTCTAAAATCCATTTTATATGTTCACATCCACCTCATGTTGGAGAAGGCACTGGGACGCACTCCAGTACTCTTGCCTGGAAAATCCCATAGATGGAGGAGCCTGGTGGGCTGCCGTCTATGGGGTCGCACAGAGTTGGGCACAACTGATGTGACTTAGCAGCAGCAGCCATCTCACGTTGATAATTTTACTGATGATATAATTTGAAAGATATCACTAAAACAGATTGGATTTCTGAATGTCAGTGTTCAAAGGCCCTTAGAGATGATCTAATGTGATGTTTTCCATAGCAAGAGATTAGACCCTTGTATCACTGGGGTTGTTTTGATAAGGTACGTAGATACAGTACTAAACACCATTGACTGATAAGAGGCATTCTCTTTTTAAAATTCTCCAGCTTTCTGATTAATCAAGGAAAAGCTGCTATTTGGATCCCGAATGTCGTATCACCTCTCTGTGACTTACTAATCATTTTTATTTATTCATTTGTTTATTTTAAAAAAAGCATAAGCATATACAAGACTCAAATCTTCTGTAGACAACCCTCTCTGTGAAGTGAATTTTGTAATGCCTCTTTGTCACAATGTTTATTTTTCATGTTTCATGATTACATGTGGCAAGGAATATTCATTTACTGTTTAACATGGTAATATAAGGCTTCTATTTACAAACATTTATATAAGTAAAATTGTGAGTTAACTAAAAGGGAAATAATGACGCTTGTTGAGATCCACAGAGTCTCATGCTTTCGGAAGTCCATAGTGAAAAATAAAGATGTAGTCACCACTCTCTTTAGCATTAAGTCAGTGAGAGTTGGGCCATAAAGAAGGCTGAGTGCTGAAGAATTGATGCTTTCTAACTGTGGTGCTGGGAAAGACTCTTGAGAGTCCCTTGACCTGCAAGGAGATCAAACCAGTCCATCCTAAAGGAAATCAATCCTAAGTGTTCATTGGAAGGACTGATGCTGAAGCTGAAGTTCCAGTAATTTCTGATGTGAAGAGTCTGCTCATTAAAAAAGACCCTGATGCTGGAAAAGATTGAGGGCAGGAGGAGAAGCCGGCAACAGAGAATGAGATGGTTGGATGGCATCACTGACTCAATGGACACGAGTTTGGGCACACTCTGGGAGACGGTGAAGGACAGGGAAGCCTGGTGTGCTGCGGTCCACCGGGTCACAGAGAGTCGGACGCAAGTTAGCGACTGAAGAGCACTGACCACAGTTTGTTGAACCTCACAGTCTTTATGACTTACATTTGTCCTTCTAAGTTGGAGCTCCTAGGAACCATTTCCACCATTACGTGACTTAGTTCTTCCTTATAGCAGTGAACTCCTCAGGAATACATGATGCAGTGGGAAGCCAGGCAAGGCTGGGATGTGTCAAGGCCTTCCAAGTCGGGGCCACTCCTGCAGGCAACAGGTTCCCTCCATTTTATGAGGCGATTTAACTCATGGCTGATCCAGGAGAGAGCTAGTCCGCCAAATGCTTCCATGGCTGCTGTCAGAAGATGGCTGGATACTACTCTTGAAAGCTCTCAGGACCTCATGTAATCCCTTTCCCCTTGCAGAAGTGGAGTGAAGCCACAATTTGATAAGTTCTTCAGGAACTACTTCCCCTCAATTGTCATCCTAGCTTTCACTTTTCTAAATCAAGTGGGGGAAAAAGATATTGGGGTCTGGTGAACATCTGGGTAACATATTTGTCAAAGGAATCTGTTTCTCTTTTCCTTTTACAATGAGGAAACTATCCTCCATTCCTAGGAAGATGATTAATGATAGCACACGGAAGCCAAAAGCATATGAGCTTTTACTTTATTTTCTTTTTTTCCCCCTCCTACCTGTGAACAGATAGGCTTTTCCTATCTGTGTTCTGGCGTGGGACACTCAAAAGTTCCAGGAATCTCTCAGGTCTGTTTTTTGAAAGGCCTGTGGATTTGCAGATCGACTTCCTCTTTGGTATACTTGAGCAATTATTTGTTGTAAATGATGCAGAAGTTTCTGAAGCATACAAGTCTGCCTTTGCCCTCCACTTCAGTTCCTGTCTATCTATATCAAGTGAAGGCAAACCACAGCCCAGACAGACAGAAAGGCGTGTTCACAAGTGTGCTGTGACCGGAAAGGGTTGGCTGACTCATGAGTGAGGTCAGGGTCACCTCCTGTGGCCACCTGATTTCATATACCACAGAGATAACAGAGACCTGGTCCCAAGCCCCAAGCTCACCCCTTCCTGCAGTGGCTTGAGGCCTTGCAGCTCCCTCTCTAGTTTATAAGAGCTGGGAAACATGGTCTGATTTGATGCATGTACATAGAATTGGGAGTGTTGGTGGCTTCCTGTAGCCTCATGAGGCCAATGTGGCATCTTCTCTCTCCCATAAGACCCTCCCCCCACAATCCTTACTTCCATCTCCATTTTTTCAGTTTGACTATTCTCCTCTCCCACTATGAGTACTCCCCCATTCCCACGTCTGAGCACATAGGGCAACCTCTGTTGTGATCGGGGTCTATAGGACGCTTCTCTTGCCTTATTCCTCCAGATTTGTGCCCCCTGCACTGACTGTTAACTCATTACTTCCCTTTTCCCTGTCCCTTTCCCACATGCAGAGGCCACAGAAAGCCTCAACTTAGGGTGAAATCTGAGCCATGCTGTTACCACAGGGGATGTATACATATATGCCTTATGCAAAATAGTTTAACTTATAAAAGGCTAGTTCTGTTTATGAATATTAATGAGTTAGAAATGGGAGTAGAAAAAATTATATTTCATGAAGAAATGAGAGAAATGATAAAATTTAGGAAACATTTAACAAGAGACTTACATAATATGTATAAAGAAAACAATTCCGTTTTATTCTTATTTAAGAAACCAATGGTACCTAGTTTCTCCAAGACCTTGTAACCCTGGAGAGACCTGATTGCATCTGCTGAAGTTGTCATTACTGTATTGTTGCGATGTCCCTCTGTGTGTAATACCTGATCATTACACTACATAGCTCTAGACTGTTTATGTAGTTATATGAGCCCATGTTACCCAAATAATTAAGCAAAGCTTTAATAATAAAAAAAGAAGCATTTAGTCAATAGCATACATTTTCTATGAGAGAATGGTTAACAAGCTTACTAATAAGGTTAATGAGCACATTAATAAAGTTAACATGTTTATGCTCAGCAAGTAAACCACTTGACGATATTGACAGTGCTTATTGTGGAGCATAAAGGAATCTAGTAATTAGATCTAAATAGACTCTGAATCATTAGTTTTTCTTTTTTGGAGACATAGAAGTAGATTTTAAGCCAGGGAGAATCTGACTGTCTCTTCAGGTAAGAGTAATTGAAGAAATACTGCACACTTCATTTCAGTGTCTCTGTATAACATGTGTTCCTTTTTAGTTTATAAAAGAGGTTATAAAAATAAAATGACAAAACATTTTATATTACTGATGTCACAGTGCTTATATAAGGTATACTTGTAAAATACAAAAAAAAATTATATGTATTTAAGGTATACAACATGATCTGCTATACATATACGTAGTGAAATTATTACTATGGCTAAGTTAATTATTAAATATAATTATCATTTTGTGTGTGTAGTAAGAGCACCTGATATCTATTCTCTTAGCAAATTTCCAGTGTTCAGTATATCATTATTAATAAAGTTTATTTTCTGCTGTATTTTCAACTATAACATACAGTTAGTGCATTGTAAAGTAGAACTGATGAGAATATGCAAATTTCTAGGCAATAAATGACATATAGTTAAAAATCAGAATAAGCAACATTCTGCTTTAGATCTTTAAGTCAACATATCCCAAAGATAATACATTTTCCCATTAGCCAGTTAGTGAGCTGTTATTACCTCTACCGATTATCTGTATGATAATCTCAGTGTAGAATGCAAAATGGTGTGAAGTTGTAAAAAGTAACAGCAAAAGAACTAACAGTGGCTGTGTGAGGAACTCTCAATTGCTAAAACATATATTCTTAGGTATGAGTTTTTTTGAAAGCCCTTCAAAATGTATTGATGACAAGTCTGATTTTTTTTCAGAAATGTTTGTTGAATTCCAAACTGTTTTACATCATGGTCTGTGGAATAAATATCTGAACACAGCCCATCTATTCTTTTGGTGAAGACTGAAAGCTGTTTTTCATGGAGAAGTGAAGTTTTTCACGGAGAATCCTGGCTCAGTCCCTGGGCAGGTAGCTCTCAGATAGGTGGGCTGGGTGCAGATGATGGCGTGTTTCCTGGTCAGGAACCCAGAGCCCACTAGGGCAGTGTTTTTAGACTGTGGGTTGCAACCCACTGTTGTTGCTGTTTAGTTGCTAAGTCAAGCCCGACTCTTTTGCAGCCCCATGGACTGTGGCCCTCCAGGCTCCTCTGTCCATGGAATTTCCCAGGCAAGAATACTGGAGTGGGTTGCCATTTCCTTCTTCAAGGGATCTTCCTGAGCCAGGGATTGAACCCATGTCTCCTGCATTGGCAGGTGGATTCTTTACCACTGAGCCACCTTGGAACCCCTGCAATTCATTAGCAGGTCATAAAATTAGTTTACTGTACTGTTACCCAATAGAAATATGAGTCGTCTAATAATTTAAAAAATTTCTTCTAGCCACGTGAAGAAAGCAGTTAACTTTAATTTTAATAATTTAATCTGTTATATTAAAATATTATTTTGACATGTAATACTGAACTGAACTGAACTTTAATATAAAATAAGAAATGAGAAAAAATAAGAAATAAGAAAGCCTTCCTCAGTGATCAGTGCAAAGAAATAGAGGAAAACAATAGAATGGGAAAGACTAGAGATCTCTTCAAGAAAATTAGAGATACCAAGGGAATATTTCATGCAATGATGAGCACAATAAAGGATAGAAATGGTATGGACCTAACAGAAACAGACGATATTAAGAAGAGGTGGCAAGAATACACAGAAGAACTATACAAAAAAGATCTTCATGACCCAGATAACCATGATGGTGTGATCACTCACCTAGAGCCAGACATCCCGGAATGCAAAGTCAAGTGGGCCTTAGGAAACATCACTTCAAACAAGGCTACTGGAGGTGATGGAATTCCAGATGAGCTGTTTCAAATCCTAAAGATGATGCTGTGAAAGTGCTGCACTCAATATGTCAGCAAATTTGGAAAACTCAGCAGTGGCCACAGGACTGGAAAAGGTCAGTTTTCATTCCAATCCCAAAGAAAGACAATGCCAAAGAATGCTCCAACTACTGGACAATTGCACTCATCTCATATGCTAGCAAAGTAGTGCTCAAAATTCTCCAAGCCAAGGCTTCAACAGTACGTGAAGTGTGAACTTCTGGATATTCAAGTTGGATTTAGAAAAGGCAGAGGAACCAGAGATCAAATTGCCAACATCTGTCGGATCATCGAGAAAGCAAGAGCATTCCAGAAAAACATCTATTTCTGCTCTATTGACTATGCCAATGCCTTTGACTGTGTGGATCATAACAAACTGTGGAAAATTCTTCAAGAGATGGGAATTCCAGACCACCTGACCCGTCTCTTGAGAAATCTGTATGCAGGTCAAGAAGCAACAGTTAGAACCAGACATGGAACAACAGACTGGTTCCAAATCGGGAAAGGAGTACATCAAGGCTGCATATTGTCAGTGATTATTTAACTTCTATGCAGAGTTCATCATGCGAAATGCTGGGCTGGAGGAAGCACAAGGTGGAACCAATATTGCTGGGAGAAATATCAATAACCTCAGATATGCATGTGATACCACCCTTATTGCAGAAAGTGAAGAAGAACCAAAGAGCCTCTTAATGAAAGTGAAAGAGGAGAGAAGAG
The DNA here is from genome assembly GCF_023699985.2 of Odocoileus virginianus. Classification (NCBI taxonomy): domain Eukaryota; kingdom Metazoa; phylum Chordata; class Mammalia; order Artiodactyla; family Cervidae; genus Odocoileus; species Odocoileus virginianus. The sequence continues at coordinate 13,968,579 of NC_069704.1, forward strand.
GAGAGTGAAAAAGTTGGCTTAAAACTCAAGATTCAGAAAACTAAGATCATGGCATCCGGTCCCATCACTTCATGGCAAATAGATGGGGCAACAATGGAAACAGTGACAGACTTTATTTTTTTTAGCTCCAAAATCACTGCAGATGGTGACTGCAGCCATGAAGTTAAAAAACGCTTGCTCCTTGGAAGAAAGGCTATGACAACCTAGACAGCATATTAAAAAACAAAGATATTACTTTGCCAACAATGGTCCATCTAGTCAAAGCTATGGTTTCCCTAGTACTCATGTATGGATGTGAGAGTTGGACTATAAAGAAAGCTGAGTGCTGAAGAATTGATGCTTTTGAAGTGTGGTGTTGGAGAAGACTCTTGAGAGTCCCTTGGACTGCAAGGAGATCCAACCAGTCCATCCTAAAGGAAATCAGTCCTGAATATTCCATTGGAAGGACTGATGCTAAAGCTTAAACTCTAATACTTTGGCCACCTGATGCAAAGAACTGACTCATTTGAAAAGACCCTGATGCTGGGAAAGATTGAAGGCAGGAGGAGAAGGGGACGACAGAATCCTCTGTCATTGGATGGCATCACTGACTTGATGGACATGAGTTTGAGTAAGCTCCAGGAGTTGGTGATGGACAGGGAAGCCTGAAGTCCATGGTGTATTAAAGAGTCAGACACGACTGAGCCACTGAATTGAACTGATAAAATTATTAATGAAATATTGTACATTAACTTTTTGTAGTTACTTTTCAAAACTTGGTGTTTATTTTGCACTGGCACCCTCCAATTCAGACTAGCTACACTTCAAGTTCTCCGTAGCCACAGGCGGCTATTGACTATCGAACTAAACAGCCAAGTTTGGTGCCTGCAAGCTTATTCATTGAAATATAATGGGATAGTTTCAGCAGGCATTGCTCATGGTAAGGTAAATACTTTTTCAGGAAATGCAGGGTGTGTTTCTGAATGAGGACTGTGGATTATATGTACGTGTGACAGACTCGGATGTAGAACACAGAGTTTCGGTTGCCAAGAGGGAGGCAGGAAGAAGAGGGATGGCCTGGGGTCTGGTGTTAGTGATGCAGACTATTACATTTGGAATGAGCAAGCAGCAAGGTCCTTATACATAGCACAGAGGGCTGTATTCAATATCCTGTGATAAGTCATAACGGAAAAGAGTATGAAGAAGGAATGGATGTATGATATGCATTTAACTGAGTCACATTGCTCAATAGCAGAGATTGGCACAACATTGTAAATCAACTGTAATTCAATAAAAAAAATTTTTAAAGTATGTTTGAAAGCTGATATAGTACCTTCTCCCAGCTAAGTATCTATGGAGATGTACTAAAGACAGTTTCTTTCTTGGCAACATTAAGAACTCCATGGAGCACTTGCCAGGCTCACCACTTCTTGATATCTACTCAAACCTTACATAGCTATCAAGTAAGACTTAAAGGATTCCTTGAAGGACATGCAACTCACCAATTTGTATGTATGCTCAGACTTTTCTGGACAAATTCAAATCAAGAGAGATGGGGCCCTTGACTCTAACTGGGTTGTTTTTATTCTACTTTGATGTGACATCATAATGATGTTCAAAGCTGCTATCACCATGTATATGGGCACTTTAACATGTTGCTGAGGGAATGTGTATTGGTAAAACACTTCTGATAGACAATTCAGTGACACATATAAAAAATAAAAATAAAAAATGTGTGTGCCCTAGAACCCAGAACTTCTAGAAGTTTATTCTTCTTCCAGGAATAAATGAAGGTGATAAACATGTACATGAAAATTCAGGTATACTAAATGCGTTGAGGTGTGTTGGATTGGATCCTGCAACAGAAAAAGGACATTGGTAGAAAAACTAATAAAATCTGAATAAGTATGGAGTTTAGTTAATAATAATATGTCAAAGTTTTTTTCTTAGTTGTAACAAATATAACATGGTAATATGTCAACGTTAGGAAAAACTGGATGTACGGAAACTCTGTGTACTGCATTTGTGACATTTCTATAAACCTGAAATTACCCTAAAACAAAATGTCTTTAAAGACCCAGAGGAATCGGGTGGAGAGGGAGGTGGGAGGGGGGATCGGGATGGGGAATACATGTAACTCCATGGCTGATTCATGTCAATGTGTGACAAAACCCACTGAAATATTGTGAAGTAATTAGCCTCCAACTAATAAAAATACATTAAAAAAAAGAAGCAGGAATCAAAATATATATATATATATATATTTTAATTCAATTTTCTATAAAACTAAAGATTTTCATTAAAGTACTGCTTGTAAAAGCAAGAATTTGAAAATAGCCTAAATATCCAACCTTGATCTCATAGAATGAAATACTAGGCAGTCATTTAAATGATGTTGTAGAATTGTATTTGCCAACAAGTAAAGATGCTCATAATATATTGAGTAAAAAATAACTTTCAAAATGTTGTTTTATTAAAATGTATGCTTACAGAGAATTGGCAGAATGTTCACCAAAATGTCAAGAGTGGTTATGTCTATATCAGTGAGATTAGAGGAGATTTTTTAAAATGTATGTTTTGTGTGTATATGTGTTTTCTAGTTTTCCTTTATGGTAATTGTATTGGTTTTTTAAATAAGAATTTTAAGTTTTTTTTCTATTTTTAAAGAGCTTTATTGAGATACAATTCACATAGCATAAAATTCTTCCTTTTAAAGTGGACAACTGAGAGGTTTACATTTGCAGAAGCAGAATGGATGAGTCAGAGTGCCCCAACATGGCGTGACAGTGATGAGTGTGCTCTCACCACAAACTTGGAAAAGGGACTCAGCTTGCCCTCTGAGAATCAGGCTCAGAAATCAACATCGAAAAGTATTAGCATTGAATTACATGAAATCTCTTTAAAGAATCTGAATGACTCACAGGCCAGAATTATTGCTGGCTGCAACCAGACTTGACATTCAGAAATGCAATCCAGGATGTATTTGTTGAAAAATAATTGATAAAGAATGAACGTGTCTGAAAGATCACAGAGATGGCTGGTGCCCATCTCAGCAGGCCTCAGTTTCTCTTTCTCCTTGGTAAGTCTGCCAGTGGTGAATTGGAAGCGTTGTAATATTATCCTGCTGATAACAATAAGCATTAGATCAGGTTACTTCTCTGACTCTTATCAGGGTCAGGCCCACTGAAGAGCCTGCTGGTCTCTTGGCTCTCCATGTAGCCTGTCCACAGCTGGTCAGGCTGACATGAGCATCCATCCACTTGACAGTGAGTTTCCTCATTGCAAATTAGCAGATTTGGCAGAAAATTTGATGAATGTCTCTGTGAGCATTGTTAGAATGAGTCAGTGCTCTGGGTCCAGTCATGTCCATGGCTTTGACAGGAGGAATTTATTAACCCAGGAGGGGAGTGGCCAGACTGTGGACCCTGTGAATTGCCCAACATAACAGTCCCCTTTGGGTCTTGTCAAGGCATCCTTTCAGGCTCATCTCCTCAATACTATGAATTGTATTTCTCTTCGTATATGGCAGTTAATTCTTTTTTTTTTTTTTTTTTTGCAGTACCCTGCCATTCCATCTAATATTGAGAAAACCAATATTGGACAAGAAAACCAATCTTGTTCCCCTGGGTAGGGCAGCAGAACCCAGTGAGGTGAATGCTGCAGGAACCAGGCCAAAGGACTGAGAGAGACATGGGCCCCTGACCCGACTTCCACTGGAGGTGGAGTAGTTTCAGGTGTCTAACTGAGGTTGGTCAAGATAGCTCATATCACTGTCGCCATAGCTCTGTTGTGGTGAGAGAAACATTAAACTTGGAATCAGAAGGTTTTAGTGCCAGAATTCTGGCCTCATTATCTGGGTGACCTTGCACAAGGCAACTTTTTGGGTCTTTGACCATGAAGTTAAGAATACATATACTGCATGATAATAATATGTACTGCACAGTATTGTTGTAAAATTAAATGCTATGATTGATGGAAAAGTGTACTATAAGCTGAAAGAACTCTGTAATGTTATTTTTTTAATTCATGAGCTGTAAGTGGAATTTCTTTGTGTGATATTTGAAATGCAAGCAAATTGAAAATTTTTTTTATATCCTGGGAAGTGGAGAGCCAATTTAGTTTGTTATGTGATATATAGAAATTATCTGTTACTGAAAAGATAGTCAGCAATGCCCTAGCTTGCTCAAAACTGCATAATTGAATATTTAAGTTATATTAAGAATTCCATCACTAGGTTTTGTTCTGAATGATTGCTTTGCGTACAAAGTAGATTTCCATTTGTCTTATTTTATTCTGTTTTACTTGTTTCTGGTTGTGCTGGGTCTCTGCTGCGGCACAGGCTTTTTTTCTCGAGTTGTGGTGAGTGGGGGCTACTCTCCTGTTGCAGTGTGTGGGCTTCTTATTGTGGTGGCTTCTTGCATTGCAGAGCACAGGATCTAGGTCATGCGGGCTTCAGTACGTGGGCTCAATAGTTGTGGCTCCCAGACTCTAGAACACAGGCTCAGTAGTTGGGGTCCGTGGGCTTCGTTGCTCTGTGTCATGTGGGATCTTCCCTAATCAGGAATCAAGCTCATGTCTCTTGCATTGGCAGGTAGATTCTTGACCACTGGGCCCCCAGGGAAGCCTCTATTTTTTTTAAGATACAGTTTTATAAAGGTGATTCTTTTTCTGCCAAAATTCCAAAGTGCTGCAGAAGCCTTCCAACCTAGAAGACCCTAGAATTCGTATGGGTAATTTTTTTGTGAGCTTACAGCCATATTACCTGATTCCGTTGTCTGGCCTGTGCCCTACATAGAAGACTAACTTCACTTGTGAGCTTTGCACGGCCACACAGTGCAGCGAGAGAAAGACCTCTGTAACTGTAGTTAGAAGACCCACTGTGTGGCTTCTGGTCTATCAATCATGTCACCTCTCCAGGTCTCAGGCTCCTCTAACACAATGGGAAAAAGGCTTACACTCGCTGCAGGGTGTGGTTTCAATGGACCCTGAAGATGAAATTACTTTGAAAACTATTTACAGTTCTATTACTTAATTATCTTCCTATTTTGTTTGTTCTATAAAATGGTAACACTCAACATTTTAAACTTATTTCTGACGCTGACACATAGTGTAGGGCAGACTGGCATCCCAAACCAGACCATTTCATCTTTGGATACCATTCTGCCAGGCTTTCAGGGCTTGGCCCTGTGTATTGATAGAAGACCTCCTATTGGTTGAAGTAACTGTTCCTACTCTGGAAGAGCTCTACTTCTGAAATTATTTCTATAAATAGAAATTTGCTTCACTCTTTTCCATTGTTCTTAATTCTTCCTCCTCAAGTGACAGTAGGGAAAAGAAAAAATCTATGCCCTCTTCTGCTATGATACAAGTTCAGCTTTTGAAGATAGTTGTCAGGTTCACTCCTCCACATTTCTCTTTCCATACCTCAATTCCCTCTACTGTTCTTTGCCTGAGACGTTTTCCAAATTCTTCAACGTCTTGGCCTAGCTTCTTCAGATATATGGCAGTTGGTCAACATATGTCTTAAGATCCATCACCTGGATTGTAGTGATGGGTCTACACTAAATATTAACATGGCTAACATTTATGGAGGACTTTCTCTGTAGTAGACACACTGTTATAAGATCTTTATGTAAATTAGCTAGTTCAGTCCTCACAAACAACCCTGTGAAGAAGGTATTCTTATTATCCCCCTTGCTCCTTTTCAGTTCAGTTCAGTTCAGTTGCTCAGTCATGTCCGACTCTTTGCGACCCCATGAATCGCAGCATGCCAGGCCTCCCTGTCCATCACCAACTCCCGGAGTCTACTCAAACTCACGTCCATCGAGTTGGCGATGCCATCCAGCCATCTCAGCCTCTGTCGCCCCCTTCATCTCCTGTCCCCAATCCCTCCCAGCATCAGGGTCTTTTCCAAGGAGCCAACTCTTCGCATGAAGAGGCCAAAATATTGGAGTTTCAGCTTCAACATCAGTCCTTCCAGTGAACACTCAGGACTGATCTCCTTTAGGATGGACTGGTTGGATCTCCTTGCAGTCCAAGAGATTCTCAAGAGTCTCCTCCAACACCACAGCTCAAAAGCATTAATTCTTTGGCACTCAGCTTTCTTCACAGTCCAACTCTCACATCCATACATGACCACTGGAAAAACCATAGCCTGGACTAGACGGACCTTTGTTGACAAAGTAATGTCTCTGCTTTTTAATATGCTGTCTAGGTTGGTCATAACTTTCCTTCCAAGAAGTAAGCGTCTTTTAATTTCATGGCTACAATCACCATCTGCAGTGATTTTGGAGCCCCCCAAAATAAAGTCTGACACTGTTTCCACTGTTTCCCCATCCATTTCCCATGAGGTGATAGGACCAGATGCCATGATCTTAGTTTTCTGAATGTTAAGCTTTAAGCCAACTTTTTCACTCTTCTCTTTCACTTTCATCAAGAGGCTTTTTAGTTCCTCTTCACTTTCTGCCATAAGGGTGCTGTCATCTGCATATCTGAGATTATTGATATTTCTCCCAGCAATCTTGATTCCAGCTGTGCTTCTTCCAGCCCAGCATTTCTCATGATGTACTCTGCATATAAGTTAAATAAGCAGGGTGACAATATACAGCTCCTTTTAGGGAAAAGAAAATAGAGGCATAAATTTGCCTACCTGGGGAGTAAGTGGAGAATCTGGAATTTGACACTGGGCTACACGGTATTATCTGGCCCTGTATGACAAAGAACACTTGTTTCTATCTTTGGAATGATTAGAACAGGAGAATTCATTCTTCATTCACTCATTGGTCCTGTTATTGACACACTATGTCTTATTCTGTTGCACAAGCCCAAGTGGCTTCTTTCTGGATCTTGTTTTTCCCACCCTTCATCTGAAGGAATTGGACAAGGTAGTTTCTAAAACGTCTTTATAGCAGTGATATTTGATAATATCATGGCCCAGGAATTTACAGTGATGGCAACTTAAAATGTCTGGCCTAGTTCCTGCATCAAAATATATCTAAATGATTTAGACTTTCCAAAGTTAGTTGAAAGCAGTTCTCTTATCTAAAAAAAAAATCCTATTCTGATCTTGGATATTGTTTCTATATGATGAGAGTATTTTGTAAAAAATTGGAGGGTTTCTCTGGTAGTCCAGTGGCTAAGACTCCCATTGCAAGAGTCCTGGGTTTGATCCCTGGTCAGGAAAATAGATCCTGCATGCCATAACTAAGAGTTCACATGCTATAACTAAAGATTTCATATGCCACAACAAAGACTGAAGATCCTGTGTGCCACAGCTAAGATAAATATCTTTATCTGTGCCTGGCACAGACAAATAAATTTTTTTTTTTTTAAAGAAACTTGGTCCTGGTGAAACTGGTGAGATTTATTTCAGATCTGATCTATAGTCCTCTCTATTCTTATTTAGCCCACAGGGCACTTACATGGTGATTTGTCTTTTTGAAGCCCAGATCTGATAGTTTAGTCTGCTGACCGAACATGGTAGTTCAGTCATGACTTCCTGGTGTTTATTGAATGGGGGCTGGACTTACCAGCATGCTATTCAAGGTCCTTGATTCACGTTTGCAGTCTTTCCTTCCATTTGGGCATCTTTACCCACCATCAGCTGCTGCTTTGTTTCACACGTTTCCCTCTACTTGGAATGCCCTTAACCTTTTTTCTCCTGTTGAAATTCTACTTGTCTTTCATAGCTAGCACAGATAATACTTCTATTTGAAGCCTTTTTTTCTTTCTTCAGTTAGATAATTTCCCACCTCTAAACTCCTGTAGCTTTTAAACTGTGGTTCTCTCTCACTGCATTTACTCCAATTTAATACTTATAATAATTATTGGTATATAGACAAAATGATCTTTGTTTTTGATGAATAGAAAGCTAAATAATAGTTCAGATATCATTTCTGAATACTAGGTTATTTTTTTAATGAGTTAACTGTAAGAAAATAGGTAACTGAAAATAAAGTCCATTTCAAGGACAGACTGAGATATTAAAACTATCTTAGCCATGATAAAGGAGGATCCATCCTAGGAAGTCTGCCTCAAGAAAAATCTTTGAGGTGGAATCTGACCCCACTTCTAAAATTTCTGGCCCTAAGTGTCTCATTTGTTAAGATGTATGAAAGGGTGCTTGCCCTGTTTGTAATGCTCATCAACTTTGAATACCATTCTCATACTGGGGGAATACCTTTATGAATTTTGCTTCCTCAAGGAAGAAGCCAGCACTTTTAGGACATACACATATGACTACATGCTCTGCTAGCCAGAGCTAATCATGTGAGATTTCATTTTATTTGGAGCAGTCTGAGGATCAGCTGCTGTAAGAAGCTTTTTTCTTTTTTAGTGCAAGTGATGATGTGGCATCTGTTTTCAGGATCAGCAGTTGCTGATGATTTGTGTTTGGGCCCTATGGTTGGTGGTGCAAGCCATGGTGTCTCTTCACAGCTGAGATACCTTTACTGGAGGACGAATATGTTGCTTCTGGCAGGTAGACTCCAAACTAGATCCCAGGCTTTCTTCAGAGGTCCTGTGTACTATTTCAGTATATCTCTTTTCTGCTTAAATTTGATGGAGGGTCTTATAGTTGTAACCAAACTCTGACTAATGAGGGGGACTTAATTATTACAACAGGAGGTTAAATGTGATTCTTCCAGTTCCCTTGTAATTTTAGCAAAAATCCCAAAGGAGAAGAGGAACATAATAGGTACCTTTCCTAAAGCAAGGTGCTGGGTATCTCTGTCGTGCCATCTGAGCAACTATAGATCTGGTTCTGTCGATGTTAGCTAAGTCCCTTTCTAAGCTGTATAAAATGTGGAAGCTGAATGTCCAGGAGGGTGATGGCTTTCTTTGGAGAGAGTTGTCTTTATCCCATGGATTTCAATCCAAGTGATAGAGCCTCTGAAGGAATCCTCTTAGGAAGTTTGATATTGTGTGTCTCCTCTAGGTTGAGGGGTAAAGAAGCAGATCCTTAACTCATTCCTTGTCTGTGACTCCAAAGGCCATGATTCAGTGATGCTCATATTTTCTCCATTGCCCCATTGGGGGCTACGACCAGATAAAAATGTATATGCATATATTCATAACCAAGTCATCTAGTTTGTAATCTGTATATACTGCTCACTCCCATCAGCTTTGTATAATCTTTTCATTGTCTTTTTAAAAATTGTCTTTTTGAAGCCCTCCATTAAAAAAAAATTCCCTGTAGGTGTTACTGTAGCTAATGATCTGGAGTGTATGGATCCCAGTTCTTGCTGTAAAGATTTTGGTACCTGATAGGAGGAATAGTTGAACAGCTCTACCACCCTCTACCCTATTATCTCCCCCACCTTCCAAAAACACAACTGTCATTTTTGGAAATTTGATCATATCAGGCAAGTATCCATTTGTATTTACCCTGACTTCTGGATACCCCTAACTCAGTATCTAGTACATGGTGGGTGCTTCTTTCCTAGAAAACATCCATTGTGTTTGATATCAGTTTTTGTATCAGTAGCTGACAGCATTTTTAGCAGCCTAAAATGATGATTAATGCTTATGACTTTCTGGCGTCCAGTAATGTTATCCCCCACTTTCACTGGGGCTGGCAAGGACAGAGATATTGCATTTGTCTTACAAATTCACTGGGGCAGAGCCAGAGTAAACGTTGACTGAAGGTTCCATTTAAGGCCAACTCATTAGAATTTTAGCCAGTTTGCAAGAATAATCTCAATTAGCACAGCTCATTAGACTCTAATTGGACTTTAAGCCCTTCCTCTCCTCAGCGGGGCTCCTGAGGATGTGGTCGGGGGCGGATGTCTATAGGACTGTGTACCTGTGGATGTGCCAGAGAGTTAATTTTCCCATGGCAGGGTGGAGTAATCCAAAGAAAACAAACGAGGACTCAGACTGGCTTGACAAAAACACTATATGATTATAAAAGGCAACAGGACCCAAGCTTTGCATTTAAAAAAAAAAAAAAGATTTTTCTTTCTGTCTTATAATAGCCAAAAGATGCTACTGATGTTAATCTGTGCTCAAGACTGGTCAAAGAAAATATCTTTGGGGGATAGCCACTGCTCTCTCATTCCAGGCCAGCTTTGGGTAACCCTAGGATGACTTACTCAGTATTACGCCCAAGCTCTGTCCTGGCTCTAGTCCTAGCCAGTACCTGTCAAGTGCCTCCAGCGGTGTCTGAGGCATCTCTGCTCTCCGGAAGGCATCTGTAAAGGGTCCAACCCATGTTCCGCTTAACTCTTTGTAGATGCCGGTGTTCCCCTTTCCCTTACCATCCTGGAAGTTATGAAATATTTTAAACATGTTGATTTTGGTTGTGAAATACATCACCTCAAGACACAGGACACCTACTATCTTTTCATGTGTTTGATTCCCAGGAGTTCATAGACTTGGAAGGGAACCCAGAGGTCCCGCCCAGTGGAACTTCGAATTTGCATAGCATTCTCAGGTGCGGATTGCCTTCATTTCCAGTAACAGGGGCTCCTCCTGTCTTCCTGTCCTCCATCCACCCCAAGCCTTTTGATTTCTGGAGCCACACTGGCTGTGCTGAGTAAAGCTCCCATACAGTGACCTCCTTGACTCTCTTCTTGAGGTGAAGAGCTCCTTTCTCCTTCAGCCAGTCCTTCAGTGGTGCTGTTCTGAGATCCTTCACCATCCTGACTTACAACCCCCCTCTTCTTTGTTACTCTTTCTTAGTTACAGTGAATGGCTTTAAACAGAGAACATCTTTTTTCCTGCACTCCACCCCCAGCACAACATAGGATATATTTTTACCTTTCTCACCCTGCCCTTTATATACTTCTGTTGATAGATAGTCAGCATGTGGTGCCTTTAGCTTTATCTTTGTCAGACCTTTGGTGCATACCAAGCGTCATAGCCTACAAATGTCCATATGGTCAAAACTATAGTTTTTCCAGTAGTCATGTTCAGATGTGAGAGTTGGATCATAAAGAAGGCTGAGCGCCAAAGAATCTATGCTTTTTAACTGTGGTGCTAGAGAAGATTCTGGAGAGAAGTCTTTCTGTAAAGATTTTGGACAAGGATATCAAATATTCATTGTTTAACCTGAGTGAAATGTTTAATATTCATTCAACAATATTCATTGTTCAACCCTGAATTTTCATTGATGCTAAAGCTGAAGCTCTAATACTTTGGCCACCTGAGGCAAAGAGCTGACTCATTGGAAAAGACCCTGATTGTGGGAAAGACTGAAGGCAGGAGGAGAAGGAAGTAACAGAGGATGAGATGGTTGGATGGCATCACTGACTCAATGGACATGAGTTTGAGCAAGCTCTGGGAGATAGGGAACGACAGGGAAGCCTGGGAGGTGCTGCAGTCCATGGGGTTGCAAAGAGTCAGACATGCCTTAGTGACTGAACAACAGCAATGAAGCATCGTATCAACCAACCTCTCACGCCCTGGCCTTTTTAATGCAGCAACTCATTTGTGTCTATCAGCGCTGTGGTGACTCTACGCAGGACTCTGTGTCAGCTTCACTTCATCTTGCTGTGTCTGGATGGTCGTTCTTCATTATCCTGCCAAGATCGAGAAATAACGACTGCCCAAAGCTGTTCCTTAAGTGAGGTGTATTCCCTGCCATTCACTATTGTAACATACTGGCTTTTACTCAGAAAGCCCAATATGTGATTTTTCTCACTCCCATTGAATTCCAGATTCTAACCTTGTTTTCTGCTCACAGGGCAGTGTCTTAGAAGTGAAGAGAGCTTTGGAGAGGGTGAAAAATAGAGGAGATATTCTTCAACCCTTTTTCTTCCTTTCCTTTCTTTTCAGGGATTGAATAGCTCCCCCTCAAGAATGCAGTCATAGTCTTCCAAACTTGAAATGACATTTATTTCTCTATTATTTATAATCTCATAGAGACTGGGAATGGGGAAGGCAGAAAGCAGTCAGCATGCCACAGAGGAGAGTTCATGACATTAGGATCTAGGCTGCTTCTTGGGCGCTGAGCTGTGCAGTTAAACGGGACCCGTGCAGTTACACGGGGCCCTGTTCTCAGAAGAGCCCTGGGTTTGGCATAATGCTGTGGCATTGCCATCTTGAAATTCTTAATTATTAAACAGTGGATCCTACATTTTCATTTTGCATGGAGCCCAATAAATTTTGCAGCTGATTCATCTTGATTACAGAGAAGGCAATGGCACCCCACTCCAGTACTCTTGGCTGGAAAACGCCATGCATGGAGGAGCCTGGTGGGCTGCAGTCCATGGGCTCACAAAGGGTCGGGCACAACTAAGCGACTTCACTTTCACTTTTCACTTTCATGCATTGGAGAAGGAAATGGCAACCCACTCCAGTGTTCTTTCCTGGAGAATCCCAGGGACGAGAGAGCCTGGTGGGCTGCCATCTATGGGGTCGTGTAGAGTTGGACACGACTGAAGCGACTTAGCAGGATTTACATGTAGTCCCCATCCCAGTCCCCCCCTCCCACCTCCCTCTCCACCCGATCCCTCTGGGTCTTCCCAGTGCACCAGGCCCTAGCACTTGTCTCATGTACCCAACCTGGGCTGGTGATCTGTTTCACCCTAGATAATATACATGTTTCAATGCTGTTCTCTTGAAACATCCCACCCTCGCCTTCTCCCAGAGTCCACAAGTCTGTTCTATACATCTGAGTCTCTTTTTCTGTTTTGCATATAGGGTTATCGTTACCATCTTTCTAAAGTCCATATATATGTGTTAGTATACTGTAATGGTCTTTATCTTTCTGGCTTACTTCGCTGTGTATAATGGGCTCCAGTTTCATCCATCTCATTAGAACTGATTCAAATGAATTCTTTTTCATGGCTGAGTAATATTCCATGGTGTATATGTACCACAGCTTCCTCATCCATTCGTCTGCTGATGGGCATCTGGGTTGCTTCCATGTCCTGGCTATTATAAACAGTGCAGTAGCAGCATCTTGATTAGGAGTGTTTCTCTTTCTCTCCCTCCTTATCTCCAGTCTTGGCATATTTTCTCACCTCATATCTGCTGTAAGGAAGATAATAGTTTCTATCTCTGGCAATCTATGAGTCTGAAACAGAAAAGACAGAAAAAAGGAGCAGTGGACTCTGTCAAGAAAACTCATATATATGGAATCTAGAAGGATGATACCGATGATCATACATACAGGGCAGCAAAAGCGACTTGGATGTAAAGAACAGAGTTTTGGACTCAGTGGGAGAAGAAGAGGGTGGGATGATTTGAGAGGATAGCATTGAAACATACATTACCATTACCATATGTCAAACAGATGACCAGTGTGAGTTCACGGCATGAAGCAGGGCATCCAAAGCCAGTGCTCTGTGACAACCCAAAGGGGTAGAGTGGGGAAGGGCGGTAGTTGGGGGGGTTCAGGATGGAGGGGACACATGGATAACTATGGCTGGTTCATGTTGATGTATGGCAAAAACCGTCACAATATTGTAAAGTAATTACCCTCCAATGAAAGTAATTAATTAATTTAAAAAAGAATTACAGGTAGAACTGAAGCTTCATATAGGTCTTTTGAACTTGGTTGGTCCAGGTTTATCATTTTATATTGGAGGAAACTCAATTCTTAAAAAAGAAAATTGTCTCCTAAAGTCCCATAATCCACTGGAGTGGGGAGGATGACTCCACTCCCCGGAGGACCCCACCAGGAAGGAGCTAGTGTAGCCATCACAGCCACCATAGGCAAGGATGTAGCCAGTGAAGGATCAGGGCGAGTGAGATCAGACTTTCCTTCTTATTCCAGTGCCTGCCTTTGCTTCTTCTGCTTTTTGAAGCGCACACACATACTCCAGATAGATTGCTGCAGCTTTGTGCAAAGTTCCAGGGATAAATCCAAACCACTCAGAGCCCTAGGTAGAAAATCAGTCCCAGTGTTGTAGAGAAGTATGGAGATGCCTAACCAGGCCAACCATACTTCCTCTGGAGATTCTCAGGATTGGCTTGCCCTTTGCGTGCCTTAGAGGTACTTTGTCCTTCCTGATGCTGTTCTGTCTTCCTCCTTCCTGTAATCCCTCTGACTTTTAACATCTCTTTTTCCAAATGCCAGTATCCCCTCCATGTCTTTCTTTTCCCATAGTTCCTCTTCTCTTATACATGTGAAGGCTACAATCCCCTCTGGCGTCATGTAAATACTCATGACTTGCAGCATCTGCCTTGAGTGCAAGCTTCTCTCTAATGAGCCTTCTTTGCTGCTGGGGTTACAAGCTGAGACTAAGGTCAGAGGGAAGAAGAATATGGGGGTTTATGGAGGGGCTTCTCCATGGAGGTGTGAACAACTCCCATCTCACCTTCCCCCCACCACATTCCCCCAGTGACGCCTTCTTTGCCTGTTAGACTAGTTTATGTTTCCAGCTATGATTTCAGGACCTGATGCTGCAACCTCACTGCTTGCCTTTTAGTTACTATGGCCCATCCTGACCATATTCTACCTTAATGTCAGGATAAAACATCCCTGCAACACTTCTCATGAAACCAGACCCAAGAATCATAGAAAGAGATGACGGATGGAGACCCAGTAGACATTCTCTCTTTTAGATGTGGATAAGTATAGAGTTCCCTCTCAATGTGTCCTAAGCTTGGCCATATTGTGTCCAAGGGGATGATTCATCAATAATCTTCCTATTTTCACTATTGAAACAATTCTAGCCCAAGCCAGTTTCCATTATAATGGAGGGGAATTCTCAGCCATGTTGAATGTGTTATTATTTAAAGCAGAGGTTGAAGGGGATGGAGGACATAAAGGTAGTCCATCGGGGAGCACACATCCTGATTTATGGTCCACTGCAGAGGTTACGGACAAGGGGTTCTGATTACATCCCATGTTATTTCATCCACGTATATTAAAATTATCCTGGGCCAAACTCAGTAGTAGTTGTTGTGGGTAAAGAGAGGAGTAAGACAAAGTTACTTACCTGGGTATGTGTCTGAGGGAGCTTGCATCTGTATGATTGGGTGGTGGCGTTGTAGTTTTTGAGTATTCACTGTAATGCCAGGCTGAGTGAGCTGGGTTAGGCCAGTTAACTCTGTTAAAATGCAGGAAGATCCTTGAAAGAAATGCCATTTGGGTTCTAAGAGAATCTAAACGATTGACCAGAAGAGATGGTGGAAAGTGTGTTTCAGTTAAGTAGGATAGAATCAACAGAGGTCTGAAAGCCAGAAGGTATTTTGAGGCATGGGAAGTCAATGGTCTGGAGAGGATGATTTATTAGGTATTAAAGGAAGTGGAGAAAACATGCTGGAGCCATACCAAGGAGGAAATTTACACTTTAGCTAATGGTGGAGACGTGGTCCTAGGGGAAGGGATCTTTCACTTCTTCCTCCTATCTCCAACATCCTAAGTTAAAATTCACGTCCAAGATAAGAAGGCTGAACACAGAGATGATGAGATCCATAGTCCCCATGAGTCCTCCTTCAAAAGGCCCGATCAGCTCTGCTGCTTCCTAAGGGTTTAATCCACAAATGCTTATTTCATATCACCCTTTCAGCAAAATTTCACCTGTGTGTCAGCCAGTCTATGTATCAATACTAGATTAAACCATAACTGAATTTCTGCTGTTTCAAAGTGCTCTGTTAGATGTTGGGAAGAGATATCAAACTGAATAAGACAAGTAGCCTTGTATGCCAAGTTTATACTGTATTTTTACAATCATTCTATGAGTTTTGTATAGATGATAAACTGAGGCTTTAAAAGGTTAAGTAGCTTGCCCAGGATCATGTAGATAGTGAGTGGTGGAGACTGAGTTCAAATTCTGGAAGCTCCTGGATCTCACTTTCCTAGTCTGTTATCTGAGGAGACTATAAATACATCATAGACTAGCTGAAGATTAAATGAAATAGCGTAAATAAAGCCCTGGCACAGTGCCTTTCACCTAGTTACTGTTGTTTTTATTGCCATCTACAGAATTAGTGCATGGCAGAGCTGGGAAATTGGGGCACAGGGGTATCTAAGCTACCCCCAGGGTCATGTTCTTTTTGTAGCTCCATACTGTCTTGCTGCAAGATGATGCAGCATATTTAGGTTTAGCTTCTCAACATAAAAACTGAGAGTATAAATAAACTAGAGAACCAAGTAGCTTGAAGTGTTGCTGGAAAAGTGATTAGCAAAGTAGATGACTAGTCTGAAGTGTGTGCCAATCTGCCATTCTTCAGGATTCACTAAGCTCTCTCCTAGGATCAAGTCCAGTTCCAGTGAAAACCTGCATCCAGCAACTGTTGGACTTGAGCTCCGATGGCCTGCCTTCAGATAAGAGCAACATGACTTTATGCTCATGGCTTCCACAGCAGTCACCACATCCAAAAAGGCTTTGGAACTTGGCAGATTTAGGCTTACATCCTAATTCCAACACTTGTGTGCTCTCTGATCATGGGTTAGTTACTTAATTTCCTTCAGTTTCAATTTCCTCCACTGTCAAACAGGAATACTAATACCTACTCACAGGGTTGTTGTAAGGTTAGATGAAAATTAAAATTATATACTGCACTTGGTACTCTATCTAACAGAAGCTCTCAATGAGCTTTTGCTCTAAGTAAGTTTACATCTTTTGTAAGAAGTTTGTTGATAAGTCTTGAATAACAGGCCCTCTGGTATGTATACTTTTGTAAGTACTTCTTTGGAAGAGAGAGTCATTTCTCCCAGCCCAGCTCTTTCTGTGACTTTACACAGAGGAATATACAAGAAGCCAGTAGGAAGCCCAGAAGAGATTTGCCACCCCAGATTTCATTCTAAACAAGCCCACCGCATGGAAACCTGCACTTACAGAAAGATAAATCAGAACGCAGTGACTCCCTTCTTAAAGGACTTGGAAAGAGTATTTGAAATCTGTCCAAAAGTAGTTTGGGAAGGCTTTAAATATAAAATAAAGCATAAATTTTAAATTAGGATCTTGGGTAATTATTTAAAATTTATCTTCCATTTTATCATGTTGTTTTGCTGGCAAAGATAGAAAAACAATTAAGTAAAAAATGTAAAAAGGATTAAATATTTTAAAAATTGTCTTTTATTCAGCTTTCTAGGAGGACATAATTAAGTTTAACATGTATACTCATTTTCCTGTATTTCCTTTGAGCTGTCCATTTTTCAGTTTCCCTTGTTACACTTTCTTCTTAACTCCATTATTCCTTATTCTATTCTCTCCTTTTGTATTTTTAGGTTATATATTTTGAAGGCAAAATACCTAGTTCGTTTGGTCAGTTAGTCAAATTATTGTTTATTCAATTATAGGAAAATATTCAAAACCACAATACAAAAAAAAAAAAAAAAACCTAACAAAAAACCCAACCCACCCTCGCCACCAACCACAACCATCAAACTGTACATCCAGACTTTTTCTTAGGCACTGAGTAGATCAGCTTCAAAGAGCTGACTGTGCTGCTCAGTTTTTCTTGGCAGTGGTGGTAAAGCCACTCGTTTTTTGTTGATGAAATCAGCTAAGTCAGTTCCTCATTCATTCATTCCCCTCTAATTCTTAGAGTTGAGTATCTTTTCATGGTGTGTCTAACTCTTAGAGTGGTTGAATTTTTCAAACAATTAAGAACTGATCCTAAGTAACCTTGTCACTTAGGATCTAGTCACATAGTCTGTGACTCTGTTTCCTTATCTGTAAAATGGAGTACAATGAGGATCAATTAGATAAGAGAGGTGAGAGCCCTTTCAAAGGCAAAAATGATATGAACATGCAGGTGATTATTATCCCCTGTTGAAATCCTACTGCAAAACTATTTTTCCAAAGATGCAATAGTTACTTTTAATAGTTCATGGACTCATTTGGGACTAGAAATATAAATACAAACTACTACTTATTTAGAGATATCCTAATCCTTTCTTTAATAATAAATTATATATGAGGAACATTGAAAAAATTCTCACTTTATTGCATTTAAAGGCATGGTTTCTGTTGATTTACTAAATAATTCTTAACTCCCAAATTGTTATTCTTGAATCAGTTTAGGACTACTTCTTCTGTTCTTATAGGTTACAAATCTGAAATCCCAGAATTTAAAGACATGGAGCATCAGATTACCATATCTATTGTTTATATGAATTTTAAAGAACATAAACCCAATCTGACTTAATCCATCCCAATTCAGCAAACCATTGATAAGCATTGTAGTGGATGCTGCTGCTGCTGCTGCTGCTAAGTCACTTCAGTCGTGTCCGACTCTGTGCGACCCCACAGACGGCAGCCCACCAGGCTCCTCCATCCCTGGGATTCTCCAGGCAAGAACACTGGAGCGGGTTGCCGTTTCCTTCTCCAGTAGTGGATGCTAGGTATCGGGAAAGGGACTGGAGAGTAAAAAATTAAACAGATTGTAGAGGATGATGTGTGCCTATGCAAGGGAGCTTGCTTGAAATTTGTTTCTACTAATGTCATGAGGAAACAGTAATTTAGGATTTGTGCTGTAAGACTTCATGGTTTATAAGGTGCCATGCTTTACTTTTATCGAATTTTCATAGTAATCATGATATATATATATATATAAAATACATATATATATATATATATATAGAGAGAGAGAGAGAGAGAGAGAGTGTTTCCCTGGTGGCTCAGACAGTAAAGAAACTGAGACCCAAGTTTGATTCCTGGGTCGGGAAGATCCCTTGGAGAAAGAAATGGCAATCCACTTCAGTACTCTTGCCTGAAAAATCCCATGGACAGAGGACCCTGGTGGGCTATAGTCCATGGGGTCACAAAGAGTTGGACAGGACTGAGCAACTAATACTTGTACTTTCATATATATGGCCATACTTAACTCTTACCTTCACAGTAATCATACGAGATAAATATTCACTATTTCTCTATTATAGGTGAGAACCTTGAGTTTAGCAAGGTTAAAGTTTTGCTTAAGTGTGAATCCCCAGTTAGTTAATGACAGGGCCAAGATTTACACACAATAGCCTGCATCTAATTTCTGTTTTTTTCTTACACCACACCACATTCATCTTAAGAAAGATAATACATTCATCAAGTAAATTATGGTCTCATTTTAGTGCTTTAATTTGGCATAAATAACATCTCTTTCTCCTTGCCAAGTTCACTAGTACTCATCTGTCTATTCTCATGATATACTAGACACACTAGAGCTTTGAACTTCTTGAAAGAAAGTAACTGTCTAAATTCAAGGTATTACTTTTTGCTATTACTATTAGCCAAGACAAATGAAAAGTGATGAATAGAGCATTTCTTGTCTTACCAGAGCCCTTTAATTAAGGAAATTGGTTGTTTTCATTCCCTGTAGCTTTGTAATGATTAATGTAACACAGCACAGTACACTCAGAATGTAAGACATATCTCACTAAGACCAATCAACAAGTGTAGTTCTCTAAAGAGAAAAGAATGGAGGCCAGCCTGGACCCAATGCTGACATCTGATTTCTGTAGTGAAACACCATGATAAATTTTGCAAATTATAGAGAAGCTTTTTACTTCTAGTCTTGGGATCATAAAATTATCTAGTGGAACCAGTTTTGAATAATTTTTTTTAATAGGTAGAAGTGAAAAAAAAACAATTTTTCCAACTGGATCAAACAGAAAATATACTGAAGGGTAGATAAATAGCTTATTAATACTTCATCATGCAACACCATTTATAGTTATACAACAAAGGTGATGAATAGTTCTCAGTATAATATAGACAAAGAATTGTAGTAAAAGCAGTTAAATAACTTTGCCTCAGCTACTAACATTTTGGCAGCTGGTAGATGCTATGGGTATATATTGATATATTCAATTAACTGTCTTCATTCTTTACAGAAACTGGCATGCTACTTAGTAACTGTGTGATCTTGGACAATTTACCCAAATTCTCAGAGATTCAGTCTCCTCTTCTGTAAAATGGAGGAAATAAAATCCACGTTGTGAGTTTCTATGTATGAAGCATTATGTTTGATTGTAGGGTCCAACTTGAGTGAGCGGATAGTAAGTTGTAGTTAAAGATGTTGATGTTGATGATGGTACTTTGGCACCATGCTTCCACCACCTTTTTGAATAGGCCAAGAAAGCACTTTTTAATCACTAGTCTTTGAATTCCACTGGCAGGGGTTGGGTCTCAGCCAAAACTCTGGCTCACTTCTTAGGAATTTGGTTATGACCCACAGCATCACATCCAATCCTTTCATTCTGTCCCAAGCTTCCAGCACAGCCTCTGCTGAGCAGGAGGCAATGAGGACCCTAAAGAAAGAGTACTATTGCACTGTTTCCTTTGGATATTTGAAGGCCAATCACTTGGTCCTTGGGATCACAGTATCTCAGGCCTCTTGTTCTTCTGGGATCCTGATGGAGTGTCTGTTGAAACTGTCCCCATCTTGGTGATCGTGACTGGGGTGGGATGAGTGTCAGGGTTGTGATTAGACTCACTTCTGTGCCGCTGACTTCTGATCCTCACCTCTGGGCTCAGAACTTCTGAGCTCCAGATCGCATGACAGGAAGAATAATTGATGATTGTGAGTCCCTGTGGAGCTTAGTAATCTTGCATCAGAGTTAACAAGACTCTACTGTGTCTTCCGTGCTGGAGACCATGGATCTCTCCAGGCAGTATGTGCGTCTCACTCTTTGCTTTATCCCATGTCTCATCTACTGCCTCCTAAGTTGCAGCTTCTTGAATTTTCAGTGAATTGAATTTTCTGACTTTGGTCTTTAGCACTGTTCTCAATACTGATGATGATGAAGATGAAGATAATAATGACAATGAGAGTGATGGAAGAAGAGAGAGAAAATGACAGAATTAGAAGGGGACAAAGTAAGTGAAAGTCACTCAGTTGTGTCCAACTCTTTGTGACCCCATGGTCTATAGTCCATGGAATTCTCCAGGCCAAAATACTGGAGTGGGTAGCCTTTCCCTTCTCCAGCAGATCTTCCCAACCCTGGGATTGAAGCCAGGTCTCCCATTGCAGGCAGATTCTTTACCAGCTGAGCCACAAGTGAAGCCCAAGAATACTGGGGTGGGTAGCCCTATCCCTTCTCCAGAGGATCTTCCTGACCCAGGAGTCGAACTGAGGTCTCTTGCATTGCAGGTGGATTCTTTACCAACTGAGCTATCAGGGAAGGGGACAAAGGTAGTCAGCAATTATGGGATATAAGCCATGACCCAGTGCTGGATGTTCAAGAGGGACAGCGGATATTACACAAACTATCAACTAGAGGAAAAAATGGCTCACATTTCCTATTGAGATTTGAATCAGGAAAAGTGTTTACTCCCATGATTCACATCAGTTCAGTTCAGTTGCTCAGTTGTGTCTGACCCTTTTGAGACCCCATGGACTGCAGCACTCCAGACTTCCCTGTCCATCACCAACTCCCAGAGCTTGCTCAAAGTCATGTCCATTGAGTCGGTGATGCCATCCAACCATTTCGTTCTCTGTCGGCCCTTCTCCTCCTGCCCTCAATCTTTCCCAGCATCAGGGTCTTTTCTAAGGAGTCCGTTCTTCACATCAGGTGGCCTGAGTATTGGAGTTTCAGCTTCAATATCAGTCCTTCCGATGAACACTCAGGACTGATCTCCTTTAGGATGGACTGGTTGGATCTCCTTGCAGTCCAAGGGACTCTCAAGAGTCTTCTCTAACACCACAGTTCAAAAACATCAATTCTTCAGCGCTTAGCTTTCTTTATAGTCCAACTCTCACATCCATACATGACTACTGGAAAAACCATAGCTTTGACTAGATGAACCTTTGTCAGCAAAGTAACGTGTCTATTTTTTAATATGCTGTCTAGGTTGGTTAAGGCTTTTCTTCCAAGGAGAAAGTGTCTTTTGATTTCATGGCTAAAGTCACCATCTGCAGTGATTTTGGAGCCTCTCAAAGTAAGGTCTCTCACTGTTTGCATTGTTTCCCCATCTATTTGCCATGAAGTGATGGGACTGGAGTTTTAAGGCAATTTTTTCACTCTCCTCTTTCATTTTCATCATGATCCACATAATAGCATAAAACTGATCATAGCCAACATTTATTAAGTACTTTCTGTGTGCCACCATTGTTCTTAGCAGCATACACCTATTATCTCATTCAAGCTTTCCAACAATCCTATGAAGAAGTCAGTACTATTATTATTATCTCTACTTTATGGATGAGAAGACAGAAGCATAGGGATGTTAAGTGATTTATTCAAGATCACACAGTTTGTAAGTGACAGAGCTAGGAGTTGAACTCAGCATTGTGATTCCAGAGCTACCCTCGTAACTATTGCTGTTGCTCTTAAGACACAAAGCAGTAAATGTATGGGGTCCTACATGCAAAGTGAAATGCAATCACCTTGGAAAACTGAATATTACAAACTTGACTTTGGTCGTATTATGCTTTAATTAATCAGTTAAGACAAAATTTTGATTTTTAGCAAAAGCAATATATCAGTTGGTTAAAAAATCCACAGAGAGGGTAGAATAAATTCTTGGTTAAAGTAGTCTGAGAAAGGCACAAATCAGGATGTTTCCTAGTTTCAAGAATCCAGATATAGACACACATTACCTGAGTGATTGGGAAGACTGAGGCTCTAAGGTTGGAATTAGCAAAGGATAGTCCACTCCCAGATAAAATTCTTGCCTATCAAAAAATTTGACATAGTGGAGACATCAGTAATTCTCAGCAGACTAATAAATATAAATAAGGACTCGATTTTGAGTTTGTTATATTATCCTCTGGTCCTTCCTTTTTGTATAGGCTTAGCTATAATGTTCTTTCTTGAATATCTTCATTTTTATATAAAACAGTTTTTGTTTCATTTTTTCTGTTTGAGAAGGTGATATACCTTTTCAGTAAGACACATTAACTATAGAAATTTATTATCAATCATTATCTGTGAACACAATAATTATTATTACATAATTGTTCTCTGCATCCTATAAGATTAGGGGTAGGTAGGTGTCAACATTTGTCACATAATTATAAAATCATGAAATTCACATGAAAGTCTTTGATCTAGAAAGTTGTATAGTACAGCCTTGAACTATGTATCAAACACACTTAGAGACCAAAGGGCAGTAGAAAATGGCCCTTTAGCTCTCTCTTCAGTCTGCCCTTCCATTGAACAGATTCTGCCTCAGACGGGTGTTTAGAGGTGCTTTAATTTTGATGCTCCTCCATCTTTTCCTTTCGTCTCCTCTGTCTTCCCCCAACCCTGGAGAGAACCTGATGCTTCCTCGCCCCATTGTGGAGCACAGCTGTGGTGTGCTCACATTGTTTAGTATAGAATCTTTATAGACCAGTCTTCCTGGTAGTAGTGATACCTTCTTAGAGCAAAATTGAGTCATTATTATGCTGTCAGATGTTCTCCCCTCCAGAGGGAATGAGAAGGGAGATCACAAAATTTGACAAATGTCCTAAAAAGGACAGGAACTATCGTGCCACAGTCTGTTGGAATACAGTCATACCTTAGTACTTTGGCCATTTGAATACCTGACCAGTTGGCAAAATGGACAATTCTTGAACAAAAAATGGAGAGATACTGATTTGAGTCCAGGTACTGTCACCTACCTACTATGTGATTTTTGGCAAGACAACTTTCTCTCTGAGTTTTGGTATCTTCGTAACACAAAGAAGTTAGACTAATTCAATGATTTCAAGCTCTTTAAAGGATATTCATATATCATTTTCCTTAAATGTTCCTGGGATTATAAACAGATAAAATATTAAAGCAGTGTGGCTCTGGGGTTCCAGGTCTCACCCATGTACACCATCTTCCTCCACCTCATGGTAGAACCTGTGTTTAACAGTTCTAATATCACTGTGATAGGTTATATGAATGATCTTTTCCAGTTCAGAAATTCTGCATGACAATCTCAAGCAAAGGCAATAGCTTAATGAAAGTCAGCATATATATAAAATACATATCAGCTGTTTTAAAAAATATTTTTCTTAGAAAAACCAAAGTCCAATAGTTCCTTAATATATTTCAGCTCAAAGTAGGATTATTCTTTATCTCCAGGTGAACAACTTGTAGTAATGTTAGAGACAGTAGACCTCAAATGAAGTCAGGAATTGAATCTGGGAACAGAATCAGATTTCATACCTGTCTTCTATGTTTCTTGTAAGCATAAATGCTTCTGAATCAATGCATAGAGCATCATTGGATTTGAGATTCTTGAAGGCAATCACACCATGTGCGTATTTCACTGTGCAGTATTTCCACACAGTTCAGTTCCTTTTAGCAGATTTGTATCAAACCACTGGGTGTTTTTCATACTCTTCATGGGGTTCAGTATGAAACCCTGATGCTGGGAAATACTGAAGGCAGGAGGAGAAGGGGATGACAGAGGACAAGATGGTTGGATGGCATCACCAACTCAATGGACATGAATTTGAGTGGCTCTGGTTTGTCACCTGTTTGGTACATTGATATTCTGTATTGCCTGATTTGTAGTTGGCCCTCAAAAATATCTGTTGAGTGAATGGATGAATTCAGGAAGTTGACTCAGGTCACTGAAAGGTCCCAGTGGTCACTCAAGCCAAGTCTTATTGAGAATTAGCCTAATAGTTGACGCAGCCATTCAGAGACCTAGCCAATTATTGTTCTTACATACATGTGACCATGGAAACATGAGCCTATAGAAATTATAACTTCACAAAATGAGAGGAGAATGCCCAGGGCCTTTGTTTTATGTTCCTAGTGGCAAATAATATCTGGAAATCAGACCTTCAAGGATAGTGTTTAAAAGTAATTTATAATCTGATCCATTTAATAAAAAGTAGAAATATATATTTGTAAGATGTCACACTGCCTATGCCTCCTTGCTGGTGACCAAAAACTCATTAATCTAGGATTGACCTAAAAACTGTTCACTTTTAATCAGGAATTTTGGTTTAATATAGGCAAAGGCACGAAAGAATATCCTATTAATCCTAGTTCTTTTCTCTCCAGAGTATATTTTATGCTCACTGGGTTGAACCAGTTACTCATTTTGTTTTTGTGATTTCAAACTATGTAGAATATTTTTGTAATCTGAATCTATTTTTTGAGTTATGGATGGTTATTAAACTCTTGTTTGAAGTTGTAAATTTTATAGAGTACCAGGGGAGCATTTCTCTTACATGGTCAAGAACACAAGAATTAAAGATATTTCATTCTAGTGTTTGGTTTATCCTGCAGTTTTCACATGTTTTACTTTGATATATTTTACTATTTTACTATTCTCTTGACCTTCAAATGATGTTGTAATTTCTGTTTTTTGGCCATGGCATGTGGCTTGCTGGATCTTAGTTCCCCAACCAGGGATTGAACCTGGGCCCAACACTGAAAGTGCCGAGTCCTAACCACTGGGCCACCAGGGAATTCCCCACATTGACTTCTGAGAGGCTTCCTGATAAAAGGGTTCTGAGATCAAGCAAATTTTACTGAAATGATGCAACAGAACTAGGGTTGGGTTAAAAATTATTTTTAACTAGTATGCAATATATCTGAGTGTGTTATTTAGAATCTTGTTCCAGTTGGATATGATTTTTAAATGTGACTGATTAATATTGACATTATTTGACTTAATGGAGTAATGAACTGCTTAAATGAAATTTTACCAAAAAGGCTTAAATATAAAGTTAAAAATACATTTTAATATAATTATTTGATGGAAAATGATGAAAAATGAATTAACTCCATGCTTTCTTAAAGAGACTGTGGTAAATACAGTAGTTTTCCGTTCATGCCTCAGGGTTATCTCTGGGAATACTGTGCAGTGTTATGAAACAATGAAACCTGCCTTCACAGCTCTGTGTGAGCCTCTTTGCCTTCAGATCCCTTAGTTCTTTCAGTTCTTATGTGTACTTTTTATTGACAGGCTTCATCACCTCCTCTCTGAAGTTATTACCTTCTTATTTATCTTTCCATTCTGATCCATCAGTTTTTTATTTTTTTCTGATATGATGTGGGATAGGCTAGTGCAGTTTTAACAACTATGTATAAAATAAGATGAATGTATTCTGAGATCCATAGCTTTAGTAAGATGTATGAGTATTACTTTAAATTCATGATATTTAGTAAACACTTATTTTACCCTGTTCTTTTATTTCTCCTTTATTCCCTGGACTGAATAATTGCTATTTTGAATGTGCAGAACTTCTGCTTCTTAACATATATGACTAATGGATGAAAATTTTCTTTTGTTTTAAAATATTAACATATTTCATCATAAGAGACCATTAATTATTATACATTCTCAATTAGCCATATCCATACCCTGTCTGAATGGCATCATGGACACGGTGGACATGAGTCTGAGCCAGCTCCAGGAGATAGTAAAGGACAAGGAAGCCTGGAGTGCTGCAGCCCATGGGGTTGCAAAGAGTCAGACATGACTTAGCAACAGAACAGTGATAGCAGACTGACAGTTCCAACCAGTCAATCATCAAAGAACTTCCATCCTCCTGGTAGCACACATCATAAGTATAAAGAGATTAAATAAGAATGAAAGACTTATCAAGTTCAGTGATTACACATAAAAATAAATGAATGCCATGATAGGTAGTTATCTCAATCACACTAAATGGAAAATTTGCAAATCATGCTCAAGGGACAAAATAGAACATCTATCACTTCCACTGAAAGCCACGGATTCAGTAGTGTTTCCACTATTGATAAAACTGAGCTGCCTGATTATATTGGATTAGAATTCTGTATTTGTTCACATCTCTGTAGAAAGAAGTCAGATGAAAAATCTGTGAAGTCATAAATACATTAAAAAAATAATTTGGCCATGAGAATGACTTGAGTAGATCACAAAAACAAGAAAACCATAAATGAAGGTATGAGAAATTTGATGATATTAATACAAACCCTCTGAAGACCTTTATCTTTTAGAATTGCAGACTAAATTATTGGTAAATTAAATAATATGATATTTTGTATTTGCTACAAAGGAGTACAGGATTGGCAGAAGGAGGAGTTTAAAAACAGAAACAAGATTGTGAATTAATTAATATTGAAACTGACAATAAGCACATGGGGTTCACTTATATTTGTCTCTTTCTGTTTTCTGGATGTTTGAAATTTTTAATAATTAAAAAAATCATTTGTGTGACTAAGAGCCATTAATTGAAGATTGAAACACCACACTGGAAAAATATTTGCAGCACTGGTAGATAAAACAAGGGACCATATACAAAGGACCATTAACCAATGCATGAAAAGTCTATAAAAATAAAAAAGAATGATAATAAACATGGATAACTCACAAATGGAGAAATACTAATAGTCAATTAATACATATAAAGATTTTCAACCTCACTGATAATCAAGGAAAAGTTAATGAACATAAAACTCACCTATCAGATTAGCAAAGATTAAACATGTTCAGAAAAAAAAAAACGCTCAAATATAATGAGAGTATAGGTAGATGATGTCATTTCCTATGCTGTCTCTGGAAGTGTGAATTGGCACAAACCTTCAAGAGTGTAGCTTGGCAATATGTTTCAAATTATAAAATGTAAATATACATTGACATCCACATTCTACTTATGGAAATTTATTTGGAGGAAGTATTGGCACAAATGACAAAAAGGGAACATTAAGATATTCTTGTTAATATGATGGGGAGGGAGGTGGGAGAGGGGTTCAGGATGGGGAACACATGTAAATCCATGGCTGATTCATACCAATGTATGGCAAAAACCACTACAATATTGTAAAGTAATTAGCCTCCCACTAATATAAATAAATGAAAAAATAAAAATAAAAAAATAAATTAAAAAAAGATATTCTTGTTAATATGAAAGAGAGAATATAATGCCCATTAATAGGAAGTGTTCTGTAATATAGACAAATAATGAAATATTTACAGCAATTAAAATGATTCTATATCTCCTTATTTATTGCTAAGGAAGAGATCTGTGTCATGTGTTTGAGGAAAAAAGCAGTATTTAAGTATTTGCATTTTCGAGTTTATAGAAAATACATGAAATGTGTGTATAC
Organism: Odocoileus virginianus; assembly: GCF_023699985.2. NCBI lineage: Eukaryota > Metazoa > Chordata > Mammalia > Artiodactyla > Cervidae > Odocoileus > Odocoileus virginianus. The sequence goes on from NC_069704.1 coordinate 13,996,420, forward strand.
ATGCATGAAGAGGAATGTCTAGAAGAAGGTTCACATCTCTATTGGTTGGATTTCTGGTGATTTTTATATTCTTCTGTGTATTTTTGTACAGTGTATAAGAAGTATAACTTATCAGAACCAGTTTGTTAAACATAGTTCATTTCATAAGCCTAAATTCCTCCCAGGGTATTGAAGTGCTAAGAGATTATGAGGGAGCATGTAATTCAGTGATCTTTGTATCTCTAACTCCTCTTGGTGCCTAGTAGGATCTGGAAATCCAGGCAGTGACCACATTTAGGAGTGAGGTTTGGGAGTAGAAAAATAGCAGCTCTTCAAAGCTCGGAGGAGTGGGACTGGGATTTAGTCCTGTGAATGTGGCCTATATGAGCAAAATATGCTAAATGGGGTGAGACCTAGTGTTGGGCAACTCTAACATCATCAGGTCAACAATATGATCACAGTTGGATGATAGGAAACAAAAGAACAGAACTTGAGATGGTACAAATCTACATTGATGGCTACTGAGAGTTAGAATATGGAGCTACATAGGTGCCCTAGAATGAGAGAATTAGAATTTAGTTATTTTGTTAGAAATCCAAATTTATCAACCCAAGTTGGAAGCATGGCCTAATTTCAGGTTCAGTGGGAGGTGTGATAGGAAAGATTAGCTCATAAACTGGTATTTTGACCTACTTAGGTACTAGCTTAGGCAGTGGGATAGTAATGGTTACTAAGGAACAGAACATTTTGGGCAAGTACCAGGGCAATCAGTGGTAGAGGCTGACATCCTCTATTCTCTTGTCATTTATAATGAGATTTGTTCATGCAACTCATCTGTTGATCTGTATACTTTCAGTGTATGTAATTCTTGTTTACTTCTAGTCAGCTAGCCCTCACATAATCCCTTGGAGAAGAGAGACATTCATTGGAAGGCAGTTGAAAGGAAAATACTGTGATGCATTTAAAAATATACAGGGCAGATTATTTTCATGCAATCAAAACATAGCCTACAAGTTTTAGCCCTTCATCTCAGGTTTTTGCATCTGTTCAAAGTAAGGCTAATCATTCTTCCTAAGTTTATGTTTCTGAGCAGTCTTCTCATTTGATTATCATGGACAATAAAGTCACTGAAAGGCGTATGAGTATGAGGGAGGAGACTGGAAATATTTGATTTTATCACATTCTTAAAACCAAGTTTGGATTTTGTTTTGTTTTCAGAACTCTTTCTTTCAGTTGTGGGATCCATTGGGTCTTTTTTCACCTTACCCCTGCTATAGAATCTGCTAGCTCCTGGTCAAGTCCCAAAATGTAGTTCAGTAAGATTTAACAGAATCCTCACTAATGACTTTGAATGAATACTGCCCACTGTGGGCATTGAAACTGGGGACGGTTGGCACAGCAGATCAATTACAAGGATTCCGTAGGGGAGCTGCAGAAGAGTTCATCTCCCTGTTGACAGGATATCCTGTTCACAGCTTCAGCCTCTAGAAAGGCTTTGATTCAGCATCGAGCTGGAACTTTAAAACACTCCAATGGGCCTTTGTTGGCAGCCGCTCTGCCAGCACACACAGAACGCTCATTCTTCTTCAAAGGGCCACACGGCCTGCTGGTGGGCCAAACCAGTTTACACTGCTGTTGCTAGTGGGAGGGAGAAGCAAGCAAGCCTGGATCAGCGTGGCCTAAAATGGCCCCATTCATCCCTTTCCAGCTCAGTATCCTCTTCTCCAAGTGCATGCCTCCTTCAGTGTACCTCTGGTTTGGTGGCCTTTAAGCTGCAGTTCTTAGGGACTGAACTACCTCTGACACTCCTCTGAAATAAATTCCTGAATATACAACAGAGGCTGATACAAGGTGCCGTCCCTGGTGTCCCTTGAGGGAAATGCTTTGTGGAGAAGTAATGTCATCACATGCCCCTCTACACACCCACCTTTCCCTTTGATCTTGGTGTTTACCTGTGGCTTACTGGTACCAAAGCAAACTGGGTATTGAGCATTTGACTTTGAAATAGGCCTGATTGTCCAATAGGCATTCTTTTGAAGTCAGATCCATTATGCATTGTTTATTGCCCTTTCAAACATACCCACATGTATTTCTAAGACCAAACCTCATCTTTACTCGTTCAAAAGGAGCACTGGAGTTTGTTGCCATATTAATTATCCTTTGATATTTCTAAAATGGGAGAAATAATATCTCTGGAGTCCATTTTGTCCACTTACAAATTATTTTAACAATATATGTTAAGGGCAATTTTACATTCTCTCTATCCCATTACTATCTTCCAAAACACAATTATATGTCAATTGAATGACTCAGAACTTCTTCAGCCCAAGTAATAAATCATAAGTGTAATGGGTAAAAAGAATTTGTCGTTGTTCAGTGTGTATACAGTTATGTGGCATATAACCTCAAATTTCTTTCAGATCATATATAAATACATAATAAAATAATAATACTCATTAGTCAACACCAAATATAAGTTCCAGATGTCTGAACATCAAAGTATTTGTAGGCCTATAGGAACTGCCTTGAGACAGGAACAGTTCTTTAGAAATGGTACTGGAAGAAAGCAGGCTGCAAAAACCTCCCAAATTCTCTGAAACAAAAGCTATTCTTGTTTATACATAAATTATGAATGACTTTTTAAGGGCTGACTCATTGGCCAGTGCATGTGCCTACAAATCCGGTTTCACAAGAGAGCGAGAGCTGACTGGACTAACAGGAATTCTACAACAAATCATTTTTTCCCAGCTTGCCTCTAAAGCAAGTCGATTTGTCCAGGTTTTTGGCCACCACTCTTGTAAAGGCACAGTGGGTTTATTGCTCCTACTGGGAGCTCTGCCACGGCTCTGATGCCACTTAAATCGCCTAGCAGGAACTGCCTGCTTTAAGTGCATCATGCACCAGCCCTCTTGTCTGTGAAGAAGCCTTTGGTATTCTCAAGCTAGCCCTGGGAAGAAGGGATTTGACAGCCCCCTCAAGTGGTGGGACTGGAATGGCATTGGGTAAACTTGCCTGAAATCACTCACCCAGGAAGCTTTTCGCTGGGCGTTGCCTTGTGTCCAGGTAGATTGCCTGGGAGACAACAGCATCAGCTTCGAATCTCCACTGTGCCATGTATTCAAGGTCTGATTTTAAACAAATCAATTGACTGTCCTCAGGTTTTTTCATTCATAAAATGAGATGTCATACAGGATAACCTTTCAGCTCCTGTCTGTCTTTGATGAGCTGTGATTCAGTTTTCCTCTACACAAAAGGAAGTAAATGAATATGTTACTTAGTTCATCCACATGATGTATTAGATCCCAGTGACCAAAACTGCTAATGAGTGGCCTAATTAATCATGATTCAGTATACGATTTCACTGTTTAACAGAACTTCCAAGACTTGAAACATTTCTCTCTTGGAAGGAGGAGAGGGGCCAGGATCTGATTATTTCCTGAGAGTTTAAAGATGAAAAAGTAAAGCCAAGACAACTCATTGGCAATATGAAAAAAAAAAATCCCCTGGGTCCATTACAATATTGTAAAGTAATTAGCCTCCAACTAATAAAAATAAATGAAAAAAATCCTATTATGTTTTTCTTCTTTAAATTTTATTATAGGAATTTCTTACAGGAATGAGGGAAAGAAAGCATGCACTTTTTAAAATGCAGTGATTCAAACCCTCCAATGACTGATAGTCCATGAATGTCAAGAATTTTAAACATGAGTTATCCATTCTAATATTTCTATCCAAAGTGCTCTTTGTTGATTTTTCTAATCATGAAAAAATGTCCCTAAGAAGGAAGTGTTTGGTTCTTGAAGTGTTGAACAGGGAGATGTGTATTTGAATCTGAGCTCCATTGGACTTTGGGGAGCTGTGACCACATTTCTTTTCCTCTTCTCTGAAGAAGTTTGTCTTTATCTGCACACTTGTCTATGTATAGAATCCAGAATTTCCTCTGATAACAAAATTTGATCACTACAAGGTGGTAATAGTGTTCACTTATCAGTTCTCATTACTAAATAAATGACTTCAAACTTCACAGGCATCGTGGAATAAAATCAACATGGGAGAGCGATTACTTAAATCTTGAAGCTCCAATGTTGCACAATTAACAATAAATCCATTATTGCTTGATGTATTTTCTCAAACAAAAAACACATGTGACTGGGAATTTAAAAACTGAACAGGCATTGGCAAATGTTTTCCAAATATAATACACCATCCTGACAGCTAATGCATCAGCAATGTTTATTTCAGCAAATGTTTCCAATTTGGAGGCAGAAAAAAAATGAGTGTCTAATAATAATCTTTTACACTTGAATATGTGTATGGTGCTTTAGAGTTTACAGAGCACTTTCTATGTATACATCCACTCAACTGATCCCTGAAACCACCCTGGGAGATAGACGGGACACATATTATCTTCCAGCATTTTACAGTTGCCCACTGTTGTCATGCTGTTGTGTGTTTTTGTGACTTCACACGTGTTCTTCCTGAGTCCTGGCATGCCCCATTACCCCTCCTTTGTCTCATTTTTCATCTAGCCAATTCCCAATCAACTTGAAAAATCAATGTAACTGTCACCTCTTTTGAAATCTTCTGGAAACCCTCAGTCTGATTTAGACGCCTCCCTTCTCTGCTTCTTCTGTAACCTATGTCGTATAGCAATGATCATATTTGACTATAATCATCTTTTTTGCCTTTCTGTCTCCCTTGCCAGGCTGTGCATTAACTTGATTACATGACTCTGTTTTCATTTACTTGTCACTGTCACATAGTAAGTACTCAACATTGAAAACACAAATGCACTTCATTTATGAGATGAGGAAACTGATACTCATGAAATTGTGTCTTGTTCAAGGTCACATAGCTAGGGAGGCACAGAGGCTGAACTTTAAACCTGTGATGCTGGTCTCCCAGTTCAGTAGCGTTTCTCTGATAGCATGCTGTGTTTGCTTTTTTGTTTCTATTGAAATATATTAAGTGATCATGGATATAACATAACAGCATCTTGAGGGTATTTCTGCAGCAAATATAGGAAACCATTGAGAAGAAATATGCTAACTTTTTTCTTGTTTATTCATGTATTATTTTTAATTCACTGTTCACTTCCTATTTTCTTCCAGTAGGGATTCATGGCAGCTTAAAATTAAGTTTATGTAAAGCAAAGATAAAAGACAAAGAGCCAAGTAAAAGAGAAAGCAAAGACATTACTTTGTCAACAAAGGTCTGTCTAGTCAAGGCTATGGTTTTTCCAGTGGTCATGTATGGATGTGAGAGTTGGACTGTAAAGAAAGCTGAGCACCGAAGAATTGATGCTTTTGAACTGTGGTATTGGAGAAGACTCTTGAGAGTCCCTTGGACTGCAAGGAGATCCAACCAGTCCATCCTAAAGGAGATCAGTTCATTGGAAGGACTAATATTGAAGCTGAAACTCCAGCACTTTGGCCACCTGATGTGAAGGGCTGACTCATTTGAAGAGACTCTGATGCTGGGAAAGATTGAGGGCAGGAGGAGAAGGGGACGACAGAGGATGAGATGGTTGGATGGCATCACTGACTCAATGGACATGGGTTTGGGTAAACTCCGGGAGTTGGTGATGGACAGAGAGGTCTGGTGTGCTGCGGTTCATGGGGCCGCAAAGGGTCGGACACGACTGAGCAACTGAACTGGACTGAAAAGAGAAAGTAAGGAGGGAAAGAGTTGCCTAAAAATTCTTAGGGTAAGGAGAGTGACAACTCAACTTAAAGCTTGACTCTGAGCTTCTTGTGTTCCAGGTAACAAGGAAAACGTGGTATGCTACATCACTCTTAGGTAAAGAGAAAGAACATCTTGGCAGTGATTTTTTTTTTCCCTAGTGTTAAACTTTGGGAGGAATTTATTGGATATATATCTGTATGAGTCCATGAAAAAGCATAATGGAAAAACTTGTACCTACAGCTCCCAAAAGAGAAATTTCTTCATCAAACATGTATTGAATATCTCCTGTATGTTAGGTGCAGTATCAGGACAAAGATTCAAAGAAGAATACAATATGATCTTGCCTTCAAAAGAATTCATAGTCATCTTGAAAACAGAAGTGGTTTACAGCTTACCAGACATAAAAGGGCAGAAATATTTGACAAAGTTATACATATTTAGGCATATTATCAATGTTTGATGAATGAAAGGATTAATGCCTTATTTGTTTTTGTTTTCCTTAATTCTTTCATTTAAAGTCTATGTGCTTTTCAATATGAGAGTGTATGTGCTTTAGAAGCTTATAAACATTATCCATACATAGATCATCTTTTTCAACTCTAGCCCACTCGGAAGTAAACCTAATAATAAATTGTCTGGACATGGTTAGAGTGAAAAGTCCACATTTTGTTCCTGTAATTTGTAACGCACTCAGAAAATCCCAAGGCTGGCTCAAAACCAGCTGACGACCCCTCCAGCTCTGGGCTAATAATGGGGAGCCTATTTTTCTCTTTATTACTGGTAACTGGAAAAGCCTAGCAACTATTTTCCATTGACATTCTCTCCAGGATGGAGAGCTTGTTTTTCCTAGATTTTTGTATATTTTTAGATGGTCATCATGGGCAGTCTGGCTTCATATCAAAAGTGTGTTTAATTGAAGAGGTTCTCCCTTGGGCTATTGGGTAGAAAAATACGTTCTCTGTATCTCTGTGCCTATTTTGGGGGTCACAACTGGATTCCAGTTCCCTATCTTTTCGCAGAGTGGCTGCTCTTTCATCTTAGCCTTGCAGTGCGCCTGGAATAGGAAAAAGGAAGGAAAGAAAGACTCTGTGATCAATCTTATAAATGGCTGACTTAGAAGTGGCAAAAGCAGCAACCTTGGGTCACCTACTCTATTTTCTCAAAGTTATAGAAAATGCAAGAAATGTTGATGGAGAAGCAGGAATGTTGATTTGTTGGGCGATAAAAAGATGGTGGTCTCCTTAAGAGTTGTTGTTGGATGGGACTTATGGGGGGCATCACTGGTGGCTCAGACGGTAAAGAATCTGCCTGCAATGCAGAAGACCTGGGCTCGATCCCTATATCGGGAAGATCCCCTGGAAAAGGGAATGTCTACCCTATCCAGTATTCTTGCCTGGAAAGTCCCATGGACAAAGGAGTTTGATGGGCTCTAAGTCTATACGGACTTATGGTCGGTTTTTTTTTTTTTTTTTTTTTTACACCCAAGGACACTGCCCCCACCTAGCATTTTTCATTTGCACAGTTTTCATTTTCTTAAAGGCAGAACATCCTAGTGCTTAAATTTGGGTTCATGAAACCCAGAACTTTTAAAAAGTCCTGACACATGTGTGGCTTTTGCTTCTTTTGCTTCCTGCTTGGCATGATGAAAGAAAGCAAAATTATAAAGGAGAATCATCCTTGATCATTTCAGAATATTGTTTAGCAATCTGACAAGTACTGGGCACTGGTTCTGTCATAGAGAAGATGGGAAGTGAACTACCTGGGATCCATAGACTATAGGTCACTGATATTTTACCATGCTAACTCATTTAGTCCTCACAAGCAGCCAGGTATAAGAAAGGAATGCTGCTCTCACTTTCCAGTGACAGATTTCAGAGGTTGACTCACTTGTGAAGGTCACATAGTTGGTAGTGGTGGAACAAAGGGTGACCTGGGGTTGATATAACTCCAAAGTTTGGTAATCCATTCTGTTAACCCTGTGGATTCCTGGTGTGCTCAGAACACCACAATGCATCTTTAGGAGAATAAAGGACATCAACACATTCCCTTGACAATTTTCCTTAAATGATTCTTTCCACAAGATAAGGTCAATAGTAAGAGACATAGGTTTGATCGCTGGGTCAGGAAGATGCCCCGGATCTTCCTTAGCTGCTGCTGCTGCTAAGTCACTTTAGTATGTCCGCCTCGGTGTGACCCCATAGACGGCAGCCCACCAGGCTCCTCTGTCTCTGGGATTCTCCAGGCAAGAACACTGGAGTGGGTTGCCATTTCCTTCTCCAGTGCATGCATGCCTGCTAAATCGCTTCAGTCGTGTTTGACTCTGTGCAACCCCATGGACAGCAGCCCACCAGGCTCCTCTGTCCACAGAATTCTCCAAGCAAGAATACAGGAGTGGGTTGCCATACTACCCACTCCAATATTCTTGCCTGGAAAGTTTCATGACAGAGGAGTCTGGCAGGCTACAGTCCATGGGGTTGCACAGAGTTGGACACAACTAAGTGACCGAGCACTACTACTATGATATTATCAGTAGAGAAGAGTTTTAGACTATAACCCAGCCTTCATGTTCTTAGGAAAACACTGATTTCCCTAACTATATTATTCAGAGGAGACTAAGAATATGAGGCATCCACAGATGGTGGAATTCCTTTTCAGTGAAGCCAGAGATGTCAGAGAAAACATAATTAATGACATTTCATAATCGTTTATACACAGTATATTTATCTGATTCTCAGATTCTCTTGTCCTAATCAAGAGGACAGGATAAAGAGTGAGACTGCATGGTTTCACTTGGAAAAGAAACACATGCTAAAGTCAAATCTTTGAGGTGTTTGCTGATACTGTTTGTTGGGAGTGGCTTCTTTTCAACTGAGGCCATTGTGGTTCAAGTATGGAGTTAGAGACCTAGATCTAGGTTTCTGAGAATTTCACTGCTGCACTCCATAGAAAGTCATTTTGCTAAAAGGAGTTAACACTAGATGCTGCTTAGTATTCTGTGATAATTTGCTTTCATTTATAACGAATACTTTTGAAACTTGAGTTACAAGTAAAAATTCTTTGGAAGCTTCTAGGGTGTCTCAAGTTATTAATCAGCATGTATACATGCTGGGGTTATGTTCAAAATAGTAAGCATCTGCTTTTGGCTTGGCCACCAGCTTTTAGAATGGCCCTAGCCTGCCGAGTTGGGGCTGGATTGGGGGAGGAGCATAGGGTGGGGGTGGGAGGAGGCACTCCCAAGGGAGACACTAAGATATCCAGAATAGCAGGGAGGGTCTCAGGTGTTATTTACGAACTGTTAGAAATTGTATAACATTTTAACAATGGTTATTGCATGAGTCTGAGCAAACTCTGGGAGACAGGGAAGGCTGGCTTGCTACAGTCCATGGGATCACAAAGAATTGGACACCCTGGACTGAACAACAACATTCCATGTCAGTGTGTGTGAACTGAATATCAGTTCAACTCAGCTCAGTAACTCAGTCATGTCTGACTCTTTGCAACCCCATGGACTGCAGCACACCAGGCCTCCCTGTCCATCACCAACTCCCAGAGTTTACTCAAACTCATGTCCATTAAATTGGTGATGCAATCCAACCATCTCATCCTCTGTCATCCCCTTCTCCTCCTGCCATAATCTTTCCCAGCATGAGGGTCTTTTCCAACAAGTCAACTCTTTGCATGAGGTGGCCAAAGTGTTGGAGTTTCAGCTTCAGCATTAGTCCTTCCAATGAATATTTGGGACTGATTTCCTTTAGGATGGACTGGTTTGATCTTCTTGCTGTCCAAGGGGTTCTCAAGAGTCTTCTCCAACACCACAGTTCAAAAGCATCAATTTTTCTGCACTCAGCTTTCTTTATAGTCCAACTCTAACATCCGTACATGACTACTGGAAAAACCATAGCTTTGACTAGACAGACCTTTGTTGGCAAAGTAATGTCTTTGCTTTTTAATAAGCTGTCTAGGTTAGTCATAACTTTTCTTCCAAGGAGCAAACGTCTTTTAATTTCATGGCTGCAGTCACCAACTGCAGTGATTTTGGAGGCCCCCAAAATAGTCTGTCACTGTTTCCACTGTTTCCCTATCTATTTGCCATGAAGTGATGGGACCAGATGCCATGATCTTAGTTTTCTGAACGTTGAGTTTCAGACCAACTTTTTCACTGTCATCACAAGGCTCTTTAGTTCTTCTTCACTTTCTGCCATAAGGGTAGTGTCATCTGCATATCTGAGGTTAATGATATTTCTCCAAGCAGTCTTGATTCCAGTTTGTGCTTCATCCAGTCCAGCATATCTCATGATGTACTGTGTGTATAAGTTAAATAAACAGGGTGGCAATATACAGCCAACCTTGACATACTCCTTTCCCAACTTGGAGCCAGTATGTTGTTCCATGTCCAGTTCTAACTGTTGCTTCTTGACCTGATGAATATTAGGTCTGAGTGTATGCAATCAATCTAAAATAGTAATTAAACTGCTACAGACATCAAGCGCTATGGGGATAAATAAGGGAAACACTGAAGCCAATATGAAACTCTTTTTATAAAGCCTTTTCTAGGAATATTGACAACTAATACTGGAAAGGTGATGTAGTTATATTTAAGTATACAGGCTCTGGAGTAGGCTGCCTGGATGTATTAGTTTCCTATTGCTACTATAACAAGTTATCACAAATTTACTGGCTTATCATAGTGCACATTTGTTCTGTTACAATTCTGGAGGTGAAAAGTCTAAAATCAAGGTATTAGCAGGGCTTCTTTTCTTCAGGAGGTTTCAGTTCAGTTCCTTGCCTTTTCAGCCTCTATAGGCCGCCTATATTCCTTGGCCCATAGCCCTTTCCTTTTATCTCCTGCTTCTGACAACACATCTCCTATTAGTGACTTTGAGCATGTTGCTCTCTCATAAAAGGACCCTTGGGATTAGCTTGGGCCCTCTTGGATAATCTTCCCATCTCAAGATCCTTCATTTAATTCCATCAGTAAAGTCCTTTTGGTCCTGTAAGGTAGTACCTTCATGGGCTCTGGGGATAAGATCATGGACATCTTTAGAGAGTTATTATTTTTCTACCACAATGAATTCCCACACTATTTCTGCCGCTTCCTAGCTATGTGACATTGTAATTATCTATGAGCATGTTACTTGCTCTCTCTGTGAGTTTCCTTGAATGAGAAATGGGGATAATAGCAGTCCTTTCCTTGTGGGATGAAGATTAAATGAGTTGTTATAGGTGAAGGGCTTGGAATCTTGCCTGGCCCCTTGGATGTGTTCAATAAATGCTACCTCTTGTGAACTGTGGGTATCAGTGCTCTTCTGGTGAATCTGCTCCCTACAAACTCTGTTTTTCCCTGTTACCTGCTGCAGAGCCAATGTCTTTGTCAGGCCAACTTATTTATGTACTCGTTTATTTGGCTATACTACGCAGCTTGCAGAATTTTAGATCTCTCACCAGGGATAGAACCTGTGTCCCCTGTAGTGGAAGCACTGAGTCCTATCCACTAGACTGCCAGGGAAATTCCCCTTGTCAGGCCAATTTAAGGAGACAGTGCCTTTTATTTCTTTATCATTTTGTTGCAGTGTAACGACCTTTCTGGTTTCCTGTTCCTGCAACCACTCTTTCACTGCAGTCAGGAAACTTCTTGAGTTCCATCTGCAGTGTCAACCTTGGGGGCAAGAAAAAGGAGAGACTAACTTTAAGAAATCATAGTTCAGTATTACAGGATTAACCATGAATCCATATCCAAAGTCTACCAGTTTCTTGTTTCAGTGACCGTCCTTGCAAGAATCTCCCAAATGGAGCTTCATCCTGTCCTTACCCATCTTCTTAGCACAGGGTTGCTGTCCCCAGTCTGATGGAAGCCCCACACTGCCATCTTCTAGTCTTTATGCCTCACATCCCCACATCCTCCAAAGTGTTGTTGCAGCCCAGCACCAGCATGTGCCCTTCCCTCTGGGAGGGATTTCAGAGCCCCCCCCTTTATATCAAGCATGGGGAATAAAAGCTGGTTCCTTTCATAGAATAAATTGGGTTTGGGCTTGCAGAAGAAAATGGCATGTCTAGATGAGAGTGGAACAGATGTCTCCTTCCAACTTAGAGATCTATGGACCCAGTGGAAACACTATAATGAAAATTATAAGATACTCTCCTGGCGTGACTGAATCCAGAGAAACAGTGTTTCCCAGAGTATTATAAGAACTTATTCCAGTTCTGTAGTGTCCAGGTTTTTGCCTTTTAAAAAATATCCTTATTCGTGGAAATTTCTTACCCATAAAACCATATGCAGATAAAGACAATATATTTCCAGGCGCTAAAAATCAATCAGTTTAAACCACTGGTCTTTCCCAGCCCCCTTTTCTGCCTCATTACCACCATTTGGGGGAAAAAAAAAAAAGAATTTCAGTTTGTGGCATCACTTTGGTAACTTCTATTGCTTCTAAACTGGGTTGTGCTATTTTGAAAAACAAAAAACGTATTTTACCCAGACTTATTTTCCTTGTCAACTGCCTTCGCCACAAAAGACTAAATTCGTCTCTATTATAAATAGAGCTCAGTTACAGAGACGTTTTACTGGCTACCTTAAAAGAAGCATGGTTACTTTAATGATTAGAATAATCTGAATGTTTTGTTTTCTTCATTTTCTGACCCTTTTACAAATTAAAAGAAATCCTTCATTCAAAGTAATGTAAAAATGTCTATAATGTAAAATTATATAACTCTTTAAGCATCTGAAGAGGAAGACACAAATACTCAGCCCAGAGTCAGCTTTTAGTGTGATGAATTGGCAAACCTGGGTACTAGTTCTTAGTTACCAGTTATTTAGATGTTTGATTCTTTGTGCTTGAGCTTTTCATCTGCAAAATGTGGGTAATAATTTCTCCACCTTATGCACTTGTAACAGAGCTCCTGGGCGGTAATATTTAAGAAAATGTGTTGGAGAGTATGAAGGGCCATTTTAAAATATAAAATTTCAGCACAACATCATAAAGAAAGCACGGGTCTGCCGTCAGCATATGCAGTGCATACTAGGTTTATCAAATAACAAGCTGTGTGACTTGCCTAAGTTAGTTAACCTCTCTGAGCTTTGATCTGTAAATATAAAACCTTTCTGGGTAATTGTGAGCATGGAAAGAGAGCACAAAACAAGTGTTCAGTGATTAGCTCTTATTACTTTTCTCCACTGAACAAGTCATTCCTGTTTGTATATCCAAGTTATAAATATACCGGAGGTTTCCCTGGCCCAGGCACTCTTGGAACATTTGACTCAATAGACTTTCTCCTTTTTTTATGAAAAAATTGATACTTTGGGTAGGCTTGTGGTTCTCCATGTCATTAAGTTCAGAAATAAATGTGCTCAACCACAAACTCCCCATCTTGCTCCAAAGGCAGCTCAGGTTTTCTGTCTGCACATGAAGTAGAGTGTACTCTTGCCTGCAAGGAGCATTCCTGTCCCTTCAGTCAGGGCCCAGGGCCCAGGTGGGGCTCAGGCCTGAGCAACTTTAAATGCATTGACTTTCTATAAATTTTTTTTCACTTTCCTCAGAAAGGCCTGATGTCTCTTGCAGCTCAGTCTGGCGTGGCCTTAAGTCAGCAAGTGCGAAGTTGAATGAAGGCAGGGAGGTCCCAAACAGGTGTTGCAGGGGCATCAGGAAGACCATGGAGAATAGGGAATTTGTTGCTATTTAGTCACTAAGTTGTGTCTGACTCTTGCAATCCCATGAACTGCAGCAAGCCCTGGAACAATTCCTGTTTTTCACTATCTTCTGGAGTTTGTTCAAACTCATGTCCACTGAGTCAGTGATGCTATCTAACCATCTCATCCTCTGTCGCCCCCTTCTCCTCTTGCCCTCAATCTTTCCTAGCATCAGGGTCTTTTCCAGTGAGTCTGCTCTTTGCACCAGGTGGTCAAAGTACTGGAGCTTCAGCATCAGAACAGGGAATGGCAGCTCTCAGTTTAGCTGGTGGTTGCCAGATAAGAATGCAGGCCCAGTTTTACTATATACTTTTTGTTTTCTCCAAGAAAAGCCACAAATCTGAATTTTCATGTGATATTTTTCCAATTTTTACATGTTGGCAGCTTATCCTCATTACTCTCCAACTCTGTAGCGATTGGAGTTGTCCCATGGACAAGGTGTTTATCTTCTGATATGCAGCACCAGCCTGTAGGCCACTAGTCACTCTGTGGTCCTGGAGACACCACCTTTATCTCTGTGAACTTAGGCCACTTAGAAGCATAATCACCTTTAAATGAAAAAGCCACAAACCCCCCCCCCCCCCCATAGATAAGATTTTAGCTCTGAAATTATCTAATGTGTTTGCTATTCTTGACTAGGAATGTTTTTCTAAAAGCTTAAGAAAAGGTAACCCTCCTTGATCATTATCTCTTGATAAAAATTATAGTTTTAAACCATGTTCATATAAGACAAAAGTGCTTCAGAATAATATGAGTAACTCATCTATGCATGCAGGCTCCAAACACCAGAATGTTTTTGGAATGGGACAGAGAAATCTTGCCCAGATATGATTTGCTTCTGCATTAAGTTCTTCTGACTTGAAGACCCATCTAGGATCAACAGTTTGCAGATTGAAAACACAATTGGAGTAGAGCCCTTGGGCCATCTATGGAGACAAGCTGGTTTTGGACTCTGTTCCTCTGTTCCCTCCACCCGCTTAGATTGGGTAGAAGGAGAAGAGACTCATTCCTCTAGATAGGGGTGGTGGGGAGAAATGCAGCTGAGAGCCAATTCCTTGTTTAGAATACCAGTGCTGGAAGAGAAGATATACTCTTGGAAACAATTTAATTCAATGGCTTTAACACTGTGTTCTGTGTCTTCAGAGGGAGCTTGAGATCTTTCAGAGACCTCAGCCTTTTAAATGACACTGTAAAGCTTACTATATATTGTAGGAGAAGTCATTTGAGGAGACGGTTCTATTAATTAAAGGAAGAAAACCCCACTGGTCTAATTTTGACTTTTAGTTGAATAACCAAAGGCAGCATCTAAATTATTTGAGGCTACTCTGTTGACAAAAGTCGAGCCCATCTAGACCCTGGCTATGTTGTCTCCAAGACCTTTCCGGCCCAGTGTGCACATTAGCTACTTATTTTAGCAGATGATGAATCTCTTCTCAATGTTGCTAGAGGAATTTTCAAACATTTGCTGAAATTTACAGTAGCTTGAACTGCTTTGTTTTTTACTTATAAGTTTGGGCAATTTTTTTTTATAGTTTTGACAGGATCTTAGCAGACACTAATTAGTATACCAACCATATACTATTTAGACTCAGATATCCTTGGCTAGTGGGACTCTGGCCACCACCAGACTTTCTTTCTGGCCTCCATCCACAAGGACTGTGGTTAGTTGGGAGGCTTAGAGGTGGCTCAGTAGGTAAAGTATCCGCCTGCAGTATAGGAAACTGCCTGCAATGCAAGAGATATGGGTTTGATCCCTGGGTAGGGAGGATCCCTTGGAGAAGAAAATGGCTACCCACTCCAGTATTCCTGCCTGGAAAATCCCATGAACAGAGGAGCCTGGCAGGCTACAGTCCAAGGGGGTGCAAAGAGTTGGCCGCAAGTGAGCGACTAAGCGCACGCACAGGCACACGACCTTGACTTGTTGCACTTGCCGATTTCCATTGTGTAAGTATTTCCACCATGGCAGTTTCATGCTCAAATGAGACATCACTGAGCAAAAAAGTGAGAATAGATATGCACACTTGGCTCTCTCCAGTGGTGTTAGCTGGTTCCAGCACATCATTGTACGTTCTCCTCTTCTCAGTTAGGAATTCATACATGCTTAGCTTAGACCCAATTCTCACCTCCACAGCCAATATTTTTCTTTCTTCCTTACTCCGACATTTCTCTCCCTGTAATGCCAAACCGATGCCTAAGGATGTTCGCTGTATCAAACAACTGACTGAATTAAAACATTCTTATATTATCTAAGAGTTCAAAAACGTATTTCAAAAATAAGTAAGACAATAAACACACTTTTCCCCATTCTGTCCTTTTAAGACCTTACATCTTTCATTGATTTGTATTTTTAACCATTTCTTAAGTTTTTATTTTTAAAAACCTTACGTGTTCTCTTATTTCACTAGATGGTGCTAGATATAGTTTAGACTTAGGGCAAGTATCAGCTCAGAAATCTGGGAGTCCTCTGAGGAACACATTTCTTCTTATAACCAAAAGTTGTCATCAAACTGAAATTGGGCTATTCCAATTTACTTTATTATTTTCTTTGCCTTTGTCTGTGGGGCTGGTGAAAGCTTCTCACCAAGAAACATTGTCCTTTGTCACTCACTTTTAAGCATTATTTTCCCCAGTGGTGGAAGGTGCTTTAACTTTTCTCCAGTCATAAAGTCCTTGTCATGTATTTTGTATGTTTGAGCCCTGCCACAAGTCACTCTTCATTTGGAAGATGTCTCTGTCCCCTGCCTGTGACCGCTCCTTAATCTTTATCCTTTGGGTGCCAACATTCTCTGTCCCTATAGTTTCACTTCTGCAGAATATGAGCTGTAGAGTATGTTACTGAAATAGTTCAAGAGGATTCCTAAGGATTTGAAATTCTAAAAACCTCATCCAGTACTTATCATTTGGGAGGAAATGTATAAGCTCTTCTACGTGTTTCATTTTGTTTCCATTCATTAATACACAGGAAGTTAGCATTTTAACCCAACTTCTATGGTATTTTTTGTACTCTCCATTCTCAAGAGACACAGAAAGGACCTCCCTAAAGAGAGGATTAAAACCTTATCACTTGCATTTTACCACCTGTAAAATAGTCATTAATCATTTCCACTGTTAGCCACGATGCTGTGTGGGCCTATTAATCAAGTGCCATTAATTAAAAAAGTTAATTCTACATTAAGCAGAGAAATGAAGAAAAAACTATTAACATTGAATGTATCTTTTCAACCACTCTATTGCCCCCATGGAGAAGCCATGTTTCACTTGCACTTGTATCCCCCAGTGGAGTACCAGGTATGTAGGAGATGATCAATACTAGCTGCTGCATTAATTGTTAGGTTGTACACTTTTAAAAGCACATGTACACCCATAGTGGATTCATGTCAATGTATGGCAAAACCAATACAATATTGTAAAGTAAAAATAAATAAAACTGAAAAAAACTAAAAAACCTACCCCAATTATTCTTTTTAATTCTAGAAGAAAGCCACCATTATACCCATATTGTCCCAAAGAATGAGGGCATGGATTTTCAGAGACTTGTCCTTAAGTCCCACGGGTAATATAAGCTAAAGGGCTGGGATTTTATCCTAGGTTTGATTCCAAAAACCATCATTTTACTGATTTTATGAAGATTAAATACTAGGTCATCTGGAATTATTTCAGGTCCTGAAACCTGGGGGAGAATTACGAATGGTTATTGGCTTTTCTTTTTTGGGAAAAATATAACTAAATGTTATGGCCAATAGGAATAGTGTAGCACTTAATTTTGATAACTGTATCTTTATGTTGTTGACATAAATATCATTCTCCCTACCTAAAGGGATGAAGCATTTTATTTCATATATTGCAAGTCTTTACAACTGACTATAAATTGGAAACATTGAAGAGTACTTGACCAATCATATAAGCCATATTGATTAATAATTCAGTCTCCTTATATGTTATAGGTTCAGAGCATCTCTTTGTTTTTGAGTCAGTTTTGGTAGTTTGTGTTTTTCTAGGAATTTGCCCATTTCATTTAAATTGTCTCATTTTAGGGCCTACAGTTGTTTAGAGTATTGTAATCTTTTTATTTCTCTAAGGTCAGTAGTAATGTCCCCCCTTTTCATTCCTGATTTTTAGTAATGTGAATCATCTTTCCTTTTCCCTGGTCAGTCTAGCTAAATGTTGTCAATTTTGTTGATCCTTCTAAGGACTTATATTCCAGCAGGGGAGGATGAAAAAACAAAACGGCTTGAGAAGGTCCTAAGTTCTGTGCAGAAAATGAGCAAGGAGGTGATAGAGAAGGAATGAATGGATAAAGAGGGCAAGGCCCTCTTCAGGCAGCATGTTTGGAGAAGGTAACATTTAGTTAATCTGGGAAGAAAGAGGAGGGGTTTATTGGAGGAATCTGAGAAAGATGAAATAACCTGGCCAAGAGGTGTTAACATGGAAAAAGCTTGGTTTAGTCAAGGATGGGAAAAGCTGGAGGCAGAAAGTTACAGAAAAATTTGGAGAGCTAGTAAGGCTGATTAAATGGAACCTTTGATTTCCTGATGAGGACCTTGGGTTTTATTATCAGTGCCATGTTTGTATGGGTTTCAAAAGGTGAATAACAAGATCTGATACAAAAATTTCTTGCTAGCTACTATGTGAGAATAAGTATAAAGAAGGAAGGTGAGAACAGTTAGAGGGCTACTGCAGTTGTTCTGCTGAGAGTTGTCAGGGCTTGAAGTGGGAAGGGGTGGTGGTAGAATCGGGAATTGTCTACCTAGCTTCTGATGAGATCTCTAGCCTATTGCTAGAATGGTAAATAGATTATAGTTTATGAAGTTAGACTGGCAGGCTGACTTTAGAGGGATATGGTACAGAGGAAGGATGGATCAATAGATGGATCGGTGGAAGGAAGGAAACTAGATAGGTAAGTAGATCAGTAGGTGGGTATGCTCCATGCCTTAAACTTTTACATTATTATCAAATAGGATTTTAAAATGGCATGGTAAGATGCCCAAATTTGTATTTTTGTGAACTGCAGTTCTCTGGGGGCTTATATAATACCATTGTTTAGTTGCTAAGTCATATCCGACTCTTTTGTGACCCCATGGACTGAAGCTCACCAGGCTCCTCTGTCCATGGGATTTCCCAGGCAAGAGTATTGGAGTGGGTTGCCATTTCCTTTTCCAGGGGATTTTCCCAACCCAGGGATTGAACTGACCTCTCCTGCATTGGCAGGCAGATTCTTTACCACTGAGCTGCCTGGGAAGCCCATATAATACCTCATTGTACCTATATTATGCACAAGTGGTATGAAGACATTCCTGTGCATTTGTGTGGCTTATTTAGGTTTTAAGTTGAATCTTATTTTAAAAATGTTTGAGGACCCTATCTTATTACTGACTTCTCATTAGGATGCCTTGCCTATGGTATGGACTCCATAGTAAGTATTCTTTGAATTTAAAGTAACTGGAGCTAGTCAGAAAGCCTCAACTGTTGTGCTTTGAAACACAAATTGATTGATGCCATTTTTTCCTTCCCACCCTGCTTCTTTCCTCCTCTCCCTCACTACCTGACTCTATCTCTCCCTCCCTCTTTTTTTTCCCCTCTCTTCTTCTGCCCCCTTCTTTCTTCCCCTCCTTTCTTTCATCTGTTTCTTTGACTCACTTCTTTCTGGGATTGGAAGTCTAACATCTCACTGATATCTGAGTGTTTGGTTTGCTATAGACTAGTCAGTAGACCTTTAAGTTTGGGGCAAGGAATATTTTTATGACAACCTATAAATGTGTAAAAATCATTGGAGTTGCATTCTCAGCTATTCTCTCCTGTGTTCAGAGACATCATCATGCAGGCTGCTGTTGGTCTGAAGAGTTCTATGAGTGAAACATTTTTTCAATACTCTTGAAATAGAAAAAAGTGTCAGCCCAATTAGGCAGTGAAAAATGTACCAATTGTATTAATATATGGCTTCAATGTTCTTAAATGAATTTCCAAGCTGATACATAGATAAATATTTTTTAAAATATACATCATTCCTAATTTGAAATTGAATCCTTTCAATCTGAGGGTCAGTTTGACCCTGAAGATGTTTCTGAGCATCAGTTTATAAATATTCAAGACTATATTTCAAATGCAACTTAGAAATGATGATGGACCATCTTGCTATGACTATTACCATAAGTAGAAGTCACTCCAGTGGACAAACTCCGGTGACACCAGCTCTACTTTGAATATGCCCTGGCTGCATGTAATACAGACTCAGTTTTTCTGGTCTTTCCTAAAAGACTTAATTGCGAAGGATTGTGAGAAAAGCTAGGGTCCTCTTTCACCTATGTTTCCCCTTTAAATCATAGCTCTCCCAAGCACGAGAGACGGGACCTGAGGCAGACCCCAGGTTGGGCTTGGCCAGTGCCAAGCCATGGATGAAAGGCCAGGAGGTGGCGTGCCCAGGAGAACACTTGCCTACTTGCCCATGTCTGAGCTGACAGCACATCTCTCAGTGGGGGCAACGGGATGTAACTTGGTGAGCAAAGGCATTGTGGGGCTCCCTTTCCTGCTCTTTCCTGGCATGCCACTTATATAGGAGGCAAAAATTCTTTTTTGCAACTAGGAAGAATTTTTGAGCTATCCAGAATGAGTGATATAGAGCCTGCTCAGGAAAAGAAAGGAAGGTGAAGAAAATGGATCGAGGTTTACTTAATAAAGGAAAATAGTCATTGTCGTCTTACTTCCTCTGGCAGCACTCACTTTACAACTGTTGTCCATCTCCTCATAATGGAAACATTTCTAAGGCTCTTTAAAAATTGTCTGGGAAATGCCCTAAAGATAAGCAGACCGAAGTAAACAAACAAACATATACACGTTTAGAAGGTAATTTAAGATTGTTTCTATCCAGAGACTTAAAGAAATAGAGATTGATGGTATGTTTAAAAGAAAAGCAGTACTTATGTTACCTGGGTGTTTTATCCTGAAGGATCTGAGCCATGCCCCACATTCACCCAAGGCATATATCATGGAATGTGCACTTAAACTTGGTGGGGTCCTGCGATAGTAGTTTGCCAAAAGTATCCCCTTGTTCTGGGCCAGAGGCGGGTTATAGGATGGCCTCTTCTCTCCCATTGGTTTCCCCACTGCAATACCAGATCCCCCCATCAAGACCATTTGGCAGCACAATAGAGGGAGGCATGCCAGCAAAGCTCCCACAGTGTTTATGATGCCAGTTGCTTCCGTGGCATCCGGCGGAGTTTCATCCGCTTTTGTTTGGGATTTTCTTGGAGCTCGTGCTAATTTCTTTAAGGTTGTAAAAAGGATGAGATATTTCCACATCTGCAACTACCAGTGCTTTCTCAGTGGAAAATGAGAAATTGTTTGGTTGCTTCTGTAGGAAGCCAGAGGCACGGGTCTATAGCACTTTACAAAGTGTTCTCACACCTAGTGTTTCGCTGCAATCTTGGCAAGCCTGGGAAGTGCATACCACTTGTGCCAGCAGTTTACAAGGGCTAATAAGTTGACTAGCCCAGGGCAATTTCACTAGTAAGCAGCAGAGTCAGAACTCAAACCCAAGACTTTTTTTTTTTTTTAGTAGAATTTTTTTCTTAGAGCAGTTTAAGGTTCATAGCAAAACTGAACAGAAAGTACAGAAAATTTGCATATACCCCGTCCCTGCAAATGTGCAGTCTTCCTCACTGTCAACATCCCTGGTTGCTCCAGTGTGGTACATTTGTTGCAGCTGATGAAGTACCTTGGCGCATCATTCACTTCATTATCACCCGAAGTCTATAGTCTACATAGTCAAGGCTGTGGCTTTTCCAGTGGTCATGTATGGATGTGAGAGTTGGACTGTGAAAAAAGCTGAGCGCCAAAGAATTGATGCTTTTGAAGTGTGGTGTTGGAGGAGACTCTTGAGAGTCCCTTGGACTGCAAGGAGATCCAACCAGTTCATCCTAAAGGAGATCAGTCCTGGGTGTTCATTGGAAGGACTGATGATGAAGCTGAAACTCCAATACTTTGGCCACCTCCTGCAAAGAGCTGACTCATTGGAAAAGACCCTGATGCTGGCAGGGATTGGGGGCAGGAGGAGAAGGGGACGACAGAGGATGAGATGACTGGATGGCATCACCAACTCCATGGACATGAGTTTGGGTGGACTCTGGGAGTTGGTGATGAACAGGGAGGCCTGGCGTGCTGTGATTCATGGGGTCGCAAAGAGTCAGACACGACTGAGCGACTGAACTGAACAGTTTTGTACATTATTTGGTTTTGACAAATGTATAATGATATGTATCCACCCTTATAGTATCATATAGAATAGTTTCACTGCCTCCCCCCTGAATCCTCCATGTTGTGCCTATTCATTCTTTCCCCTCCCCTAACCCCTGGAAACCACTAATATTTTTCCTATCTCCATAGTTTGTCCTTTTCCATAATGTCATAACTTATATAATATATAGCTTCTCAGATCAGCATCTTTAGCTTAGTAATATGTATTTAAGTTTCCTACATGTCTTTTCATAGTTTGATAGGTTGTTTCTTTCTAGTGCTGAATAATATTCCATTGTTTGTATATACCACAGTTTATTTATCTGCTAAAGTACATCTTGGTTGCTTCCAAGTTTTGGCAATTATGAAATCGGCTGCTGTGAACATTCACATGCAGGTTTTTGCATGGATGTAAATTTCAACTTTGGGTAAATAACTAAAAGTATGATTGCTAGATTATATGTTAAGAGTATGTTGAGTTTTGTAAAAACCTACCAAACTGTCTTCAAAAGTGGCTGTATTATTGTTTTGCATTCTCACGAGGAATGAAAAATAGTCCCTGTTATTCCATATTCTTGTCAGCATTTGATGATGTCAAGATTCCAGATTTTGGTCATTCTAATAGGTGTGTAATGGCATCTCATTGTCGTTTTAATTTGCAGTTCCTAATAGCATATGATATGCACATCTTTTCATATCCCTGCTTGCCATCTGTATATCTTGTTTGGTAAGGTGTCTGTTCAGGTCTTTTGCCCACTGTTAAGCCAGGCTGTTTATTTTCTTATTGTTAAGTTGTGTGTACTTTGTATAATAGTCCTTAGTCAGCTTTGTCTTTTATTAACTCTTTTTTTCCAAAGTGACTTTTCTTCTCATTCTCTTAACATTATCTCTGGGGTGGCAGAAGTTTTCAATTTTAATGAATTCCTACTTATCAATTCCTTCTTTCATGGATTGTGCCTTGGTATTATATCTAAAAAGTCATCACCATCACCAGGATCATATAGGTTTTCTTTGTTATTTTGAGGAGTTTTGTAGTTTTATATTTAAGTCTACGATCCTCTGTTTTTTTTTCTTCTTATTGAAATACAGCCAGTTTACAATGTTATATTAGTTTCTAGTGTACAGCAAAGGTTGTCAGTTATACATACACACACACATATATATGTATTCTTTTTAATATTTTTTCCATTATGGTTTATTACAGAATGTTGAATATAGTTCCTTATGCTACACAGTAGAATCTGTGTTTATCTATTTTATATATAGTAGTTTGTATCTGTTAATCCCAACTTCCTAATTTATCCCTCTCCTAGCCCCTTTCCCCTTTGGTAACCGTACGTTTGTTTCTGTGTTTGTGAGTCTGTTTTTGTTTCGTAGATAAGTTCATTTATATCATATTTTAGATTCTACATATAAGTGATATCATATGGTATTTGTCTTCTCTTTCTGATGCTTCACTTAGTGTGATAATCTCTAGGTCCATCCATGTTGCTACAAATGGCATTATATCATTCTTTTTTATGGCCAAGTAGTACTCCATTATGTATATATACCACATCTTCTTTATCCATTCATCTGTCAATTAATGTTTAGGTTGCTTTTATGTCTTGGTTATTGTAAATAGTGCTCTTTGAACATTGCCAACAAAGGTCCATCTAGTCAAAGCTAGTTGACTGGATTACTAGTTTTTAGTAATTGGATTACTAAATCCAGCTAGTAACTGGATTACTAGATTACTGGTTTTTCCAGTAATCATGTGTGGATGTGAGAGTTGGACTATAAAGAAAGCTGAGCACTGAAGAATTGATGCTTTTGAACTGTGGTGTTGGAGAAGACTCTTGAGAGTCCCTTGGACTGCAAGGAGATCCAACCAGTCCATCCTAAAGGAAATCAGTCCTGAATATTCATTGGCAGGACTGATGCTGAAGCTGAAACTCCAATACTTTGGTGAAGTATTGGAAAAGACCCTGATGCTGGGAAAGATTGAAGGCAGGAGGAGAAGGAGATGACAGAGGATGAGATGGTTGGATGGCATCACCGACTCTATGGACACGAGTTTGAGTAAACTCTGGGAGTTGGTGATGGACAAGGAAGCCTGGCGTGCTGCAGTCCATGGAGTCACAAAGAGTCAGACATGACTGAGAGACTGAACTGAACTGAACACTGGGGTACATGTATCTTTTTGAATTAGAATTTCCTCTGGATATATGTCCAGGACGGGGATTGCTGGATCATATGGCAATTCTGTGTTTAGTTTTTGAGGAACCTCCATACAGTTTTCTGTAGTGGCTACCCCAATTTACATTCCTATGAAGAGTGTAGGAGGGTTCCCTTTACTCCACACCATTTCCAGCATTTGTAAACATGTTAATAGTGGCCATTCTGACTGATTTGAGGTGGTACCTCAATGTAGTTTTGGTTTGCATTTCTGTAATAATTAGTGATGCTGAGCATATTTTCCTGTGCCTATTGGTCATCATTATGTCTTCTTTGGAGAAATGTCCATTTAGGTCTTATGCCCAGTTTTTGATTGGGTGGTTGTTGTCATTGAGTTGTATGAGCTGTTTGTGTATTTTGGAAATTAGCCCCTTGTCAGTCATGTAGTCTGCAAATATTTTCTCCCATTCTGAAGGTTGTTTTTTTTTTAATTTATGGCTTCCTTTACTGTGTTTGGTTAGGTCTCATTTTTTATTTTTGCTTTTATTTCTTTTAGGGTACTGTTCTAAGAAAATGTTTCTATGATTTATGTCAGAGAATGTTTTGCTTATGTTCTCTTCTAGAAGTTTTAGGGCGTCATGTCTTATATTTAAGCCTTTAAGTCATTTTAAGTTTATTTTTTAAGTTTATTTTGTGTGTGGTGTAAGGTTATGTTCTAACTTCATTGATTTACATGTGGCTGTCCAGCTTTCCCAACATCACTTTGAGAAGAGGCGGTCTTTTCTCCATTGTAATTCTTGCCTCCTTTGTCAAAAATTAATTGACCATAGGTGTTTGGGTTTAATTCTGGTTTCTCTCTTCTTTTTTTTTCTTTTTTGCCAGTACCATGCTGTTTCGACTACTGTAGTTTTTGTAGTATTGTCTAAAGTCTGGGAGGCTTGTGCCTTCAGCTTTGATCTTTTTCTTCGGGATTGTTGTGGCAATTCTGAGTCTTTTATGGTTCCATATAAATTTTAGGATTATTCATCCTAGTTTTGAGAAAAATGTTATGGGTCATTTCATAGGGATCACGTTACATCTGTAAATTGCTTTGAGCAGTATGGCCATTTTAACAATGTTAATTCTTCCAATCCAAGAGCATGGGCTATCTTTCCATTTCTTTGAATTATCTTCAGTTTCCTTTATCAGTGTTTTCTAGTTTTCAGCATATAAATCTTTCACCTCCTTGGTCATATTTATTCTTAAGTATTTTATTTTTTGGATATGATTTTAAATTGATTTTTTGTTACTTTCCCTTTCTGATACTTCATTGTTAGTGGAAAGAAATGCAACAGATTTATATATGTTAATCTTGTATTCTGCTACTTGCTTAATTCGTTTATTAGTTCTAGTAGTTTTTGTGTGTAGTCTTTAGGGTTTTCTATATATATTATCATGTCATCTGCATATAACGACAGTTTCATCTCTTCTATTCCAATTTAGAGAATTTTACTTATTTTTGTTGTTTTATTGCTGTGGCTAGGACTTCAAATACTGTGTTGAATAGAAGTGATGAAAATGGGCATTCTTGTTTGTTCCAGATTTTAGCAGAAAGTCTTTCAGTTTTTCACCATTGAGTACTATGTTGGCTGTGGGTTTGTCATAAATAGCTTTTATTATGTTGAGATATGTTCTCTCTGTACTAACTTTGGTAAGAGTTTTTATCATGAATGGATGTTGAATTTTATCAGATGCTTTTGCTGCATCTGTTGAGATGATCATGTAGTTTTGACCTTTTCTTTTGTTGATGTGATGTATCACATTGATTGATTAGTATTTGTTGAACCATCTTTGTGACTCTGGGATGAATCAAACTTGATTGTGGTGTATGATCTTTTTTTTAATGTATTGTTGTGTTTGGTTTGCTAATATTTTGTGGAGAATTTTTGCAACTATATTCATCAAAAATATTGGCCTATAGGATCTTCTGTGGCAGTCTGGTGGTTAAGACTCTGCACATCTAATGTAGGGGGTGCAAATTTGATCACTGCTTAGGGAACTAGGTCCAGCATGCTGGGTGGATAAGAAAAAGATATTGACCAGAAATTTTCTTTTCTGGTGGTGTCTGTCTGGTTTTGGCATCAGTATGTTGGTGGCTTCATAGAATGCCTTTAGGTGTGTTCCCTCCTCTTCAGTCTTCTGGAAGAGTTTGAGAAGGGTTGGTATGATTTCTTCTTTTTATGTTTGGTAGAATTCCCCAGTGAAGCCATTTGGCCCTGGGCTTTTGTTTCCAGGGAGGTTTTTTTGTTTTGTTTTGTTTTTTAATTTTATTAATTATAGATTCTATTTCATTTCCAGTGATTGGTCTGTTCAAATGATCTGTTTCTTCTTGATTCATGTTAGGTGGGCTAGAAACTTGTCCATTTCTTCTAGGTTGCCCAGTTTGTTGGCATGTAACTGTTCATAGTATTCTATTATTGTAATTGTTTTGTATTTTGGTGTTATTGGTTGTTATTTCTCTTCCTTAATTTTTTATTTTGTTTATTTTTGTTTGGGTCCTCTTTCTTTTATTCTTCATGATCTTGGCCAGAAGTTTGTCACTGTTACACCAGCTCTTGGTTTTATTGGTTTTTTCTATTTTTAAAAATCTCTGTTTTAATTTATTTCCTTTCTAACCTCTAAGCTTTCCTTCCTTCTGCTGACTAACTTTTATTTGTTCTTCTTTTTCTAATTCTTTCAGGTTGTAGATCAGTTTATATGCTATTGCTTCTTGTGTTTTGAGGAAGGCCTTGTATCGCTATGAATTTCTAAGAACTGCTTTTGCTGCATCCCATAGATTTTTGTATAGTTGTATTTTCATTGTTGTTTGTCAAAATATTTTAAAATTTCTTCTTTGATTTCATCATTGACCCATTTTTTCTTTTTAGTAGCATGTTGTTTAGTCTTCAAATAATCGTTTTCTCACTTCTTTCTGTGATTGATTTCTAATTTCATGACTTTATAGTCACCATTTAAGTGTGATCTTAGCTGTAGATTTTGTTGGTATTCTTATCAAGTTGAGGAAGTTCTGTTAAATTGCTAGTTTTGCTGGGTTTTTTAGAAATCATGCATGGGTGTTAGATTTTGTCAGATCATTTGTCTGCATATATTGATATGATCATGTGACTTTTCTCTTTTAGTCTGTGCAATAGGTTACATTACCTGATTTTGAAATATTGAGCCAGACTTGCATATCTGGGATAAATCCCACCTGATCATGATAGCATGGAGTACATGGTAGAGGGGCCACACCTCACCTTCCACATCTTGGTGAACAAGACAAGCTTAGTGTAGTTTTTTAAGAGGGTGAGGATTTTTCTAATCATAAAAGTACACTTAAATTTGGTCAGTACATTTGTTTATATAATGCTCTGAACACACCATTGTTTCATAAATACATGCTGTATCAAAAGCTTATTTCTTTGGGAAAGTCCAGGAAGAATAATAATGTAAAAACCAATAAAGGGATTTTTGTTAGGATGGGGATTCCAAATGACAGTCTAGAAAGGGAGGAAAGTAGATTAATTTAAAGAATAGAAAAAAATAATTTATTTTCTAAGTATTAATGTGTTTTGAAAAAATTCACAATGGTAGGTCAACCAGATAGCATTTATTTCTGATCAGACAGCCAAATGAAGCTGCATAGAATAATGTAAAATAATTGAGTATCACATAAAGCTCAGAGTCTCAGGAGACATAATTCTGCAGGCCCACTCCCAAATCTGTTCTCACTAATTTAAGGAGATGATAATGGAGGCCATTCTTCTCAAATATTTCCTGAGTACATATTGGGTGTGTGACATCATGATGCGGCTCTGGGGAGTAGTGCCTAATGGTTAAACAAGGAGACAAACTCCCAGATTCCTAAAAGTTTAATCTGAGAGGAGACATGGAAACAGGTATGCACGGTAGGAGGGATTAAGAATGGAGTCAACTGTGACCCTGATTGAAAGTGTTAACACTTTGTCTTATTTTGGTCACAAGTCACATTGATCTGGTATAAAGGGAGAGGGGAGATACCTCTCAGATGGCTAGGAAAACTAGGGGCTCAGGTTCCTAGCTGGGTTTAAAGACTTCTTAGATTCCATTCACCCACAAAATGATAATATAAACACTGGTGAATGCCACTGCCCACCCACCTCCACCCCAAATGTGGGCTTTGTGAGCATGTAATTCTCAGCACAGGCATAGTTCTCAGCCCTTCCCCAGTTCCTGGTTTACTTTAAGCCCAAGCTTATTTCTCCAGCTGTGCTTTTAGACCTTTCAGGGCAGGTAGATTCCCTTAAACTTGATCAACTACACTCCCCACTTTCCAAGTCCATTAGAAACATACTCCAACCCACATACTTAGTAGGCTCTTCTCTTCAGGGGAAAAAAAAATTTTTTTTTTTTTTTTTTTTGTTTAAGCATTTCAAGTTGTGGCCTGTAGCATTTATCTAGGAGACAATGCCTGACACAATTAACAGTTTTGAAACTACCATTTTAATATCAGATTCATTTCAAGTTCTCCCCTGTCCCACTTTTTTTTTTAAAGCTAAAAAGTGTTTCTGGAAAAATCAAAATGCATATTAACTTTACAGCATCTGGTCTAATTCAATATTCTCAATTTGCCTTTTGAATTTTAATTTAGATTCACATGACCAAAAATGGTTTCCAGCCATGCCTTCAAGTACTGACTTTACTATATACATTGTCACAGACTGTGCTCACATAAAGTAATGAGAGAGCTAGGTGCAGAACATATTCATTCTATATGTAAATTGCCCCGCACTGGAAACTCAAACCTGTATCCCAGAATGCACTTGGATACACAGAAGCTTCAAAGGGAACTGTTTCCCTGAAGGGAATTGGTAAAATTGGAGTTGGGTGAACCTCAAAGGAGTCTCGATTTGCAAACATTGCTTATGTTTGGATTGGGAATTGAATTTGGCTCCAGTGGTTGGCATCCCTACACTGTGCTGTGAACTACCCCAGCCACAGAGAAGGGGGAGGAAGAGGAGTAGAATTTCCAAAAAACACACAATAGTGCAATGTTGATGCAATTAAGAAAATTAGAAAATGAAGTTTAAATTGAAAAAGTCCGTCTTTATCTTTTGCTTCCTTTGTGATATCCTTTTAGCTCCATATCCTCTGTCTTCTTTGATCTCATTTGCCTTCTACTTTTCCTTCCCTTTCTTTTTCTTGTAAGATTGCTATTCAAGCCTATTCCTCTCTTTCTTCCAGAGTTTGCCTCAAGGGCTTGAGTTATGAATTTCAGAGCTTAAAAAGTTCTGGCAGGTTGCAAAAGAGTATGTTCAGTGTGAGCTAAATTTTGAAAAGGGAAACTATGCATTTATTTATGTGCATGTATGTATGTGCACAGACAAGATTAGAAGCGTACTTAAATTTTTCTACAGTGTTTTTCTTCTGGACCATGTGTGGTTTTCACCTCCTTCTTCCTCTTCTGCTCCTCCTTCTCCTCCTTCTTTTTTTGTATTCTTTGTACTATAATGGATTTTCTCACTTTTCTGCAAAGAGCACTTCCTCTATAACAAATGTCATATATATAAAGAGCTGGTGATTTGCCATGTTCTTGTTGTCAGTGTTTAGCAATGTTATATGCTTTTCTGCATCTTTTTGTTTTTTATTTTTGCTGTTAGTTTGAGTAAAGTTCTTGTTTTGTGCCTATTGCATTTTAGTTTTAAAGGATGTTTTGCTTTGCCTTCATTTAAAACAGCTATTGGAGGGAGTTTCAAAAGGGAGGGGATATATGTATACCTATGGCTGATTCATGTTGAGGTTTGACAAAAAACAGCAAAATTCCATAAAGCAATTATCCTTTAATAAAAAGTAAATTAATTTTAAAAAATCAGGACAAAAAACCCAGTTATTTAATTTGTGTGATTGAATAAGTATATCCTCACTTTAGACACTGGATCAGTTTCTGAGATGCTGTGGATAAATAAAGGTTTAACAAATAAATAATATCTAGAAGGATTTAGAGAAATATGCTTTTCTTACAAAACAATCAAAAATCAATTCTTTTGGAAAAGGAATTCGTGTCACAAAATTTTCCTTCTGGATATTGTCACCAGCCAGTTTTTCATTATAACATAAATAGTAATATGGCTCAAGGAAATTAAAAAAAAAATCATATCAGAAATATGTAAAAATCACATATTTTGTCAAGGAAATGGATTATTAACTATCTTTGCATACATAATATGTGTCCATATATACACATAAAGAAACACTGACTCAGACCTTTTCAGTTTTCTTAAATGCATAATCTTCAGTGAAACACTGTTTTCATGGACCATGACATAAAGCAAAGCTTCTTTAATTCTCATCAAGAATCTGAAAGGAAGAGCAGTCTTGATTGGTAAAAGTCTACATTATGGAATATGTCTAGAAAGATGGGAGTTTGATTGCCTAAAAAAGATGGGAGTAAATGGCCCATTTACTGTAACTAGCCAAAGGGTTTTCAAGGAGAGATGCCATAAATTCTGCATACTGAGGCTTAACTTATCATGCATTCTAGTATCATGGTTGAAAGCATGAGCTCTCTTGCCAAACACTCTGGATTCAATCATAGCACAGCCTCTTACTAGGCCTGAGACTTGGGGCTATAAAATATCTTCTTTGTACTTCATTTGTAAAACAAAGAAAATAATAGTACTTACTTCAAACAGTTGCCGTGAGAATTTAGTTAGAAAATATATGCATGCTGTTAGAACAGGGCCTTGCCATAGCTAGTTAGCTATAAGTAGCAATTATTATTTCAATGAGGCAGTATGATACATGAAGACAGATATAGGAGTGGTGGCATTATGTAATGGTTAAGATGGTAGGTTCAGACCACGTGGTCTTCGAAATTCATTTATCTATTTGCTGAGCAACCTTGGCCAAGTTCCTTAACCATTCTTCGCTTCAGTTCCCTCACAAGTAGAAGTGTACTAATTGTAATACCTACCTCACAGAAAGACGCAAAGGTTATTGTGAAGGATTAACATTTATAAGTCACTTAGAAACATATGTGGCACATAGCATTTGGTAAATACTGCTATTATTTTTACTGGTTATTTGACTCTGTTGTAGCACTCACTTTTCTAGTCTGCTTTTCTATGAATAAAATGGGAATAATAACTCTCAGGATGCTCAAACGCCTTCCTAAATTACTTTATAGCTCAGAGGACTGATTTTTAAATATTCTCTCTCATCTCCAAAGTCACCCCTTCTATACCCTACATTGTGGAGTTGGGACAGGGAGCATTAGGAATCTGAGTTTGGTTTCCATGGGCTTCTGCATTTCAGTATTTCCAGACTCTTCCATTGTTCCCTGAGCCTGAGGAGTGAAAGTTGCTTCTTGAAATTGTTTCATGGCGTGCTGCAGTCCATAGGGTCACAAAGAGTTGGACACGAGAGTGACTGAACTGAACTGAACTGATACCTTTGAGTCCTCTTCCTACTTGTTCTGTTACCTAGTTAACCACTTTACGCCTGTTTAGCAATCTTTTCTGTTGAATTATCTCTGCTCAAATAACTGGTGTGGTTTCTGGCTCCTGACTGGATCCTGACAGGCAACTTGGGAAATCTCAGACTCACTCAGGAAGCAGAACACCTGGAGGCTATGGTATTTGAAGGAAAACCTTATGACAGACTGACATTCTGTATACACTGAGAGAAGACATCATTTTCTCCTCAGCTGCTATTAATATTATCTTAGCTTATTACCAAAAATCAATAATAGGCCAAAGATCTAATTTACATTCATGGCAGAAAAAGAACAGAAAATTGTGAAACTTCTACTATTTTTTTCCCCTTGAGCATAGAGTTTTTGGCTAGAATTTAATTTCATCAGTGAATCCCTTTGATTCAGCTCACAGGAAATCAGCCTATCTCACTTGAGAAGTTAGGACTCATTATCTGTCCTATTTACGCTTCTTTTTTAAGGGAT
Source organism: Odocoileus virginianus (assembly GCF_023699985.2). Taxonomy (NCBI): domain Eukaryota; kingdom Metazoa; phylum Chordata; class Mammalia; order Artiodactyla; family Cervidae; genus Odocoileus; species Odocoileus virginianus. The sequence continues at coordinate 14,028,108 of NC_069704.1, forward strand.
CTTAATTCCCACCACCTCCCCCAACGCATGTGCGCGGACACACACACACACACACACACACACACTGGAATGATAAACTACAATCCAAGTGCACTTACTATGAACGTCCATTGGTGAAGTTTAAATTTAAAGGAACCTGCTGTATTCTAAGTCATTTTTGGAAAACAAGGCGACTTGGAGAGAGGCAGGAGTGTACTGTGACTAATGTGGAACTGAATTCAAACCTTGTTTTCCGGCTGAGTCTTTTTAATTGCGGCAAATGGTGACTTCCTGTTTTTTTCCAGGGCAAGGACATGGCTAATGAATAAGGCCCCATGAGCATACTTGGACATCAAATGACTCTTACAAAAGAGCATTTTGATGATTTAAGTGTAAATAAATTAGAAACATACTGCAGTATTTGATGTCTTTTAAAGTCCCTATGAGGTTAAAAACCGAGAGCCAGTGAAGGACAAGAGAAAACGAGAAACTTAGTGACATGAACTATTTTGAAGTACTCTTGGATTCGATAAGTCCCTAAATAAGGCTGATTTGCATATTCTTATTTGATAATGAAAGTGTCTTCACTAATCCTGACAATCAGAGTAATGCAAGTAACAATTATAGTTGGAATCTGTTTCAGCAAATGAGCATGTATTTTTTTATAAGGAAATGATCATATGCTAATACATTCTAAGTCATAGGTAATGTTTCCTGCATTTGCTAAAGGAAGTATTTTGTGAGAAAAACGAAAGCATTTTTCTGTTGTGTGAGGAGTTGGGGGTGGGGGACGAAAGAGGGAGAGAAAAAAGAAGAGATTATATTTGCTGGATTGTGAAAGTTTTTTTGATAGTGGAAGCCTTGGTTTCATTTGGTTTGTTTCTAAGTTAAAACAAAATAAATTATGAACACTTCCTGCTACATTTGTTAACATTGACGTCAGAACTTCTCATTCTATTAAGCCTTCTTCACTGATTTCATAGAGATAATAAAAGCAAGTTTCTTATTCTTTTCTCCAAAAATCTTGGCACTAAACTGAATGCAGCACTAACCTGAAGGTGGAGAATTAAGGAACTGTATTTTCACAATACCTGAAGTAGGTTTATGACAATGAGCTATGCCCTTCCCCTTTTGGGACCCTAGTAACATCTTCTGTAAAATGACAGCCTGGGAGTTGTTGAACTTTCTTGACTCTTGACCTGGGGCAGCTGGGAAATGAAACATTTTACACTGAGAATTTAACACTCTTTACTTAATCCCTAATCTCCGTTCCTCTTCATGCATGGACTTTATTAACGTAATCATATAATCAATAGCTTTGCCTCATATTTGTTAATTTTAATACTTAAAAAAATAATTGTTTTGTTTCCTAATCATATTTACAACCTTTTAACTGAGCTCTATGTTTACTACATTTCAGTGGTTAGCTGCTGCTGCTGCTAAGTCGCTTCAGTCGTGTCCGACTCTGTGCTACCCCATGGATAGTAGCCCACCAGGCTCCCCCGTCCCTGGGAATCCCCAGGCAAGAACACTGGAGTGGGCTGCCATTTCCTTCTCCAATGCATGAAAGTGAAAAGTGAAAGTCGCTCAGTCATGTCCGACTCTTTGCCACCCCATGGACTGCAGCTACCAGGCTCCTCCGTCCATGGGATTTTCCAGGCAAGAGCACTGGAGTGGGGTGCCATTGCCTTCTCTGGTCAGTAGTTGGAACTGAACCTTTTATACCCTGACTTCTTCATTCTTGAGTTTTATCTTTCTATAGACTGGTGTATATCTCCAAAAATATTTTTTAAATATATATTTTCTGAGAACTTACAAATCTGAGAATATCTGTCTCTTGCATTCATGTATGAATGACATTTGGATTTGGTATAAAATTCTTAGTCTCTCAGCTTTTGCCTTCTCAGTACCCTGTTGCCATGGCTCTATTATTTTTTGTTATCCTCTTTCATCTTATTCTTTTCTCATTTTACTTCATCCTGTTCTCTCTCTATAGCTTCTCCCTCCTTTACCCTCCACACCCAACTCTTACCTCATCTCAAAACTACCACGTCTTTTTTCTTTATAGTACAGAAGATACCAAATAGCTTTCTAAAATTTTCTTCTGGTTCCTGTCATACATTTTTCTAAGGAAGTAACTTATTCTCTGAATTGCATGGTTAATATTCTTTTTCTGGTTGTCCTGTAGAGTTTTTCAGCTGTTTTCCCTTGAAAGTCTCCTCCTAACAAAAGCTCCACACAGATGTGACTTTTAACAAGAGAAGCTCTGTCAGGTCAGGGTGGAGTGTTCTCCTCTCTTACCACGTGGCCATTTGACACTTAGAACTGGTGGAAGCCTTGATGACATTCTGGAGTCCAGCATGCATTGCTCTTTGCCTCTTCCTCCTGCCTACAGGTCCCACTGTCTTCAGGTGGGTGCCTCACCTCCCGGGTGTACCGTGCCGCCCTCTCGCATGTCCTGACTTGTGATTACTTAGAATTTTAGTCCTTAAACAGGTACAATAGGTACAGCATTTTTGGTTACCTCAAAAAGCAATGCCCATGCCACAGAGTGGGATTTCCAAGTTTTTCTGGTTGGGTTTTTCCAAGTTTTTCTGTCAGGCTTAATTTTCAGTGTTGATGGAGGTTTTCCTCTGACTTCATGTACATTTTAATGGCAGCAGCTCCCGCCGGGGCTGCTAGCCAGATGCTATTGTAAAGTAGAAATAAAATTACTGGGCCAAAGAGTCTGTTCACTTAAAACTCTGTATATAGAGCTGAATAGCATTCCAAAGACTTGGTACTGATCTACTCTTCTGTCAGCCAGGAACTTTTTCCCAAGCTCTTGGATCTCTGTTATTGATGTCTCATAGAAACGATTCCTTCAGCCAAGCATTTTTATTATCATCTGTCTATGCCCATAGTCAGTCATGTTTGATATTTGTATCTTTAAAGCATCCAACTGACAAACTTGTATTTTTTGTTGTTGTTGTTAAGTATAGCATCAGTGTGCTTTATGTAGCAAAAGGCCAGTGTTTGTTATCAGGAGTTCAAGCCTGGGTTTTCCCACTTACCTGCTGTGTGATCAGGACAAGTTGTTCAAGTTCTCTGGGCTTCATTTGCAAAGTGTTTACTAGTTACGGCTGGCACTTGAATTGAGGGCTGGGTAGTTCAGTTCAGCTCAGTCGCTCAGTTGTGTCCAACTCTTTGTGATCACATGGACTGCAGCACGCTAGGCCTCCCTGTCCATCACCAACTCCCAGAGTTTACTCAAACTCATGTCCATCGAGTTGGTGATGCCCTCCAACCATCTCATCCTCTGTTGGCCCCTTCTCCTCCTGCCCTCAATCCTTCCTAGCATCAGGGTCTTTTCACATGAGTCGGTTCTTTGAATCAGGTGGACAAATACTGGAGTTTCAGCTTCAGCATCAGTCCTTCCAATGAACACCCAGGACTGATCTCCTTTGGGATGGACTGGTTGGATTTCCTTGCAGTCCAAGGGACTCTCAAGAGTCTTTTCCAACACCACAGTTCAAAAGCATCAGTTCTTCGGTGCTCATGTTTCTTTATAGTCCAACTCTCATATCCATACATGACTGCTGGAAAAACTAGCTTTGACTGGATGGACCTTTGTTGGCAAAGTAACGTCTCTGCTTTTTAATATGCTGTCTAGGTTGGTCATAAATTTTCTTCCAAGGAGCAAGTGTCTTTTAATTTCATGGCTGCAGTCACCATCTGCAGTGATTTTGGAGCCCCCCAAAATAAAGTCTGTCACTGTTTCCACTGTTTCCCCATCTATTTCCCATGAAGTGATGGGACCGGATGCCATGATCTTAGTTTTCTGAATGCTGAGCTTTAAGCCAACTTTTTCACTCTCCTCTTTCACTTTCATCAAGAGGCTCTTTAGTTCTTCTTCACTTTCTGCCATAAGGGTGGTGTCATCTGAGGTTATTGATATTTCTCCCAGCAATCTTCATTCCAGCTTGTGCTTCCTGCAGCCCAGTGTTTCTCCTCCAGCCCACCGTTTCTTATGATGTACTCTGCATATAAGGGCTGGGTAAGTGCTTTGTAAATATAAATTCTGTAGGAATGTTGACAGAGTTATTGAGTTAGTGGGTTCTCCAGATGGAAAAGTATCACTTCGGTTTAGAAATCTGGTGTTTCTAAACTCAGACAGACTTGGTCTGACTCGAGATTTCTAAACTCAGTGAGACTTGGTCTCCTCATCTGTACAAATGAGTCAGTTCTTTGCATCATGTGGCAAAAGTATTGGAGTTTCCGCTTCAGCATCACTCCTTCCAATGAATATTCAGGACTGATCTCCTTTAGGATGGACTGGTTGGATCTCCTTGCAGTCCAAGAGACTCTCAAGAGTCTTCTCCAACACCACAGTTCAAAAGCAACAAAGGTTAATCATTGTTAGAATTGTTGCCTTCCGTGGCCAGATCCAGTGTAGGTCACCCATGTGTGCATGTGTCTGCAGGGGCACAATCTCAGTAAAACGTGCGCGTGCTTGCTCAGTTGCTTCAGTTGTGTCTGACTCTTTGAGACCCCATGGACCGGGCAGGCTCTTCTGTCCATGGGATTCTCCAGGCAAGGATACTGGAGTGGATTGCTCTGCCCTCCATGAGGGGATCTTCCCCACCAGGGATTGAACCCTTGTCTCTTATGTCCCCTGCATTGGCAGGCAGGTTCTCTACCACTAGTGCCACCTGGGAAGACCTAGTAAAATGAAGTGCAGCAATTCCATACGTCTGTTTATTTTCTCTCCTAGACTATGATTCTATTCTCCTAACCTGTGACTGTGTTCTGAAACACTGATTTAGTTCCTTTTTTTATTCTTTCTTCATCTTTTTTATTTTTTCCTTTTGTTTTATTTCACAAAAACCTGATGGATAGTTGCAACAGCTTATTTGCGTAGGAATTTCGTTTGTTTTCCTCATCTCACCCTCACAAACAGTTAAGACAAAACAAAAAGGTCCCAAGGAAAAGACAAAACTTCCCAATCCTTTTCTTCTACCCAACATTCCAAATAATTCTTAAAAAAATTATGCCAAATAAATATTTATGTTGGGTTATTTTTTTTTTATTCTTTTGTTATATGATTACAGCAAGAATACTTTTTGCTCATTGATTTTACCTGATTCTACTTCTCAGGTCCATAATAGTGTGGTATGTTGAATGAAAATGGTATATAAGATTTGGGAAGGATTGAAAAATGTACAGTATGAAACATGTCTTAGCAGAGGCCCCGGCACACAGAGCGAGCTCACCCTGGTATGCTGCATTGTTTGGCTTGTAGTGATGAATAGAGCGTAGGTGAGCACCCACTTTGGGTCTTTCAGCAGTAACTAACTTGTCACTTGTTAATAGTAGCATCTGGGGGTCAGCTGAGGCCTTTGTTGTGATAGCATCTCAGTCCAAATTCTCCTTCTGCCCAGCATGACTTTCTTCACTGCCCCAGTAGGTGCTAAGCTTCTGGCATAATCCACTAATCTCCCTGCATGCAAATCTGTGCTCTGAACCAGCTTCCCATGGAACCCAACCTGCAACACAACACCCACCGCGTGGACTTTCTGTTGATTCCAGGATGAAGTTCAAAATTTTTAGCATGTTTTCAAAGCCCCCTCCCAGTCTAATCCTGAATCCTCACTGAGAAAATGTTTCCCCTGAACTTCAGCCACAGGCCATGTCTCCCCCTGCCCATGACAAATGACACTCTGTCCAGCTTCTTTGCTTTCTTCGTACTTTTCTTCTTCGGCCAATGGCTGTTGATCTTGTATCTACTGGATAAATTCTAATTGAAATCTCACTTTTGAAGTTCAGTTTCTTCCATTGTTCTTCTAGAGTGTCTCATGCTTGCTTTAGCTACCACACTTAACCTCAGGTGATGAAGTCAGAAAACCTGACCTTGACCCACCAGTGACCCATCCATCCTACTGCACAAGCCCAATATACTGCCCAGGGAATCTGTTATTTGCATATCCATCCTTATGCCCTTGCCCTAGTCTTAGCCAATCCTTCCAGCTCTAATCAGGAATTTGTCCCTGGCTTTTTGTCTTTGCTTGATCCTGAGAATTTCTTTTACCGCCAATTTGATACCTGAATTTCATCCAGTCACAGCAACTGCTCAGGTCCTTTTCAGGAGCTTTCGGTTTCTTCCTGTCTTCTCAGTACTTATGACTTCTCTTTCCCACTTCCAGCTGTCCCATTCTGTCTCTGTATTGACAGTTGGAATAAACCCATTATAATCCTGCCTCTCAGATTGGGAACAGGGAATATTTTTAATGTCTTTATTTCCACAGAATTGTGAACTCCCTGAGTGAAAGGAAGTTGATGTATCTTTGTGTATCCATTTCCTAACTCAGAGCTTGCCCTGAGCAGGTGCCAGGATGACGTGTTTATGAGGGGAAGGATCATCAGATCATGGAGGCTCTTCATCAGCTGTGCTAAAGCGAGAACCTAACACAAAGACATTTATGGTGCTCACATAAGTGAATCGTTTGGAATCTGATACACCCTCAAAGAGGTGGGCAAGTACAGCAAAACTCCATCATTACGGTGCGGGGACATTTGGGGGCAAAGAAGAACCTCCCACATTCCAGACACTGGGCTGAATGCTATGATGATTTAAAAGTACAACCTATGAGGGTTATATGCCTAGTATGCTCACCATCTTAGAGGGTAGAAGAAATACCTATGAAAGAGATTAGAAAGCAAACTATTTCAAGAGAAGGCTACTGATCATAGAACCTGGGAGCTGGGAGGAAGGAAAGAAGATAGGGGTCTGGGAGGAGGTGGGATCAGAATTGAATTTTAGTGCATCACCAGCCTCACTACAATGTGCTTCTCCAAGGCAAAATATGTGTCATATATATTTACAGTTACAGTGTCTCCTTGCACACTTCCAGCTAATTCTCTTATGAAGAATCTGGCACATATTTGGGTTATCATGAATATTGGATGCACGTTCATTGAAAGGCTAGAGAATCAAGCTCAGAGAACGGATGGGAACCCTGGAGAACTGGAAACAGCCTTGGGCACAGTCTCCTTTGACCTCCCCTTTTGACAAAAGTCCTGGACACTTTTGTTCTTTGTCTCTGGGTTATCAATGTTCCTCCTTCCTTTGTGAATAATTTCCCAAGTTGTCCTCCATCTTTGCATCACTCCCCTGGGATCATCCAGAGTTCCAGAGGTAGACATCCCTATTTTTGGATCGACTAGGCCAAGATTAGTCACAGGCTGCTGTCCCAGCATACGGGGCAGGCAGAGGAGAAGAGGTGTTGGTTCCGTAGTGTGGAAATCAGTTCCCTGTTCCTGCAGTGATTCCCTTTTCTACCCTCTTTTGCTCTATAGGAAGGGCATACAGATGCTGCTTAGTGAATGATGATATATGTTCAACCAGGAATGATGAGTTATGAACTTAGGCTTTTGGACAAACAAGTAAATTTTCTCATTCTGCCAGTTGACCGTGGGCTGCACCCACCGAAAATGTGTAGAAGTGGGTAATTAGACTCTCCCATCTTCACCAGGGCTCTGACAGTTGGCAGTATTTAACTACTCTTAAAAGAATGATCCATGAAACTTGTCTGGATCTTTTTCAGATATGAAAACTAAATCCAGCTTTCTCCTGTTTGCCTGAACACCTGTGATGTGTATTGTACAACCACAGAGATACCTTTGTAGTAGGAGAAGGTTTCCACAAGGGAGAAACACACACATGGGAAACAAGTGAAATAGGCAACGTTGAGTGGGCAAGACAGTTGAATTTGGCTTCATGACCACCCTACACCTCCTGAATCATTGGAAGAGTCAGCTTCTAGTGGTAACAGACCTGGGAAGCTGGTTATATCAGCCATATAATGTGCCTTTTGTGTGGGATTAAACATTTTTTTCATGTTAATGCTTATGCCATGTTTTCTTTGGAATTCAGACTTAGCCTCATGTCTCAGGTGAAGCAGCCATTTTCAAAGATCTGGAAATGTATTATTTTTCTGGAAGCTAATCAGTTTGTGCAAAGATTAATTAATGAACACATCACCAATTTCAAATTGTTCTAATTATGAGTATCTTGAACAAGGACTATATTTTTATTAATTTTGCATACTGGTTCAGATAGTAAGGTTGGCTTATTTTGTAGTCACATTAGTATAGAGTCCCACTATTCATATCTTATGGACATCTATTTACTTCTCATGATGAAGCTCTGAGGCAGATGAAGTGCTATCCTATTTTACAGTGAAAAAGCTAAGGCTCATAGAAGCTGAAGCATTTGGTAAGGTCGTTTAGTTAATTAGGGACAGGTTTGGTCTACAGTACATCCTGGATTTCTTATCTTCAGGTCCACTGCTTTTATAACTAACATAATAAAGCCAAAATGAAGGAACTGGCCAAGAAATGTCATTATATATTTACAACTTAGTGATACCTTTTAACAAAAGATGTTTTCTTGATTGATCTTTTCGATAGTTATGAAACACATAGACTGGTGTATTTTGACAGAAATGTTACTGGATAGCTTTACTTCTCTTTGATGCGTAATGGAATTGGTCACATCAAAGAGTTTTCATAATCACTGGGATGTCGTGAGAAGGAACCTGGCTTTATCTTGTTCTGCTTTGGAGGAAGCAGAGAAATGTTGGTGATCCTAGCCCCAGGGATGTGAAATGAGTTTGGGAGGCCCTAAACCACAGACTTTGCCTGTACTAAAGTATGAAATTGCACAGTTAATAATGAAATCATATAGACACCTTGTTAATGTAGGTCACTTGACATGAAATGAATAATCCCACGAGGTTATTCTATTGCTCTTGAGAAGATAAGAAATGTTAATCCCTGGGGTTAATTAAGCTATGGGTTGGTAATAAATACAATTATACACTGTATTATGATCAAGATAGGTAACAAATATTTAACAATTGCTTGTAACATCTTTTAAATTAGTTCTTAAAATTAAATATTAAATAAAATACACAGTGCATATATGCATGCAGTCATTACCTATGAACATGAAAACTATGTAGAACTGAACTTAGAAGAAATATTCCTAAATGTTTTATGTAAAGAGAAACCTTACTTTGTGTAGAAATATTCAAATTATTACAGAAATATGAGTGCCTACTTTCTTTCTTTAAAATTTCATCTATTTTTCTTAATAGTTATCAAAAATATAAGTAGGTTTTCATTGTTGTTCATTTGCTAAATCATGTTTGACTCTTTGTGACCTCACGAACTGCAGCATGCCAGGCTTTTCTGTCCTTGGTTATCTCCCAGGGTTTGCTCAGACTTATGTCCATTGAGTCAGTGATGCTATCTAACCATCTCATCCTCTATTTCCCCCTTCTCTTCTTGCCCTCAATCTTTCCCAGCATCAGGGTCTTCTCCAGTGAGTTGGCTCTTAGCATCAGGTGGCCAAAATAGTGGGGCTTCAGTTTTAGCATCAGTCCTTCCAATAAATATTCAGGGTTGAATTCCTTTAGGATTGACTACTAGGATAGGTTTTCATAGGTACACAGAAAAATGATGTACTAATCCTAATTTACTGTTGGTCAACTACTTGAACCTTTGTTCATGGCCTTTTTGTGGTTCACTAGGATCATTTCTTGGTTTAAAACTTCATGACTATCCTTCCAAAAACAAATATTCATGGATTCAGTCAAGTCATGATATATTCCTATTAGATTCATGGATTAGTCAAGTACAATTGCTCATCTGAATGGTTTGGTTTTTATTCCCTGCCTGGGTTCTCCAGGTTTCCATATAACACAGATTCAGTAAGACTGATTCACCCAGTAACACTTTTTCTTGGGTGTTCAAGGAACACAAAAAAGAGGCTAAAGTGACAGTATCGGCATGATTATGAAACACAAAACAATAACATGGTTCACATTTCAGTTCTTAAGATAAATCAGTTGTTAGTAATTGCTTAGAGTGGCTCAGGAGTAAAGAGTCCACCTCCAGTGCAGGAGACGAAGGTTCAAACCCTGGGTCGGGAAGATCCCCTGGTGAAGGAAAGAACCCACTCTGGTGTTCTTGCCTGGGAAATCCCATGGACAGAGGGGCCTAGTGGGCTATGTTCATGGGGCCACATACAGTCAGACATGACTTAGTGACTAAATAACAACAACAAACAACAACAATTGCATAAAATACAGACTTTGCTGCTAGCTCTTCAGTCCACAAATCACTGTGTAAATAACAGATACGTGTGATCAGCAGCCTATCACATCACTTCTTTCAAGGCTTGTGGTGATTAGACACCCATATATCTGTTACTTAGTTCACACATAGAAAGCAGAGTGTGCAGTTGTGCTCTTTCCTCATCTCCCATTGATAAAATCACACACATACTATCATAAGAATACTTATGAAAATACAGGGCCATACATAAATACTCAGTAGCATTGGCAGTTAAGGGTATCCATCTTCAATATACATGGATGGCTTTGGGAAAGAAATAGTCTGGATTCATGTCTAGAAATAGAACAACTCCACATGTCAGAAATGAATTAGAAAAGAAAGTTTACATCCACCTCAGCTGTTTACCTCAGACCTGGAGACAGTCTCAGATTGGAAGATCTCACAGTTACCCTCAGATTTTGAGAGAGTTAACTTTTGACGTGGCCACAATTGTGTCCTATTCTCTACCTTGCTACTCACTGAGGGAATCGCTGTAGCTGGTCAACTGTTCTTCATCTGTGCTACAAACACAACCCTGAGGTAAGTTGTATTGATCTTTTTAAATTTAGTGAAGTGTTAGAACAAAGCTTGTGAACAATGACGTGCTTTTAAAATATTTTCATTTTCTTGTTTATTTTCAAACTTTTAAATCTCTAGAAGACTAATAGGAATATATTTTGAAGGTAAAAGCATTATTATTTATTTCCCCTCAGTGCTGTTATAAAACCTGTTACATAAGCAACTGAAACAATAGTATAATAAATATCCATATATTCTTTATTTAGATTCAACAATTATTAATGTGTTGCTCTATTTACTCTCTCTCTATTTGTGTCTCTCTTTCTCACTCCATAAAATTTCCGGCACCCTTTGGAAGTACATTGTAAACATCATGGCACTTCATCTTGAAATATTCAGCAAACATCTCCTAAATATAAGGACAATCTGCTGCATACTTATTATGAATCATAAGAAAATTAGCAATAATTTCATGTCATCTAATACTCAGGCCAGATTTAAATTTTCCCAGTTGTCTCAAATAACTTCTTTTTGGAGCTTTAAAAATTGTTTTTGGAAATAGGATCCAATCTAGGATCATATAGTGCCTTTGGTTGTTATCTGTCTTAGACCCTTTAATCTGAAATAATCACAACCCATTTTAGCATTCTTGCCTTGAGAACCCTATGAATGGCATGAAAAGGCAAAAAGATAGGACACCGAAAGATGAACTCCCCAGGTCAGTAGGTGCCCAATATGCTACTGGAGATCAGTGGAGCAATAACTGCAAAAAGAATGAAGGGATGGAGCCAAAGTAAAAACACCACCCAGTTGTGGATGTGATTGGTGACAGAGGCAAATTCCGATGCTGTAAAAAGCAATACTGCATAGAAACCTGGAATGTTAGGTCCATGAATCAAGACAAATTGGAAGTTGTCAAACAGGAGATGGCAAGAGTGAATGTCAACATTTTAGGAATCAGCGAACTAAAATGGACTGGAATGCATGAACTTAACTCCAGTGACCGTTATATCTACTACTGTGGGCAAGAATTCCTTAGAAGAAATGGAGTAGCCATTATAGTCAACAGAAGAGCCCAAAATGCAGTACTTGGATGCAATCTAAAAAAGACAGAATGATCGCTTTCGTTTCCGAGGCAAACCATTCAATATCACGGTAATCCAAGTCTATGCCCTGACCAGTAATGCTAAAGAAGCTGAAGTTGAACAGTTCTATGAAGACCTACAAAACCTTCTAGAACTAACACTCAAAAAAGATAACCTTTTCATTATAGGGGACTGGAATGCAAAAATAGGAAGTTAAGAAATACCTGGAGTAACAGGCAAATTTGGCCTTGGAGTACAGAATGAAGCAGGGCAAAGGCTAATAGAATTTTGCCAAAAGAACACACTGGTCATAGCAAACACCCTCTTCCAACAACACAAGAGAAGACTCTACACATGGACATCACCATATGATCAATACCAAAATCAGACTGATTATATTCTTTGCAGCCAAAAATGGAGAAGAACTATACAGTCAGCAAAAACAAAACCAGCAGCTGACAGTGGCTCAGATCATTAACTCCTTATTGCCAAATTCAGACTTAAATTGAGGAAAGTAGGGAAAACCACTAGACCATTCAGGTATGACCTAAATCAAATCCCTTTTGATTATACAGTGGAAGTGAATAATAGATTCAAGGAATTAGATCTGATAGACAGAGTGCCTGATGAACTATGGATGGAGGTTTGTGACATTGTATAGGAAACAAGGATCAAGACCATCCCTAAGAAAATGAAATGCAAAAAGGCAAAATGGCTGTCTGAGGAGGCTGACAAATAGCTGTGAAAAGAAGAAGAGAAAAGCAAAGATATACCCTTTTGAATGCAGAGCTCCAAAGAACAGCAAGGAGAGATAAGAAAGCCTGAGCTCAGTCGTTCAGTCATGTCCGACTCTTTGAGACCCCATGGATTGCAGAATGCCAGGCCTCCCTGTCCATCACCAACTCCTGGAGTTTATTCAAACTCATGTCCATTGAATCGATGATGCCCTCCAACCATCTCATCCTCTGTTGTCCCTTCTCCTCCTGCCCTCAATCTTTCCCAGCATCAGGGTCTCTTCAAATGAGCCAGCTCTTCGCATCAGGTGGCCAAAGTATTGGAGTTTCAGCTTCAACATCAGTCCTTCCAATGAACACCCAGGACAGATCTCCTTTAGGATGGACTGGTTGAATCTCCTTGCAGTCCAAGGGACTCTCAAGAGTCTTCTCCAACACCACAGTTCAAAAGCATCAATTGTTTGGCGCTCAGCTTTCTTACAGTCCAACTCTCACATCCATACACGACCACTGGAAAAACCATCGCTTTGACTAGACGGACCTTTGTTGGCACAGTAATGTCTCTGCTTTTTAATATGCTGTCTAGGTTGGTCATAACTTTCCTTCTGAAGAGCAAGCATCTTTTAATTTCTGCAGCTTGGCTGCCATCACCATCTGCAGTGATTTTGGAGCCCCCCAAAATAAAGCCTGTCACTGTTTCCATTGTTGCCCCATCTATTTGCCATGAAGTGATGGGACCAGATGCCATGATCTTAGTTTTCTGATCTACATACTTCAGTGTTTATTTGCTAAATACAAGGGCATTCTTCTACATAACAGCGTGCAAGGGCATTTTCTCATATAACCGTACTGTAATGGTCACAATTAGAAAATTAACATTACTACAGTACTATTATCTGGCCTCCAGGTCTTACCATTTTGCCAGTTGTCCTCTTCATATCATCAGAGCAAATGAATGTAATTTTTTGGCCTAGGATCCAATTTTGAATCACACACTGCATTTAGTTGTCATGTCTCTGTAGTCTTTTTAAATCTGAAAGAGTTCTACAGTATTTCTATTTTTGGCATGGCCTTGACATTTGTGAAGAGTACTATTCAATTTTTTGTAGAATACCCTTCAATTTGGGTTTCCCTAGTGTTTCCACATTTTTAGATTCAGGCTATGCTTTTTTAACACGAGTATCATAGAACATGTTTTTATGCCTTGTGTCAGGATGTATACAGTACCTATGAATTTTTCTCATCACTAGAGATGTTACCTTTGATCTCTTGGTTAAGCTGATCCAAAGTAAAAATCCTGTGACCAGAGTAATGGTAATATGCAGATAGGCTGAGACTTAGGTTGCATTCTCCTTCCTAAAAATAGGTGTTAATTCTTTTTAACTAAGACGTATCATGTGGGAAAATATTTGAGACTGTATAAATGTTCTCTTCTCTTCAGATTGTCACCTACTAGTTTTTAGCATATGTTGGTAAGTTTTGCATGAACAGTTATTACTTTGGTGGCTTCTAAGTGATGATTTCCTAATTTTCTTTTTCCTTTTAAAGTTTTATTTTATCTCATAATAGATATAAAAAAACTTCTCTGTTTTATTATAATGTAAAAATATCTAAATTGTTATTTGTTTAAGAAGTAAACTGCTAGAATGATGTCATACTTTTTGCTTCATTGGCTTATTTTAATACATTCTCCCTGTACAGTAAGCTCAGTAGGGTCAGGGATTTTGTTTTATTCACTGATGCATTTCCAAGGGGTTAGAACATGTAGCAATTGGTAATGAATGTTTTAAAATTTATTTTGTAGATAGAGAAATGGAGGCTTAAAGAGCTAAAATAACTCAAATACGGCAGTCAGGATTCCAATCAAGTTGGCACACTTTCATTTACCTCATTACTGCAGCAAATGGTTAATGTTTATTTTCCACAAGTTTCTTGAGTTTGAAGAAGCCGTTACATTGTGTTTTGTTTTAAAACACATTCTGATGCTTATAGACCGCACCAGGAATTTTCTCATTAAAGATTAATGAGACAGAATCAGTAGAACTGTATGACAAAGTTTATTCAGTCACGTTTTTAAGCCTGATACAAGGCATAAAAAATGAGAAAGCAAGGCTGTTCTACATAATTCAATGGTGGATTATCCTCGTTGTAGTTCAGGATGCTGTAGAAGCTGCTGAGACAGGAGGCTTCTGTGTGACAAGAGGCTTTGGCACCTCATATAGACATTTCAGAGCGTGTGACATGCTTCGTGAGCACTAGACGTGACTGAATGTAGGAACAAACTTGTGAGGACAATACATTCCTGATTTCTTTCTCAGTATTGTTGATGCATTGCTGTGATCTGAGGCAAAAGAAATAAGATCCAAAGAAATTGAGGGACTCCTTAGAGTATATTACAGCATTGATCAACGATGTGCTCAGCATAAATGATGAAACATTGTGCTCAGCACAAGTGATGTAATCTTAGAAGGAAGTCTTTGTTTATATTCACTTAAATCTGTACTGATAAGGGCGTAACTCGCCAGTTTGTATTCTCTATGTACCAAGTTCTGGTATAAGAGACACAGTTAGTAGTTGACTGATGAATGGATCTCAGGTAGATGAGACGTACTATCTACCCTCTGGGACATCTTAGTTCTTTACCTCCCTTTGAACTTAACAGGATTGAAAATTAAAATTAGGACACAAGAAAAATCTGTGTGTTCAGAATCTTTAGGCTATAGTAAAAAACCCTAGGAGTGGTAAGGATCTAAAGTTGGTTAAATTTACGCTCTTTTCAGACTTCTAGCCATAGAGCAATAATCGGTCAAATTATGATCTATCTTTTTGGTTATTAAAAAATATGAAATCATTTACAAATGGACTTACATACAAAAGAGGAAGAGACTCCAAACTTAGAAAATAAACTTATGGTTGCCAGAAGGGAAGGATCGGGGCAAGAGATAGTTAGGGAGTTTGGGATGGACATGTGCACACTGCTATATTTAAAATGGATAACCAACAAGGCCCTACTGTATAGCACATGGCACCCTGGATGGGAGGGGAATTTGGGGGAGAATGATTACATGTGTGTGTATGACTGAATCCTTTCACTGTTCACCAGAAACTGTCCCAGCATTGTTGATTGGCTATACCCCAATACAAAATAGAAAGTTAAAAAAATTAAAAAATCAAGTCATAGAAGGATTTATTGTGGATAAATTAATTTTCCAAATCACTTAAATTTATCCCTCTAAATGATGCACATTTCTGATCTTAAATATTCTGAATGGAAATTTTTTTTTTCAACTATACTGTATTGCATAGTTTAGGGGATACACAGAATAATTTAGGCTGGTAATATTAGGAGAGTTTATTAACTGTTTTAAAACATAGGCAGATCTACCTCTTGCTCTTCAAACCTTGTTAATTAAGGTATGTACTCTGGATTGTGTATATCTTATATATAATGCCTAACGGCAACGCTGTTCAGACCACGGCTTCTGCTGTGGTTAAGTTTTGGTAACAGGGCATTTGCAATCTTTGGCCTCCTTACTGAGCCTGGACTTCAGAGTTCAGTTTTTTGTAACAACCATAATACCTTACAGAGGAATTTTTACTGAAATATGGGAAGAGGAAGAAATCTTCTTTTGTGTTAGTATTATTGTTCCTGCATGGATCAAGGACAACAAAACTGTCTCCACTCAATTAGGTAAATATAATGCATACCACTGAGGGCTGAAGCAGAAGGAATCACTAGCAATAGTTTAGTCTTCCACTCCCATTCTCCAGATGAGGAGTCTGAGGGCCACAGAGGAGACATAAGCGGCCCAATTCCACAGATTTAGTTAGAGGTAGAGCTGGGATTGACTTTTCTGACCTCTAGCCATTGTTTTTCTCCTTATTCTACACTGCCTCTCTTATCAGATATGTCTAATGTAGCAAAACTGTAGTTCATTCATGAAAGTGAAAGTTGCTCAGTCATGTCCAACTCTTTGTGACACTATGGACTCTACAGAGTCCATGGAATTTTCCAGGCCTTTGTTGGGGGAGGGGAGCAGTTAGTAAATATTGATTGATGGTTGTGTTGAATCCCAGGAAAAGAAAAGATTGGTTAAGAAAGACCCTCCTCGGGTTTCTCTCAAGTTTAAAGCTTTGAGGAAGAAGATTCTAATTACTAGAGGAACAGAACTGGGTTAAGGCATGATCTTCCAAAAAGAGGCACAGGTTACAATCTGAGTCAGATTAAGCATGAGCCATCACCCATGTTAAAAGGAGGGTGGGAAGTGGGCAGCTAACTTTCCTTGGTCTGCTATGATGATTGTGTCTTAAGGTACTTGGTGTCTGCAGAAGGTGGGTAGGCACACCAGTCCATCTGCCCACCTACATGCTCACCTTGTATTATTGAAATTGAAAGCCAAGTCACTTATGTGGTTGCATAGTTTATTATTGGTTTATTCCTTATTTTAACAGTTTTCTGATTAAGAAGATTCGTCATAATTAGGGACTCGGGACAAAAGAGGGAAGCGATTAGGTAAAGGAACATGTCTAGAGAATACTCCCTGTCCACCAGACAGCTCTGCCAGCTGCTTGAAAGTTCAGCCTCTTCTTTCTTCCTTCCTTTGCTCCTTTGTTCCCTCTTTCCCTCTCTCTCTTCTTTCCTTCCTTTCTCCACTTCCTTTTACCTCCTCTCCCACAGACAACCATTCAGGCATATTTTTTGTGTATTTTTTTATGTGTATGCTGTAAAATATTAGCTGTGTTTTTGTATGGATGCTTTTTAAAATTTATATAAATATCATGGTATTATATAGCTCATTCTTTGTAAATCAGTAACATGTATTTTAAGATGCATTTATGTTGCCATGCCTACAATCAGTAAGGGATTGGTTGGTTACTTTCAACTGCTTGAGTCTTTTTTTTATCCACAGTATACTCCTCAAAGGCCAAACTTGTCTTATTAATGTTAGAATCAGTGCCAAATTTAGAAACTGGCCCTTGAAAAGTGCACGATCAATTTGTGTTGAGGATTGCAAATATGGTATGAATATGAGTGTTTAATTAAAATGTTGGTGAACTGAAAGGAATGAAATGTTATTGAAAGAAGCAGCCAAATATTATGGATATTAAAGATTCACTTAGGAAGAATTTCTATGTTGTCAGAATATTTGATGATCATTAGTTAGCTTTTCTAACTTCAGCTTAATACCAGTGAGCTGTAGTCATAAGTATGATTACCTTGGGACTTCTGAGTATAGTTGAGAAGGTTTTAACATAGTCTTATTTAAAAGTACAGCTTTAGGAAAACAAAAATGACACACCCAGCACATAAATTCCAACTTAACTCACATCTGGGGTAGGATTAGCCTTTAATGGAAATCAGTTAATAGTGTTGCTCAAGTCCTATCAATTCCTGTGAAATTCAAATGCCTGCCTTGAATAAAATTCAGTGCAGAAAATCCCACCTTTATTTCTCTCAAGTAGGAAATTTAGAAGTCTACATAAGAAAGACATTGACTCTGACAGTAACAGCACAACAATCACGGGCCTAATTTAAAAAAAAAAAACAACTTTTTTTTGAGCTGAAAATTACAAACACTGTTAGTGAATTCATGTCTTGATCTTTGATTTTCTACTGCTATTTATTGAAGGAGCCCCAGACATGCAATTGACTAGGGAAGTATGTGGATGTGTCATTCTGTATTAGCATAGCCATAGGAGCTATGTGTATGCAAGAAAACTCATAATGCAATTATATGATTGATGGGACTTCTTAGAACCAGGGCCCTAGAAGCCAGTCATTCTCCTACTGTCCCTTGCCTGTGCCTCAGGAAGAGAGGAAATGCTCAAGGGATACCTTGCTTGCCCCTGGGATTCAGGGGACTGGCTGGGGGCTATTGAGGCAGACACACAGACGTTTGTATGAAGGGACACTAGGGCGAGTTCATCCTTGGGTTTCTGCACTTTCAGAAAGAAGCCTTTTTACAAGAAGACTATTATCAATTCCTTCTAAACTTTACAATATTGTTCAGTCGTTAAAATCATGGACTTTAGAGCCAGGCGACCGTGGTTTGTAGATCAGCTCTGCCATTTACCAGCTGAAGGACTTTGCCAAGTGACAACTTCCATGAGTCTCCATTCTGTCATTTTTTAAGTTACCACCTAAATGACAAGGCTAAACAGGTTTCTTCACAGCAGAACTTTTGAGGGTTTTTTTAAGATGGTAACGTAAACTGTGAATCTCTGAGAGGCTGTTAGGGTAATGTAGGACTTCACAAAGTATTTCATCATGGAGTACTTTTTTTCTCAGAGCATCTTAGAGAGCTGAATTTCTGAGCCACACGTTTGGGATCGTCACCATGTGAGGGTGTTCTACATACTTATTTAATAAGTCATGACTGAATAACGTCCGTCTAGTCAAAGCTTAATTTAGCAAATAAAAATACAGACTATTCAGTTAAATTTGAATTTCAGAACAATATTAACTAATTTTTTAGTGTAGTGATAGTGTTATTCGCTCAGTTGTGTCCCACTCTTCGTGATCCCATGGTCTGTAGCCTGCCAGGCTCCTCTGTCCATGCAATTCTCCTTGCAAGAAGACTGGAGTGGGTTGCCATTCCCTTCTCCAGGGAAGGGAATTTTTTTAGCATAAGTGTTCTCATATTGCAAGTTTAAAATTGTTTAACTTAAATTCAAACCAAACTGGAGGAATTGTATTTTATCTGACAATGCTATCTGGAGGGTCCTTAGAACCCTGCTTTATGAAAGTCTGAACATAGAATGATTGTATAATTGAGTCCATTTGGAGCCACAGGGACTCACAAGAGTCAGACCAATTTTTATATACTTACTTGGCTTGAGTTTCCTAGAAAGTATGGGTTGTGTACCTTTGGATGCTGTGTGGTATGATCAGACTTCCAGGTTGCCCTGGTGCTGAAATACTGCCTAAGAGATGGGATCACAGGGTAAAAAGCAGGAGAGTATTAGCGAAGGTGATAAGTTGGTCATACTAATGCTGCAGCCATGTCTGGTGTGGACTTGGAGTCCAGATTTCTTACAGAACATTTCTTCCCTTAACTCCTGAGTATGCAGCAGTTTCCCTTGGTATATCTGAGAATTATTGCTTAGGATTTTTAAAATTCTCTGTTCATAAAAAGGCAGCGTTTTGAAGGTCTAAAGTTAATATAGGTGTCTCTCTACCTGGCTATGTTTCCTGTCCCAAAAATGGATGTTAAATTCCCATCTCTTGGATCTCAGGCCTATTTGTGGGTTTAATCCTCATAGGACAGGATGCTTGTTAAACTTTACTGATCAGACCTTGAGTTTCCTTTTTGTTTCTTAGATTTTGTTTCTGTCTCTTAAACATTATTGTGTATTTTTTTAGTTCTTATATTTAATACAGCATATTTATACATTTTTAGTGAGAGAGAGTTCCTCTTTAACTGCCTACCCTTACCAGAGTGGTGAACATCTCTATAATAATTGCATTTTCTGTAACAAGCATGTAAATTAAAAAAATTACTGTTGTGAAGGATATAATGATGCTTAAATTCTTAACTTGCTGATCAGTAGGAATGAGAAATAGATATAATATTTTGAGAAGATAATAAGAATTACCAAGTGCCTTGAAAATCTTTACATGCCTTAATCTAGGAATTGATCTTAAGGAAATAATTTAAAAATATAGGAAAAGTTCAAGCACAAATATATTTTTCATAATGTTACTTATGATAACAATTGGAAGCTACTTAAACATCCCAAATAAGAGGAAGATGGTATCTTTCATATCCTGCAGTCTTTTACAAAATTTTGGTTAGAAAAATTTTACTGAGGACTATATGTACCACAAACTATGCTGAATACTTTATATTAATTTAATCTCCATAATTCATGAGTTACATGTTATTATTCTTTCCATTTTACAAGTGAGAAGACTTAGTCATTTTTCAGAGAGTATGTCAGTCTGCCTGACTCCAAAGCTTATTCTTAAAACCACCAAGCTAGGACCTCACAATTGCATTTAAATTTTAGAGTAAAATCAAAAGTATCTTCCCACCCTTTCTCAGGTATGTGTTTTGCAAATATTTTCTCTCATTCTATGGTGTTTGTCTTTTGATTTTCCTAATAGTGTTTTTCTGAAGAACAGAGTTTTAAATTTTGATGGGTTCAATTTATCAACCTTTTCTTTGGTGGATTATATTGTTAGGTTCTGTCAGATCTTTGCTTAACCTAAGGTCACAACAATTCTGTCCTGCTTCTTTCAGAATTTTCATAATATGTGTCATACTAGACATCATAGACGGAGGAGCCTGGTAGGCTGCAGTCCATGGGGTTGCTAAGAGTCGGACTCGACTGAGCGACTTCACTTTCACTTTTCACTTTCTTGCATTGGAGAAGGAAATGGCAATCCACTCCAGTGTTCTTGCTTGGAGAATCCCAGGGATGGAGGAGCCTGGTGGGCTGCCGTCTATGGGGTCGCACAGAGTTGGACACGACTGAAGTGACTTAGCAGCAGCAGCAGCAGACATCATATTGAGATTACTATGATGATGTTTTAAAGAATAAGGTTGTTTACTTATTCTTCCCTGTAACTCCATGAGGAAAATCATGGCTGGCAGGTAGGAGTTGTAGCATTGTGGTTGAACTCTGGGGTTGTAGACTAGGCTTGTATGGGTCTGAGTTTCAGCCTCACTGCTACCTATGTGGCTTTGACAAGCTATTTATTTAAGTTTCTCTTGTCTATAAAATGAGTGAAATAAGAGTGCCCACCTAATAGGCTTGTTATGAAGACTTAATGAGTTATTCCATGGAAAGTGCATACGGCAGTGCTATCTCATTATATTACCAGAGTTGCTCAGTTTGTTTTCTTTGAGGGAAGATGAGATGAGTGGAGGAATGAACCTATGAATGAATACCTGAAGATTGATTTCCCCTTTTTGGACTTTCTTATTGCCATTAACACTAGCTTTCTCCATTTTTGCCAGGCTTCAAATCTCAGGCATTTCCTCCTTATTTTGCACTCTCATCCATGTGTCCATGTGTGAATGAATTTATCCAATATACATTTATTTCATTAATTTTACAAGTATTGAGTACCTGGTAAAAATTCTTAAAAACAGTTTAACTTCTCAGTAGGAAAATAAAGGGTCAGTTCTTGCCACTCAGAACTTTTACTCTTGTAGACAAGAGTACACATGATCAAAATAGAAGGTACAGAATAACATAGGTACAAATAAAGTGCTGCCAAAATCTGAGGTTGAAGGCGTATGTAGAGTTCTCTTCATGTAGGAATATCCGCAAAGGCTAGATAGAGAAGGTGACATCTGATGTTTATTTCTTCATCTCATAGAGTTTAAAAAGAGGTATTTCTGTACAGTGACTGGCTCTCTGCTAGAAGATTCTATTCAAGGACCTGGGGCCCTTCCACTTAATGATTCCTTTGCTTTCATCGCATGACTTCCAAGGTTGTCATACTTGTCTGCTTCAGGCTGGCAGAAGGGAGAAGAGCAGAGAGGATTATACGTGAGAGATTGTAATGGTCAGGTCTGGAAGTGGTGGCACCCATCATATCAAGTCATTCTGTACTGTCTAGAACCAAAGCTCGTGTCCATGTCTAACTACAAGGAAGCCTGGGAATGGTAATCTCACTGTGTGCCCAGGGCAAAGAGGAGATGGATGTAGTAAACAGCTAGCTAGTGTCTGTCTCAATGCATGAAGAATTTAGAATAGCTGTATACACTGTGAGAGTATTCCATAATAGTTTAAACAGCCAGTCCCTTGCCAACTAGGAGCAGTTCTCAGGAAAACACTGCTGCAGAAACACTCATGAAGAACAGAAAAAGAAAAGTTTTGCTCAAGAGGCTCGATGTTAAAGAGGTAATTAGTTAACTTTCTGTGCTGGTTCAATGAAGTATGTTTTCTAAAGAGGGGAAGAGCAAGTTCCTTTTTTGTTTCCATGATTCTTATACAAATCATTCTTCTGAGCAACCAACTCATTCAACTAATACCAGCTAATCGCATACACAAAAATAAACTCAAAATGGTTTAAAGACCTAAATGTAAGACTGGATAGTATAAAACTCTTAGAGGAAAACATAGGCAGAACACTCTTTGACATAAATTGTACAATATCTTTTTCATTCTGTCTCCTAGAGTAATGGAAAAAAGCAAAATAAAACAAGTGAGGCCTAATTAAATTCAAAAGGTTTTGCACAGCAAAGGAAACCATAAACCAAACAAAAAGACAACCTACAGAATAGGAGAATATATTTGTAAATATTGCAACTGACAAGGAATTAATCCCCCAAATTTATAAACAGCACATGCAGCTCAATATCAAGAAATAAACAACCCAAACAAAAAATGGGCAGAAGAAGAATGGAACTGGAGGAATCAACCTGCCTGACTTCAGACTGTACTACAAAGCTACAGTCATCAGGACAGTATGGTACTGGCACAGAGACAGAAATATAGATCAATGGAACAAAATAGAAAGCCCAGAGATAAGTCCATGCACCTAGGGACACCTTATCTTTAACATAGGAGGCAAGAATATACAATAGAGAAAAGACAATCTCTTTAACAAGTGGTGCTGGGAAAACTGGTCAGCCATTTATAAAAGAATGAAACTAGAACACTTTCTAACACCATACACAAAAATAAACTCAAAATGGATTAAAGATCTAAATGTAAGACCAGAAACTTACATTTTTATAATGTAAATAAATTATATTTTTATAAAACTCCTAGAGGAAAACATAGGCAAAACACTCTCTGACATAAATCACAGCAGGATCCTCTATGACCCATCTCCCAGAGTAATGGAAGTAAGAGCAAAAATAAATGGGGCCTAATTAAACTTAAGAGCTTTTGCACAATGAAGGACACTATAAGCAAGGTGAAAAGACAGCCTTCAGAATGGGAGAAAATAATAGCAAACAAAGCAACTGATAAAGAATTAATCTCAAAACTATATAAGCAGCCCCTGCAGCTCAATTCCAGAAAAATAAATGACCCAATCAAAAAGTGGGCCAAAGAACTAAACAGGCATTTCTGCAAAGAAGACATACAGATAGCTAACAAACACATGAAAAGATGTTCAACATCACTCATTATCAGAGCAATGCAAATCAAAACCACAATGAGATACCATCTCATGCTGGTCTGAATGGCTGCTATAAAAAAGTCTGCAAACAATAAATGCTGGAGAGGGTATGGAGAAAAGGGAACCCTTGTACACTGTTCGTGGGAATGCAAACTAGTACAGCCACTATGGAGAACAGTGCAGAGATTCCTTAAAAAACTGGAATTAGAACTGCCATATGACCCAGCAATAAAACTGCTGGGCATACACACCGAGGAAATTAGAATTGAAAGAGTGTTCATCGCAGCACTGTTTACAATAGCCAGGACATGGAAGCAACCTAGATGCCCATCAGCAGACGAATGGATAAGAAAGCTGTGGTACATACACACAATGGAATATTACTCAGCCATTAAAAAGAATGCATTTGAATCAGTTCTAATGAGGTGGATGAAACTGGAGCCTATTATACAGAGTGAAGTAAGTCAGAAAGAAAAACACCAATACAGATATTAATGCATATATATGAAATTTAGAAAGATGGTAACAATGACCCTATATGTGAGAGAGCAAAAGAGACACAGATGTAAAGAACAGACTTTTGGACTCTGTGGAAGAAGGCGAGGGTGGGATGATTTGAGAGAACAGCATTGAAACATGTATATTACCATATGTGAAATAGATCTCCAGTCCAGGTTTGATGCATGAGACAGGGTGCTCAGGGCTGGTGCACTGGGATGATCCTGAGAGATGGGATGGGAGGGAGGTGGGAAGGGGCTTCAGGATGGGGAACGCATGTACGCCCATGGCTGATTCATGTCAATGTATGGCAAAAACCAGTACAATATTGTAAAGTAATTAACCTCCTATTAAAATAAATTAATTAATTTAAAAAAGTGGGCAGAAGACCTAGTTAGATGTTTCTCTAAAGGCTACATACAGATGGCCAATAGGAACAGGAAAAGATGTTCAACATTACTAATTATTAGAGAAATTCAAATCAAAGCAACAATAAAACATCACCTTACACCAAACAGAATGACCATCATCAAAAAAGTCTACAAACAATAAATGCTGGAGAGAGTATAGGGTAAAGGAACCCTTGTTCACTGTTAATAGTAATGTAAATTGGTATAGCCACTGTGGAGAACAATAAAGAGGCTCCTTAAAAAGCTGATAATAGAGCTACCATTTGATCCAGTAACCCAGTCCTGGTCATATATCTAGAGAAAACCATAGTTCAAAAGGATACATGCACCCAAATGTTCATTACAGTGCTATTTATAATAGCCAAGACATGGAAGCATTCTAAATGTCCATTGAAAAATGAATGGGTAAAGAATATGTGGTACATTTATACAATGGACTATTACTCAGACATTAAAAATGAAATAATGCAATTTGCAGTAACATAGATGGACTTAGAGATATTCATACGAAGTGAAGACAGACAAAGACAAATATCATATGATATCACTTATATGCAAAATCTAATAATAAAATGATCCAAATGAACTTATTTACAAAACAGAAACAGACCCACAGACATAGAAAACAAACTTATGGTTTCCAAAGGGGAAAGGTTGAGGAGCGATAAATTGGGAGTTTGGGATTGACATATACACACTACTATATTCAAAAACAGATAACCAACAAAGACCTACTGTATAGCACAGGGAACTCTGCTCAGTATTCTATAATAACACAAATGGGAAAAGAATTTGGGAAAGAATAGATATATGTATGTGTATAACTGAGTCACTTTCCTGTACACCTGAAATGAAAAATTTTTGAAGTTAAAACAGAACAATTATAACAATATTCTGTAATAAAGGTTGTGTGAATGTGGTCTCTCTCTCTGAGAACACCTTATTGTACTGTATTCATCCTTCTTCCTGTAATGATGTGTCATGATAAAATGCCTGTGTGATGAGATGAAGTGAAATGAATGAGATAGGCATTGTGACATAGTATTAGGCTACTATTTATTTTCTGACAAAGTATGTCAGAAGGAGGATCATCTGCTTTGGGTGATTCTGGATTATGGAGCCATTTGATATGAATGGTTGGAAGTCATGACATTAATAATGTCATAGACATCAGTAATTGGGGATCCCAGGCAAGACAGAATGTGATGGTGTGAGATTTCATCATGCAATTCAGAATGGCATGCAATTTAAAACTTATTAATTGTTTATTTCCTGAATTTCCCATTTAATATTTGCTGACTGGGGTTTGCCACTGATTAGAGAAACTGTGAAAGCAAAACCATGGATGAAGAAGCTACTATAATTTATTTATCCATTATATTACTGATGGTCATCTGGGTAAATTTCTGCTTTTGGCATTACTAATAATACTGCTTATGAACATTCTAGTACATGCCTTTTGCTGATGGAATATATGCTCTTCTTTGAGGAATATAGCTCAGAGTGAAATTACAGATCATAAATTGTTAGGCAATCTTTTAATCCATAGAACCAGTTGTAATTTTATGTTTCTCTTTTCATTCTCTGTATCATCTGAGCTCCCCAAATCTGCTATTCCTGATTGGGGCAAGGCTAAGAAGGAAATTAACCACTCATTCTCTTGCAGTTCTTCCATCTTGATTATGGACAGGGGAAACTAGTTCTTTGTCCCTTGGCCTTCTTGGCCTGCATCGGTAGATACCTCTGGAGTGTCTTTTCACCTAGTCTGCAGCAAGAGTTGGGAGAGATGAAGTACCTGACTTGTCTGATAATAGATGCTGATGAGGACTGGGCTGTAATAAACCCTTTCAAAGGACCAAAAGCCTTTTGAAAGCATCCATTCATACGTTTCCCATTGTCGTATCATTAACAGAAGTACTGTCTCCGTGTTCTTCCCTCAAATGCTGGCGGAAGGCATAGGTAGGTCGTGAAATGGTCAAAGAGAAAGGATGGCAGGAGCCACAGCAGGACAGGATGCCAGAAGATTGAAGTTACCCCTTCTCCACTCTCGCTGCTCTTCAGACATCTGGCCACCCAGGCCAGGAAGCTGGGAGTCAGCCTTCTCTTTGTTTCACTTCCACATTTAATCAATCAGTAAGTTTCATTTATTCTGCTCTTATTGTCTCTTAAATCTGTTCTTTCTCTGTCCTCCCTGCCATGGTTCAGTCCCACATCATCTGTCTTCTTCTCTGTATCCAGTGTTTTAACTGCCCTTACTCCTCTATTCCTCACCCCTTCCCAGATGCCTGCCCTCCATTTATCACTTCCCTTCATTTGCTAGAACTGGGTGATTCTAAAATAGAAATCTGATTGAAATACTTATTCCCCAACCAAAGTCCTTCATTAAACCCCATGGCCTTCAGTATAAATTACAAAGTGTATTTGGATATCCCTGACAAGTTCAAGGGTTAAGTATGAATACAATGTGATTCTTGTCTGTTTCTTCAGTCTCCTGTCTTACTGCTTATCTCTCTCCTGTAGAACCCTTTGTTCCAGCTGCTCTACACGACATAACACCACACCACACCACTCTGCACTACACCGCGACACACTGTACTACACTACACCACACCGCACTGCGCTGCACTGTGCTGCACGACATATGAACACCACACCACACCTTACTACACTATACCACACCACACCACATTATACTACACCACACCACACCACACCATGCTACACTACACTACACCGGAACACACTGTACTACACTACACCACACCACACTGCGCTGCACTGTGCTGCACGACATAACACCACACCACACCTTACTACATTATACCGCACCACACCACAGTATACTACACTACACCACACCACACCTTACTACACTATACTACATGACATAACACCACACCACACCACTCTACACTGCACCGCGACACACTGTATTACACCACACCACACCGCACTGCGCTGCACTGTGCTGCACGACATAACACCACACCACACCTTACTACATTATACTGCACCACACAGTATACTACACTATACCGCACCACACCACACTACCTTATATTACACCACACCACACCACATCACACTGTACTACACTATACTATACCACACCACATTATACTACAGTACACCACACCACGCTGCGCTGCACTATGCTGCACGACATAACACCACACCACACCTTACTACATCATACCACACCACAGCACAGTATACTACACCACACCACACCACACCATACTACATTATACCGCACCACACCACATTATACTACACCACACCACACCACATCATGCTACACTATACTACATGACATAATACCACACCACACCTTACTACATTATACCGCACCATACTACACTATACTACCCCACACCACACCACACTGTGCTGCACTATACTGCACAACATAACACCACACCACACCTTACTACATTATACTGCACCACACCACATTATACTACACTACACCACAGCACACTGCGCTACTACTACTACACCACAGCACACTGTGCTGCACTGCACTACACTACGCAACTTGCAGTTCTGGAGAATTTCATACTGCCTTTCATTTTGCTCACACTGCTCCCTCAAGCCTCATTCCTTACCCTGCCTTCTCTGTTATCTCCTTTTCTCTTCAAGTATAATACAAGACATCAGGTGCCTTCCAGCCAACCTGTGACTCCCTCAAAGTTGGGGTGGGATCTTTCCTTTAGGGTCTAATAGATCTTACACTTTCCGCAACAGCAGTGTATGGCAGTGATATATTCGTCTGTCCCTTTGCTAGTCATTCCCAACTTTGGCTCCTCTTTGGCGTTTACCCCAATGATAATTTAATTAGTTAGCAGTGGGACCCATTAGGAATTTAGTAAAGCTTTAGGTAATTTTAACATGCATTCAGAGTTGAGCATCACTGCCTTAGACTCTAAGTTCCTCTATTCTTGACCTCTTCTCAACTAACTGTATGTTTTCTCAGGGCCTGGATAAGAGTGGATTTTCCAGGTTCTGTTGCTATTTGTTGACTAAATGAGTATAGATCGTGAAAGAGCAAGTTTTGAGGGGGCGTATTTAGAGATTCAGGAAGGGGAGGATTTATTCCAGGCTCTGGTTGAGAACAAACATCTTTCCTTGAATACTCATCCCTGCAGAACTTGGCCAAGCTTAAGATGCTGGAAGAGTGCCAACCTTACCTGGGAGATGTATAATCTTAGAATGTTTCATCTCCATTTGCACATTTCAGCCTCACTTGTCTGTCAGTCACAAACATTCTATGCATGAGTGACTCTGGAAATAGTGGGAGTTTCCTAGCCCTGTAGCTTATGGTATAATACAATAATAGAATAGACAGAGTTTATTTAAGTGGGAGGACAGAGGATCATGGCTGTTAAAATTATTTTTTATGACTCTTCTCTAATCTTTCAGAGTTAAATTTAGTAGAAGTCATTCCTGTTATTCAAAGAGAAGATATTAAAGCAGCTTATGTCCCCCCACCCTGTGTACACTACAAATAAAAAATAGTTACACTGATAATATTAGCTGTACTCTCAGGTGAAGGCTTTGGTTCTGAACTCATGTTTGTCTTCATTATGTCTTAAAACATCTACCCTATCAGCTCATTTTGGCACTTTGTACACAGCAAATGCTGAAGCTCTTTCTGAATTCAGAGAGGGAAAAGATCAAATATATTCTCAGTGGACACCAGACTTTTATTTTTCCTTTCTTCTTCTCTCTGCCAAAGTGATGAACATATCCTATTTTCTTCTTTAGAATTACATTGTTTTTTTTTTTAAATTGGAGGATAATTTACAGTGTTGTGTTGGTTAAAAATATGGAACACTTCTGGAATTTGCATATTGTCCTTGTACAGGGGCCATGCTAATCTTCTGTGTATCGTTCCAAGTTTTAGTGTATGTGCTGCTGAAGTGAGCACTAGAATTGTGTTATTTTTGATGTTTTAATGACTAGAGTAAAAACCTTTACTGAGTCTCAACAAGGGCTTGAAGTGAAATACAGGCTATCTAATGGAGACAACCTTGTTTATAGTTCCTGTCTTTCTGTTGGCTTCATAACCTTCAGTGGATCCTGGGTCCTAAGGCAAAGATTAAGGACACACATTTTCATTTCAAAAAAAAAAGAAGCAAAGGGAAGATAAGAATTGCCAATCTTGTGGACACTACATACAAAATTACTGTTTGCAAGAATTGATAATGGTAGAATGTTGGTGATTTCATACAATTTAACCTCATACATCACACAGCATACCTCACTAGGTTGGAGTGTGATCTTCGGAGTTCTCCATTTACTAGCATTTACCATTTACCATTTACTCCATGCACCATACTGTAACTTTGGGCTAGTCAGTTTCCCCATTTGGATGATCTTCATTGGATTATTGTGAAGATTGAAGAAAGTTAGATGACTATTGTGAAGATTTAACCTGTTTAGAAATGTGAACTGTTGAAAAATAATGTGTTTCTCTAACAGATGGACACAGGGAAACTTTTGCAGATGGTGGATATGTTTACTACCTGTGTGGTGGTGTTGATAACATGGGTGTATGCATGTGTGCATGCTAAGTCATTTCAGTCCTGTTTGACTGTTTCCAACCATATGGACTAGAACCTACCAGGTTCCTCTGTCCATGGGATTCTCCAGCCAAGAATATTGGAGCGGATTGCCATGCCCTCCTTCAGAAAGCCCAACCTGGATGGATACATAAGTCCAAATTCACAAGTTGTATACATTAATGAGGTGCAGTTTTTTTGTATATTAATTATACCTCAAAAAAGATGAATTTTAAAAGAGAAATAACTTGTTTTGAAAAGTGCCTGGCACATAGGAAATGTTCAAGAATGTCAACTATTATAACATTATTCCAGATCCCAGCAAACAGTGACCAGTAACAATGTAGGTATTCAGTAAATATGCATCAAATGAGTGAATCCACATAAAGAGCTATGCACAGAGCCTGGCTCATTGTATTCCCTAACATAACTATAATTATGTTTTCTTATAAAGCCTTACAATAATCTTATGAGATAGTTACTATTTTCTTTGTTTTATTAGAAAAGATAAACTAAGTTATAAAAACATGAAGTAAATTTCCATGGGACATACAGTAAGATCAGGCAAGTTTCCTTTTGCTTCCTTATAAGGAATGCTTTTTAAAATCCAAGCTCTGAACCCAGAGGAAAGCCTATAGTAGCTTCCACTCACTGAGTGTGTATTGTATGTTGCTGCAAAGCTTTTAGGAATAAGAAAACAGACTTATACCAGTTCTTGTCAAACTTTACTGTGTATAGGACCCACTGTGGGATCTTGTTAAAATGCAGAATCTGGCTGAGTAGGTCTGGGATGGAGTCTGAGATTCTGCATTTCTAAGTTCCCAAGTGATGCCAATGTTGCTGATCCGTGGATCACACTGTGAGGAGTAATTTGCTCTCAAATCAGAATCTCCATCTTAACAGGATCACCAGATGAGTCACGTTGAGAAGTGTTTTCCCTCAACACCAAATATGTGGTGTCTCTTCCAACATCAATTCTGCAGTTATCCAGACACCAATTGAATGTCCGAAAATTTAATTCAATTATGAAACTATCTACCTGAGTTAGTATCAGATTCCGTTAGTTAAAGGGCTTAGTCCCTCAAGACGGCCCCTACTTCAGACACCAGGTGAAAATGAATTTTCCAGGCTACCCACATTTCTGATTGGCCAACTACAAATTTGGGGGTTTCCACAACCTTCCTTCAGACTTGATAAATTGCCAGAATGACTCACAGAACTCAGGAAAGCTGTTTACTTAACTAGTCTTGGGTTAGCATCAATAATAAAATTTAGGAGCAGCTAAGTGAAAGAGGTATGGGGGACGAGGTGCAGAGATACCATGCCCTCTCCAGGTACACCCACCTCCCAGCACCTCCATGTAGTTTACCAACCCAGGAATTCTCTGAACCTATTTTTAAGGGTTTTTATGAAGGTTTCGTTATGTAGGCCCAACTGATTAAATTATTGACCACTGGTGAATGAACTTAATCTCTAGACCCTTTTCCCTCCTGGTGGCTAAGGGTAAGGGATACATATTCCCGCCCTCTGAGCATGGCTTGGTCTTTCCACCAACTAGCTGGTGTCCTCTAGGTATCTAGGGTCCTCTGGAGAATCACCTCATTAGCATAAACATAGGTGTAGCCTAAAATGGCTTGTTTTGAATAACAGAAGACACTCCTATCAGTCCTGTCCTCAGGAAGTTCCTAGTGTTTTAGGAGCTCTGTGCCAGGAAATGGAGCTGGGATTACACACACACACACACTCGTATTTCTCCTTGTGCCACGCATGTAAAGGTAAATTTAGGGGTGATTAATAGTAGTTATACTTTCTGCGTGTTCCTTTGCTATTTAGAAAGTATTTCCCCATATTTTGGCTGCTTTGTTCCTCACCAAACCCTGTTCATTGTGTTTGTAGTAGAATTAGGCCCAGGGGTGTGTCAGTCACCTTCTGTAGTTCAGATAACTTGCTACATACGTTGCCATAGTTGTGAATTTCTAAAAGTGCACCCAAACAACTGAGGATTATACGCACCTCATTCGTTATAAGAAATGGCATTCCTTTAGAAAGAAAGGAGAGTGGAGATAAAGTAATGAAGTGTGAAGTTGCCTGGGATTTGCTTAGCCAAATGTTAAAATGCCGGTTAGCATCCTTCATTTGTTGGGTCTGGGAGTGGAACGGGAGCTAGAGAGCCAAGAGGACTTTAAGAGCTGAGAAGTCATGTGTCAGACTGAGGGGAGGAGAACTGGCAAAGATTTCCACCAGGGGCTCATCCAAACTGCTAATAAATGGTTTGAGTAAAAGCCAAAAAAACGTTCTCACATTTATCTAAAAAAATCTCAGTTCTGGGCATTTATTTCAAGGAAAAACTATACTACATGTTAACTTACTGTAGTTTTTTTTTTTTAAATAACACAGAACTGGAAATAAATTAAGTGTCCAAATTACTAGAGAATTGACTAAGAAAGTTACAGTATTTGATGAACTAGGCAGTCAGAAAAAAAAAGAAAAAGCCTAAATTTTATACCAAAAAATGAGATAAAAAATAAAAATTGCACATCAACATTGAGAATATTTGCAATTGAGTGTGAAGTAAAACAGCAGATTATAAAAATTTATGTGTTCTATGATTGCAATCATGTAAACTAAAGCTAGGAGTGGGGTTAGAATGAAAATAAATTTTTTGATTGAGTGTTAGAATTAGAGATGATTTTTCTTCTTTGGTTTCTTCCACTGTTGTTACTGATTTTACAATAAAAAAGCAAATAGTCTTGAGAATTTAAATTTGCCATTTCATTTAGTTCAAGTGTTGTGTCCCAACAGTTCATGATGAGGGAGGACAAAAGCTATAAACAAACTTTATTAATCTAATATTATTTATATGAATAAAATTGATTTTCTTCTCCCCAGTTTGTCATATGGATATGATTGGAAATTATTGTCAAATTCAAAACTATATCTGAGTGGATCTGACTCAAAATGTAGGCCAGTGGCATTCAATGCCTTCTCTTGGAGAGGTTCTTAGCATGACAGCTCTTAGAACCAGGCATAGTCCAGGGCTGCTGAGCTATGGACAAAGAAGGCAACTAATTTCAAGTGTGAACTGAAGTCAGTGGTCGCCTGACAGATACCTCAAACTATAGATATTGGTTATGATAAGACTTTTCCTCTTTGGGGCAACTCAATGTAGAAAATGGATGATAAAGTTGAGCACAGATGTATGTATTTAATGATCGAAAAAGAGTTGTGCCAGCATCAGTGATACTGCCTAGATACCTAATAATTAAATATGTTACATATTAAAATGTTTCTATAATTTTTCTGATATTACAATTACAATTAAATGTTTTTACTTTATAATTGTATATCCCATACTCATATTGGTGCTAAAATATGGGTAATTATGAAGAAATGAAGTATTTTTTTACTCATGTAATTTAATTTACTCAATTGATGCTATTGGAAAATAGATGGACTCAGTACTTCTCAAACTACCCCATCTCACCCACCTGTCCAGGAGTAATAACTGGCACTTTTATTAAAGGCACTAACACAGTCTTAGTGGAAAATGCCAACTAATTAAAGGTTCCCATAACATGCAGGAGCCTGGCCCATGCCATTGAAATCAAGCAGGGACTCAAAGTCTGAATTCTGCCTGCCAAAGGCAGTCTGGTATATCCCCAAACTTCCCTCCCAGCAGTGTTCACCCACTGGTCCAAGCCCACCATGTGATTCCATTCCCAGAAACCTCACCTTAGATTCCCTCCCTCATGCAACCTCTCTCATTACCATCACTGATCATGCACTGATCATGTGCTGGTCCTTAGAATCTATGAACCAGTTTTCAGAAAATGAGATTGCATATTAAACCATATGCATTCCCTTCTATTAGTGATGACTTTTAACAGTAATTATAGAACTATAGAAAATAAGTATGGTTAAAATATAGATTTCTGGAGATGTATTATTAATGGAAGGAAATCGTTCGAAAGAAGATACTAGTGTTTAACTGGAGACACTGACGACAACACAAAAATAGCAATCCCCTTTTAGTTGCAGCACAAGTTAAGGCATCTTGAAACTATTTTTAAGGGATAATTTAACCTCAAAATAAAAATTTAGCACTCAAAACCTCTGAACAAACAGCTGAGATGAAATTACAGCAACATGTTTACCAGCGAAGGGTTTTGGTTCAGCTGTGAATTAGAAGTGGATGCATCATGACAGACAGCAGCGGGGTTCTCCTAGCACCATTTAGAGATGTTACCAGGCAAGACAGACCGTCTTTATACACACTACCCTCTTGGCTTTGCACTACTCGCTTCCCCCTTCTTTGATATCTAACTGACACCCCTGTTTGACTTGGAATACTTAGCTTAACTCTAGTTAGAGAAAACTTGAGTTCCTAAGTTTTCTTTTCCAAGGTCACACAGTAATAAAGGGGCTGGATCAGGTCTGATTTCAAAAGCCATGATTTTAAACTCTTTGTTTCGCTGCCTTCTATTTCAGTCTTTTCCATGCATTTCTGTGTTAATGAAAATGAAAATATAAACATAAAAAAATTGAACTGTGTCACTAAATGTGATATTAAAACTAAACTAATGGCTCTCAAATAGTTTCTAATAGTTGTCGCCTGGAGGTTCCCTCCCTGGAAGACAGTCTCAGGGCTGGGAGTCTTAGCTCACAACCTCTTGGCTCTTCTGCCTGACCAGTTCCAATTCCTTTTGCCAAGACTCCTCCCCATAGTAGCAGAAATTCTGGTATCACTTGATTATGAAAGTTCATGAGTGACTGAACTTGCTCAGTCGTGTCTGACTCTTTGTGACCCCGTGGATGGTAGCCTGCCAGGCTCCTCAACCCATGGGATTTTCCAGGCAAGAGTACTGGAGAAGGTTGCTATTTCCTTCTCCAGGGGATCTTCCCAACCCAGGGATCGAACCCTGGTCTCCCGTACTGCAGGCAGACTCTTTACTGTCTGAGCCACCAGGGGAGCCCCTAAGAAAGTTCATGATGATGCTTAAAACTGATGTCTTCAATATGCTCTAGGCTTGGCTTTGGATCTCCATTCCCCAGGTATGTCACATTGGGTGAGTTATGAAGCCTCTGTGAGACTCAGTTTCCTCACCTGTGAAGACACTAGAGAATTGGCTTGAGCTTAAATGAGATAATAAACCACAGGAGACACAGAGGGGTTATGCATGTGAGGAGAAGAGAATGACAGAGGATGAGATGGTTGGATGGCATCACCAACTCAATGGACATGAGTTTGATGGGTGTTGGTGATGGGTGTTGGTGATCACTGGGAGTTGGTGATGGATAGGGAAGCCTAGCATGCTGCAGTCCATGGGTCACAAAGAGTCAGACACGACTGAGTGACTGAACTGAACTTGACTTAGGTTCAAAACTAGTAGGTGAGGGTCCCAGAATTTGAACCCAGTCTCCCTCTAGAGTACCCCTTGCAACATGATAAAGGCTATAATGGGAGAATTCAGGAAGGGCCCAGGCCAAGAAGGAAGGGGTCAAGAAAGCTTTTCAAGGGTGAAAACACCCAAGCTAGAAGCTGTAGGAGTTAACCAAAGAAAGAGGTGGTGTGGTGGTGGGAAGGCAGGATATTGGGTGGTGAGGGTGGGGTAGAAGAGAATGTTCTGGGCAGAAGGAGCAGTGTGTACAAAGACCAGGAGACAAGAGACCATGTCACATTTGGCTTGATTAGGCGAGCGAGTCATTGTGACTCAACAGTGTGATAGAAACATTGCTATGCTAATGCCTTCTGCACCAGGGTTCCTGCATTTACAACTCTTTTTTTTTTTTTTTTTTTTTGTGCATAGACCATCTGGGCCATATGGCCTGTGGCCAGGATAGCTGCTGTAGTTGACTTTGGTGTTCTGTGTGATCCCAATGCCATTACAGGCTTCCCGAGGGCAGGACCCAACCTTGGGACTTAGTTTCTTTTCCAGAATGGAACACATACCTATATCTCCAAACATCCTGGGTATAAATTTATCTGTGAATGACTTAGTAAAGCTCCCCTGCTGTTAACAGAAAACATTCTCTAAGTACCAAGAATACTGAGTGGTGGCCAGGGTTTGTTTTTATCTTTGGGGAACATCAATGCCGCGTGGTTTGTGTGGACAGTCAGTGCTGGCACATACTCATGAAGCAGACAACTGACAGGCACTGCCCAGAATCAGATGACAAATTCAGAGCAGAGGCTTTGCTTTCCACTGGGATGACAGGCATTGCTGTTGCTATTCTGGGCAAGTGTAAGTAATGACTGTAGATGAAGCTCTGTCATGAAGCTGATTGTTCAAGCCTCCAAGGAAATGGTTGTTGGCTTGTCTCCTTAGAACCAGGACCCTCAGCATGGCCTGATGTGATCGTTTTCCTGTTCACTTCCGGAAACGTAACCTTTAGCTTTTTGTTTTTTAAAGAGAAAACATGTGGGTTAATTATTTTGCTGCAATCAGTAGGTATCAATTTTCTCATTGTAATTTTTAGGATAATAGAAAGTTATTATTTTTTTTTCACTATGAAAGATCATAACAAAATGGGTAAATGGCAGCAGTCCCAGAAGGGGTAGTGCCAGCCCCAAATCCAGACATAAACACCAAGCATGGAGGACTTCTGAGGTGACCCTGCTCATTGCTTTCATTTATTGAGATTTTGGTTTTGTAGTAAATATGCATGAGGGATGTCGTGACTATATTTTTAGAGATGTTCTTAAAATGCCCTCTTTTTGCTCTTGAATGAAGAGTGGTTATAATTTTGTGGTGCTGGTGGTAATCATTTGCATGGCTTAACTTTTTTTTAAAAAAACTTTATTTGGAACAGTTTCAAACTTATAAAAATAGAGCAAAGAACACTCCTATAGCCTATTTCCAGGTTTATCTGTTGTTGACATTTTGCCTTAATTGTTTCATCTATTTGTCTATATAAATTTTTTCTGATCAAATTGAGAGTAAGCTGCATGTCATTTTTATTTACCCTCAAAAACTTCACTGTCCATTTCCTAGGAATAAGGATATTCTCTTCTGTGAGCACAGTATAGTTCAATCTTAATAAGTTTAACTGTGACACAAACTTTTAGCTAGTTTATGGTCTATATTTCAATTATCAATTAACCCAATAATGTCCTTTTTACCACTTCCTTCTCTAGGATAGTTCTCTCTAGTCATGCATTTAGTTATCTCCTTTCATCTGAAACAGTTGCTCAGCCTTTTGTTGTCTTTTATGACACTGCAAGTTTTGGAGAATATAATTTCTTCCTTCCTTTTAAATTAAAATGTTCCTCACTTGGTGTGCATTCCATGTTCCCTCTTCCACCCCTCAGCTTGTTGTTTAATTGCTAAGTCATGTCAGCCTGTTCTGTGACCCCATGGACTGTAGCCTGCCAGGCTCCTCTGTCCATGGAATTTTCCAGGCAAGAATACTGGAGTGGGCTGCCATTTCCTCCTCCAGGGGATCTTCCCAATCAGTCTTCCAGGGAGTGAACCGGGTCTCCTGCATTGGCAGGCGGAATCTTTACCACTGAGCCGCTAGGGAAGCCCTCCCCTCCAGCCCGACTCATGTTATTCGTTCTCCACTGGATGTGTGACTTTTAAACAAGACTTGATCACATATATAGTAATCTAGGGGCCTTCTCAGGTGGCACAGTGGTAAAGAATGTGTCTGCCAATGCAAGAGACACAAGAGACACGAGTTTGATCCCTGGGTTGGGAAGATCCCCTGGAAAAGGAAACGGTAACCCATTCCAATATTCTTGCCTGGAAAATTCCATGGACAGAGGAGCCTGGTAGACTACAGTCCATGGAGCCGCAAAGAGTCAGACATGACTGAGCAACTGAGCACACACAGTAATCTAATGGATCACCTAGATCCAAATAGGATATTTTTGTGAGCTATGTTCCACCAGCCTCAGACATGGGCTCTGCCGTGCCAGCGACCTCCTGTGCCATCCTGGGTTAGTTACCCTTGGAGTCTCAATTTCCTCACTTACTAAAAGAAGGGACTGAGTTAGATGGCCCTTTAATGACCCTATGGATGAGACAATTTATGATTTTTTTTAATGAATCTATGATAACAAATGCTTCTGTTCAAAGCCAGTTAATATTCTTATTAAAAGGGAAAATAATAGTAGTAACTTTCCTAGCTGTCTAGATCTCTGGAAGGAAAGCTTGGTCTGGATTTGATAGCAAAGCTGAAACTTTAAACTAGAAAAGTCCATTGTATCTTGATTAGTGACATGGAAGATTATGTTTTTGGCCTGGGCACAAAATACAGTTTATCCAATGCAGATAAACTGACACATTAACACCAAGGTTTCAAGATGCTCACATATGTCAAACGATATACCTGGAATCTAAAGCCTTCCTTCTGGCTGATAACAAGATTCCTGTAATAACATGCATTTAGGGTATTTTCCAAATACCCAAAGGCACGCATGACTTTTAAGAACACATATGCATTTCATTGCAGTAACCACTTTTGTGCTTAATTAAATTCCTTTTGGCAGAAATGGCGTTTTGAATTTGATACACTATTATCGCATCGCATTACCAGTACGCCTCTCTGGCTCCTGCCGTGGACACCCCTGATGGAAAGCACTCTGCTGCAGAAAGGAGGAGGCTGTGGAACTGCCAAAAGGCAGGCTGAGCGCTCCCCAGGGCAGCCCCCAAAGAGCTAGAAAGAACGCGAGAGCTCACAGAAGGAGCAGATCCTCGTGCCTGGGAAGGCTGCTCAGGTACACCTTGCCCAACTGAGGAGCTGCTTTTTCAGTCCTAGCAAGTGGAGAGAGACCCTTTCCCATGTTTGTGTTTAGCTGGCTCTCAGGCATTGGTGTTGGAAGCAGCCTAGAGTGGGGTGGCAGTTTCCAGAGCATTTATGTTTATATTCCATGGGAGGCAGCCTGGAGGAAGGAAGGCAACAGTATACAACTCAGGAGATAGACAACCTGTGAACAAAATTTGGCTTTAACAAGTCCTAATAATATGACGGTAAGCAAGATGTTTAGCCTCTTTGAGCCTCTTTAGTCTGCAAAATGGGTTGTACAGTGTCTGCTGTCATTGTGAGGATTCAAAAAGATATAGGTATGTAAGCTGCCTGCCCAGTTTTGCAAGGGAGGTAAATATTAATGGGCTAGCCAAAAATCACAAGTTCAAGCCCATCCTGGGACTTTAATAGTTGATTGACATTAAAACTCTATGAGCCTCCACTTTCTTCTACATAAAACAGAATTGGCAACCTTTGTCTGCTTGCCTCATGTCCCTTGCAAAACTGTCTCCTGGAAGTTGATTATCTAACTGAGTCAATTTCAATAAGGCTTGTGGCAGTTGGTTTTTTTTTTAACAAACTTAAAATTTTTTTTTACAATAGTTTTAGATTTACAGAGATGTTGCAAAAATGACACAGAGAGTTCCTATAAACTCTTCATCTGGTTTCCCTGATTGTTAACATCTTACATCACTGGTACACTTGTCACACAACTAAGAAACCAACAATGGTACATTACTGTTAGCCATTAATTACTATTAACCAAGCTCTGCACTTTATTTGGATTTCACTAGGTTTTGCCTAAGATGCTTGTTCTGTCCCAGGATCACATGTTAGATTTAGGGATCATGTCTCCTTAGTCTCCTCTGCTATGTCGCAATTTCTCAGACTTCCCTTGTTTTTGATGATGTTGACAGGTTGAGGAGTACTGGTTAGGTAGAATGCCCCTCACTTTAGTGTGACTTTGATGTTTTGCTCATGATTGGACTGGTTATGGGTTTGGGGGAGGAAATGTTTTCTTCTCTGAAAACATTTTTTATTGATCATCTTTATTGCCCTCAATTGGAATCATTCTTGTGTGATTTTTATCTTACCAAATGCAGAACTCAACTCTAAGATAAAACCCTTTGTGACCAACCCTGAGCTGCTCAAAAGATTCTTTGACGTGCTATTTAATTGTATCTCTGGGTTGACTCTCCATTTGTTTTGCATGCATTTAGTTACCAGATCGCTCCAGGTGAAATACTCTTTGATAATTACCTTATTGGTATTCCAAAAAGTGACTCAAATAAAATTTATGAATTATTTATAGGATTTAAAAGTAAGTTCCATTTTCCTATCAGGGTCAGACATTTTCTTCTCTGTGCAGCATTCCTCAATCTTCTCATTTCTTTGTTCTTGATACTTCAGACCTTTCTAGTAGCATCTTTACTATTGATAACTACTTGGATAAGTCAGCAATGCCCATTTGACATATCTTGTCATTCATACATACCAAAAACCTACCTCAGATGTTTTGTCAGCTTTTGATCAGTGTGTACATTTAATTTTGTTTCAACTGAGAATATATATGCTTCAGAAAAAGTCATATGGAGAAAAATCAGTCAGCATTAAGGTGTGGTTTTGTGTTGGAAGGAACACATGCAGTGCTTTGCCTAATGAATGTATAACAGAGGACAATTAATAAAGATTCTCAAGGAGTGCTAAAGAGTGACCAAGTGGAAAACACAAGAACCATAGATGTAATTCATTCCAGCTGGGTGCCAGCAAAGAATAGACTTTGAATAATCTACCTTTGCATTCCTCATAGCACTTAGCCTGGTGCTTTGAACAGAGTAAATATTCATTTGATGAGTATTTTTATAGACTCATTATTTTGCCAGGTACTGTGCCAACTACTGGGGTGATAAGTAAGAATAAGACATAGTCTTCTGATTTGAAGAGCTCACAGTCCAGTAAGGTAGATGTGGTAAGGTATCAGACAAGTAGAATTGTGGTGCTGGAGAAGACTCTTGAGAGTCCTTGGATAGCAAGGAAATCAAACCAGTCAATCCTAAAAGAAATAACTCCTGAATATTCATTGGAAGGACAGATGATGAAGCTGAAGCTCCAATGCTTTGGCCACCTGATGTGGGGAGCTAACTCACTGGAAAAGACCCTGTTGCTGGGAAAGATTGAAGGCAGAAGGAGAAGGGGTAACAGGAGATGAGATGATTGGATGGCATCATAGACTCAACAGACATGAGTTTCAGCAAACTCCGAGTGATAGTGAAGAACAGGGAAGCCTGGCATGCTGCAGGCCATGGGGTGGCAAAGAGTCAGACATGACTTCATGACTGAACAACAACTAGATTTCAGTGTGATCAGTGCTCTAATGAAAGAAAGGTATGTTTCACTCTACCTGGAAAGATCTTGATGATTTTCAAGAGATGAGGCCTGTATACTGGGTCTTGAAGTATAACTAAAAGATTGTGAGGCAGAGAAAAGGCACAAGAGTATTATCTGTGAAGTAACAGGCTCTCTTGCTGAGAAATAAATCATCAAATGTTGTTGGAGAAGAGACAATCTGGTGTGAGGTAAGAAGCATCAGGCTGGTAGGTTTGGAGCTAGATTTTTAAGCACCTGTCTGTCTACCATGTTGATGAGTTGGTATTTCATTCTAAGTTTTAAAGTAACATTCAACAGTTATAAGCAAGGGAGTGATATGATGAGATTTATATTCTGGATGGTTTGATCTAGACTGGTTTATTTCCTTGCTGTCCAAGGACTCTCAATATATTATATTTTAGATAATCTCATATTATATTCTACAAGATGTGTATCATAGATGATGCTATGGAGGTGAGAGGGAAGCAGGAAAACTGGTTTGAAGATGCTTGCAACAGTTCACCAATACATGAAGTGAGTGTGAATTTACCATAAACCAGTGTCTGTTGCATCTTACTTACTGTCTCATTTGTTTGGTAAAACACTTATCTAATGACATGCATCATAAATACAATCAAACTATATAGTTCTGAATGAAAAATAACCCCACTTTCTTAGATCAATACAGAAGCAATTACGTGCAGGCAATCAGTTCAGTTCAGTTGCTCAGTTGTGTCCAACTCTTTGCAACCCAATGGACTGCAGCACGCCAGGCTTCCCTGTCCATCACCAACTCCTGGAGCCTACTTAAATTCATGTCCATCGCATTGGTGTTGCCATCCAACCATCTCATCCTCTGTCATCGCCTTCTCCTTCCACCTTCAATCTTTCCCAGCATCAGGGTCTTTCCCAATGAGTTGGTTCTTCACATCAGGTGGCCAAAATATTGGAGTTTCAGCTTCAGAATCAGTCCTTCCAATGAACATTCAGGACTGATCTCCTTTAGGATTGACAGCTTGAATCTCCTTGCAGTCCAAGGGACTCTCAAGAGTCTTCTGAAACACCACAGTTCAAAAGTATCAATTCTTCAGTGTTCAGCTTTCTTTATAGTCCAACTCTCACATCCATATATGACTACTGGAAAAACCATAGCTTTGACTAGATGGACTTTTGTTGGCAAAGTAATGTCTCTGCTTTTTAATATGCTATCTAGGTTGATCATAGCTTTTCTTCCAAGGAGCAAGCGTCTTTTAATTTCATGGTTGCAGTGATTTTGGAGCCCCTCCCAATAAAGTCTCTTACTGTTTCCATTGTTTCCCCCTCTATTTGCCATGAAGTGATGGGACTGGATGCCATGATCTT
Organism: Odocoileus virginianus; assembly: GCF_023699985.2. NCBI lineage: Eukaryota > Metazoa > Chordata > Mammalia > Artiodactyla > Cervidae > Odocoileus > Odocoileus virginianus. The sequence continues at coordinate 14,070,615 of NC_069704.1, forward strand.
AGTTTTTTGAATGTTGAATTTCAAGCTAACGTTTTCACTCTCTCTTTCACTTTCATCAAGAGGCTCTTTAGTTCTTCACTTTCTGCCATAAGGGTGGTATCATCTGCGTATCTGAGGTTACTATTTCTCCCAGCAATCTTGATTCCACCTTGTGCTTCATCCAGCCTGGCATTTCGCAAGATGTACTGTGCATACAAGTTAAATAAGCAGAGTGAAAATATAGAGCCTTTCTGTACTCCTTTCCCTGTTTGGAACCAGTCTGTTATTCCACGTCTAATTCTAACAGTTGCCTCTTGACCTGCATACAGATTTCTCAGGGGGCAGGTCAGGTGGTCTAGTATTCCCATCTCTCTAAGAATTTTCCACAGTTTGTTGTGATCCACACAGTCAAAGGCTTTGGTGTAATCAGTAAAGCAGAAGTATGTGGTTTTCTGGAAAACTTTTGCTTTTTCGATGATCCAACAGATGTTGGCAATTTGATCTCTAGTTCCTCTGCCTTTTGTGCATCCAGCTTGAACTTCTGAAAATTCACGGTTCAAGTATTGTTGAAGCCTGGCTTGGAGAATTTTGAGCATTACTTACTAGCATGTGAGATGAGTGCAATTCTGCAGTAGTTTGAGCATTCTTTGGCATTGCCTTTCTTTGGGATTGAAATGAAAACTGACCTTTTCCAGTCCTGTGGACACTGCTGAGTTTTCCAGATTTGCTCGCATATTGAGTGCAACACTTTCACAGCACTATGTTTTAGGATTTGAAAGAACTCAACTGGAATTCCATCACCTCCACTAGCTTTGTTCATAGTGGTGCTTCCTAAGGCCAACTTGACTTCACATTCCAGGATGTCTGGCTCTAGGTGAGTGATCACACCATCGTGGTTATCTGGGTCATGAAGATTTTTTTGGTATAGTTTTTCTGTATATTCTTGCCACCTCTTCTTAATATCTTCTGCTTCTCTTAGTTCCATGCCATTTCTGTCCTTTATTGTGCTCATCTTTGCATGAAATGTTCCCTTAGTATCTCTAATTTTCTTGAAGAGATCTCTAGTGTTTCCCATTCTATTGTTTTCCTCTATTTCTTTGCACTGATCACTGAGGAAGACTTTCTTATCTCTCCTTGCTATCCTTTGAAACTCTGCATTCAGATGTGTATATCTCTGCTTTTCTCCTTTGCCTTTAGCTTCTCTTGTTTTCTCAGATGTTTGTAAGGCCTTGTCAGAGAACCATTTTACCTTTTTGCATTTCTTTTTCTTGTGGACGATCTTGATCACTGCCTCCTGTACAATGTCTTGAACCTCCGTCCATAGTTCTTCAGGCACTCTGTCTATCAGATCTAATCCTTTGAATCTATTTGTGACTTCCACTGTATAATCGTAAGGGATTTGATTTAGTTCTACCTGAATGGTCTAGTGGTTTTCGCTAATTTCTTCACTTTAAGTCTGCATTTGGCAATAAGGAGTTCATGATCTGAGCCACAGTCTGCTCCAGGTCTTGTTTTTGCTAACTGTATAGAGCTTTCCAACTTTGTCTGCAAAGAATATGATCAATCTGATTTCAGTATTGACCATCTGGTGATGTCCAAGTGTAGAGTCTTCTCTACATGTGTTGTTGGATGAGGGTGTTTGCTATGAGCAGCGTGTTCTCTTGGCGGAGCTGTGTTAGCCTTTGACCTGCTTTGTTTTGTACTCCCCGGCCAAATTTGCCAGTTATTGCAGGTAACTCTTGACTTCCTACTTTTGCATTCCAGTCCCGTATAATGAAGAGGACATTGTTTTTTGGGTGTTAGTTCTAGAAGGTCTTGTAGGTCATCATAGAACTGTTCAGCTTCTTCAGCATTGCTGGTCGGGGCATAGATTTTGATTACTGTGATACTGAATGGTTTGCCTTGGAAACGAATAGAGATCATTCTGCCATTTTTGAGACCTGAGTATGGCATAAACCCTCTTGGAGGAGGTCACCATTAACCCCACTATAGAACCACCAGAACTTGCACAGGACTGGGGAAACAGACTCTTGGAGGGCACAAACAAAACCTTGTGTGCACCAGGACCCAGGAGAAAGGAGTAGTGACCCCACAAGAGACTGACCCAGACAAGCCCGAGAGTGTTCAGGGGTCTCCAGCAGCGCTGTGGTCCCATGGTGACCGGCTTCAGGGTTGGAGGCATGAGAGCAGCAGTGTGTTCATGGGACCTTTTGAAGGAGGTTGCAGTTATCTTCATTACCTCCACCATAGCTTGGCCTCAGGTCAAGCTACGGGGAGGGAACACAGCCATCCACAGAAAATTGGATTAAAGATTTACTGAGCATGGCCCCACCTGTCATAACAAGACCTCTCAGTCAGTCTCTCCCATCAGGAAGCTTCTATAAGCCTCTTATCCTTATCCATCAGAGGGCAGACAGAATGAAAACCACAACCAAAGAAAACTAACCAAACTGATCACAGGGACCACAGCCTTGTCTAGCTCAATGAACCTGTGAGCCATGCCGTGTAGGACCACCCAAGATGGATGGGTCATGGTGGAGAGTTCTGACAAAACGTAGTCCTCTAGAGAAGGGAACGGCAAACCACTTCACTATTCTTGCCTTGAGCACCCCATGAACAGTATGAAAAGGCAAAAAGGTATGACGCTGAAAGAGGAACTCCCCAGGTTGGTAGGTGCCCAATATGCTACTGGAGAAGAGTGGAGAAATAACTCCAGAAAGAATGAAGAGATGGAACCAAAGCAAAAACAACACCCAGCTGTGGATGTGATGGGTGATGGAAGTAAAGTCTGATGCTGTAAAGAGCAATACTGCATAGGTACCTGGGTTGTTAGGTCCATGAATCAAGGCAAATTGGAAGTGGTCAAACAGGAGATGGTAAGAGTGAACACTGACATTTTCAGAATCATCAAACTAAAATGGACTGGAATGGGTGAATTTAACTCAGATAACCATTTTATCTACTACTGTGGGCAAGAATCCCTTAGAAGAAATGGAATAGCCATCATAGTCAACAAAAGAGTCCAAAGTGTGGGCAATAGGAAAGTATTTACTTTAGAGGCAATCAGGGGAATGCCCTGGAAATGAGGTGGATAGTGTCTGATGCCCGCCTTAGGAACCCAGACTCCAGCCCTCTGGAACAGCAAGAACCAGTGCCCATTAGAAACATAGGTTTATATTTGCATTTCCCCTTCCTTTGCTTCAGATCCCCATTCCTCTTGTTGATTCTGCTGTCTGCAACATGCATGGATGCAAAGAGCTAACCTGAGGAATTATCTAATAATGTAGTCATGCTTTTAGCCATCTGCAGGAACCTTGTTCGCTAAACCATCAGGGTACAAGGACAAAGAGAGATCGTTATGTCACTGATTTCCATGTTCAATCCTGTCATAAACTGTTCAGTTATACTTCATAGAAAGAAAAAAATGTATTTGGTGAAGAATGGAGTCAAGTTAGAACAAGAAAAAGAGCATGTTCTGTTCTTTGGTGAATTTTCCTCTGCCAAGTGCAAAAGTTCCACAGTTTTTCAGGCTATATACAAGGCTAGGGGCTAACAGGGCCAAGAGCCGCACACAAGGCCACCCGGGGTAGACAAAGTCATGGGGTTGCTGGGGGTCAGGAGGTGGCATGGTGGCTGATTGTGGAGTGTAATTCAAAGAACACCTGAAGTTAGCTCTTCTGGGTTGAACAACTTTATGGCTCAAGGTTCCTTGTCCTCTCTGCCTGTGGCAATGATAGGAACAAGCAAGAGGCATCCAAGCAGAGCAGAGAGATCCCTGACTGAGGTGGGTTATCTGATTTCAGGGTCAGTTGTCAACCCTAACCCCTGTGAGACCTTGGCAAAGTCGCTTCAACTACCCAGGAGTTATTTTCTCCATCAGTAAAATAAGAAGGTTGGGTTAGAGCATCTCTAAGTTACCTTTTGCTCTGACAAATCTTTTGCTCTGTGAGGCCTCATCGATGACGTGTTACCAACAGCCAGTATGTGATAGTGAGGGCCTTGTGTCTTTCTCATTAAACAGGAGTGATACCACCTCCAGCACCAAGATGGCTTGAGGATCACATTTAAAATGAGATCGTGAGTGAAGTGATTAGCACTAAACCTGTCAAATAGTGGTTCTCAGTAAATCAGAGTGTCCTCTGTCAGGTATCCCATTCATTAAAATGTTTATTGAGCACCTACTGTGTACCAGGAAGTTTTCTAGGAGCTGGATGCATAATAATGAATAAAAGATAAATTTGCTGCCTCCATGGAGCTTTTAGGAAACAGACTGATAAATATACATGAGCACAGCATTTCTTCCCTTCCTTCCTCCCTGGCTCCCTCTTCTCCCCTCCTCTTTAACTCATTTGCTCTCAATTCCTGCTGCAGATCCTGTTTGGCTAGAATCTAGCCCCAGGAGTGATAGATATGAGGTCAGGTCTGGCATGTGAAGCCCAGTGTTTCCATTTGATGGCTAGGGCTTGGACAAATGAACATCAATTGGGACAAGAGTAGGAACAGAGTTAAACAAAGAAAAGGGACACTGGGACTTTAGGATTCCCTACATCTGAGAATGTTGGCAACACTGTACTGATTAGTTCTTTAGATGAAACACCTGGAAAGCCATACATATAGAAGAGTGTATAAAGAAAACCAAAACATTTATGGCTCTACAATCAACCTACGTTTACTCAACACCATCTGGAGCAGGCTGAACAAGGCATTGGCCTCCTGGAGGTGAATAATACTTAATTTCATACTTCAAGGAGCTCACATTTTCCTGAGGAAGGCAAACATGAATCTCAATATACTGTGCTAAGTGCTCTTAGAGATGTGTAAATCCAAGAAGCTACACAATGTATAGCAAAATATTTTGACCTCATCATTTTGACATTGCCGTTTTAATGCTATTGAGGTAAAATTAAAAGTTACCCTGAAATTTAACAGCCTCGAAAAACATTGATTTTATTTTTCCACCTGCAATGCAGGAGACCCCAGTTTAATTCCCAGGTCGGAAAGATCCTCTGGAGAAGAGATAGGTACCCACTCCAATATACTTGAGTTTCCCTTGTGGCTCAGCTGGTAAAGAATCCACCTGCAATGCAGGAGACCAGGGTTCGATCCCTGAGTTGGGAAGATGACCTGGAGAAGGGAAAGGCTACCACTCCAGTATTATGGCCTGGAGAATTCCATGGACTGTAGAGTCAGACACAACTGAGCAACTTTCATTTAATGAAATCACAACTAAATATTGCAGGTAGAGATAGTGAACACAGGTAATATTGATAACAACAAATATATGTAGAGTTAAATTTTATTGATTAAAAATTGACAAAAGATTCTATTACCTTAAAGAGATTATCTGAAAAATTTATCCAGATGAAGAAAAATGCACTTAATAGAAATAATAACAGTAACAACAACAACAAATCACCGTGCAGCAGGTATAATTTGAACATTTTAATACATTTGAACATTTTCACATCAGGGGAAAAAACCTGATAAATTGAAAAATGTCTTTGTTGTGATGTATAAAGAAAAGACTGTGTGGATCACAACAAACTGTGGAAAATTCTTAAAGAGATGGGAATGCCAGACCACCTTACCTGCCTCCTGAGAAATCTGTATGTAGGTCAAGAAGCAACAGTTAAAACCAGACATGGAACAACAGACTGGTTCCAAATTAGGAAAGGAGTACATCAAGGCTGTATATTGTCACCCTGCTTATTTAACTTATATGCAGAGTACATCATGCAAAATGCCAGGCTAGATGAAGCACAAGCTGGAATCAAGATTGCCAGGAGAAATATCAATAACCTGAGAATCAATAATCTGAGAAATATCAGGTATGTAGATAACACCACCCTTATGGCAGAAAGTAAAGAGGAACTAAAGGGCCTCTTGATGAAAGTGAAAGAGGAGAGTGATAAAGCTTGCTTAAAACTCAACATTCAAAAAACAAAGATCATAGCATCCAGTCCCATCACTTCATGGCAAATAGATGAGGAAACAGTGGAAACAGTGAGAGACTTTATTTTCTTGTGCTCCAAAATCACTGTGGAAGGTGACTGAAGCCATGAAATTAAAAGACACTTGCTCCTTAAAAAGAAAAAAAAAAAAAGACACTTGCTCCTTAGAAGAAAAGCTATGATCAACCTAGACAGCATATTAAAAAGCAGAGACGTTGCTTTGTCGATAAAGGTCCATCTAGCCAAAGCTGTGGTTTTTCCGGGAGTCATGTATGGATGTGAGAGGTGGATCATGAAGAAGGCTGAGTGCCAAAGAATTGATGCTTTTGAACTGTGGTGTTGAAGAAGACTCTTGAGAGTCCCTTGAACTACAAGGAGATCAAACTAGTCAATCCCAAAGGAACTCAATCCTGAATATTCATTGGAAGGACTGATGCTGAAGCTGAAACTCCAATAGTTTGGCCACCTGAAGCAAACAGCTGACTCATTAGAAAAGACCCTGATTTGGGGACTGATTGATGGCAGGAGGAGAAGGGAGCGATAGAGGATGAGATGGTTGGATGGCATCACCAACTCAGCGGACATGATTTTGAGTAAACTTCGGGAGATGGTGAAGGACAGGGAAGCCTGATGTGCTGGCAGTCCATGGGGTCACAAAGAGTTGGACACGACTGAGCAACTAAACAACAAAGGAGAAAACCATGTGGGCATAACTTAAGTAAATATTAAAATACACAAATACATGTGGTTTCACTGTGCTATAAAGATTACTGATCAAAGAATTCAAATGGCATAAGAAAGGTTTGCCTATACAAAACACATTTTGGAGGAAAGTTAATCAATGTTGACGTCAACTAAGAGTGCACTTTGTGGGTCACGGAGCAGAAGGAAAGGATAGATAATAGGTCTTGGCGGGGGGAGGACATATCTAGCATGTGTGCTGTCTCTCTAGTAAGTCAATAAAATTGACACAGGATTTTTTGCAGACTATTTTATCCAGTTCATCTTTGTATACCCCTGAGCAATTAATAGCACATCACAAATTGTGGTTACTTTGTAAAGATTTGCTGAGTGAATGGAGAATAAAACAAATGAAAATTAAACAGACAGAATACCACTGGCCCTCAAAGTATCACAATCTACCTTTGGACAATAGTACTTCCTATCACTTTGTACTGTAATCATCTATTTTCATGGTTATCACTCCTATCAGAGATTGATTTTCTGCAGGGCAAGAAAGATGTTTTTAATATATGTTTATATACAGGCATTCAGAGAATGTTTGCTAAATAAATGAATGACAAAATTTTATATTAAGGATCAGGTTACTTAGTCTAAGATTTCTCAGATGTTTCCCTCATATTTCATTTTCATCATAGGATGAGTTCAGATGAGAGCCAAGGGCACGTGGTTTAGGGGACTTCTAATCCCTGTAGAATCAAATCTGGTTGGGAAATGTACTTTGTAGAGGTAACACCTACACCATTTAGGGGAAAATATGAAATAAGAGGATATCTGCTGAGGGCTCTCCCTAGAGCTGGTTTCTACTCTACCCTTTCCCTGGAGACCCCTAGCTCAGTTTGCTCTGTTCTGAGCAAGTTTTTGGCCTCAGCCTTGACAGCAGCTTGGAGGCAGACAGGAACATTATTTCATGAAGTAATTTAGACATGATTTTTAAAAAATCTCATCTTGGCACAAGCCCCACAAGAGCTTGGATTTAACCTGTTATTATGACATTTCAAGGAATAATAAATAAGTTGCAAAATGGAAAACTGTAGAAGCTGGGGAAGAAAGAATTTACATTGCAATTTGCATACAAGCCACTCAACATGAAATAAAAGGGCATTCAAAGGAGCAAGGTATGCTAGTTAAGTAGTCTAAAGTTCTCATTTTTGCATATAATTACAGGAAAAACACTTGTGGAATTCCTTCTGTGCTCTGATTTTTAGACAGGATAGTTTCTTTGAATTTTACAACTATGGATAGAGTCTTTAGCCAAGGATGGTTGGAAATAGTTGATTTTAGGCCAGGAGTTTTAAGTGTCTAGTAATGCTATATAATTATAAAACCTCTTTAGAGCTTCCACCTTTGGTTTGGTCTCAGAGATCTACTTTATTATCTAGCTCAATCCCACCTTCTGAAAAAGCTAATACTTAAAGAGATGGGAGATACAGAATTTAGCTTTGCTGTAACACAGATGAAATATAAGAATTTGGGCAATCTATTCAACTTCTTTGAGCTGTTTCCTCAACTGTAAACGGAGATTGAAGGAGGAAAAGCATGTAAAGCCTGTAGCGCAGAACCAGGCACAAAGATAATAGGATTTGATTTTCCTTGGAAAGTTGAGAGCTTGTCCTGACTTTTCATGTACATTATTCATCGTTGCTCCTCAACTCAATTAAGTAAATCCAAGTGCATCTATTTTTCTAGCTGAAAAAACTGAGGCTCAGAAAGATGAATGACTTGCCCAAGATTACTCCGAGGACAGAGAGATGGCAGCACTGAGAGTAGAATCTAAGTTCACCCTCCAAAGTCTAGATACTTTCTTCAACCTTCTATCTCCTGCAGAGATGATGTGAAGACCCAGGCCCTTTATTCAGATTCATGAAACACTGGGAGTTGGGGCTTAAATAGGGCCCCAAACAACACAGAAGGGACTGTTAATCTTATGAAGGACATGTTGATGCCACACAACAGAAAGCGTACATATCAATTGGCTAGTACAAATGGTTAAGACTTAGTCAAATTTTCATCTCAGCAGAAGAGAAACTGGAAGGTCATAAACTTTTCTTCTCAAGATATTCTCAAAATTCATAAAAGAAGAAAATTGGGAAAGTATCAAGTCAGAAGAGAGATAAAACTTTAATAATTGATGGTTTAAAGTGACCTTGAGAAAAAAATTGGCTGATTGGGTGACAGGAGTCTGATGAAGTCTTCATATACTGAAGTTCTAAGACATTTTGCGGGGGTGATGAAAACTATACTGAATGGTGTATGAAATCACATAGTTTCTCAACCCGCTTTTCTGACCTTACAACTTTTACTTGTTTTTCTTTCTTCCTAGATTGCCCTTCCTCCCACTGGTCAGTGATGAACTCCTATTCATCCATCAAGACCCAGGTATGATCACATGCTCAGTGAGGCCCCTGTGTGCCCCAAAGAGTCCTCTGCTCCTCCCTCCTGTGAGTCTTCCCTCAACCTTGGCCATATTTCTAAGAAATGGGATGCAATAATAGCCAAATGTATTTGAAGTATTTGTATATATCTAACCAGTTAATGCTAGGTTCTTAAGGCAAGAGACCATGTCTTAGTCACCTCTTTACCCCAGGACCCACATAAATGCTGGCACACAGTGGACTGTCAAAGACTTTTGCAACAAACTGAAAAAACTCACCACTTGGGAAATTCTGTTAAACATATCTTATGTAACTGGAGGAAAACTCATATATATTTGCATATTGTCTCTAGGTTAGATGCACTGCTAAAAAGAAATAAATGTGAGCATTTAATGAAATTTCTCTGTCTATAGTCATGCTATGAAAAGAGAACATTGCCACTGCTTGTAGAATTTATTGACATCAAGATTACATGTTGCTTTTGGAATGCACACCATGGAATATAAAAGGGTTGGCTAGGAAAATGGGCTGAAATGTGAACATGTTGGTGAAAAAAAAAAATTTAATCTCTAAAATTATATTTGAGTATATTTTAATTCACACTGATGTTCATAAATTATGCATTCACCTAGGTGACAAGTGAATAGGTCCAAATGTAATTCTTGACTCTGCCACATGTTTCCTCTGTGAGCTCCCAAGCCTTTTGAACCTTGTTTATTTTTAGAAAATGTAAACTGTTATTAAAATTATTTTGGTGTGAAGAGGTTAATTATCCCTATATCGATCCATAAATTCAACCCTATCCCTATTCCAGTGGAATTTTTAGAATTTAATGAAATAATTTAATGAAATATTTTAATAATTAAAATAGTTTAATGAAATTTAAATTCATCTAGAATATAAGGGTAGACTGAGCCCAGAATACTTTGGAAAAGAGGACTGATGAAGGCATACTTACACCAAATGTATGAAAGCACATTATAAAAATCAGAATAAAGTGTTGGTGAAGGGATAGGACTGGATATACAGATAGTATCCTCGATTTTAGTAAATGATAAAAATAGGATTTCCATTAGGAATGAGAGCAGAGGTTATTTGGTGAATGGGTTGGCACAAGTGGCTAGTCACTTGGAAAAGTACAGTGTTATCACATTTTCATAAACTTACAATATAATCCTATTTTGTGGGGTAGGGGGAAAAACGCATATGGATACTTGTGTGTGTTAATGTACATATATATAAGAAAAAGCCTGAAATAGTGACATCAAAAATATCTCTGGGTAGTGTGGTTATGGATGATTTTTACCTTTTTTTAAAAAATTCCCTTATTGATTGTCAGAATTCCTGTATTTCTTCAATTATGAAGTGTTTAAGCCTTGAATTAAAGCCTTTTTTTTTCTTTCCAGTTCTACCAGCTTACTGCTACCAACCCATCTCCCTCCACCCTCATGCACGCATGCTCAGTCATGTAACCCTGTGGACTGTAGCCCACCAGGCTCCTCTGTCCATGGACTTTTCCAGGTAAGAATATTGGAGTGGGTTGCTATTTACTTCTCCTAAAGCCGTTTTTCATGAAATTAATAGAAGAGGAATATTCTCAGAGCACAATAAATTTATGTATTCCTAGATCAGAGTGATCTCTATGATGTTTTGATGGAAAGCTTATAGTAAAAAGCCAATGAGACCATGTAAGTTATTAATTGCTTCATTTAAATTTCACTGTGCTCTGAGAATATGACTTGTGCAATTCCTACATTTAGGAATTTATGTGGCTTTATTTTTGCATCCAAATATCTGATCTATATGTGTAGATGTTCCATAAGATCTTTGATGAAGGTATTTTCTCTTCCCCTGAAATTTAATATATATGTGTATATATATTAAGTTTAACTTTATTATTCATATCTTTTATATTCTTCCCTGGTTTTTATAAACTTGAATGGCTAAAGCTGGAGTGGTATTTCAGTCTCTAATAGTTGTGTTCCTGTATATTTTGCATAGTATTTCTAATAGATATGCATTTTTGTTCTTGAAATCTCTGCAGGCTGTGCTTTTCGTCAGTATGGAAGGATACTCCCTGTCCTGTTTAGTGCTACCTACTGCATATTCTTTTTTGTCTGAAATTAGTACTATGACTTCTCATTTCTTTCTGTTTGGGCCTCCTAAAATCAAAGTATGCCTTTCCCTGTCTTTGTGTTTTTAATTTTATAAAATAATTTAAAACTTTGGTTTTAGAGCTGTTAGAGACAGCTTTTGATTTCTGACCATTTATATTTATTGTCACAATTGATATATTTGGTTTCATTTCAATGATAGTCTTTCTGTTACACTTCCATACTGAATCCATACTGATTTTTTTTATTCTCCAAAGTAGGATGCATATACTTCAGCTGGTTTACGAAATCATTCATTTGAGACTCTGAAGAAAATCTTATTTTTTACTTAAAAATTAAGAAAGATATTAAGCTGTAATAATATTTAATATGAGTTAATACTGGTACTTTGTTCTGGTCCACATGTAAGGCAGACTTAGTCAGTTTAATCCTAATAATTGAGGTAGAGAGAGTGACTTTAAGAAGTCAGGATGAATAGCAGTGATACTTTAACATTTTGCGCACTTTTCTGGACTCACTGGAATTTTAGTGTACTCAGTTAAGTGAATTTAGGGTTGTTTTGTTTACTTTATCTAAACTATGTCACAGAATTGGCAAGGTTCTTAAAATGATTCCTGGTGGGGGGGGGGGGTGGGGGGAAGCAGGCTAAAAGTAATGTCCATTATGTAAAAGCAAACACAAGAGAATAATAACAACAGTCCTCTCCCTGCCTCCACAGAAGACCAGCCAAGCTCATACTTTCCCTTTTCCTGGCAGGAATTCACCATTAGCCACATTATGAGGTAAGAGAGAGCATTTTCAGAACGGATGTTTGGAAATGTTTCCCAGTGTGTTTCCACTGCTATCTGATACATTGCTGAAAACGATGTAGATGTTATACCTATAAAATATAATCTCTCATATCAACACACTTCAAAAACTTGAAATAGAATTTTTATTCTGTTTAAAGGTTTTGGAGAATTTTAAACCCATTTGTTGAAACATAAAAATATAACATAGACTAATTCCCTTTGCAAGAGCAGTTGATGTATAACAATGGAAGGTGGAAATTTACTACCACATTTCAACAATAACAATTACATAATTGGTGGAGGGAATAGGACATGAGCGTCATGATTATTAATTATAGACAATGACATACTTCTTCACTTTGAATTTGTCTGTTTGTGAAGGATTATTCAGCTGTTGATGTCACTAAAACCAAGTTTGAAATAAAAATGGACCCAGAATCACACCTTTGAATTGCCATATTGCGAGAGGTGGAACCAAGCTATTTAAAAACATTGAGAGGATATTAATCATTGACTCCCATTAAAAATTATTATTTTAGTGAAAGAAAAAAAGTTGCTTTGTTATTAATAAATACAATTAAATTTATTTTAAATGAGGATTAATTTCAAGTTTAGCTCATCCTTTTGATAATTCTATTAGCATCTATTCTATAATGCATACACATAAATAAGTACATATGATGGAACATGTGTCTCTATATAATTTATTAAGCAATCACTGAACTGGGGAAATATTACTCAAAGTCTCACTGATAAAAAAAATGTAATCTTTTTATTTGGCCTATAATTTTCCTTATAACTAAAAATATATTTGAATTTATTTTCTTTTATTATTGATGTTGAGATTTAAGCTATATTCATTTCCATTGCATAAGAAATTTAACACAGTTTTGTATATCTTTTCCCACACATCCTCATGTCCTATTTTTATTGATAATAATTTTTTACTTTAACCCAATTATTGTTATGTTCATCATACAGCTTCTCTTTTAAAAATTTTGGGCTTCCTGGTGGCCCAGTGGTTAAGGATCCCCCTGCCAATACAGGGGACACAACACTTGATCCCTGGCTTGGGAAGAGCCGCTGGGAAACAACGAAGCCCTAGAGCCTGTGCTCCGCAGCAAGAGCTGTTTTCCTGAGTTCTGTAAGGCATTTTAACAAATTATTGAACCCAAGGAGGCGGTCATGGGACTCCTTGATTTATAGCTGGTTAGTCACAAGCACCAGTGGTCATGTATGGATGTGAGAGTTGGATTGTGAAGAAAGCTGAGCACCGAAGAATTGATGCTTTTGAACTGTGGTGTTGGAGAAGACTCTTGAGAGTCCCTTGGACTGCAAGGAGATCCAACCAGTCCTTCCTAAAGGAGATCAGTCCTGGGTGTTCATTGGAAGGACTGATGCTGAAGCTGAAACTCCAATACTTTGGCCACCTCATGCGAAGAGTTGACTCATTGGAAAAGACCCTGATGCTGGGAGGGATTGGGGGCAGGAGGAGAAGGGGACGACAGAGGATGAGATGGCTGGATGGCATCACCGACTCGATGGACATGAGTTTGAGTAAACTGCAGGAGTTTGTGATGGACAGGGAGGCCTGACATGCCGTGATTCATGGGGTCGCAGAGTCGGACACGACTGAGTGACTGAACTGAACTGAACTGAGTCACAAGCACAAATGACAACCTGGACTGGTGATAGGCACCTCAAGTCGAGGCAGTCTTCTGGGGCTGAGCCCTTAACTTGTGGGACCTGATGCCAACTCTGGGTAGAGTTTCAGAATTTAACTGAATTATACCACACAGAGTTGGTGTCCACAGAGAATGAGAGAGTCGCTCTGTGTGGGAAACAACACACACATCTGGTGTCCGAAGCGAAGTACTGGTGTGAATGTAGTCGACTATGGAAAAACAGAGTTTTCTCTTAGTTGGTGAAGAGAATGTAGAGAGGAAATAGTTTTTCCTCTCTGAAGGCACAACGAGGTCATATTGTGGTACAGTGTGGATAACTGGAAAGGGAGGAATTTGCAGCCATTAAACCATCTCTCACACTAACAATCTCCGACATTCTATTTAACAGTAGAAAAGTATTTGTCCATCCTCTATGTGTTGGTTCTAGGTCCCAGATTCTTCCATCCTCCATCCCCTGAGTCCTCTGTTTCCAGCCAGACAATGTAGAAAGATTCAATAGAGAAGGCATACTGGCTTCTTAAAAGCCTAAACCCAGGGGAGACATTTCATTTCTGCTTATATTCCTTTACCAAAAACTATTCATATGGCTCTATCCCAATGTCAAGGGGCAGGTGCCTTCTGAGAATAAAGACGGAAGGGGGACTGAATATCTGATGATCAATCAGCTATCTGTCTCACATTCAACAACTATGTTTTTTACTTCCACTGCTGAGTTTGTTATCAGACACTCATTCAGAAACCCTCTAGTATCTTTCTGACACAAACTGGCATATCTGTGCTCTTATTTCATAGAGTAAATATTTGAAAAGAAGCATTTCATTTTTTCAGTGTGATTTTTTTTATTTGGACTTGCAGCGTGACCTCCCACTTGAAGGGGCTTCTTGCTTCTGTTGTGAGCATTTTCTTCTTTAGATGGCCTCTGGCTCAAAGAGAAAGCCTAGCAGCAGAACTAGCATTTTGATTATTGAACTTTCCTATCCTAAGGTCCCTTTTCACTCTTGCAAATTAGTTGGTCTCACAGGAATTGTCTGGGTCCCTCCACCTCCTTACTATCCCTTCTCTATTACAAGGACATTCATGACTAGAGCCTAAAAGGTACCCTTCCATTCATTACCACCAGTCTGTGTGAAATATACATCCTCTAAGGTGTTGGGCATGTACATGGCATCCTTCCTATTTTCCAGTGCTGATGCTGGTTTTTCCCTAATTTTATATCCATTGGTCATCCCATTTGACTGAGGGTGGAAGGTTGAGTGTTTGACGCTTGCACTTACATCATCATCAGCAGCAGAATTACACAGTCTCACGTTGAAATGCTTGTGGAAATTATATGGCCTGTGATATCAGTTTCTTTAAAACACCTTGTAAACTTTTACTTTTGCAGAACTGTCATAAATCTGTTTAATTCAACAGTTTATACTAAGTACTCCAGTATTCTACTTAGAAGTAAAGCATTTTTCAGCTTGATTGCAACTTTGTACCATTGGAAGTTGAGAATACCATTTGTTGTGCCAAATTTCTCCATATCTGATTATCAAAAATTTTGATAGCTCACCTGTGAATCCATTTAGTGAGTAGTTCTGAGGCTGCACAGCTGAGTCAGAAGTACTGCTGGGCAGTGGTGTGGTGGCATCAGGAGTGGCACTTCTGCCCTCAAGAGGCTCATAGTCATTGATGGCCAGATAGCGATTGAATTAGGTTTATGTTTTGGAAGATAAACCATCATACTTTCTTTTTCTCTTCTTCCTTGCATATGACCCTTTCTCAATGGTTTTCACACTAACTCTGGGGGAAGCAGGATTGAAAGGGTAAGAAACAGCAGATGGGGTAAGTTTTTCTTTTTCAACCTTCAGCATAGGTTTTTGAGACCCAAAACGGAAAAGGCAAGCTTGAGGGAAAGTGAAAGTGAAAGTCGCTCAGTTGTGTCTGACTCTTTGTAATCTATGGAATTCTCTAGACCAGAATACTGGAGTGGGTAGCCTTTCCTTTCTCCTGGGGATCTTCCCAACCCAGGGATTGAACCCAGATCTCCTGCATTGCTTGAGGGAAGCAGGGGGTAAACTGTATGCCAACACAGGAAAATTTGAAAGCATTCTCTGTGTCACTGGTGGCTAGATGTGCTTTGTGGAGAGGAAGAGCAATGACCTTCTGGAGCTGCCTGGCGTGAGATGGAGGGTCAGATCTGGGCATCCATGTGAAGGATGACAGTGTCCACACAGCAGTTCTCTACAACTTCTTCAGCCCAAGACCTTGTAAGGGGTGCCCTTTGCCATCTTTTCCATGGCTTTTGGACAGTGATATATCCTCTAAAACAATAAAGCAAATGAACAAACAACTCATCCCACACGCACACTCAAAACCAAACCAGGTTGAGAGTCATTGACACCTGAGAAGTAGTTGATGGATTGGCTTTAGGACAAGAGTGGGTAAGGGTGGAGCCTACTCCTTTTTCGCAGATAATTATAATGCAGGCTTCTGAAACAGATTTTTATGTAGACAGTTATTAAGCAGAGAGGAAAGGAAATGGTGCTGAGAGTTGCCAGCAAAATGGGACTTCACCAACTTGTGTCCTTTTGGTAAAGGCCAGCAAGAGGATATGTGATAATACAGTGGAAGTGAAGACAGTTGTGGGGTGTTGGCAATGTAGTTTTTGAACTCAGTATAAAGACACCATCTAGCAAAAGACTCTCAAATGTATTTATATTAAAAGATTTTTGAAGGCATATGAAGCAAATCATGTATAACCATATGTTTAATAAAAACCACATTAATTTAAAAAATAATTTCATAAAATTATCAGCATCCTGGAAAACCCTAATCCCCATGTGCAGAGTAGAGAAAATATTATGAGCATTCTAAAATTGAGCTTAAAATATATATTATATGTGTAATATATGAACATATTTCTACTCATAGGAAAATTATTGTAAGATTATGGGAGAGGTTTCCTTCTCATTTTTTCAAGTTTCAAATGAATATGTATTTTATAATTAGAAACAAGGTGATTATAATTCTTAATGAAGATATCTTCTGATGAATAAAGAATTTTTCTATAAAATTTTCTCCATAAATTATCTTGGCATATCTATCAAAATAATAACTAAGAAAACTTGATGTTAAGGTTGGTTTATATGCAAAACAGAAAAAGAGACACAGATGTATAGAACAGACTTTTGGACTCTGTGGGAGAAGGCGAGGGTGGGATGTTTCAAGAGAACAGCATCGAAACATGTATATTATCTAGGGTGAAACAGATCACCAGCCCAGGTTGGATGCATGAGACAAGTGCTCGGGCCTGGTGCACTGGGAAGACCCAGAGGGATCGGGTGGAGAGGGAGGTGGGAGGGGGGATCGGGATGGGGAATACATGTATATCCATTGCTAATTCATGTCAATGTATGACAAAAACCACTACAATATTGTAAAGTAATCAGCCTCCAGCTAATAAAAAATAAAAAAAATAAATAAAAATTATTTTGATAAATTTTATTTTAAAGAGGAAATTGTTTTTTATTTTGTCCAATGTCTATTGAACTTGCAACTCTACCTTAAAAATTTGGCATTTTCAACATGACTAATAAGTTCTAAATACAATTGCTTTGAAAAAAGAAAGAAAAAAAAGCAATTCTTTGTTCTTGAAACTAAAGACAAAGGGTTATATGGCCCAATTTCCTCTGACTTACTTCATTTGGTTTGACTTAACTTTGACATCTATTCCGTGTCCTGTTTCAGTAATAATCTGCTTGACATTGATCTCAACATTTCATTAGGAATTCATGCTGGAAAGAAATTACTCTGAACATTTGTACCTTGTTCTTACAGTAAATGAAGTGTCATTTGCGTTTCATATCTTTTTTTGCTAACCTGTAACCCCTTGAAGACTTTGGTACTTTTCCATTATTATCTCAAAGACATTTGTTATCATTTTCCCTCTTGATTTATCCTGAGACTTCAGTGATTGAGCCATGATTCTCAGGGTCATTATATAAAATTGCATAAGTGTTCCATGAACAACAAATTTTCTTTAAACTTCTTGACAACAAGCTGAAAGGAGTTGGTTTCTTAGCTTTCCCCTTTAAAAGGGACTTTGTTATTTTAATAGAACAGTTTTAGCTACTGTGGTTTGATTTTCTGGATGTGAAAAGGTACAAATTTAGATTTCAGAAAATGGCATTTTACAGTGAAAAGAACACCAGCTTTAGAAATGACAGACCTGAGCTCTCATCCAGTACTCAGATAATTACTTACCGTGTATTCTTGGACATATTATTTCACTTCTCCAGGCTTCTGTTTTCCCATCTTAAAGTGAGATTTAAACTCTGCCTCCCCAACTGTCTTTCATATTGTTATAAGGATGAAAAGTATAATGTCCCAAGTACCATGTCTGTAGTAAACGCTCAATAAATGGTAGTAATCATTCATATCTTTGCTTTCTCCTTTGTCAGTTTCTATGTTGGTGGAACAACTGGCACACAAATGATGCATTACCAACTGTGTCTCTGAGCTTGGGAATTTAATTTAGGAAGCTATGATGTGGGACACATGAGCCCTTATCTGTACAGAAGCCTTGAAAATTCAACTGCTTTCTTATTGTACAAACAGCAGGGTGCTCAGTCACACATCTGTAGTGACTATGTCCAACAGCTGTCATAATTGACATGTTAACTATTTTAAAATACAGCCAAAAACCTATGACTGATTAATGTTAACTGTGAAACCCATTGGTTTTTAAATTCAGTAACTATTCACTGAGCCATTACCAAGTTCTTGGATACAGAATGAAAAGGACAGGCAAGACCCCTAGTTGCATGGAAATGGCTTTCAAGGGAGGAGGGAGTTAAGAAAAAAGCAAATCTGTGAATAAATATAATAAGTAGAGCTTGTCCACAGTATTGGGGGACTCAGCTGGGGAGTAACAGAGAACTTATTGAGACAGAGTGATCCTACTTCTGGAAGGCCTAGGGCTGCGGCTGACATTTAAGCTTCAATGAGAAGCAGCAACTTCTGCAGAGCAGGGACAAGTCTGGTCCAGGAAGCCCGAAGAAAGTGTACAAAGCCCTAAGTCTAGAAACATGGACCATCTGATGGAGAGCCAGGTTGTTTTCAGGGCCATGATTAACCTTTTCTTCTATCATCCCAGTTGTTGAACAAGTATTGAAGTTAGGCTTGGGATAATTTGATACTTGTTATCCATATATTAGAACATTCTGGAATAAGATAGTCCAGAAGATTACATACAGGCAGGCATAATTTCTACTAAAATAGGTTTACAAGTCACTAAATAGAAGCTATTTAGCACTCTTGTTTTTATTTTAAATAATGATGATGATAGTAATAACACCACTGTTTCTGTATAGTGTACTCGTAGTCCTCAGAGAGCCATGGAAATATTAGAAAACTAAGCAAAACTGGGGAGTTTGGGTTGGTGTCTTTTTCCTCAGGCTCTCATGAACGTTATTGATGTTCTCATCCTCCAAGTCTACAGGCTGTCAAGTTCAGGTGGCTCTGGAACCTCCATCACAAACTTGACTCCAGATTTTTGCTTGTCTTGGGAGCCCCAGTGACTAGATGTTACTCAGAGGACCTCTGCCAACTCCAGCACCTTCCTTGCCGTAGGTAATCTCTGTCTTCTGTCCCTCTGTGTTCCCCTTTCTCTACTCAAAGGCATTCACTGCTCCGGTTTCCCCAGCAATATCCTCTCAAGGTCTCACTTTTGGAGGACAAGAGCCAGAACGGGAAGTTGACTGTGGGCAAGAGAATGACCTTGACTATCTTTTTTGAGTAGGTTGGAAAAAACACAGGTGAGAACCAGATCCTCATATTTGCCATCAGGAAGCACAGAATGTAATATATTTTCTGTTTTTTGAAATTGACTTTCTGTTTTATCAAAGCTATGCTGCTGCTGCTAAGTTGCTTCAGTCGTGTGCAACTCTGTGCGACCCCATAGACAGCAACCTACCAGGCTTTTCTGTCCCTGGGATTCTCCAGGCAAGAATACTGGAGTGGGTTGCCATTTCCTTCTCCAATGCATGCATGCATGCTAAGTCGCTTCAGCTGTGTCTGACTCTGTGCGACCCTATGGACAGCAGCCCACTTTCCTCCGTCTGAGAGATTCTCCAGGCAAGAATACTGGAGTGGGTTGCCATTTCCTTCTCCCTTATCAAAGCTATACATGCACATAATTCTATGAAAAATAGCACTTCTCTATATTTATATTCCTCTTCTTCTAGGCAACAACTTGCAACACTTCTAATAGTCTTTTAGCCTTTAGTTCTATATATTTAAACCAAGCTTATGTTGCTATTTCTTTGTAAAAACTACTTTAAGTACTAATATTATTTTAAATACTACACTATGGTAGATGCAGATTCATTGCTGTCCACATTTCTCATTTTTTCCTTCTCTCAATGTAATTGTATGACCATATAATGATGATTGGGGGACTGCAGTACACGGGGTTGCAAAGAGTCAGACGGGCTGAGCATAATGATGATTTATAGCTGGGCATGCAGTATTACGGGACTTCCCTGGTGGCTCAGCAGTAAAGAATCCGCCTGCTAATGCAGGAGATGTGGATTCAATTCCTGGTTTGGGAAGATCCCCTGGAGAAGGAAATGGCAACCCACTCCAGTATTCTTGCCTGGAGAATCCCATGGACAGAGAAGCCTGGCAGGCTGCAGTCCATGGGGTCTCAAAGAGTCGGACACAACTTAGCGACTCAACAACAACAAACTTGAAGTATTATATGATTAGTTTCTTGCACAATATTTTCTTGTCCTTGGAGTGAATCTTGTTATTACCCTTTGCTTAGATTTCTATGTACTGATCATTCATTCATTCATCCCCAAACTTAACACTCAGTTGTGTAAATTTAAAACATCTAAGGTAGTCTTATCAATTTCATCTCTTCAAAGAACTTTCTTCTGGACTATTTTAGCCTGCTCCAACTTGGGCAAGTAAGGTGGACACGGAGATGTGTTGCCTAGAAGCCCCTCCAGGGAAGAACCTTTAGTTCCAGCTGCTGGGAATGAGTCAGCAGACAGCCTCCAGCTGTCAGCATCTTCATCTTTTGTGTCAGCTGCAGTGAGCTGTCCCACCCAAGAGCATGCCTTTGGGTGGTCCATATCTAGTGACTGATAATGGAGAGGTTATAAAAATCACTTCAGCCCACTGAGGAGCAACTCAAATGGGCTCTAATGCTCCAGAACTCCCTAAGGGATTGGCCAAGACTTTATTGTATCTGCATCATAATTCAGCTTCTCCTTCTGCTCAGTTTTGTTTCTTCTCTCTCACTTTCCCCCAATTCCTGAGAAGTACTGATTTCTAATAAATTCTCTACATTCCAAACTCCTTCTCAGCCTCTGCTTCTGGAGAACCCAACCTGAACTAGTTACTCTCTTAAGGCTTCTGCCCAGGAGTTTTCTTACAGCATCCCTCACTGTCACCCTGGAGATTCCCTCTGGTGTATTGCTATGTTGGATTCTCTATTTCTTGGATCTGTTGCCTTTTTCTCTTTGGTTTACTCTCTTGTTTTGATGTGACACATTCTCTAGTAGTTTCCTGAGGAAAATACATGGAAGATCAAGTTTTTTAAACCATGCCTGTCCAAATATGGATTTATTTGCATCACATTTAATCACTAGCTTGGTTGGATATAATCTTCTGGGTAGGAAATAATTTCCCTTCAGAATTTTGAAAGCATTGCTCAATTTTCTTTTGGCTCCAGGATTTCTGTTTGAAACTATGATGCTAATATAATTCTTGAACTTTTATATGAAAGCTGTATTTCTTCTCTGCAAACTTGTAGGATCTCATTTGTTCTCTTTGTTTTAAAATCATTGCTTCCAGTTTAGGATTATGCTAAGTCTATTCCAACTGATCCAGTTACTTTCCAAATGTTCCAAAATTCTGTTGCTCTTACCTTCTTCCTATTTCTTTGTCTTTGTGTCTTTATATTTTAAAACAAACAGATATTCAGACAGACAAATAATAACAAAGCACTATAGTGCCTAATGGCATTTAGCGACACTTTTGGGAAAGAGAAAGCAGAGGTTAAATATGTGTGTTCAGCTTAGCATATTTAAGCAGAAGTAGAATTTGATTTTTTTGAGGAAAAGTTTATCTGGTGAAGCTGCTGTTTGTATCTTTCTTCCTTCGCTTCTCCTCCCTCCCCCACTTTTAAAATTTTTATTTTCTGGACTCTTTTCCAGTAGCACTACTGGCATAACTATACTACATCACCCCTCGTGTCTATAAAGTCATTGATTTGGTGCCTTTGACTCTACCTCTCCAAGATTAGGGTGAAGATCTCTGCTTTCTCCTGATTCCAATCCTGTGCAGACTGTGCTGAGCTTAACCAAGTTGCTGCTGACAGTGAGGAGTTCTGTTTATGCATTAGAATTAAGCTGGATAACTGTGAGTTTTCTTAGGACTCCAAGTCAGGAATGTCTGTCTTCAATAAGAGTAGAGAGTTACAGGTCCCTCTAGGAAACAGAAATAGTGGAATAGAACCTTAAGAATACTATTGAAGATTTCTAAGAACAGTCACTTTTTTGGTGGGAATGACTGACAAGGTGAAAACCAGAACCCCTTTATCTGAAATGAGTCAATAATTAATCCTGAGAGAAATGACAGAACATGGATTCTAATGAATCAGTTGCCTAATTCTTTATATCTTTTGGAATTAGATGTGATCTATATCTCAGATACAACTATTTAGCATTATGTGTCAAGTTATGTGAACTCATAGACCATAATTGTTATGGGGTTTAATTAGTTGTGAAAATGAGGAATAAAGCTGAAAGCTTTAACTTCTTGTTCTGTGTGTTATAGTGATAAAAGCAGTAGCAGAAGAACAGAAATCCCTGTTTTGTTTTTGTTTTAATTTCATCCCCTATGCTTTATAGCTTTATGACTTTGGGTAAGTTACTTTATCTAAGATTTATGTTTCTTAGTTGTAATTTGGAGAAAATATTAATTTCTCCAATAGGGTTGTTATTAATGAGTTAAAGTATGTAAAGCTATGAGCACAATGTCCGTATATGACAGATGTTTAGTCAATGGTAGTTTTCTTCCCTGTGCCATCTATATTTGGCCAAGAACAGGAATTTTTTGTGTGCAAGAAAATATTGGTGCCGCACTTCCTTCAAAGAATCCACAAGATAAAGAAGTTTCATCTGTATTAACTGAGTTGTGAATTCAGATACATCTTAAACTCCTCCATACACATTCAATCCTCAAATTAAGTCCAGTCAGTTTCAGGTGGCATGGAGGCCTCAGAATCAGGGAAGATTTCATAATTAGAGTTAACTGCAGCACAGAAAATTAGATCTGTAAATATGAATGGACAGCTAAAGCAAAGATAAATTTTAATGGCATGCATTAACAATATGCAGTTTGAGATTGGCAATGGAGAATTCTCCCTGAGAACTGGCATTAGGCAGTATGGGTCTTGACAGGGGAATTCACATGGGCAAGCGCATTTATTCAATACACCTTTTCTATCCCAGACATTAGAGTACTGAGAGACCCATAGTATCAGGGAAAGTGGCCTATTTATTCACATCTAATCATATGTACAGTCTGTTTCCATTTAATACAATTGTCAAGAGTAAAGACTCTCTTGGTATAACTTAGAAGTGACAGGGAAATTGGATGGAACTTTGTATGGTTGACTCTAGAAAAACAATGAAAGAGTGACTAGAAATCCTAAAGTTAAATGCTAATATCCATAAAGGCTGGGAGGGTTTGTGTCCACATAAACAGTGATGGTGGAAAGGAACCCAGTTATTTATTGAGGACTTTCACAGAATCCTTGTTTTGGGTTAGATTCTGGGCTAAAGAATGAAACCACTATAATCACCAGCTCTTCTTCATGATTGTGGATGGGGAAAAACCAAAGAGCAGAGAAATGCTGAGGTACCTAGATGTTTTAGAACATCTGCTTTAGAACTGTTCAACTAATGTTGATTCTCTGGGCAGGCCAGAAAAACATAACTTTTTTGTACTTCATTTGAAGAAATCCAGTTACAACTATATTTGTCCTTGCTAATGAGAATGTTAGAAAAGATAAATGAAAGTTATCTGAAAGTTTTAGAAAGGGGAATATGCAAAAATACAGTTTTCACATTTCAAACTATACATTTAAGTAATAAATTGGTCAAAATCTTATTTTATTAACTACACTTCCTTAGCTGAAAGATATTTTTTTCTAAGTTCATATTTTCTAAGAAAATGCAGTTCCCCATTTTTTGAGAGTTCTCTCTTATTCCTCTGTTAAACCAAGTATAGATTTTTGGTGTATAGAAAATTTTTTTTCTAATATCACATACCCTATATTTGGTATGTTTTTACAGAAAATGTAAATATGTGATTAGTGTTTATTGAATAGACAGGTATTTGATAGATGGACATAATCCTGAGAATCAAGGATGAGATGGGGATTTTTTTTTTTTTTTGGTGGAAGGGGAGGCTTTTCCCTGTAGAATTATGACAAGATTTGAGAAACCTATTCATGTTCTAGGAACTATCTGTAGATTGAATCAGTATCATGTATACACAGGGAATATTGGACTAGTCCAGGAAAAAGTTTCTTTCACTTTAAAATGTTGTCCTCGCATTTGAGGAATTTTATAGCCATTTTTTCTGTTCTGAATTTTCAATATAATCTGTCTGCCACCTCGTCTGGTGCATACAGTTGTGGATGGGAAACAGATACTAAGGTCTCCTTGGCCCAGAAAATGAAATTAAACTTACAAAGGGTCTGTAATGTGGTCAAGACCATGCAGCTGGTTAGCAATAGAGCCAGGTTTAAAGCCTGAATTGGTCTGATTTCAAAGCCCAAACTCTTTTTACTCTACCATGTTGCCTTTAAACTGAGCAGATTTGCTTTTTTATACCATGCTTTCAAAGATTCAGTTCCCATGAGAAGGCAGCAAGAATATATGTACACAGGGAGGCAGAACTTCGTTTCTGGTGTTGCTTTAAGTCTCGGTAATCAGCTATTTAATGCAATAAAGGAGAAGGTTAAGTGGTGCCCAGTGTGGAGGAGGAAGAGGAAATGACTCTGAACCACTAAGGAGCTCCTGCAAGCATGGAAGGAACTCTGCTTGGGGAGTCAAGGGGCCAGGCATCTTACTGCAAATCAGTCATCAAACTTACATGTGACCTGAGGGAAGTCCCTACCCTACCTGTCTTTTATTCTCCCATTTGTGTAATGGAAAGGTGAAACCAAGCCCCAGAAACAAACTCAGTATCTGTTCTGGTTTCCTAATCCAACTGTACAAGACAGCCACAGGCTATGGAACAAAATTAGACCCAAGACTTCATTGTTATCACTGATTGTATTTCTTGAGCAAGTAATTTAATCTATTTTTTCTCCCCAATTTATATTGATGAAGAAATCACGATATTCTCTCATTTACTTTCCCAAGAGGCAAGTAGCACTATAAACCCATTTTCTGATTGGATTAGCATGATATTAGTTTCACTGTTGAAAAACAACATGGGAAAATATACATAGAAAAATACAGAAACTTTCTTTGCAAATCAAAAGTATTATGAAATAGCCACGGGAAACATTGTATTATTGAATGGGTCCCAAGGACCCACTATGGACAATATTCACCATAGAAATATCCTGAATGAGATTTTCAAGGAGATTTATTAACAAATTAATATATATATATTTTATAAGCAAGCTATTAAAAATATCATATTAAGCTGATTAAGCACAACTGCACAAGTATAACTGGAACTCACTGATACTTGAGGCTGGTGAGGTATTCTTAGGTCTCCAGCTCTCAAGGGGTGGGTGGAGATTGAGGAGCCTGCCCTGGGGCAGACCTCAATTCCCAGGGCCTCCGTGGGGAATTTCTCCACAGACTTTCTCTAGTCCCCTGGCCCCTCCAGTATCAGAGTGTCTGGGAACCCAATCAGCTGTCCTCATTTTGAATTGTAGAGAAAAGGGGGTTATAGATATTATTTTTTTCCTGAATTATCTGAGAGTAGAAGCATTGCCCAACACTGAGAGAGAAACACATAATTTTGAATCTGAGCATTTTATAGTTAGAGAGGAGTCTTACGGTTATGAAGTTTTACAAACCATAGGAAAGAGATAAAGGCTGCAAGAGTGTGACTTTCTGACTTGTGCACTGAGTGGGAAAAAAAATCGGGCAGAAAGGAGGCAGACCAGTGTCAGATAGATGGTCAAATTTCATGTCAGTGTAAGGTCTTGGTAAATAAGCCAGAAAAACTAAAGTTTCAGTTAGAAATTGAGAGAGCCTGAGGTGATGATGACTGCCACCTCCACCAATCATTTAATAAGAATGACAACAATGACAAAAAGCAATAATAACAGTGACTCTTTTGCCCTTTTTAGACACACAGCATTGCCTTGAGAGGAATCTCCTCCCCAAAAAAAGAAAGAAAAAAGGAAATAGGAGTTCAGGAAGATGGTCTTGACTTGGATCCTGTTCCCATTATGCCTACATACAAAGGGGACCTTTCATCTTATAAATAAAATCCAAATTTAATGGAGTTCCTCTGCATTATGAAACTGCTTCCCTTCAGCACTTTGAAAGGGGAGAAAGAAATTTGGCTTAAAACTGCAGCATGTAAATGTGCAACAGTGGGAACCAGGGCCTCACTGTTCAACCCTACACGATTTTCATGGAGAAAACTGCTCTGCTTCTCAGGCAGTCTCCCTTCTAATTCTGGAAAAGCCACTCTTCATTACAATTCTTAAATGTCAGGTGAGCGGTTGTTGATATTATCTGCCTAAGCTGTCTGAAAGGATCATTAGGGGATAAAAGGAGACCAAGGGTGCTAGAAAACCCAATTAACTCTTGCTTTTCAGTACTTAAGCCAAAGAATCACTTCTGTACAAATGTGGTGGAGAGAATAATTGCTAAACTTGGTCAGTAATTTTCAAGGAAACAGGAAAAGAAGTGGAATGACAACCCCTCTGTTAAAACCAGGCTTAATTGAGGCTGACCGGTAATGAGGGGTGACAGGCCCCAGGCCATGATCCTTCATACCTTTCCTGGGGCCAATTCTACCCTTCTTAGAAGCCTAGCCTTCCAAACAGATTGAATGGTGATTCTCTGGCCAACATACCTGTTTCCTCTTGGTGCCAGCCAGCAGCTCCTTACCATGCAGATAGTCTGGGGAAATGGCTTTGACTAGTTTCTGGAGAACCAGGTTCTTGTTCAGGTGGTCCTGGTCTTGCCCAGGATCCATGTTGTGATTGGCCGTTACTGACCATTTGCATCTGGTAGTAGGTCTTGGTGAACCTGCAATCTGCCAAACCACTGAAAAATAAAAATCACCATTTTTTTGAGAATGAGGGCTCAAGACAAAGACCAAGGTCATTGGTAAACTCCTCCTGGTTGACCCCCACAGAAGCAAGAGTCCAGGGAGTCTCCTTTTCCGGGTAGTCTGCCTCAAGGAGAAAGCCTGCTGAAGGAATTGCCGTGAGTGGGAATTACTTGGAGCCCCCAGCACCACCTTCTGTCTCTGTCAGAGGGAGGAGATGCAGGAGATACTGCTGGACTGGGTGATGAAATGGTGGTTTCCCCAGTGAAGTGCTTCTTTACATCCCAAGGCAAAGCTTCATGTCTGCCTTTTGTGCAAGCACTATTTATCCAATTGTGATGTCCTGGGGTCTAAGCATCTTTCATATATCAAAGTTGAAATTTCAAACAATGGGAGAGAACAGAAGTGTTTCAGGGGCTATAAAATCTTTATCTAGGGATAAGCCATCTTAATAATTTTAAAATTTGCTGAATATTCATCTTTCTTCCAGCTACCGCTAGTTCATCTAGCTTCCCATCTAGCTTCTGTCAACTTCTAAAAACCATAATTATAAAAACCCCTGGAGTGGACAAATTGGTGGAAGAAAACCTGTGTGGTAAGGACATGGCATTTGGGTTTCCCAGCCAGCACTCAGAAGAGCTTCATCATGCCTCTCAGCCCTTCAGGCAGGTACAGGCCACTTGGCCCATCTCCTACCCCGTGTGAGGACATCCTAGCCTGGAGGAATATACACCACTGGTCCAGTAGTCAGCCCTCATGGGAAGCAGTGCAGCAATGCCTCTCCCCACATTAAAGTTTCTGAACCTTAGCCTTCCCATGTGTAAAATGAGTGCAGTAACAATAGCTTGTGAATCAAGCAAGATAATGTGTTTAGTTTCCCAGCACAGTGTCTAATTGATTCCATTCTTTTGCTTCATCTCTGCTCTTTTCATTTTTGAATTAGAACCAATCTAAAGTCGCTATGGAATCACCCTCCACACTCACAATCTTCTCATTCTCCTCTCTCTTGAGGAAGACAAGAAAAGTCTACACTTTTTCTCTCATAAAACTGGAGCTCTGAGCTCGGTGCTCTGTGATGACCTGGAGGGGTTGGGAGGGGTCTCCTGAGGGAGGGGATATTTGTGCACTTACAGCTGATTCATGTAGGTGTGCAGTAGAAACCAACGCAAGACTGTTAAGAAATCATACTCCAAC
The DNA here is from genome assembly GCF_023699985.2 of Odocoileus virginianus. Lineage (NCBI taxonomy): Eukaryota > Metazoa > Chordata > Mammalia > Artiodactyla > Cervidae > Odocoileus > Odocoileus virginianus. The sequence continues at coordinate 14,098,759 of NC_069704.1, forward strand.
TAAAAAAAAGAAGCTGGGCCTCTTTATGATCTGGTCTGGGTGATCTCTCCCCATCAACCTATCTCCCACGTCACTGTGCCCTCAGACCCTGAACTCCTGCCAGAATCACCTCTGCATTAATCGCCCCTTGCCCTGGGCCACATCTGACTGCTGCGCTCCTGTCACTGCAGGAATCATACGTTCTGTAATGTGCCACGTCTGCCCCCTCTTCTGTACTGCAAGCTCCTTGAGGGGAGCTAGATCTTGTTTGTATTTGATATCAAGTGCCTAGGAGGTAGCCAATACACTTAGGGTTAATAAAACATTCAAGCAGACTCTGGGGGGGTTGTAATAATGGCCTGAATATTTTAGAGGGATACTTTGATTTCTTTGAAGACTTCTTGCCAAATAAATACATATGATTTCATTTTAGAAGGAGGATAATTGATTTTTCTTTTTGAGCAAGGAAGACACTAGCTTTTTTTATCCTTGTTACTGATGTGTGGTGAAGGACATAAATTACACAGGAAACAGGACGCAGAGACATAAACCTGCTTAATCCAATTATATATTTCAATCAACAGACAGGGTCCCAAGAGAGGAGAGGATGATGTGCGGATGGAGACCACGGAAGGGGAGCTGGGAGGCTGTGTGCTTCAGTTTTCTTGAGAAAGAGAGAGAGAGAAAGAGAGGAGCCAAGAGAGGAAAAGGAGATGGAGCAGCTGTCATAGGAAGTGAGAATCCATGTTATTTGTTACACAATAGAAAACAAATCTTGAAGAGGATGTTCAGTCTTTGGAATGTTTAACAGTGAATACATAAATAATTTTCTGAAGACAAATGAAAAGAGTCAAGGAAAAAAAAAAGAAAAAAAAGCACACAAACAAAATAAAACAAACCGAAGTGAGGAGAACAAAAACCAGGCTTATAAAAGGAAAGACGGTCTAATTACAGCCATTTGACTGAGAAAAAGTGTGCTTGTCCCCTGATGCACACACTACACAACTTCACCTCTCGTTGCCGAGGCGGGGAGAGAGAGAACCCGAAGACCACTGGGGTCGGGGAGACAGAGGAGCAGTGCGGACACTGATCGTTGGTGAACACACAACCAGCCGTTTTCATTTCACACACTATGTCAACGCAGCAACTCTGTAAAGCTAGAGTTTGTTACTTGCATCTGCAAATAAACTGAGTCCCAACACTACTTCAAGGTCAAGGATGTCTGTGTGGCTAGTTCATGGCCTAGCTGAGATTGAGCCCATGTCTATTTGACACGCCTTCCACAATTCCTCCACTAACTGTCCAGTGCTCCTTCCACAATGGGACGTGACTTGTACCACCCTGTTCCCCTGGCGGCAGGCTGTTTGTACTGTTGGTTTTGAGTCCAGGACAGGGCCTCCCAGTTCCCCCTATGGTGTTACTGCTAACTGAGTGTTCTTTGCTTACTCTGTAGCAATGGAACCTCTCTCTTACGCATAACCTTTGCCCTTTTTTCCTTCAGCTGAACTCTTGGGTTCTTACCTGGGACCCAGATTAATAGAGCAGTCATCATAACAGAGACAAGAGTGCCCTGGAGAGTTTCAAACTCGTAATTATGTACCCCAGAAGTGACACTGCTTACCAGTTATTTGCAAGAGCCAGACTCATGGAAAGCTGAGCACAGGAAATACTTAGTGAACAGCATCAGTGACTGCTGCAGCATTTGTTGTCTTTAACATACGGTATAATATATGTATTTATCATGTTTATTATCCGTGTCTATGTCTAGAATGTCTGTTCTACAAGGACAGAGGTCTTTGTTTCATTCATGAATGCCACTTCGGTGTCCAGAACGGGGTTTGGCAAAAGCAGACTCTCAAGAGTTGGTCAAATGAATAGATAAATTATTGTCAGTTCTATCCTCACTTGCTAAACAGTCTTCGGCAAGTCTTTCATACTCTGAGCCTCCAAGTTTCCTTAGATAAGCAGGAAATTCATGAGATAAACAGGCTAAGGAGTAATACAAGACCTAGCCCATGAAAAGCTCTAGACAGATATTGGTTTCTTTTCACCTCCAGTGGCCAAAGTAGTAATCCAATTTTCAGGAAATTTATGTAGAGAAAGGAAGAGAAAGCGAGAGAGGGAGAGGAGAGAGAGAAGGAGAGAAAGAAAGAGAAACAGAGCAACTGTGTAGTTTGAATACATTCCATAACTTTTCTGTTTCTTGCCCAGTGTGCAAAACAATACTGATGTTCCTCCCAGAAATTTTTTCCCCTAATTGCTGGAAAACTCTGTATGTGGAGCAAGCTTTATAACTCAGGGTGGGAGTGAGGCTGGGTACAGCCACTGGCCAAGCCTTTCAAATACTATAACAAATGATGTGTGGGTATAGCCAGGGAAAATGCACACATTCTTCATGGGTCTGGAGAAATCATGTTTGGCTCCCAGGTGCACTTGACCTGTTAACAATATTTAGACAGATTTATCAGCTGTAAACTTTGCACCAAGCAAGGAAAAAAAAAAGAACACTAATTTTTTTTTTCCTTTTAAGCATAAAGCTGAAAGATTTGTTAGCAACAGGAGGAATTCAAACCAGCTAAGGAGAGGGCTTGATTCTCTCGCCTCAGTTGTCTGCTTAGGGCACAAGGACTCCAAGCATGAAATTCACAGAAACCTGGAGAATTTCCAGGTATAAGCATTTCAGCGAGGGCTGGTGAGCCCTAGTTATAAGAGCCTGGAGTGAGTATAAAAAAAGGACAGCACATTTTAATTAGCACCATAACAAAGAGGGAAAAAAGAAATCACATACAAAAAAAAAAAAAAGCATACAAAACTTTCCAGAACTTTTTGTGGTTCTATTCTTTATGTATTTTTATGAGATCATCTGCTTGGAAATGTATTGTTTGAAAAACTAGACGAAGTTCCTTTTAAAACGCCCTAGATCAAACTGATTGCAACGTCAGAATACCATAAGCCTTATATTTATGAAACATCTTTCATAATATGGGGGAAAGAGAATGGGATTTGAACTCAAGAAGTGAATCCATGCTCCACAATTTACTAGCTATGTGATTCTGGGTGAATCACTAACCCTCTAAACCTTAGTTTCCTCATTTATAATATCAGTTCAGTTCAGTTGCTCAGTCTCTGCGACCCCATGGACTGCAGCACGCCATGCTTCCCTGTCCATCACCAACTCCTGGAGCTTACTCAAACTCATGTCCATCGAGTCAGTGATGCCATCCAACCATTTCATCCTCTGTCATCCGCTTTTCCTCCTGCCTTCAATCTCTCCCAGCATCAGGGTCTTTTCCAATGAGTCAGTTCTTTGCATCAGGTAAAACCAAATTGAAGGAGCTATTGTGAGAATTTGATGAGCTAATGTTTGTGAAGTTGTGTTATCAATTTTCAAGTGCAATAGTGGCATTTATAAATTTTCTGGAGAATAATAGTAAAAAAATGTTTTCCTGTTTGTCCTTGGAGAGGAGGTAGACTCCATACCCACTTCTCCCTGAGCCAATCCACCCCATAGAGCAGTTAGTGTGTGTGTATGTATTATACATTATATATGTATTACAGTATAATTATATGCACACATTAATATTATTATATATCAGTATAGCATATATGCTAATTATCAATTAGTATATATGTATATATCTATGTAGAGAGCTGTATATCTTTATCTATATGTTTATTTGTATCTATGTCTTGCTATTGCTGTAGCAAGGACATCCTTTCTTTAGCATTTCCACTGTCACTCATAATCTCCTCCCTAGATGGTTGAAACAGCCAGATTGGCTGTCTTTGTACTGACCTCCTAATCTGAAATGACCTAAATTAAATGTATATCTGACCATGTCACCTAACCTTAGGCGTCTGTAGCCCAGTATAATGTTCAAGGTCCTCGATTTAGTCCATTGATTCTCAGCCAGGAGATTTTGCCCCTTCAGGGCCATTGACCATGTCTGGAGACATTTTTGTCTGTCACAGTGGAGAATGGGGTGTGCATGTGCTGCTGACACCTGGTGTGTGAAGGCCAGGGATGCTATTAAACATCCTGTAACACTTAGGATAGCCACCATAACACAAATCATTCTGCTCAACATGTCAGCAGTGCCGAGGTTGGAAACCTGAGTTCAGCCCATGGGATCTCCCTGACAAGCTTCTACTCACATCAGGGTCCAGCTTCATTGCTGCCCTCACATCTTGGCCTCTAGCCAAGCTGAATTACTGTCAGATCTCTTGGTCATTCAACAGATCCCAAACTGTGTGGCATCTCTAGGCCTTTGTCCTGGCTGGCCTTCCTGCCTTGAACATGCTTCCCTTGGCTTCTTCAGCTATGAGCTCACCTTCTCATTCTCTTGTGTATCCCCTTGAGTCTTACATTCCTTAGGAGGTCTTTCACCCCCTCGGGACCCCTTCTCTGCATGTCCACAGCCCTCTGCCTTCTTCTCTCACTTGACTTATCACACTGTAATGAGATGGATTTTCATCTACCATGACATCTTTTTGGACCTGACTCTCCCACCCTTCAAGTGAGTTCAGAAGTCTGGGACCATTCCTCCTACGTCTTTGTATCCCCAGATGCTTGGAGCTATCTGGGTACATAATCTTGGTAATTATGTGTTGATTGACAAAGAGAACAAATCCAGATCAATAGCCATATTATAACAGAAGCTATTGGACTCTTTTGCAATGTTATAAGGTGAACCACTTGAGCAAGGATTCTGTCCCATCATTCTTGTGGATGCTGTGTGCCCCAGATTGTCAGGATAGTCCAATTTCACTAATGGGAGTTAAAACATATTGATCCTTAGCTCCTCTAAGCCAGGAACATGCAAGGATTTAATATTGTTTAGAAAATTATTCAATGTAAAATTCTACTGAATCCCAACTCTTATACAACTTCTCATTATTTCAATTTTACAGATGTGGAAAATGAGGCTGGCAAGTTAAGAAAATAAGTTATACACAAGTGAGGAAGCCAGAGTTTAATCCAGGCATTCAGACCCCGGAGACCACCCTCTCAGCTGCTGTGTTGTACCCATTCTTTGTCAGATCCACTGTCCTGATTTGTGGTCCCCTGGAGACATGGTTTCAGTGGGTCTGCATTTTAGAGATGAAGAAATAGAGCTTGTAGGAAATAATTGTCAATGACACATCCCCGTATAACATCCAAACTAGAAATTGAAGTCTTTCCACACAACAATATCTCAAGGATCCAACTAAGCCTATATTTGTCAAAATTTGCCATCTGTTGAGGCAAAGAAGCCTGCATTTGCAGGTCTCACATGAGAACAGACCCTCAGAGTCTTACTGTCCATCTTGGGGATCTGCCACAAATAGATCTTTGGTAATTACTTAAGTCCCTAGAAATCTTTCCCAGATCTGAGACAGCTTTGATTCCTGTCTGGGACAAGTTCTACATCCTGGGAGGTCTTTGTGCTGAATCCCATTTGCTACAGATCTCTAAAAGCTTCCAGGCTGCTTAACTCTTCCCAAACTTTTTGGTTTAAAAATACATTTCTAATCAGTGGGTCTGGGTGCATTCTTTGTGCCTAGAGAATGCCGTTCCCTTCAACTTTGGAGCAGGCTAGTACACAGCACAGACCAAAAAATGTGACACTCTGTTTCCAGACTGAGTGGGCTAAAATCACAGTGTGGGCTGAGGGGTTTCCCACACAAATCTGAGAAGAGGGCTTTGCTTTTCCAGGGTGGTCCAGTGGCCTTGGATTGCAGTTGGCCCTATTTGCTGGGGTCCTTTGGGAAATCTCTTACTGCAGAAATTCTTACTTTTTCTTTCTTTACTCTATAGGGCATTTTTTCCATAGTGGAAAAATAGCCTACTTTCAAGACGTGCTGTAGATGTGCACTTTGCAAACACCCATCTTAACATCAGTAGCAGGAAGTTCAGTTCAGTTCAGTTTAGTTGCTCAGTTTTGTCCAACTCTTTGTGACCCCATGGACTGCAGCACGCAAGGCTTCCCTGTCCATCACCAACTCCCAGAGCTTACTCAAACTCATGTCCATTGAGTTGGTGATGCCATCCTATGATCTCATCCTCTGTTGTTCCCTTCTCCTCCTGCCTTCAGTCATCCCAGCATCAGGGTCTTTTCCATTGAGTCAGTTCTTCACGCCAGGTGGCCAAAGGATTGGAGTTTCAGCTTCAGCATCAGTCCTTCCAATGAATATTCAGGACTGATATCCTTTAGGATTGACTGGTTTGATCTCATTGTGTCCAAGGAACACTGAAGAGTCTTCTCCAATCCCACAGTTGAAAAGCATCAATTCTTCGACACTCAGCTTTCTTTATAGTCCAAATCTAACATCCATACAGGACAACTATAAAACCCATAGCTTTGATTAGATGGACCTTCGTTGGCAAAGTAATATCTCTCCTTTTTAATATGCTGTTTAGATTGGTCATAGCTTTTCTTCCAAGGAGCAAGTGTCTTTTAATTTCATTGCTGCAGTCACCATCCACAGTGATTCTGGAGCCCAAGAAAATAAAGTCTCTCACTGTTTTCATTGTTTCCTCATCTATTTGCCATGAAGTGATGGGACCAGATGCCATGATCTTAGTTTTCTGAATGCTGAGTTTTAAGCCAACTTTTTCACTCTCCTCTTTCACATTCATCAAGAGGCTCTTCAGTTCCTCTTTGCTTTCTGCCATAAGGGTGGTGTCATCTGCATATCTGAGGTTGTTGATATTTCTCCCAGCAATCTTGATTCCAGCTTGTGCTTCATCCAGCCTGGCATTTCACATGATGTACTCTGCATATAAATTAAATATACAGGGTGACAATATACAGCCTTGACATACTTCTTCCCAATTTGGAACCAGTCCTTTATTCCATGTTGGTTCTAACTGTTGCTTCTTGACCTGCATACAGATTTCTCAAGAGGCAGGTCAGGTGGTCTGGTATTTCCATCTCTTGAAGAATTTTCCAGTTTGTCATGATCTACACAGTCAAAGGCTTTGGCATAATCAATAAAGCAGAAATAGATGTTTTTCTGGAATTCTCTTACGTTTTCTATCATCCAACAGATGTAGGCAACTTGATCTCTGGTTTCTCTGCCTTTTGTGCATCCAGCTTGAACATCTGGAATTTCACAGTTTGAGTACTATTGAATCCTGACTTGGAGAATTTTGAGCATCACATTGCTAGTGTGTGAGATGAGTTCAATTGTGTGGTAGTTTGAACATTCTTTGTCATTGCCCTCCTTTGGAATTGGAATAAAAACTGACCTTTTCCAGTCCTGTGGCTACTGCTGAGTTTTCCAAATTTGCTGGCATATTGAGTGCAGCGCTTTCACAGCATTATGTTTTAGGATTTGAAATAGCTTAACTGGAATTCCATCACCTCTGCTAGCTTTGTTCATAGTGATGCTTCCAAAGGCCCACTTGACTTCACATTCCAGGCTGTCTGGCTCTAGGTAAGTGATCACACCATCACGGTTACCTGTGTCATGAAGATCTTTTTTTGTATAGTTCTTCTGTGTACTGTTCCCACCTCTTCTTAGTATCTTCTGCTTCTGTTAGGTCCATACCATTTCTGTCTTTTATTGTGCTCATCTTTGCATGAAATGTTCCCTTGGTATCTCTAATTTTCTTGAAGAGATCTCTAGTCTTTCCCATCCTATTGTTTTCCTCTATTTCTTTGCACTGATCACCAAGGAATGCTTTCTTATCTCTCCTTGCTATTCTTTGGAACTCTGCATTCAGATGGGTATATCTCTGCTTTTCTCCTTTGCCTTTAGCTTCTCTTCTTTTCTCAGCTATTTGTAAGACCTCCTCCAACAGCCATTTTGCTTTTTTGCATTTCTTTTTCTTGGGGATGGTCTTGATCACTGCCTCTTGTACAATGTCATGGACCTCTATCCATAGTTCTTTAGGCACTCTGTCTATCAGATCTAATCCCTTGAATCTGTCTGTCACTTCTACTGTATAATAGTAAGGGATTTGATTTAGGTCATACCTGAATGGTCTAGTGGTTTTCCCTACTTTCTTCACTTTAAGTCTGCATTTGGCAATAAGGAGTTCATGATCTGAGTGACAGTCAGCTCCTGGTCTTGTTTTTGCTGACTGTATAGAGCTTTTCCATCTTTGTCTGCAAGTAATATGATCAATCTGATTTCGGTATTGACCATCTCATTATGTCCATGTGTAGAGTCTTCTCTACACATGTTGTTTTGAAGAGGGTGTTTGCTATGACCAGTGAGTTCTCTTGGCAAACTCTGTTAGCCTTTGCCCTGCTTCATTCTGTACTTCAAGGCCAAATTTGCCAGTTATTCCAGGTGACTCTTGACTTCCTACTTTGCATTCCAGTCCCCTATGATGAAAAGGGCATCTTTTTTGGGTGTTAGTTCTAGAAGGTCTTGTAGGCCTTCATTAGAACTGTTCTGCTTCAGCTTCTTCAGCTTTACTGGTTGGGGCATAGACTTAGATTACTATGATATTGAATGGTTTGCCTTGGAAGTTGTCAGATATCATTCTGTCGCTTTTGAGATTGCACCCAAGTACTGTATTTTGGACTCTTTCATTGACTATGAGGGCTACTCCATTTCTTCTAAGATATTCTTGCACACAGTAGTAGTTATCTAAATTTGCCAGCTAAGATGAGGGAAACTCAAGAGGTAAAGTAGGTAAAGTAACTTATCCAAGCTTGCATGCCTATCAAAGCAAATACAGAGACATGATTTTAAACCAGTATCAGAGTCAGAATTTTCACACAGCATTCTGTAGCTTCAAACTCATTTTCACCAAATGTTAATACTCAACCCCAATATGTTGTAATAATCCCCTGTGGTTTGCTGTTTCTCTAATTTTTGTTCTTTAAAGAAAAGTGGGTGTGCATTTCTATTTACCAACATGAAACCTCCATCCCACAATGCTTTGCATCAAGGACGCTGTGGCTACAGATCTTCTACCAGAAACATCTTCTCATCCCAGGGTGTACTGCCTGCCTGGCCATGTTCAAGTCTCTATTACATCCGTGTTCAGCTTCCCAGGTGATCAGCACAGGTGCCTGGGTGAGCCTCCCTGTTCCCTCATAGAGTGATACCCCTCTTTTCTTTGGAGCTCACTGTCTATCTTCAGGAGGAGTGTTGACACCTACATGATCCTCGGATTGTAGAACACACCATCCTATTCTTGAAGTTCTTTTGAACTTACCTTAATCTTTTCCAAAGTACCACTCCCAGCCAGTTTGCATGGGTAAATTTAGTTGCCAAGAAGAAATATCTCCAGTTATCTCAAATATGGAGCCAATGTGGTGCTATGTATGCAGAAAGCTGTGCTTTGACTCTGGTCCCCAGCTTTGCCAAATAGCTGTTTGAACTTGAGCTAGTCCCTTAAGTTTGCTGAAGTTCATTGTCCTCATCTGTGTTTGGGGATCACAAGGCCTACCTCCCAAGATTGTTTTGAGAATTGCTTGGATAGAGCTTGTCGCAGTGCCACCTTATAAATAAATAGTGCTCATGATGCCCATTATTATTGTGAGCACCCCTTCCCTGAAAATCTAGGTGATGCTTCATCCTAAGCAGCTTTTATAATTCGTGTGCATGGTGTGTGTTGGGGGGGCGTGTGGGTTCTTGTCTCATTCCCTCCAAAATAGGTTGGAGTAAATCCTTTGTGCAAATGATACACTGGAGCTCATGAACAGACTGTGTGATTCTGTAATTTTTTTCACAAGTGAAGCTTGTATACATGCTTATTTCACATGGTGTTAAAGATTAATAAGATCAACTGAACATTGAAATGTCTTTGTAAACTGTAAAGTAGCATGTGTTTCTGTTTATGATTTTTATATTTTCAATCAAATTTTTTCCATTATAATTGACATAATACAATGCTTACATTTTAAGTTTACACTTTGATGAGTTTTGACGAATGTGTGGTACAAGGACAACTGCCCCCTCAATATGACACAAAATAGTTCCATCACTGCAGAAACTTCTCTCATGGCTCTGTGTAGGTTCCCGCCCTACCCCCATCCTTGCCTTATCAGATTTCTATTACAATTAATTAGCTTTGCAAGATCAAGAACTTCATGTAAATGAGATTATATTGGGTGTGTTCTATCATGTCTGGCCTCTTTCACTCCATGTTTGAAATTCATTCATGTTGTTGCATCTGTTAGTAGCTCATTCCTTTTTATTGCTGAGTAGTATTCCATTGTTTAAATATACTTCAGTTTGGTTATCTACTCACCAGCTGATAAACTTTTGGGTTATTTCTAGTTTGGGGCTATTATGAATAAAACTTACTTAAATATTCACATAAAATCATTTTGTGAATATATGTTTTCATTTCTTTTAGGCAGTTACCTATGACTGAAATTGCTGAGTTGTAAAATAAGTCTACGATTAACTTTGGAAGAAACCATGTAGTGGTTGCAACACTTTACTATACCAGTAGCAATGTGTGAGTTGCCATCTTGTCCTTGTCAATGCTTGGTATAATTATTGGTCTGTTAATTATAGCGATTTTTGTAGGTATATAATGGAGTCTGATCAATGATTAAAGATGTTTACTATCTTTATTCACTTACGGTCATTCGAATATTTTCTTTAATTAGTATCTCCTTAAATTTTTGGTATTTTCTTATTTTTATTTTTTCTCTTCTTATCAAGTTGGAGGAGTTCTTTTTATTTTCTAGTTGTTTGTCATCTATCTGTATTATGAATATTGTCTTCCAGTGGTTGGCATTTTCCATTTCTTAGTAGTGTCTTTTAAAGAACAGAGCATTTCAATTTTGATGATAAATTTATCATTTTTTTTCTTTTATGTCACATGCTTTTTGTGTCTTGTTTAAGGAATTTGCATTTCATTTGCCTACCCAAAGTTTGTAAAGGCTTTCTCCTTTGTTTTCTTCCAGAGTTCTTACAATTTTACCCTTTATGCTTATGTCTGTGACTCATTTTAAATTGACTTTGTGTATGGCATGAGGTAGGAATGGAGATTATGGGTTTTTATTGGGGGAGGAGTTTGGCACACAGATGTACGGTGGTTGCAGAACCCCATGTTGAAAATACTCTCATTTCACATTAAATTACACTGGTGTATTTTGCAAAAATCAGCTGGCCGTATATGTGTGAGTTTATATCTGGACTTTCTAGTCTTTCTTGTTGATCCATTGATGAATCTGTATCCTTAGTCAATAGGTGAGGTCTTGCTTAACAAAATTTATGGTAAATCTTTGCATTATGTTGTGTAACTCATCTAACCTTTGTCCTTTTTTACTACTACTTTTGCTATTTCTGGCCCTTTACATTTCCTTATATGTTTTTGAGTCATCTTGTCTTCTAGAATTTTGGCTAAGGTTGCGCTAGATCCATAAATCAATTTGTAGAGAATGGACATATTAACAATACTGAGCTTTCTGACCATAAACATAGACCTGTATATTTATTTAGATTTTTAAAAACCTGTTTCATAAAATTTGCTAGTGTTCAGTGTGGAGGTTTTGTACATCTTTCATTAATTTATTTTAAAAAACGTTATATTTTTCATGCTATTGCAAATGCTATTTTAAAATTTAATTTTCTCATTATTTGCTCTGAGTTTTAAAGTTTATAGAAGGAAAACTAGCTTGGTACCAGATACTCTATCATAAGCCAGAAGCAAGGTTTTATTTTTAATAATAAATAGGGGAACATTGAAGTATCTCCTCATGAACTGCTATTTTTCTTCTTTCTAAAACGCTTCCAGGACTCTCAACAAAATAGACATTTTTTTTGTCTCTGTTAGATTCCAAAGCATTAAACAGATGGGCAGATTGTGTGTGTGTGTGTGTGTGTGTGTGTGCATACACACACGTGTGTGCTCTTGATGCTACTACTTGAATTTCATAAATTCTCTTCTGGAGAAATTTACCAGTATCACTTTTTTGGGGGGCAGGGAAGGGCATCAGTAAACTAAGACCAATTTGTGAGCATAGTAGGTATAATATTATTTTTGGTTCATTCACAAGTCTGAGAAGCATCTCAAACCTCCCAATGCCCAGTTAGAAGCATTGCTGAAATGTTATGTAAATGGCCAAGCAAGCCCTGTGCCCCCCCTCCCCAAAAGGATAAATATTGACTTATTCAACAAAGTTGTTATATTTGAATTTGAGGCACTTTTGGAGACTTGATGAAGGTATTAAAAAAAAAAGAATAAGACTGAAAAATAGCCTATTCATGTAATTTCTTTATTGTTGTTTAATTGCTAAGTCCTGTCAGACTCTGCAGTCTCATGGGCTGTAGTACACCAGGTTCCTCTGTCCTCCACTGTCGCCTGGAGTTTGCTCAAATTCATGTCTGTTGAGTTGGTACCATCTCATCCTCTACCCCCTTCTCTTTTTGCTTTCAATCTTTCCCATTATTAGGATCTTTTCCAATGACCTGGCTCTTCACATCAGGTGGCCAGAGTATTGGAGCTTCAGCATCAGCATCAGTCCTTCTAATGAACATTCAGGGTTGATTTCCTTTAAAATTGACTATTTTGTTCTCCTTGCAGTCCAAGGGACTCTCAAGAGTCTTCTCCAGCCCCATAAATCAAAAGGATCGGTTCTTCAGCACTCAGACTTCTTTGTGGTCCAGCTCTCACATCCATACATGACTCCTGGAAAAACCATAACTTTGACTATAGGGACCTTTGTTGGCAAAATGATGTCTCTGCTTTTTAATATGTTGTCTAGGTTTGTCATAACTTTTCTTCCAAGGAACAAGTATCTTTTAATTTCCTGGCTGTTGTCACCATCCGCAGTAATTTTGGAGCCCAAGAAAATAAAGTCTATCACCGTTTTCATTGTTTCCCCAACTATTTGCCATGAAGTGATGGGACCGCATGCCATGATCTTCGTTTTTTGAATGTTGAGTTTTAAGCCAACTTTTTCACTCTCCTCTTTCACCTTCATCAAGAGGCTCTTTAGTTCCTCTTCACTTTCTGTCATAAGCATGGTGTCATCTGCACATCTGAGATTATTGATATTTCTCCTAGCAATCTTGATTCTAACTTGTGATTGATCCAAGTTGGCATTTCTAATTATGTGCTCTGCATATAAGTTAAATAAGCAGGGTGACAATATACAGCCTTGTCTCACTTCTTTCCCAATTTTGAACTGGTCAGGTGTTCCATGTCTGGTTCTAACTGTTTCTTCTTGACCCTCATACAGGTTTCTCATGGACGGTATCCCACCAGGCTCCTTCTGTCCATCGGATTTCCTACACAAGAATACAGGAGTAGGTTGCCATTTCATTCTCCAGGGATCTTCCTAATCCAGGGATTGAATCCATGTCCCCTACGTTGGCAGGTGGATTCTTTACTACTGAGCCACCAGGGAAGCCCACTTAAGTTCTTAGACAAAAGAACTTCACGTTATTGATAATGACATATTTTTGTGTCCTACCTTCTACTTTTTAAAACATTTTCACTTTCCACATTAAACATATGTTTCTATGTACATATATTTATTCTCTTCCATCTGCCTTGAGCACCACTCCTTTCTCTCTGAAGATTTAGTCATTCTCCAACAATAATCTAATTTGTTCCCAACCTCCCCACCTCTACCTCCATAACTTTATTACAACTCCTGTCATAATATTCCTCCTTCTGCCTTGGTCCACAACTTCTTGATGTCCCCGTGATACTTTTTACACTCAATCATATTATTAGCAAATATTACTTTTGCCTCAGTTTTGCTCAAAATACAGTGTCATTGAAACATCACAGGCATTTTCAAATACCTGAGGTAGCATTGTAGAGTTTTTCTTCCTTTCTATAAGTGTAATTCTGCAGCATTCAGAATTTGTTTTAGGTGTCTTCTTTTCCCACATTCGAAGAAGGGGAATCAATCCTCACTGCATGCAGACAGAGGTACGCAAGATATGCTGGAGGTCACATGATGATTTCTGAAAAAACTAATTCAGGGGCAGCACTGAGGGTGGGAGTAGAAGGAGTTCAAGGTCAAAGGTCCTGGGTGCTGGTTCTGACTTTATCAACAACAAACTCTGTGACCAGCCCAATGCTTGCCACACAAAAAAGTATTTATTGATGAGTAAATGAACTTAAAAAAAGTTGCTAACCTCTGTTTGCCCTATTTTCTACAACTCAAAATAAAGGAGTAGGAACTGATGGTCTCTAATGCCATTTAAACTTTGTAATTCATAAACTTCTTATGATCCTTTAGCACCTAAATCTGTCATTATAGTAAAACTTATTGTTTAGATAACAGGGAAAGGAGACTAGAAATGGCATTTATAAGAGTGCTTATTGTGTATTAGATATTTTTTGCTATCTTTGGGGATGTTTAAACATAAGAAATCATACTGATTCATCCCACCCTCTCATTTCTATGGGTTCTGTTAGATTTTCATTATCTTTCAAATTTCTCCAAGTCAACTTTCAAGTGAGCAAGGATTAAGAATCAATCTTCCAGGATGAGACAGAAAGGGAATGAACTGCTCTATGAAAAGGGATGAGTGCTTTAGACTTGGTACAGTCATTATTTACATGCAAATGTGTATTTCTAATGCGCTGGAAGCTGAGCTAAGTAAATATACCATTTCCTTGAAGTTGATTGATTGATTTCCTTAATTACCTCATTTCTACCTTCTATAAAGATAAATTTAGTATAATTCCTATCACAGAATTCAAGTAAGTGGAAGGTTTGAGTTAATGAACTCTTACTGTGTGTGTTTGTGTGCATGCTCAGTCATGTCTGACTCTTTGCAACCCCGTGGATTGTAGCCGGTAAGGCTCCTTTGTCCATGGGATTCTCCAGGCAAAAATACTGGACGGCATTTCCTTCTTCTGAATGAACTCTTACTTCATATGCTATATAAGGATGTCTGAGAGAATAGACATTTTCTTGGGCAGGATAATCTTTGGATTTGGGTTGCTCCGTGAAATATGACGGTGTTCCATGGCTGCCTACAAGAAATCCACCATGGTGCCCGGCCATTGTTCTTGTCTTTCACTGAGAGATTGATTACCTGAGGCTGTGCTCCTTCTGACGGGAAACTGGTCAGATCTCATCATGTCAAGTGACACACAGCACAGGGCTTTGTGCACTCTTTGATGCCGGGTTCTAGAATCAAGGTCTAGATCTATGTTATCTTCTGGATCACCCTACGTATGAGTTTGCTAGGGCTACCGTAACAAAATACCACAGAGTGGGTCACTTAAAGAGCGGAGATTTATTTTCTCAGAGTTCTGGAGGCTAGAAGTCCAAGATCAAAGTTCAGCAGGTGTGGTTTCTGTGCAGGCCTTTCTCCTCGGCTTGCAGATCTTGGCCATCTTCTCGCTGTCTGCTCACATGGCTCATTCTCTGGTGCCCACGTCCTGGTGCTTCTCCTCCTTCTTATAAGGACACCAGTCATATTGGATTAAGGCCCCACCATTATGGCCTCATCTGACTTTAATTACCTCTTTAAAGATCCTATCTCAAATACGGTCATATTCTAAGAGAACTCAGGATTAGGATTTCAGCATACAAATCTGGGGAAGGGACACAGTTCAGTCCATGACACACTCTGGGGACCTGAGTGTCTGCATTGATCTGATAGCACATCCATTCTCTCCTGCCTTCCTTAGGGAAGGTTCAGGCCGATTTTGTGTGGTTTATGTTAGATCCAGACCCCCTGGGTCACTGAGAAATAATATCCACTTCTCCTGTGAGAGGAAGCCTAGGGAAGAAGAACCATTCGCCTCTCTTTAGACCCTAACATGTCACAGAGGTGAAACACAGTGACCCTACTGAAAGAATTGTTTAAAAAAAGAAAGTAGCCTGGTTTCTGTGTTAAGTGACAGTTCTAGAACTTTAGAGGATGTACAACCTGCAAGAAAGAGACTCTCTCTCTGAAGGGAAGCAGTCCTGGGTCTATCAGGAGTGGTGCAATTCATAATTCACAGCCATACTGCTGTGTTTGTAAGCATATGCAAGACTTTGTCACAAGTCCTAGTTCTGTGGTGTGTGTGTATTTAACCATAGATTCATGATGCTTACACTGGAGGGCTGATCAGAGTCTAGTCCTAGGCCTGCTGCTGTTAGACATGGCATGGCAGGAAAACCCACTGGAACCTGGTGGGTCACATGCAGAAAGCTACAGCCGTACAACCAGAGGATAAGGTTAATAGAACCCTGTATCACAAGGACTTTCCAGGTAGTCCTAGTGGTAAAGAACCCGCCTGGCAATGCAAAAGACATAAAAGATACGGGTTTGATCCCTGGGTCGGGAAGATCCCCTGGAGAAGGGCATGGCAACCCATTCCAGTATTCTTGCCTGGAGAATCCCGTGGACAGAGGAGCCTGGCGGGCTATAGTCCACGGGGTTGCAGAGTTGGACACAACTGAAGTGACTTAGTGTGTAAACATATATTACTCACAGGTGAAGCTTGAGTGACTTTGTTCTCTGAGGCCTACCTATCATCAGACACAGGAAATCTGATGGATCTGGGAGGCTCCTTGCCCTGGCTCCACTTACAAGCCCTGTTTCATGCAGAGTGGTGCCAAAGACTGCGACTGTGCTCGAAGGCCTGAGGCCCATGCGATAGTAATGACAAGGATGTTGGATAGGGAGGACGGCTGGATTCTAGGACTAATTGCAATACTTTGAGCAGTTTACTTAATTCCCTGCAGGTCTCAGTTTACTCCTATAAAAAATAGAATAAAAGATCTCTGTGGCACATTCTAGCTCTAAAACGCACATTGTTCAGGCAGAAATTCTCTTAAAGCACCTGCAAATGTTAGAACAAGTGGATTTACCCAGGATTTACTCAGGATCTCAGAGTCATATGAACAGTCACTTTACTAGATGGGAGTTTATGTTTTTAAAGTACATAGGTCTGCAGGGCAGCAATGGAGACATAGACATAGAGAAAAGACTTGTGGATATAGGAGGGGAAGGAGAGGTTGGGACAAATTGAGAGAGTAACATGGAAACATATACACGAACATATGTGGAATTAGATGGCCTGTGGAAATTTTCTGTATGACTCAGGGAGCTCATATCTGGTGCTCTGTGATAAGCTAGATGGGTAGGATGGGGTGGGAGGTGGGAGGGAGGTTTAAGAGAGAGGGGATTATATGTGTACCTATGGCTGATTCATGTTGATGTATGGCAGAAACCAACTCAATTTTGTAAAGCAATTATTCTCCTATTAAAAATAAATACATTAAGAAATAACACTGATTTTTACAAATCTCTTAAGAAAATGAAACATAAGGTTTTTAAAAATATATCTTTAAGAATGTTCTCAAGTGGCTTTACGGGAAAAAAAATCATGCCTTTTAAAAAATGCTTACTTTTTAATAGGTCAGATTACTGGTACTGAGTGATCAAGGTGCTTACTCATATAGAAATTGTATCTACATATAGAAACATGTAGAAATTGTTTATGTAGTAGACATTCTTTGTGTCTGAAAAACAGATAAAGGAATTAGAAGATAGGAATTCCCTGGCAGCCCCGTGGTTAGGACTCAGTACTTTCACAGCCATGGTCAGGTTCAATGCCTGGTCAGGGAACTAAGGTCTCGCAAGTCGCCATAGCATGGCCAAAGAAGAAAAAAAAGAAATTAGAGGACTATCATATGGACACCTACGTTAATTATTTTTGCACTCTTTGTGGTAGAGAGGACAAAGCACCTGTCACCTTTAAGGAAAGGCTCCGGCTGAGTTTTCTTCTTTTTTGTGATCACTGAAAGCTGATCATTTCATTCAAGTATTTAAAGTATTTGTTGTTGTTTAGTCACTAAGTTTTGTTCAACTTTTTGCGACCCTATGGACTGCAGCAGGCCAGGCTCCTCTGTCCTCCACTATCTCCTGGAGTTTGCTCAAATTCATGTCCACTGAGTCAGTGATGCTGTCTAACCATCTCATCCTCTGCTGCCCCCTTCTCCTCCTGCCTTCAGTCCTTCCCAGCATTAGGGTCTTTTCTAATGAGTCAGCTCTTCATATCAGGTGGCCAAAGTATTGGAGCTTCAGCTTTAGCAACAGTCCTTCCAATGAACATTGAGGGATGATTTCCTTTAGGATTGACTGACTTGATCTCCTTGAAGTTCATGGGACACTCAAGAGTCTTCCTCAGCATCACAGTTCGAAAACATCAATTCTTCAGTGCTCAATCCTTTTTGTGGTCCAAGTCTCACCCCTGTACAGGATTACTGGAAAAACCATAGCTTTGACCATGTGGACTTTGGTCAGCAAAGTGATGTCTCTGTTTTTTAATATGCTGTCTAGGTTTGTCATAGCTTTCTTTCCAAGGAGCAAACATCTTTTAATTCCATGGTTGCAGTCACCATCTGCAGTGATTTTAGAGTCCAAGAAAAGAAAATCTGTTGCTGTCTCCACTTTTCTCCCTTCTATTTGTCATGAAGTGATGGGACCAGATGCCATGATCTTAGTTTTTTGAATGTTGAATTTTAAGCCAGCTTTTTTCACTCTCCTCTTTTACCCTCATTGAAAGACTCTAGTTCCTCTTTACTTTCTGCATATCTAATGTTTGCAGAAGGTATCGTCTGCATATCTGAGGTTGTTGCTATTTCTCTTGGCAGTGTTGATTCCAGCTTGTGGTTCATCCAGCCTGGCACTTGATGTCCTCTGCATAGAAGTTAGATAGGCAGGTGACAATATGACAATATATAGCCTGTCATATTCCTTTCCCAATTTGGAAAATATAGGTCATGAAAATAGTTTTCTACTATAATACTAATAAAAACAAATTAATAATACAGTCATATGTCACATCTTATGAATTTGTCATTAATAAAATGACAAAACTAAAAGCTATGATGCATTAATTTAATGAAGGTGATTGCTTCTTATCAGTGTAAATATTCTACATCTTGCCTTCAATTCAACAGATCAACGTGTCGTTGGGGTGAGAACGTCTTTTAAAATATCTAGCATGAGCTTCAATTTCAGATTTTCTGGTAGGTACAGTTCCTGCCCTCTCAGCCCAGATCAAGCTCACCTCCATGGTTTCCTCCTAGTCACTTAGTCTCAGGCTCATCACTCCCCGCCACCCATCATGCTTCCCTTTCTTCTCACCAGGTCGTACTGGCTCTGCCTAAATTCATCCTCTCTGCTACCGCACTGCTGTTGCCCTGCACTCAGCTTTCCTTAACATCACTCAAAATCTCTTGCCATTTGAATCTCTTGCCATTTACAGGTTGAACTGTCTAAAGAATAAGTCTGGTCATCTCATTGTGCTTCAAACCTTCAGTGACTCTCTAGGCATGTGGAGTAAAACCCATACTCCTCCATTTGTCAGCTCATCCCCATCTCCAGATCCTTCACTTAATTTATGTTTCATATATGTTTATATATCCGGGTTCGATTCCTGGGTCAGGAAGAGCCTCTGGAGAAGGAAATGGCAACCCTCTCCAGTACTCTTGCTTGGAAAATCCCGTGAATGGAGGAGCCTGGTAGGCTACAGTCCATGGGGTCGCGAAGAGTCGGACCCGACTGAGTGACTAAATTTTCTTATATTCACTGGTTCCAGGGACTAGGCATCTTTGGGAACTATCACTTAGACTACCTAAGTAGGGATTTTTTCAGGCCTCTCCCAGGTTTGTAATTCTATGGTGAGGCTTTTAGAGAGATGACTGAAATTACTGTATTAGATTCAGAAAGATTTAGGAGAGCAAGTGGAATAATTGACAGAAAAACTGACTCGGGACACTGGGTTAGCTGTAGATCTGCCACTGCATTACTCTGCATCCTGGGCATCCACGGGTGGGCCTTTTATTCTGGAGCAGCATCCTCAGGACTGTTGAATTTTGCATGACCTTTGAATTGTAGCACTGTAAGTTGTATAAATTAGAAGCAACTAAGTTGTGTTAAAGAGGTTAATGGGGGGCAATGTTTGTGCAGTATCCCAGGGCCAGACATACAATAAGCGTGTTTTAATAACTACAAGTCTTGGACGAAAGCATCACCTCAGCCTTAATTAATTAACTATTTAGTAAACATCCACTGTGTACAGGATGTTTCCTACATATCATGAATACCAATCTCGTAAATTAGGGCCAATCTGTACACTCTTCAAACAGTTTAAGTACTGTGTTCAAGGCTCCAGTTAGTAACAGAATTGTCGTATCCATTTGAATCCAAGTTTTGGCTTTATCTCTTAGGTCCCGCTGCCTGTGCGTACATGGTATAGACTTGATAGCAGCAGTGGAGTTGGACTATATACCTGACATTTCTAGAATAATTGGTAACATCACATCACTGGGGGTTTGGGCATTCTTGATGCAGTGAAATGGTTAGTTCTTCATGAACCTGCCTAGCAGGGTGGAGGAGAGCTCCATTTTTCTTGAAAGCAACAACTTTCCCTGCTCTGGACTGCACGGAGGGACCAAGGGAAATTTCTTCATTCCCTCTGGCTTCTTATGCTGGTGCTCGTGGTCAGGATATGCACGTGCGGCACTTACGTGGCCAGTCATTCGCCAAGTTCCCTTGCCTTATGGAAACCAGATGGGAGCTGGAGTTGAGGTTCTCGGCCACAGAAGCGAGACTGGGCTGCTTTCTGGACAGAATCGCCGAATGTAGGCGGCATAATCCTCTTTCCTCCTCCTCCTCTGCCCCACTTCTTCTTCTAAACCTAAGAGTCAATTTCAGAGATACAGCTTTTCTCTGTTGCCCAGATACTTTTTTTTAAATTTGTAATTGCAACTTTGTTTGTAGTAAAAGCTCTGTTTGGTTGTCATAATTGTAACCAAGAGGAATAATATCCACAAAACAGTCCATGCTAGCATATGCTTTGAATAGCCTAGATTGATAATGTGAGGTCTTACACAACTTTAGTAACTTCTACCAGCATTTTGGAAGAATTAAACAAATGCGCAATAAGACAACAAACAAAACCAAAAAAAAAAAAAGGAAGCTGGGAGAACAAGGAGGGAGGGAAAATTTCACAAATGTGTTGGTTACCAGTGAAACTCAATAAGATTGGTTCTGAGCCTTATCCTGGAGTTTTCAGGAAATCAGCAAGCATCTCAAAGAGTAGGAGTGATCTTAAAGCTCACCCAATAAATAAATATCTAGCTGTTCTCTATTGGAAAAGCCCAGGAGTAGTTATTTCTATCATGAAATATGATTGTTATATAATAACATCCTGCCTTCTAGTTATTAACTTTCATAGTAGTAGAAGGAGAAATGATAATTATAAAAGTAGAGCAGTTGTGGAATGTAAGATATGAAGGACTGAGGATTCCATCAATAGTCACATACTAGTTACTTGCCTTGGGGAAAGTCCAGTACAGTGGTGAGAGCAATAGAATATGAGTTGGAAAGGCACTGGGCTCTTACTTCTTGGCTGTGTGGCATTGAGGAAGTGTTTAACTTCTCTGAGTTTTCATTTTGGCATCAGAAATAAAGTTAGGATGAACTTAAAACATGACAACGCTCAGTCCTGGGAACATGATATGTGCTTTAAGAAGTGGTAGCTTCTGTGTTTGTTATCCTCATCCCATAAATTCTCTACAGGTAGTGTATCTACATCTGCCCTTCAGGTAAGCCTGCAGCAGAGACTATAGGGGAATTCATCTTTGGACACAAGCCCTCTCCTCCACCCAGAGCCCCTCTCCATTTCTAGAGGGTTTTGGTCCTCTGTGGAGGAGTCCCAGTATGGTACAAGTTGGTACCAGATAGCCTTGAACTTGGCCTTCCCAGGTGGTGCCGTGGTAAAGAATCCACCTGCCAGTGCAGGAGACGTGTGTTCGATCCCTGGGTCAGGAACATCCCCTGGAGTAGGAAGTGGCAGCCCACTCTAGTATTCTTACCTGGAAAATTCCATGGACAGAGAAGCCTGGTGGGCTACAGAAGGAGTCAACACAACCAAGCAACTAAGCACAGCATAGCACGGCACAGAGTCTGAGTAGTGTCTGGAGACTGGTCACTTAAAGCAGGCCCAGGCATACTGTGTAGACACTGCATAAATCTCAGCTGGATAAATGAATAAGGGAATGAGTTGCTTTTTTCTATCCTTGTTTACTTGGAAATTTTTTAGCTCCTTCTTTAAGGTCGCATTTACATTATGTCTCCTAGACTTCCCCCCAACTCCAAATACTGACATATATCACAGCACAGGTCACGGCCTGTGTTCTTCAGTGATAGATGAATGTGGTTTGCAATGTCAGGACTGTCACTTCGCGGTCTCTGAATGTAGCCTGGCTTCTGGAAATTGAGTTTTAAAGAAATTAACTAAAGAGTAAATGAAAGAAAGAAATCCTAAAGAGAGCATCCCAACCTCTCCTCTGCCCTCCCTTCTGGGTTACTTCTGTGGTTCCCAGCCTCAGGACCTTTACAGAGAATTGGTTACCTATTGCTTACTTCCTGCCCACTGTAAAGTCACCGTGATTTACTGCCAGTACTTAATGCTTATCTTGTCAGGAAGGGGGCCTAGAATATTAAAGTATTTCCTGAGCAGAAGCAGAAAGCCAAGGTGTGTCTCAGAGCTTAAAACAGATTGATTGATGAGGCAACCATGATTTTGGCTGAGTATTTTCAAGATCTTGGCCCACTGAAGAGATTGAGTCCATGAGCTGCTCCAACCCAAACAATTCTTTCTTCTTAATTTCTCTATTTCTTTTCAAGAAAGTGTTCTGCTCTCAGTCAACCCAAAGCCCATCTTCTCTTTCTTCCTCAGCACATTCAATCAGCTATCAGGTCTCATTAGTTCTACTTTGTTAACTTAGGTAGATTTGCAGTGTTGTTCCATGGCTTTTTTTTTTTAATTAAAAAAAAAATTTAGGGACTTCCTGGTGGGCCAGTGGGTAAGATTTTTGCCTTCTGAAGCAGGGGATATGGGTTCAATCCCTGGTCAGGGAGCTAAGACCCCACATGAAAGTGAAAGTGTTAGTTACTCGGTTGTGTCTGACTCTTTTTGATACCATGGACTGTAGCCCACTAGGTTCCTCTGTCCATGGGATTTCCCAGGCAAGAATACTGGAATGGGTTGCTGTTCCCTTCTCCAGGGGGTCTTCCCAACCCAGGGATCAAACCCAGATCTCCTGCTTTGTGGGTAGATTCTTTACCACCTAAACCACCAGGGAAGCTAAGATCTCACATGCCTTATGGACAACAAACCAAAACAAAACAGAAGCAATATTGTAACACATTCAGTAAAGACTTAAAAACATGGTCCACATCAAAAAATTTTATTTAATATCAGAGTAGAGTTGATTCACAGTGTTGTGTTAAGTTTCAGGTGTATCCAGTACTCATGAACTTTTGGATTTGGAATAAATCACTATATTCTCTGAGCCCTGGCATCTTCATAAGTAGAACAGGTTGATAATCCATTCAGCCTTCCTTACACGATTGTTGCCTCAATGAGATTTTATCATGGAAAGGAAAGAGCTTTGTCATTTGTGAAACACTGGCATCATTAGTGGTCACTGTTTCTATGATTTAATCTTCCGGTGTGACTGATGATCCCAGTTCGCCCTGGGCTGTTCAGTTTTATATCCTGAGCCTCAGCTCTGTGAAAACCAGGACGTTTGATCATCCTCCCCCTTCATCTCTGTTTCCTTTGCCTCTTCTCCAGTTCGCTTCCTTCCTATTGAGCATTTGAGACTTTCCAAGACCTCTCAGGCCTGTCTCCACCAATGTTACTCACCTGTTACCACTGGCATGATTTCTCTGGAGGAGTGTATAGATGGAAAGAGAGATGCTTCTGCACAGTAAAACAGAACAGTTTCATGGGGACAGAGAGAAGGAGGGAGACAATGTAGGTATGATCGAAATTGCTGCTTAGGCAGGAAAAATGGTGGATGTTCTCCAGGCAGCTGGTGCAGAGTTGTTCTGCCAGGTTCCTGCTGGTGCGAGGCTGACTGAAGCCCTCTGACCTCAGACTCACACTGTGCTGTGCTGGCCCCCAACCTTGTGGGACACTGCAGGAAGCAAAAACATTAAAGTCACTCTGGTCTGGGTTTGGGTCAGGGCCTGCTACATAACTGGCAGAGCCCGCAGAAAGGACATGGGCTATGGAAGGTGAAAATGAGAGGCTCCATGTGGGGAATTCGATCTCTGCTTCCCATAAGATCATGCCCTAAGGGACTGCAAGCTCTCTGCAGGGACATTCCTGGTACCTGTGTGGGGGTGTGCAAGAGGCCCCCCTCTGACTCACCTGCTGAATGTGTGTGGCACTGCTAGCCCATGGCAAGGACAGGCACTGCCTTGCCTTATCCAGAGATGCTGAATGGCACACACCTGGCATGAATTCTTCCCGTGCCCACAGGCCCACTGTAGGCAAAAGGCAGGCCCCTTCCTGCCAACAAGACCTCCTTGCTGGCCTGGGTGGAAGACCCAGTGTCTGTGGGTGGAGCGGGCAAGTCCAAGCAGCAGGCATCTGGGGTCAGGAAGCAGGAGGCCAAGAACCCATCCAGGGAGTCAGGGAGGTGGTGGAAAAGGAGAGTGCATATGAGCTGTGGGTTCCAAGCTCCAAGAATATGTGCCATTGGCCTATTAGACTTCATTTATAAAGCTCAACTTCAGAGATAAGGTTATTAAAACTTTCAAAATGGTGACAACTGGGACCCTTGACAGCACCAGGCACCATACGACTACATGGATTGCATACTCATGAAGCCAGCTGGTCCTAATTCTAGTTTGTCTACCTATTACCTAGAACAAGTCACATCTCCTTTCTGCCTCAGTCTCTTCACACGAGCACTGGACTGTCACACCTACTTCTCAGGGCTACTGTGGTAAATGGTATTTTATATATCATGCAGGACAGAAACTTCATATATAGTGCATTGACATACAGTTTAATAAGAACTCTAGCTTCTTGGTTCAAAATTGGGAAAGGAGTACAACAGGATTTTTTAACTTCAATGCAGAGTACATCATGCAAAATGTTGGGCTGGATGAATCACAAGCTGGAATCAAGATTGCCAGGAGAAATATTAGCAACCTTAGATATGCAGATTTCTCTAGTGGCAGAAGTGAGGAGGAACTAAAGAGCATCTTGATGAGGGTGAAAGAGGAGAGTGAAAATAGCTGGCTTGAAATTCAGCATTCAAAAAATTAAGATCATGGCTCTGGTCCCATCACTTCATGGCTAATAAAAACAGGGAAAGTGGAAGCACTTAAAGATTTTCTTTTCTTGGGCTCTGAAATCACTGGATGCTGACTGCAGCTATGAAATTAAAGACACTTGCTCATTGGAAGGAAAGCTATAACAAACCTACCAGCATATTAAAAAACAGAGGTACCACTTTGCTGACCAATGTCCGTATAGTCAAAGCTATGGTTTTTCCAGTGAAAGTGAAAGTCATCCAGTCATGTCTGACTCTTTGCAACCCCATGGACTATACAGTCTATGGAATTCTCCAGGCCAGAATACTAGAGTGGGTAGCCTTTCCCTTCTCCAGGGGATATGGTTTTTCCAGTAGTCATGTATGGATGTGAGAGCTGGACCATTCAGAAGGCTGAACCAGAAACTTCAGTTCAGTTCAGTTCAGTTCAGTCGCTCAGTCGTGTCTGACTCTTTGCAACCCCGTGAATCACAGCACGCCAGGCCTCCCTGTCCATCACCAACTCCCAGAGTTTGCTCAAACTCATGCCCATCGAGTCGGTGATGTCATCCAGCCATCTCATCCTCTGTCATCCCCTTCTCCTGCCCCCAATCCCTCCCAGCATCAGGGTCTTTTCCAATGAGTCAGCTCTTCGCATCAGGTGGCCAAAGTACTGGAGTTTCAGTTTCAGCATCAGTCCTTCCAATGAACACCCAGGACTGATCTCCTTTAGGATGGACTGGTTGGATCTCCTTGCAGTCCAGGGGACGCTCAAGAGTCTTCTCCAACACCACAGTTCAAAAGCATCAATTTTTCGGTGCTCATCTTTCTTCACAGTAAAAACTTGATCAGGGTCAAATAGCTAGGAGTGGCAAGGCTGGTGTTTAAACCTCATTTTTTTTTCAATTTTTCCAAAGCCAAACACCTTACTACTACATTCTTTTCCAAACTTCTTTGGTGCTTTGAATGTTATTTAGTACACTCTGCTTTGCTGTTTAGGTATGCGGGTTCTTATCTCTTTCTCCTTCTTACTTGGAAGCAATGTGTCTTTAGTGGCTGTGGTTTGCCTTGGATTCCCACAGAACCTCACAGGCAAGACGGGCTCAATAGGAACCACATGTGGGTTGAATGAATGCTTGAAAATGAATGAAGAGTGGCTCCACCTAACATGATGGTAAAGTTTATAGCCAATACCATCTCTCCTTTTTATTGTAGCTACCTCCTGGAAGGACTTGGCTATTCTGCCAGGCGTTTCGCTATGTGTGCTTCTCAAAGCAAAAGCAACCTTTTATTTTAAAAAGTGTTTTTAAATATCAAAACAGTGAACATTATTTTTCATTTTTTTAATTAAAGTTTTTGTTTTTGTATTGGAGCATAGACATTAACAATGTTGTGATATTTTAAAAAAATAAACATTAAACTGGAGGTCATGTGCTTAAAAGCCAAGGTTGTTCTCTTTTGTTTGACCCAAATAAACTTCAAAATGGATTAACAAGTGCTTTGGCTTCTGAGGCATTATGGTAGTTGGAAGAGATTTTTTGAAAATAATAATCTTGGTGTTCAGGTTGGTGGCCTTAAAAAGGTCTTACAGCTTTTGGGAGATGTGTATAGGATAGAATCAGAGCTTCTTTGAAACTAGAAATTACAGGAGTAAGATTCTAGTACATTCTAACCATACCATTCTTCTTATGAGCTTCTGCCAGTTGGTGCTAAGCTCACCAGATGAGCCATAATCATGGTATCTTTGGCCTAAAAATTGAACATACATGAAATAGTGTTTCATAAAATATATATTAGAAATTTGAGTGCATTTATTTCTTAGGGTATAAAGATTTCTTTTCCTTTTCCCCTTCTTTCATCCCTTTCTCTTTTAAAAGTTTTAAATGGACTCCTGTTGATTCTATGTGTTCCTCAAAGAAATGTGCCTAAACCAGCCAATCATGTTAAAGGTATTCATTGACTTCACTGTCTAATTGGAGGAAAAACAGTGCAGAGTGGGAAAATATTCTTTGTTTCTCTTGAGAGCAAGTTAGACTTTGCATGTGTGGAATTTCAGAATATTGATTTGCATAAAATAACTGCCACTTAGCTGTAACTAATAATTTTCCACTTGGTTGCATCTGACTGGATGGATCAAAGATGGATATCTAATCCAATCAGATTATTTCTGAATTGTTACCAAGGTATTAATTGTAGTCTGGAATATTTATTTAAATTTCTGTATTGTTACCCTGAAATTTCTGAATTGTTACCAATATGTTAATTGCAGTCTGGAATGTTTGTTTAAATTTAGATAATGAAATATTAGGAGCTCGGGAGAAAAGCGTTAGTCACTAAGTTGTGTCCAACTCTTTGTGACCCAATGGGTTATAGTCTGCCAGTCTTCTCTGTCCATGGAATTCTCCAGGCAAGAATACTGGAGCGGGTAGCCATTCCCTTCTCAGGAGAGGCAAAGAATAAGAGACACAAAGAAGGAATGAGAACATGAGAGACCCTGGGAGAAGTTATGTCTGAGGTCTTCTAGCCCATCCCAGGGAGTTTGGTTACTTTCAAAATGTGATTTTGAAAAAAAAAAATGTGATTTTGAATTTAATGCATTGTTTTCTCCTTCTGACAAATTTTCTATCTTTATTAAGCTGCTTCAAGTTGGTCACTTGCAAACCAAAGAAATTTGTGTATATATCCATCACTACTCTTATCATTTTGTTTTAAACTAGTCCATGGATCACTTTCCCCCATTAAATTGAGAGTTTCTCAAAGTTACAGACCTGTTTTTTTCCTATCCTTTGTACTTTGCATATGTCTGGCACAGAAAGAAATTCAGTGATTGATTGAAAAAGATAAGGAAAGGGTAGGGAAACAGATGGCGCCCTGTAAACTTAATTCATTCATTGAGAAGATCTCCCTGTTAGAACAGTATACATAGTTGTCTGTCATTTTTAGATGGTATGAGTATACTATGATTCATCTCAGCTATATATCAAGTCATAACAGTACGTACACACACATATGTCTCCAGGATTCTGGGAAGTCATTGGGGCAATAAAAAGGGGAAATCATATTTCAAAAGCAAACTGGTGTTAGAGAGAGAAACTTAGCATATTGAGATATATATCTAGAAGTATTGATTCTTAAAAGGGAGTGAGAACAGAGAAACTGGCATGGGGACAGATAAAAGAGGAATGACTTTAGGCTTGGGAAGGCTTTAGTTCCCAGAACTGGCTCTAAGAGGGCTCCAGAATCTTCAGCATTTAGTGTGTGATATTGGTAAGTCCCCAATACCCAAGTCGGGGGCTATATGCATAGGGAACATTTTGTGTGGTCACATGGTTCCCTTGGGAGAGATGGAGGGTTGTTAAGAGCTGATTACCATGCCCAGGCACACTCATATGAATCTGCCAAACTCAATAGCTAAAGAGGCCTTGACATGTTTCCATTTCTGATTCTGTCCTTATAAAATGTGTTGCTAATTAAAATAACTGCCAGCTCAGACTTCTGCAAGAAAACCCATCCACGTGCTCAGAGACTGTTGTTTTCCATGTTCCTAGCTTTTGTTAAATAAATAAAAACTACAGAACCCAGCAGCAGAACCCAACTCTCTGGGACAGCTCAAGTGGGGAGGCAGGGGGCGGGTGATGGTGGTAGTGGTGGCTGCCCCGCATCTAAGTAATCAAGCAATACAATCATTCAACCTTCCTTTCAATAGAGAAGGAAAGGGTTAACCAGCAGATCCTACTGCTTCTACACAGTGCTATAGGCATGTTTGATTTGGCAAGTGGAAAAAGAAGTACAGAAACACATGTCCTGACAAAGTCAAGAATTATCAAATTGAATTCAATACTGTTACTGAATTGAATTTGGAGTATGTCTTTCTTCTTCATTTGAGCTGTAGTTTGTGCAGTGGTTTAAAAATTCATATCTATTCATTTTACTCCTTGCTATACTGCCTTCACTGACTTCCCATCACACTTTGCATAAAGTTGAAAGTCTTTTAACATAGCTAGAGGACCTTTTGTGATCCAGACCTCACTTGCTTCACTGGCTTCTGGTCTTATTGCTCACTCTTTAGCCATGCTTACAGTGCCCTGAAAATGATTGTCTCTTCCCTCTGTTCCTTTCACATGCTGTTCCATATACCTGGAATGCCCATACCACCCATCCTTATTCCCCTGGTAAACTCAAACAATTCTATTAATAAACTCAGATCAGGAGTCTGTTCCTTTTGTATATCATCCCTGACACCTCCACTTCCCCTACACCAAATATGGAGAGATGTCTCCTTTGAACTTTCCTGGCTCCTGTCCTATCCCTATGATGCCTGTGTGTGCTCAGTTGTGATATTATGTCTGACTGTTCGTAACCCCATGGACTGTAGCCCACCAGGCTTCTCTGTCCATTGGATTCTCCAGGCAAGAATACTGGAATGAGTTGCCATTTCCTCCTCCAGGGAATCTTCTTGACCCAGGGATTGACCATCTCTCCTGCATCTCCTGCATTGGCAAGCAGATTCTTTACCAGTGTATCACCTGGGAAGCCCTCCTATTGTGTCTACCATGTTATAATGGATATGAATGAAGGAAAGAATTGCTCCAGAGCTATGTTTAGAGTCAAAATCTCAGGGCACCCAAGACCCTAATGTTGCAGACCTCCCAACTGTCAAATTAGGGATTGCAAAGCTGAAATTGTACAAGAGGACTGAGGACCAAAAGTACTAACCAGTTTTAGATGTGATGTTTGATTAGCTATGAAATGATAAATTTCATAAATTTCACTCATTCATAGTTTCAATTTTTTTAATTAAGAATTGCTTTGTGCTAGACCTACAGGGAATACTAGGGATTACAAATATGACTTTAACCGAGGTGGTTCCTTCTAGCCTGAAACTTACAACTTAGAAAGGCATATATATGTACATACATACAAGCAAAATTTTTAAACCACAAATTTAATTAAACCAACAAAGTAATAGCAAGGCATTAAATAAAGGCTATAATAGGAAAATCTAACCCGATCTGTGAGTCAAGGAATGCACCCCTGAAAAAGTGCTATTCAAGGTAAAATAGTAAGGATGCCATAGGAGTTCAGGGTAGGAGGGAAAGGACATCATAGAAAAGGAACAGCACCCGCAAAGACTCAAAAGCAGTCTTTGATGAGGGAGCAAGGAAAGACCAATGGAACAGAGCTACAGATACAAAGGGAAAAGATGAGCCTGCAGCAGTCAATGGGATGCGATCATGCAGAGCCTCATAAGATAGGGTAAGTCGCTTGAATTTTACCAAAGTATAAATAGAAATCACTGAAAGGATTTTAAGCCAATTTTAAATCCACTTTGCAGTGTTAAAAATTATTTTGGCAGCGTTGTAGAGAGATGATTGGAAGGTGTAAGAATGGAAGAGTAGACCAATTTAGAGGCAGTTACAGTATTTTCAGGAGAGACTGTGGCTCCCCCTAAAGCAGTTGAGGAAGTGATGCAGAAGAGTAGATACAGTCAAGAGATATTGAGGAACTAGAACCATTGGCCCCAGGAATTGATTAACAGTCAAGCAGGAGGAGGTATCACCACTTGCCACAAATAAGTTCATTCAATTAACAAATAGTTATTAACTGGCTCTTATGTGCCAGATAAGCTAGTTGAGGGTGCTTTTCATAAGCCTCTGACTGCCTTCTCTCAAACATTACAATACAAATCTGTTTATAAGAGAGCATTAAAAAGTTTATTTCTGGTGCCTAGTTGATTGTAATACAAACTTTTAAAGGAAGATTTCCCACTAAGCTTTTGTCAGGTCATATGTTGAACTAATCACAACTCATAACCCCATTCCCACCCACTGCCACTGAAGACAGTTAATTCTCTTTCCATAAGTATGCCTTGCAGTCTTGCTTTGATGCATCATCATACACTTCTAGTGGTCCACTTAGGATATTCTGAGACTCTGTCCATCAGCCCTCTCTCCCTGACTTTTATGGGCAGGTAACACACTGAATTATGCCTCAGTCTCTTACTAACTGCATATTAAGCATGTTACTAACCTCCCTAACTTCAGGGTTTTCCTCTCTAAATAGGGTCAATTTATTCGATGTCAATATTATTAATCTCCTTTATGGGCAGTACAATGTATTGTGCTTCCAAATGTGACATAATATGAAGTAGATCTACTCACCTATGATGTTTTCTTGTCACAGACTTTTAACTAGATTATAGTCAAACCTTTAGGTCCATCTCCCAGCCTGCTGGAAACAAAAGCTATAGACAGTATAAGTGAATAAGTCCAGATAGTGGACATTCTACATAACAACATAATTTAAAAGAATTAAGAAAAGAGACATAATAACCAAATACAGTTCATTTGGTTATTGTAAAATAACCAAATGTTGTATGTAAAACTCAGATAACGTATTGATGTTTGGATTTGTTAAAAAGTGGAAAGATCTTTGTCTACCTAGAAACCTGGTCCTCACATACAAGTTGTGATACTGGCTTAAACATAGTTCTGCAACTTGCATTCATAAAGAAGCTTTACTGGTGAGGTCAGATTGCCCACTAATTCAGGTTTCCTCCAAACAGAGGACATCTCTTAATAGCCTCCATCATTTTTCGTGCCTCTCATATCACGTGTCCATGGTATCAGTTCAGAAGGAATGTCATGAGCTAGATTTTAGGAAACCTTTCTTGTGTCCCCATCATCATGCTAGGCCCTTCACAAAGATTATAGTAGTTAGTCATCACAACAATGTCATGAAGCAAGGGTTCCTGTCTCTGGTCTATGGATGGGGATAGCCAGGGATGTTATGTAACTTGCTTAAAGCCACACAGCTAGGAGAGGAATGGAAAAGAGCACCTCCAATGTTTAGGGCAATTAAAACTTGACTATGCTGAT
This sequence comes from Odocoileus virginianus, assembly GCF_023699985.2. NCBI lineage: Eukaryota > Metazoa > Chordata > Mammalia > Artiodactyla > Cervidae > Odocoileus > Odocoileus virginianus. The sequence goes on from NC_069704.1 coordinate 14,130,608, forward strand.
TATAGCCCTATTCCCTACCCCTCCTAAAAAGTTGTCACAGACTGGAAATAAAAATAGACTCATGCAAATATTTGCATACCTACTCTGGGTGTAAAGTTCATGCAATAAAACATTGTTGGGGCAGCATGGGAAGAGAGATACTAAATGATGCACAGGTGGGTTTAGAAGAGAAAGCATATTCTCTTAAAAAATACCCTTCAGGGGATAACACGTCAAAATTGAAGTACCATGTTTGCAATAATGCCAAAAGCCATAAGACTGAGGAACCCCAGCAACAAAAAAAAACTGTCTCCTTAAACTTTCCCCAAGCCAAACACCTCTCCTGTGTCTTGTGCCCCTAACTCACCACAGTTAGGTCTTTCTGAGTGGAATAAGGAGGAGAATGAGATGGTTGTGATGATGATTTTCTGGAGAAGTAGCTGTCAGGTTTTTTTTTTTTTTTTTTTTGGTGCATTTTCTTTTGGAGAAGATGCATACTTTGGGGAATAAGGAGCGCAAATCTCAGTTGTATTCTAATGTGTGTAAACAGAGTCTCGGCCTTCACCTAGCACACCCACTGAGGTATGGCTGGGGCCTCTCATTTGGCCTCTTTGATTTCTTTCTTTCCTGGACAAACTCCTATTGTGTAGGAGCCCTGTGAAAACTTCAAAAAGCCCATTCAGGCTGAAATGTTTCTCAGTTCATTTTCACATTACTCACTCATCATTTCCAAAAGCCAGTAACTGGGGGAGCTCAAGTAATCTCAGTCACGTTTTCCCAACTGAAGCCCCACTTTCTATGACAGAGTTACAAACGTTTTTAGCTCCGCTTTGCATACATTCTAGAGAACTTCTTGGCAGGGTCTTTAAAGTGTGTTTTCATATTCTTTGGATTTCATCTTTGTAGCACAGCCTCATGGAAAAACATCACATTCCAAATGTGACTGGGAAGTTTCATTCACCACAGCGGTTGCCAATAACATGTGGGGAGTTTATTGTCCCTCTAGCGAGCTCATCAAATCCAAACAAAATGTGTGCACTGTAATTTTAGCTGATTCATTTCCATAAGATGCAAGTTGATGCTATTTACAAGATACCCCAAGATCAATTTAAGAGTCTAAACTATGGTGGAATTAAATATACAATAGTTTTTGACTCAGTATATATCATTAGAATCCTAGTAGGAAACAAATGGCATGCTCAAAAGGGTTTAGTGGAATATAGTTTTGTGAAAAGAGTATTTAAGAGGCATGGGCGTAGTTAAGGGAATCGACAAGGAATGGTGAGGCACTCAGCAATTGTCAGCATCAGGAAGCTCTTGCTGCCTCAGGCAGAAGGGGTAAGGGGCAGGGCTTGGAGGGTGAGTGCCTAGGAAGTACTCTGGAAGGTCCAACGGGACCTGTAGCTGAGGAATGCGGCATGGCTCAGTACAGCAAGGCTGGATGGAAACAGGAGAATAAATTCCCCACCCTCTCCACTGTATCCTTTAAACACTTGCTGATGCCACCCATTGACCAAGCCCAGCTAGAAGCCAGAGAGCAAGGGAGACTGGGAATCATTGAGGTCAGTCTCCTGGGGGTAAGGGCAGAAATTGTCTTGGGGTATCCCATACTAACTTATTTCAGATTTTACTATGACAGAGTGGCATAATAGTGTGAACATAGGTTTAGGTGTCAGAAAGATCTGGATTCAAATTCTACCTACTAATAATCAGATATTGGGATCTTTTCTGGAGAAAACCAGTTGAACTGCTTCATGAGAGTTTCAGCTTACCTTCTCTGAGTTTCAGTTTCTTCATCGAGTAAAATGGAGATTATAATAACTACTTACCCACCTAATTGAGGTATTGTGAATATTAAACAAGTTGCCTAAGTAAAAGAGCTTGACACAGTGCTTGACACATGGAATGTATTTAGTATTTGTTGATTTCCTTCAGTTAGCCCTCCACTAGTTATCCCTTACATGGTGAGATGTCTACCTTGTGAATGTTGAGGAACCGGTCTTTCTTTTCTCTTATTGAGTTCTTCCTGGACGTCCCCTGATGAGTCACAGCTGGAGTAATGGATGGGACTTGTTTATTGGGGTCTCCCTGTCTGGAGAGAATCCATCATTTAGCTGGTGTCACTTCTCTGAAGAAAACCTATTGGGACATCTTCAAGAGAATTCTGGTTTTCTGTCTCCACAGGGACACTAGTTCTTAGGGAACTATTCACTGCAATGCTATTCTTTTTTTTTTTTAAATTAACTTATTTATTGAAGGATAATTGCTTTACAGAATTTTGTTGTTTTCTGTGAAACCGCAACATGAATCAGCCGCAGGTATACATATATCCCCTCCCTTTTGAACCTCTCTCCCATGACCCTCCCTGTCCCACCCCTCTAGCTTGATACAGAACCCCTGTCTGAGTTCCCTGAGCCACACAGCAAATTTCCATTGGCCGTCTATTTTACATGTGGTAATGTAAGTTTCCATGCTACTCTCTCCATCCATCTCAACCTCTCCTCCCCTCTCCCCCCCTCTCCCCATGTCCATAAGTCTGTTCTCTACATCTGTTTCTCCATTGTTGTCCTGTAAATAAATTCTTCAGTACTACTTTTCTAGATTCCATATTTATGCACTAGAATATGGTATTTATCTTTCTTTTTCTGCCTTACTTCACTCTGTATAATAGGTTCTAGGTTCATCCACCTCATTAGAACTTCACCGTTTCTTCACCAAGTTTAATTCCCCATTCATAGGCTGATGCTCAAAAAACTTGTCCTTCCTCCTGGTGTCCACTAGCTGTTGATAAGGCATCAGCTGCTTTTCCAAGAACATGACCAATTCAGTTCCTGATAGTTAGGATTGTTTCTTTCTTACTTGAAGCTGCTAGGGGAGATTTTGGTTTATTGTTGTTTGTTGTTATTAACATTTGACAGTTTTGGAATATGTGGAAATGTTTGGTTAGTTGTGAATTTTGATTATACCCTTGGAAAAAGTACTGGTGACTGAAAAGCCAATTTCAACTGGTGATTGAAAATGAGGGTCACAAGAGTCACAATCATTGATTGCATTGGCTCAAACTAGAATTTATCTGCCCTGCATGATGCCTAATTCCCATAAACTTCCTGTAAGGTAGTCTTATCTTCATCTGAGAAAACAGAGGCTCAGATAGATGGAGTGACATGTCCAGCTGATAAGAGGTGAAGATGGACTAGAGATTGTAGCTCTATATGAATCAAAGCACAGAACTCTGTTTATCTCTGAGATGGTTACTGAGAGTCAACTGCAATAATTGTCATTCAGCTGTGGCCATTTAAAAATAAAAATTGTGAGACTGTGAGTTTCCTCATGACAAGGGGTAAGTCTAATTCATCTCTGTCTTTTCGCTGTTGACTACTTCGCCTCTGCCATAGAGTGGGTACCTGATGAAAGTTTGTTGAATGAAAAAATGAATGACTAAATGAACCATCCATACAAAGACATTTTTGTCTCTGTTGTATTTTTATAATGCATATTTATATTTCATTTGACAGTGTTTGCAAATTGCATAATATTACCCTTCAGCATAACTTGTAGCGTGGAAATGCTTCCATATGCTAGATGTTTCCCCTCATTTGACTGAGGGAGAAGAAAGACTAAGAAAAACATAACATAGTGGCTAGGCATCCATATAAACACAAATTACAGCATGTACTGTTCATGAACGGTGCATTTTAGAAGGGCGACTTTACGAAAATATTGAAGTAGGCATTAAATTTGGATTGATATTGGTTGGAAAAATGTTCCTGTGCAGCTAAATATAGTTTTATATTAATTCACTATGTTGTAGGAGGTATAAGATAGGGGAAAAGAATATGGGTCCTAGAGCAACTGCCTGTATTCATATCCAGGCTCGGCTATTTCATAGCTGTGTGACTTGGGCAACTTATTCAGTCTATTTGTGTCTTAGTTTAACCGCTTTGTAAAATGGAAATAAGAATGCTGTCTCCCTCATGAGAAGGTTGAACAAGCTAAATGAGTTAGTAAGGCTCAAAAAGTGTTATTGTCCCCAAGTCTTATGAAGTCTAGTTCAGAAAAGTCATATTTTTTTCATGTCTTCATTCCCATTGTTGTTGTTTAGTCACTAAGTCGTGTTTGATTCTTTTGCAACCTCATGGACTATAACCTGCCAGGCTCCACTGTATCCCCATTATCTCTGTCTTATTTCAAGAGCTCATCAAGTCTTGCCTGTCTTTCTTTACCTGCCCTCTCACGCTTCACATGGGGTCTAGAGTAAATCTTTGAAGACTCACATTGAACCAGACCCTTCACCTTCCTCAAGCAATATCATTATTCCCTGTCAACTTCATGACTAAGTACAAGCCTTTAGCATAATTTTCAAGGTCCTTCTTGAACTCATTCTTTTTTCCTCTCTTGGCCTCATCTCTCATCATTCCCACATGCACGCTATACTATAAGTATCAACAAATGCCCAGAGTGCAAAAAGTTATATTGGCTTGATGAGTAAGTAATATTTGAGTAAGAGGAGTGAGCGGCTGATTTTGCCCACGGGCTCATAGAACGCTTCAGAGAAGAGACATTTAAGTTGTATCTTGTAGAATAAGTTGATATTGGCCAAGCAAGGTAGAGTGGAATGTGATTGGGCAGATCATGTAGATTGAGGGAAGGATTTATGCACAGGAACAGAAAAACAAGGTATATTCATGGATTGAGAACTTATCTAATTCTGAGTGGAGAGGGAGCATCAAAAAAGGCCCTTAAGTTTGGTATGAATACCTGGACAAAATGGTGATGTTGTTAATAGAGATGAGGAATATACAAGAGAAGGTATGTGGGGGATGTGTGTGTGTGTGTATGTGTGTTTTGAACTGGAAATAATAGGTGTCTGTTTTGTACAAAACTCAACTGAGAATAGCCAGTTCTAAACTCCTGATCATGTCCTCAATCACAATCTCCAGACCTGTTTCCCAGCAAATTTCCCCACCTTAGCAAATGGCAACTCTGTTCTTTAGTCTTCCATGATTCCTCTCTCTTAAATCCTACTTTTGATCCTTCAGCAAATTCTGCTGGCTTTTTCTTCAAAGTATATAGAGTATATGACCATTTCTCACCATCTTCAAGGCTACCACTCTCAGCAAAACCATCATCATCTTTTATAAGATTATTGAAAGAGTCTCCTAAACTGCCTCCCTGTTTTCCACCTTCCCTCCTTCAGCCTGTTCTCAACTCAGCAGCCAGGATGGTCCTCTTAAAAAGAAGTCAGATCGTGACTCCTCTGTACTTAGCTTCTCAAAGGCATCTCCGTCTTACTTAGAGCGAAATCTCCAAGTATTTACAGTGGTGGTTTGCATGACTGAGCCTTCCCAGCCCCTGGCCCCATTGTTACTTAGACTTCTTCTTCTCCTACTTCAGCCCTCTTTGGTGTCACACTAGCACATTGGATCTCTTAGTGTTCCTCAGATATGCTTGGAGTGCTTCTGTTTATAAGACTTTCCGATGACTGGTCTCCTGCCTAGAATGGTTTCCTCAAATGTCCATCTAATAAGCTCCATCAAATGCACTTCCTTCAGGCCTTCACTCCAATGCCATCTGCTCAGCGAGGCCTCCTCTGGCTACCTTATCTAAACTGGCTCCTCCCTTTTACATTTGATCTTCCAATCCCTCTCCTACTTCTGTGTATTTTTTCTTTAGCATGTATCACCATCTATCATACTCTATATTTCACCTTTAGATTTTATCTATTATTTGTCTCCATCTGCCTCCCACCCCCACTCTTGCATCTACAGTTGCTTGGTAGATTTTTGTTGAATGAAAGAATAAATGCAGGTGGGGTATAGCAGCATGTTACTGTGAGAATCTAGTACTCATGAGATAGATCAGGGTTAAACATAGATTTGGTAATTCTTAGCAATGAGTGACAGATAGGTGGGAGGAGCTAAGACAGAACAAGAAAAAGACACTTAATGAGATTTTTTAAAAGACTAACATAAAAATTGGGAAAAGAAATAAAAACTGTCAGATAAATATCAGAGTTGAGAACAATGGCTTTGGGATTACAGACTTGACTTAAAATCTTTTTTCCACCAATTATGAACTTTGTGACTATGGGCAAGTGACTAGCTGATTCTTGGCCTTCGTGCTTTCAAGAGTAATTGAAAGAAAAAAGATTTCCACTTGAGAGGGCTAAGAGAATTGACCAATAAAATGCATAGAGATCAGTTAGCTGAAAATAAAGAATACAAGTGGTTGTTGTTGTTGATACTAGCACCATTATTATTTTCAAAATTCAGCAAAAAATTCTGAAAAATAGAAGGAGGAGAGCATAATGGAAGATAAGTGAGGAGAGGTCTTCAAGAAAGAATAAACTCTGCAGAGGCTGCTCTGTGGTCAAGGCCAGTTCTCCTCGGACTATATAAGATCCTGTGTGCATGCAGACAGAGTTGCTTAGTTGTGTCTGACTCTGCAATCCCGTGGACTGCAAATCTCCAAATCTCCTCTGGGATTTTCTGGGCAAGAATACTGGAATGGGAAGCCATTCCCTTCTCCAGGGGATCTTCCTGACCCAGGGATCGAACCTGGGTCTCCCTCATTGCAGGCAGATTCTTTACCATCTGAGCCACCGGGGAAGCCCATATAAGGCTGTGGGGTAGAGCTATTTGAGAGAACAATTTCACTTGAATCCAAAAGTCATAATCCCATATTATAAAATGAGCTAATGTTTCATGGAAAATAACAATTGTCCTAGAAAAAAAAAATCAAAAACAAAACAACATTGGACCCTCAATTGTGTCCAGCTGACAAATGTAGGAACATGGTGACCCAAAAATTTGCTCCTCTCTGGTCTTTGGGAGATTTACTTGCTCACTAGTCAGAACTAGTTTGCTGGTTTTATGAGGTTAAGCTATGGTGCAATACTGTTTAGCTGGCTCTGTGGGTGTTTATTTACAGATGGCTGCCATCTTGATTTATTGTCTGTCAAGTTATAATTATTAAGGATGAAGTTAATTGTCATTTCAACCATCTGGTAATTGCCCACTGTGCTTTCATGTGGTGACGAATCAGTCCTTTGGATCAAAACTGGAAGGTTCATAAGATATTTCATTTCCATGTTCATCTCCATTCATGTCTTGTTCAAAATAAGTGATTAGAGGAAATTATCAATACTTTTTAGTATAATTTGTGGGCCTCCAGTGAAAGAATTGCTGATTGTTGTAAATGTTTCTGAGTAGTAGGGCTGGTTTAACAAGAATCCAGTGATGTGAGCTATAGTAATTGAAATTAAAATAACGAGGCATGCTCTTTCAAAGGTTGGCCTAATAAAAAAAAAATTAACAATGTTCCAGTATATTCCATGGTGCCTCACTTGTAATGATGGTTTATAAGCCTCCTTATTTGTTTGCCCTATTGTTTATCAAAACCACTTTATCCGTATGCACTTCTGAACTTTTAGGACAGGAGGTAACAGAGATGGTGAAGTTACCTTGTCTTACAGAGCCTCAATTACTTTGATTCAGGGCTATGAATGGGATAGTCTGCTTGGTTCTTTTTTTAGGATAGAACCAATGGGAACAAAGAGGAAGGGACATGTGTATGTCATAGGTGCTACCTCCCTCCTTATTTTTGGTGTCTGGTCCCTTGTTTGTGAACTTTTCCTTTTTTTGGCTTTTCCTGGTGGGTATATTTTCACACATGATTTGCTAAATTGGTCAGCAGAGATCAAGCAGAAACTTGCCTGTGAAAGCACAGCCTTGTAATACTATTACGGTCTCATTATCTCTTTCGTCTCAGGAAACCTATATAGACCAAGGGTCTATAGAGGGAAGAAGCCTATATCCCCGACTCCTCAATATTTCCATGCAAAGTCACTTTCTAATTGACAGCTTAGTGTCCTTGGCACTTGTTCTACTGTGAGACTCAGTTCAGTTCAGTCAGTTGTTCAGTTGTGTCTGATTCTTTGTGACCCCATGGACTGCAGCACACCAGGTCTCCCTGTTCATCACCAACTCCCAGAGTTTACTCAAACTCATGTCCATTGAGTCGGTGATGCCCTCCGACCATCTCATCCTCTGTCGTCCCCTTCTCCTCCTGCCCTCAGTCTTTCCCAGCATCAGGGTCTTTTCAAATGAGTCAGCTCTTCCCATCAGGTGGCCGAAGTATTGGAGTTTCAGTTTCAGCATCAGTCCTTCCAATGAACACCCAGGATTGATCTCCTTTAGGATGGACGGGTTGGATCTCCTTGCAGTCCAGGGGACTCTCAAAGTCTTCTCCAACACCACCGTTCAAAAGCATCAATTCTTCTGCACTCAGCTTTCTTTATGGTCCAACTCTCACATCAATACATGACTACTGGAAAAACCATAGTCTTGACTAGATGGACATTTGTTGGCCAAGTAATGTCTCTGCTTTTTAATATGCTGTCTAGGTTGGTCATAACTTTCCTGAGCCTCAACCTGGGCCAATTTCTACTAATACCCCTTCCCAACTAGAGAGCCAGGCATCCATCGGGCCAGAGAAACATGTGAGGGACCTCTGCTTCCCTTCACTTTGTAGGATTATGAATCAGTTAGTTGAGGAAGGAAAGTTCAAGGGCCAGAGGTGGGTATCCAGGACACCTGCTGTTTGTCACTGGGCTCAGGCATTTCCTGATGCCTCCTCAAAGATGCTGACCTGCCCTATAGGGTTTCCACTTCCTGGGTAATTCTCTGCGGGCAAGTGCCCTGACAGGCTGCTCCTGCCCTCATTTCCTCACTTACTTCATGAGGCCACAGCAAAGATCTCTTCTTACCCATGAGATCTCTTTATCTCTAGTATCTGTCTCTTTCAATCCACCTTCCATATTGCTGCCTGAGAGAGTTCTCAAAATCCTCTTGGTGCTTCTTCTAAGAGTCCAAAATGTTCACCATGACATTCAGTGGCCTCTATCATCCTCTGCTTATACCTGCAATCTGATGTTTCTATGCTTTCCCTTGTTGGATGATATTTCAGTGCCTTTCCATTGAAGGTTCCAACTGTCCTTTTCCTTTTCCTGCCATTCATCTGGAGATCAGCAGTCACCTCCTCAGTGGAGTCTTCTGTGATCATCCCCACTTCCCTGGCAATTAATTCTTTTCTTTGCTGTATTATTTCTGTAACTCACATTTCTTTCTACTTTGCCATATCTTTTTTTTTGTCTACTTGTCTCCCTTCTGGGGTCCTCCAAAGTAGGATCTAGGATGGACATATTTCTGTCATCATAGAGCAGGAGCTCAATGATAGTTGATTACATTTTTGTTCAAGTCTTTGTACACCTCCCATTCTGTAGTGCAGTGCTGAGTGTGCAGGGGATACGAGATATATAGTTGCTGATAGATACTTATTAAACAGAGCTAAAATCCTGGCTAATGTTCTTGGTGCCAATGTTAGAGTACATAAGTGTCTTTATGGAAAAATAAGAACTGCCTTCATAGAGAAGAAGTTGACCCTTTATCCAAGACATACATGACAGCTGCTGATTGGAATAAAGGACAGATAATCATATCCAAATGGAAAGAAAAGAAGGCTTTGGTTTGGGTTAAGAGAAAACATTCTTTGCTAAATGTTAAGGAAATGGGATATGCATTTCTTTTTATGGTTAGTGTATATTTTTCTTTTATATGAGAGATTTCTGTGGGACTCAAAGGATGTTCTTTCCCCCCCCTTTCCCCCTCCTTTCATCTCTCCCACCCTCCATTCCCCCTTCCTTGCCTCCCTCCATCCCTCCCTCCCATCTTCTTTCCTTGCTACAAAGATAGGTAATCTTGGGCAAACATAGGGGGCTGCTAACTTCTATGCAGAAAAAATGGAGAATCTGTTCTCATGTTAGTACAATCCTTCTGATGGCAGACTAGGCCATCGCATCCCCAACCCAGGAATAGGACTGCAGTACACATTTGTGAGAAATTCTTTTCTTACCCTATGTCAACCTGAGGATCATTCGTCTTATTGGTCCTGCATGGAGATGGTTCCATGAATTTCTGGCAAACGGTCCCTCTTGGATGGAATCAAACCAGGAGTATATTTTTCTGAAATAAAGCTTCAAATGAAACTTGACTGGTTCTGTTTTGTTCTACTCTGATATCATCAGGAACCTTTTGAAACAAAGCAGACAGCTAGGTTCTAGAATGGTTTAAAAATTGTACTAATAGAGCAGACAATTCCTCACAGTCCTGTCATTCTCCCGGAACCATTAATTACTGTCCCAGTGGTTTATGTGTATAGATCTGTTATCTTCATATCAGAAAAGTACTGCTCGGTTTTCACTTCACAATCTTGTGAGAGTAGTTGCGGTCTATGCACCTCCAGCAGGAGGCAGTTGAGTGAGAAGGGTTCAGTTCAGGTGCAGGGACAGAAATGTGCTGGTCAGTTTGAGATTTGCCCTTTGACTTTCTGATATTGAACCCCATACTTCAGCACAGATCCTCTTTATTCTGTCTGTTCCAGGGTCAACACAGAAGTTAAAAAGAGAAGGGATGAATAGAACAGAAGGACATACTTAAATTTCTCATCAGAAAACAAGTGTATCACATTTCTTTTCCGTAAAGCACTGGGTCTGAAAAACTGGAGGAAGCAGCATTACTACACCTGGTGCTGTGTCCTGTGCTCAGTCATGACTGACTCTTTGCAAGCCCACGGGCTCTAGCCTGCCAGACTCCTCCGTCCATGGGATTTCCCAGGCCAGAATACTGGAATGGGTTGCCATTTCCCTCTCTAGGATATCTTCCCAACCCAGGGATCGAACCCATGTCTCCTGTATTGGCAGGCAGATTCTTTACCACTGAGCAACAGGGAAGCCCACACTACAACTGTTAGGGACATCTTATTTTTCAATTTGTCCACGGGATGGTGGGAAGAACGCTGGTTGGACAGTCATTGGACCTGGGGTCTAGTTTTTACTTGGCACTGGCTGATCATTTCATCTTGGATGACTCACTTCTTTTCCATAGGTTCAATTTCCTTCCTTGATATGATGAGATGATCACTAAGGCTTCTTCTGGGTCTGAATTTTCTGAGAAGTGGAAAGCTGAAGCAGAATGAGTGAATCACTTGGTGAACTGCTAAGTCCTGTGCATACACACTCAGTGGAGTGTCTGCTAGAAAGTCTCTTAATACCACTATTACAATCTACTCTCAGGGTTGTATAATTGTTTGTACTCATGGAATCAATAATTCCACCTCTGGGATCTCCTCATAAAGAAATAAACCTCTTAGGAAGGAGAGAATAGTTACATAACAACAACAACAACAACGAAAGTTGTCTGTTATATAATTCAAATTCTGATTTAAACTCAATGTCCAACAGTAGGAGAATGGATTGGAAAAGTTGGTAGGCTGTTTCAAAGTACCAAGAATTACATAGAAAATGCTTTTAAAGACACAAGAGAGCAAAATGTATTTGTCCTGTGGATTGCAAATATGCCATAAACTAGTAAAAGTAAGAGGAGTGAATGTCTGTGGTATACCTCTGTCGGTCAGGTACTATACTAGGCATTTGGCTATGTTAATTGTCTCACTTATTCTTTTAAATAGCTGTGGGGATAGGTACTATCATTACAAATTGACAGATTAGGAACCTAAGTTTCAGAAAATAACAGTCGTCACTTACTAGACCAAAGAGAGCTTAAATAAGAAGACAGACCATCACTTTACTCAACCCTACCTGGGAGTAACAGAAACAGTATGGACCTAACAGAAGCAGAAGGTATTAAGAAGAGGTGGCAAGAATACACAGAAGAACTATACAAAAAAGATCTTCAATGACCCAAATAACCACGATGGTGTGATCACTTACCTAGAGCCAGACATCCTAGAGTGTGAAGTTAAGTGGGCCTTAGGAAGCTGTCACTATGAACAAAGCTAGTGGAGATGATGGAATTCCAGTTGAGCTATTTCAAATCCTAAAAGATGATGCTGTGAAAATGCTGCACTCTATATACCAGAAAATTTGGAAAACTCAACAGTGGCCACAGGACTGGAAAAGGTCAGTTTTCATTCCAATCCCAAAGAAAGGCAATGCCAAAAAATGTTCAAACTACTGTACAGATGCCCTTTTTCACATGCTAGCAAAGTAATGGTCAACATTCTCCAAGCTAGGCTTCAACAGTACATGAACCAAAAACTCCCAGATGTTCAAGGTGGATTTAGAAAGACAGAGGAACTGTCCCACACTATCATATTATTCTGCTTTGAGCTGGAATTACCTATCCCATTGGAGGTATCAATTCTTTGGCATTCAGTCTTTTTTATGGTCCAACTCTCACATCTGTACATGACTATTGGTAAAACCATAGATTTGACTGAGCGCCGAAGAACTGATGCTTTTGAATTGTAGTGCTGGAGAAGACTCTTGAGAATTCCTTGGACAGCAAAGAAATCAAATCAGTCAACCCTAAAGGAAATCAACCATGAATATTCATTGGAAGGACTGATGCTGAAGCTGAAGCTCCAGTACTTTGGCCACCTGATTCAAATAGCCGACTCACTGGAAAAGACCCTGATATTGGGAAAGATTGAAGGCAGGAGGAGAAGGGGACAACAGAGGATGAGATGGTTGGATGGCATCACCAACTTGATGGATTTGAGCTCAAATCTATGAGTTTGAGCAAGCTCCAGGAGATGGACAAGCCTAGGGTGCCACAGTCCATGGGGTTGCAAAGAGTCAGAGAGACTGAACAACAGCAAAGATAGAATAGGTGCAACAGGCAACTCAAAATGTTCACTGCTCTGCACATGTCTGTGAATGACCATGAAACTGCCATGTGTATTGTTTGGGGGTTACAAATAAATTTTAGGAAGCAGGTAAATGCACAGACATGGAATCTATGCATAATGAGAACCAGCTCTACATTCATTCATTTGGCAAATATATATGTGTATCTATCATGCCTGACCCTGTTCCAGGCATTGGGGATTTAGAGGTGAACAAAACAAAGTTCCCAAGTCCATGGTTATAACTTCCTGGGGGAGGGTTAAATGCAGATAAATACATCATGGTCAGAGCGTGACTATGGCGATAGACTGGTTAAACTCAAGAGGGCATTGGGGACAGATAGGTGGAGGGATGGCTATTCACACAGGATAGTCAAGGGAAGCCTAAGAGCTAACATCTGAACACTCAAAGCCGTCAAGCCACATGGACATGTGGGGAAGAGCAATCCAGGAAGTGGGAGCAAGAAGTGTAAAGATGCTGAGCTGGGGGCCAGTGTCACTGGAGCCATGATGAGAGAGGATATTAGAGTGGGCCAAAAAATGATGCTGAACTCTCTTATTTCAAAACCTGGGCTCTTGGAAGGAACATGTTTCAAAGATGTTCTGGACCAGCACTGGACCTTTCCTAAGTAATCATGACGTTGGCAAAAGAAAACAGCCTTGTACATTTTCTCCTGAGAAGGGCTCAGGGAAGAGCCAAAGAGAGGATCTTTGCAGAGGGATGCAGGCTTTACCAAGCTCCCCCAGACTTCTGCTTCATCTCAGGTTGGGTTGCCTGGCTTCCGGAAGTGACCTAAAATTAGCCTGGACTCGGGTGTGATCTCTAGGAGACAACAAGCCCCAGGCCTGCAATATGGAGGATAATTTCATCAGCACTTGTAGACTATCCGAGGACAGTCACAACAAACAAAGCATCCCCAGGACAACAGGAGGAGTGGAGGTGGGACACGCGTCCACACAGTGAGAACAACTTGTGGAAAATGCTGCTCATCCACTGTCACATTCTGCTCACAGCACTTGTGAGAATAGTACTGTGGCCCAAGCTGGAGGCAGCTGGAAAAGCCGTCTGGAGTTAAAAGTCCGGAGACTCAACCCTCCCTGCTGTTGGGGAAACTGAAGCCCCGAGAGGGAAAAGGGGTGGACTTTCAAACAAAGATCCATGGAGTGGCTGATCCCGGACTAGAATTTAGCCTTGTTGCCAGACTGTCATTCTGGACAGTTAATACTAGAATTTAGGAGGAGAGATTTGACAGAATTCCCGTTTGTGGAAAAGCCATTCATTGTACCAGCTGCTGTGTTTGTGCTCAAACAAACACAGCACCAGTCTCTACAGTTCAGTTCAGTGAACGTTTCTTTGTTATTGTTGTTTGTTTCAGCAGGATCACTCAGCATCTGGCTCTGTGAGCACCCCATGGAAATTTATGTGGCTGTAGTGTGAATCAACCCCAAGAGAAATGTTCTCAGTAGCAAAGGTGGTCACTGTCAAAGCAACAGAGTCAGGGGAACTAAAATGCTATCCCATGCTCTTTAGATCTAACAGGAATGAATCCTTTTGTAGCTTTTGTCTGGACGTCTGTGGTTTGCTCTCTTTGGTTACAGATTTCCCCAATCCTCTGTGAATCAGGAAATCTCCAAAGAGGTTGAATGGGATTGGTCAGGACCAGGGTATGCTGGTAAACCAGGTCTCTAGAGGATGGGGAAGGGAAGCCCCGATCTGTTGTATTTGCCAGAATCTGTGTCACCATGGCAGATTTCAGGCTATCATTGACTTAAAAGCAACCTTGCAGAGTTCCTGAAAATTTAACAATCAGTTCTCCTGAGCCTGCTCAAGCCTCTCTAGCTCTCACTGCAAGCGGGCTGGGGGCGGGGCCGGGGAGAGTTGTGGTTGATCCTGTTTAGTTCTGTGAGGTCAGACCTCACCTGAGAGGGTGTGTCTGGTTTCAATTCTGAGGTTCTAAGAGCGACACTGACAAATTGAAAAAAAATTTTTTTCTGGGTGGGGGGGCGTCGGGTAGAGGGAGCGGGGAGCTTGGTTGGTGGTGAGCTAGAAGCAGTCTCATCTAGGAAAAAACTACTGGGGGGGAAGGTATTGCTGGGGTGAGAATCCAGAAGAAAAACACTGGGTGTTTGGGTCTTTGTTTCCAGATCTCTGTGGCGCAGTGACTGACTGGTCCTGGGCATGGGGGATGGTGTCCAGAAGTGGGAGGCTGATTGAAAGGCAGGGCTCTGCACACTGCGGGGAGCAGTTTCGCACCAGAGGAATCAAGACGTGGGGCAACCACTAGGTGGGGCTCAGGCGATGGGGACTCCAGGGCCCTTCCAAGTCCGTGGGGGCCGATCCTGCTGCCAAGTCCTCCCCCTTCTCCTCCCATTTAATTGGTTTCATCTTCTTACTTTTTGTTCCGTGTTTTCTCTTTTTCTTCTCCCCTGTCTCACTTTCTCAGTTGCCTTCGGCTTATTTACCTGGCTTAGCCCCCTCCTTGGACAATGAGCTCTACATCTTTCTGAAGAGAGAAGGCCAAGCCCTGGGCTTTCTCCCGACCTCTTCCATCCTAGGAAGAAAGCACAAGCTCCCCCCTCCACTCCCCATTTTCCTTTGATTTCTTTTCTCTCTTTCAACATTCTCAGCTCCACATTTGTGACTGAAGAAGCGCAAATAAACAAATTGAAACTGAAACTGTGCGCTGGCCATAAAGTGAGGACATCTGGGAGGCTTGCAAGGAAATTTACATGCTTGTCGGGTTTCAGGTTACATATTTTGTGTTGCTTGGTAACGGGCCCCACAGTTTCCTTTCATGCTTTATTCTCCCTATCCCTTGTTTATAGTGTAATTACCACTGTGACATCATAATCCCCCATTGAACAGCTGTCAGGGGGGCCCAACTGCTGAGTAAACAGGGCTTTACAATCTCTCCTCCCACAGGCGGGTTTACTAAATAGATCAATATTTGGTTTGTAGGCACAGGGCTTAGGAGGTGGAAGTGTCTTTTGAAAAAGCCCTCTCTCTTCCCAGGGCCTCCAGTGCACCTGAGAATGCTGGAAAGAAAAGCCAGGTTCACGGACAGAAAAAAAAAAAAAAAAAAATCACCCAAGTTGCTTTCACCTGCATTTCCCATGGAGCAGCTTGTCTGTAAGAAGTGAGACCTATTTGAGAATTAGTAATGTCTTAGGTTCTTTATTCTAGTGCTTAGAGATTTCC
Source organism: Odocoileus virginianus (assembly GCF_023699985.2). Taxonomy (NCBI): domain Eukaryota; kingdom Metazoa; phylum Chordata; class Mammalia; order Artiodactyla; family Cervidae; genus Odocoileus; species Odocoileus virginianus. The sequence goes on from NC_069704.1 coordinate 14,146,491, forward strand.
ACTTTCTTCCCTCTTTCTTTGCCTCCCCCTTAGCTCCCCTTTTTCTGCCCTGGATCCCATTTGATTTAATCTTTCTAAATGGATATTATAGCCTCAGGGACGAAAAGACTGACACATGAATAAACAGGAACTGAGCTCCTGAAGATTTCCCCAGCTCCCCCACCATTCTCTCCCCCGGTTTTGGGATTAGAAGCTCCACAAAGAAAAAACAAAGTCAAACTAGAGAGCCCTGGTTGAGAGTTTGGGCAAGGATGATTTAGATCTTTCCTCTCCTGGGTCAGGAACGTTTGCCTCAGACACACATAGGAGTAGAGGACTTGGAACCCTGGCCTGAGTTAGAAGGAGATGTGTTGTAACCCTGACGCTGAACTTGCTCTAGTGACCTTGGACAAGTCCCCTGAGGATGCAACATTGAATTGGGCTGTAAGGATCTCTACAGCCTTTCCCAAGAGGTAAGGTGGAGTGTTAGGCTTGGCAGGGCTCAAAATCTGGTCCTGACACAAATCAACCGCAAAGCTCGCCAAACCACAGGAAGCTCCACGGAACTGCATCTGCTTAACTGTAAAGAAGGGGTGAGTTAACCCATCACTGAGAGGATTAAGTGAGAGAGTATTTGTGACACAGCTAGCTAAGAGCAGGCTTCTTGGTGGGTGTCCTTTTAAAGCTAACATTGTGTAATTCTGTAAAAGCCAACATGATAGTAAAGAAAGGCTTGGAGGTCATTAAAAGGAAGAGGGGAAATTAAAGAATAGTAATAACCCACACTTGTGCAGCCCATTCATAGCATACAAAATGCCTTCACACATGGTCTCAGGTAATCGTCACAAAGTCTTTGAAGAAGGAAAAATCACCCTGTTCATTGATCTCTTGAGAGTGGGCCAGTTGGTGTCCTGGCCTTTTCATAAGCATTACCTCCCTTGATCTTCATGAAAATGGCAGATTCTTATTTTCTCTATCTTGTAGATAACTGAGGTTCAGAGCACTGACATGATCTATCCAAGGTCACTCAGCAGATGAGTGTTGGACCCACTTGGATCCATCTGATTCTAAACATCTTGTATTTCCCCCTATGGCCATAGAAATGGCCAAATCAACACAGAAGGAGAGACAGCAAAACAATGAGGTTCTAAATGTTAATGACCTAAGTGAAGGAAAAGAATATTTACACAACGTCCAATGCTTCATCCACAGTCATCATACACCACCATAGTGCTGGGCTGGTTCACTTCTTCACAGATAATTACAGTTGGTGTATAAAAAATAGAACGTTGTGACTGACTGCTATCTGTTGGACTCTGGGTGACTTGGGCAATTTTAAAAGGCTTGTACATCTGTAAGTGTTCCCTGAAGGCTAAAAGTACCCAGAATGGAGGAGAAACTAGGCTGTGGTGAGGGTGGGGGAGAGGTCAACTTCAGACAATCTACAGAAACCTGGTTCCTGATTTTTCTGTGCAAGGAATAGCACAGGCATCCTGTGGCTCCTCTAATCTCTCTGGCTGGTGACTTTCTCTTTGGAAGACTGTATGATTTCAACTCAGTTTCATATAGATCTGTGTGTAGATCTGTACAGTGATAACATTCCTCTGTGCTAAGTCTGTCCAAGATAACTAACCTGTTTCCAAGATCTAATTTTGTACGTGGGAATCTTGCCTTGCCCTGATTTCCAGACCCATGGGCAGGCTAGGCAGGCTGGGGGAGGCAGCGTGCCTGCCCTGGTGCTCTGAGCAAGGCCTTCTCCCCTCTGCTGTTAGGCAGGACACCTGTCTGCTAGAGGGGGCCCTGGGTTTTTTTGTTGTTTTGTGGGGTATGTGGTTTTTTTTTTTTTTTAATGCTGGCAGGACCCAATCTCCCTGAAGGGGAAGTTCCTTAAGAATTAAGGCCCCTTGAATTTATCAAAACATGTTTATTTGCAGTAAATCAAGTGCACTGTCTAACAGTCCTTTCTTACATCAACCTCTGTGAATTATATCCTGAAAAAAAAAGAAAAAAGCTGCAGCATTCTGGGGACTGCCCATAAACTAGTGGTTCTCCAACTGTAGCATGCATCAGAATCACCTGATTTTAGAAATCAGTGAACTAAAATGGATGGAAATGGGCGGATTTAATTCAGATGTCCACCATATCTACTACTGTGGGCGAGAATCCCTTTGAAGAAATGAAGTAGCCCTCATAGTCAACAAGAGTCCGAAATGCAGTACTTGGGTGCAATCTCAAAAATTTCAAAAACGACAGAGTCACCTGGAGGACCTGTTAACAGACGGCTGAGCTGCACCTCAGTAGTTCTAAAGTGGGATCTGAGCCTGTGCACTTCTAAACAGTTCCCAGGCGATGCTGACACAGCTGGTTGGGGACCACACTTGGAGGCCCACTAGTCTAAACCATTCCGTCCAACTGCTTGAGGCCATGGAGCTGCTGGTGGCTGATTTTTTTTAAACTGTCTTTCATGTATTTCTTTCAGTTGTCCATTGTTTTGATACTTCCTTCCATTAAAGAGTCCTGGGAGGGGGATACCCTGGTGGTGCATGCTCCCATGCAGGGTACCCGGTTTTTATCCCTGGTAAGGGAACTAGATCTCACATGCCACAACTAAAGGTCCCACATCCTGAAACCGAAACCTGGCACGGCCAAATAAATTTTAAAAAGTCCTGGGAGTAGTAGCCCTCTGGGCTAGCAGCCTTCCCTGGCTCTGCATAGTGAATTCTGAATTGTGCATCAATATGGAGCTCATGGCACTGGCCTCTGTAGGGTTGTTCCTGAACAACCTACTTAATCAGAGAAGGTTTTCCTTCTCTTCATCTAATCTTACAGTGGCCCCTGCAAACTTGCATTGCAGCCCTTAGTACATTCTAATTTGGCAGGCTTCCCCTGCCCACTATTACTTCCCTCGTGATTCAGATGGTAAAGAGTTCACCTGAAATGCGGGAGACCCAGGTTTGATCCCTAGGTCAGGAAGATGCCCTGGAGAAGGGAATGGCAACCCACTCCAGCATTCTTGCCTGGAGAATTCCATGGACAGAGGAGCCTGGCGGGCTACTGTCCATGGGGTCGCATAGAGTCGGACCTGACTGAGTGACTAAGAATTTCACTTTCCTGCCTACTAGGAAAGGAGACTGACAGAGAACAGGAATGACCCCACTTGAGGTTCCCTGAGTAGCAAACATATGTCTCTCAACCCTAGCTACCCCTGAGAATCACTAGAGGAACTTGCAACAAATTCTGACGCTCTGGCCTTTTTGCAGACCAGTTAAATCAGAAATTCTGGGGAACCAAGCTATGATTCAGGCCTCCAGCCACCGGATTTCCTACAGAGCTGTAGCTCCATGCTGGCTTTGTGCTTTTGTAATCCAGTATCTTGTCTATGAGGCAGGTGGAAAAGACTTTACAGTTACCATTTTATAAGTGAGGAAAATGCTCTAAGAGAAGATCACTGATTGTTTCAGTAAATAATCAGTGCATTGTTTCATTCACTCATTCATTCTCCATTCATTCATTCAACAAATATTTTTGTAGGATCTACCATGTATCTCAGCTCAGTTTAGTCGCTCAGTCGTGTCTGACTCTTGGCAACCCCATGAACTGCAGTCCATCACCAACTCCTGGAGCCCACCCAAACCCATGTCCATTGTGTTGGTGATGCCATCCAACCATCTCATCCTCTTTCATCCCCTTCTTCTCCTGCCTTCAGTCTTTCCCAGCATCAGGGTCTTTTCACATGAGAAAGTTCTTCACATCAGGTGGCCAAAGTATTGGAGTTTCAGCTTCAACATCAGTCCTTCCAATGAACATTCAGGACTAATTTCTGTTAGGATGGACTGGTTGGATCTCCTTGCAGTCCAAGGGACTCTCAAGAGTCTCCTCCAACACCACAGTTCAAAAGCATCAATTCTTCAGCACTCAGCCTTCTTTATAGTTCAACTCTCACATCCATACATGACCACTGGAAAAACCATAGCCTTGACTAGACGGACCTTTGTTGGCAAAGTAATGTCTCTGCTTTTTAATATGCTGTCTAGGTTGGTCATAACTTTCCTTCCAAGGAGTAAACGTCTTTTAATTTCATGACTGCAATCACCATCTGCAGTGATTTTGGAGCCCCCCAAAATAAAGGCAGCCACTGTTTCCACTGTATCTAGACATTGGTAAATAATGACAGGCATTGCCTCTGTTCTCGTGAAACTTTCAGTCTAGTGAGAGAGAAAAAAACTGATCAATCATGCAAATAAATGTAAAATCACATACCTGATAAATGCCATGAAGGAGGGTGTTTTACTCAAGGGAGTGGAGCACAACTGATTTTGGAGTTTGTAATGTGGAGAGGGCTTAACCAAGTCTAAGAGGCTAAGGGTGATTGCCCTGGAAAAGATCAATTGACTGGAGAGGGGACGGATAAGAGCTCTAGAGCTCAAGAAAGCTCTTGTCGTTTTTGCAAGACCAGAGGAGGGATTGGGATTCCCTACAGCTCTTTTCCAAGCCTCTGGGTTTGCAATTGCCATGGTTGATAGCACATCAATTTTTCTTCAAACAAAACAAAACAACTCATCTTTAAATGGTGGGAAAAACCTGGCCTTTAAGTATTGCTATCAATAAGAGCCCGTGGACTCAAATACTTGTTTCTTAAAAACAGGTGTTAGGTAACATGGCATGTGTTTTACTTGTGTTATCTCAGGACATTTCCAGACAAAAATTGTAGAAGAAAACTGAAGTTCAGAGAAGTTAAATAACTACCCCGAGGTCAAACACCTAGTAAGTGAGATTCAAGTCCATCTGATTCTGAAACTTATATTTTCCAACATCACAATCCCTTGGGCCTCTGCAACTCTATTTTCTCACCTATAAAATGGGTGTAACAATGTTCATCCCTTTGTATACCTTTCAGGAGTTATGGAACAAAAACTGTTATTAGCAAGAATAGCTTCAGTTTGTATAGTACTTCAGTTTTCAAAGTGCTTTTGTATCGTGAATCTCTTTTGAACAAAAATGACCTTGTGACATAGGCATTATCAAACCCATCTTCCAGATGAGGAAACTAAAGCTCAGGGAGGTAAGGTGAGATTTTGCCTAAGGTCACAGCCCTGAATAGTAGCAGCACTGGAAAATTGATAGCAAGGTCAGTGCTTGGTCTTCCTAACATCAGCAGCCCTTTAATTACCAAGATAACTGTAGTAGGTTCAAGGTTCTCCTTGAGAAGGAAGGACTCATGGTATAATCTTATGTAAGGGGTTATTATTGTTGCCTTGCTTGTTACTGATTGGGTTGTTTTGTCCTCAGCAGATTACCTTCTCTCTTCTGCTAGTCAAACTGTCTCCTCCTTCATGTCTTGGTCCTTGAGACCACAGAGATCATTTCCCAAGCTGTTCATATGCTCACACGGCTCTTGGAAATTAAGAGTCTGAACTTGGTTAGGTGTTTGGCAGCTGTTCAAAGGCTTTCTTCTCCCTTGAGTGAACTGGAGGAAGTTGGGGTATTTAGGAGTTGAATTAATTCCATAGGTACATGAATAGTAGCTATAACCATTAAATTCACCTCTGATCCTCCAGGTAAACTGAATTACAATTAGGAATATTCTTGACCCTTGCATGCGTGTTCAGTTGCTTCAGTCATGTCCAACTCTTTGCCACCTTATGGACTGTAGCCTCCCAGGTTCCTCTGTCCATGGGGATTCTCCAGGCAAGAATAGTGGAGTGGGTTGCTGTGTCCCCCTCAAGGGTATCTTCCCTACTTGGGGATCAAACTCAGATCTCCTGTGTCTCCTGCATTGCGGTGGATTCGTTATCACTGAGTCACCAGTCAAGCCCCCTTGACTCTTGGGACTGGCCAAATGGATTGGTGAAGGCCATTAGGGGAAGTCCAAAGCAGTCACTCAAGAGGGAGGAATAAACTATTTACTGAATAAGAAAGAATCTCTTAGAGTTGCAGTGGATCACAAATTACGCATCAAACACAGTGTGGAGAAGGTTTTTCCACTGATGGAAAATTTTCTAAGTTTCTGAAAGTTGATCTTAGCCATGGGAGTTATTTCGGGGGATCTTTTGACTTAGAAAGTATGAAACTTAGCATCTAGGAATGAAGTGACAAAAGTAATGAATGGCCCTAAAAGGAACACATGGGGAAGAATTAAAGGAACTCTGGTATAGTGTAAATTAGGTTTGGCATAGAAGGTGACTATACACTTGATTATGTTCTGAAAGAAGAATGCATGAGATGTCAGGGGTCTTCTAGGGCAGGATACAAGCAGCAGAACAACCGGAACAGTGTCCCTTCTTCCCACATTTTCCTGTCAACCCATAACATGGGAATTTCTATCCACTTAAGAGTATAGCTGTGCCTCCTGGCTTCTGTCCCTGATTGGTGAGATAGCAGAAGTCTACTTCAGTTCAGTCGCTCAGTCATGTCCAACTCTTTGCGACCCCATGGACTGCAGCTTGCTAGGCTTCCCTGTCCAACACCAGCTCCCGGAGCTTACTCAAACTCAAGTTCATCGAGTCGGTGATGCCATCCAACCATCCCATCCTTTGTTGTCCCCTCCTCCTCCTGCCTTCAGTCTTTCTCAGCATCAGTGTCTTTTCCAAAGAATCAGTTCTTTGAATCAGGTGACCAAAGTATTGAGGCTTCAGCTTTAGCATCAGTCCTTCCAATGAGTATTCAGGACTGATTTCCTTTACAATTGACTGGTTTGATCTCCTTGCAGTCCAGGGGACTCTCAAGAGTCTTCTCCAACACCACAGTTCAAAAGCATCAATTCTTCAGCCCTCAGCTTTGTTTATGGTCCAACTCTTGCATCCATACATGACTATTAGAAAAACCATAGCTTTGACTAGACGGACCTTGGTCAGCAAAGTAATGTCTCTGAAGCCCACTTAGGTGAGCCTTTCTCTTTTGGATGGAAGAAACAATATTACTTATTAATGGCCTTAGTCTCTTGGACTCCCTACACTCAATAAAGCAAAGAATGATGCTCCTAGTGGCTGACGCTATCAGACCCAGCTTGCTTCAGGTGTGGTTCTCAAGATCTAAAACTTCGGGAAAAGGAATAGAAGCTCACGTAGGCTTCTCATCTCACGTTTTCTAATCCTGGTGTTTTTATTGTCAATGCTAATATTTAGACTTTTGCTTGGCTTCACTGTTTCTTTCTTTATAGATCCAGAACTCAAATGGGAGAGGTGTGATTAATTGGTCCCCTAAGTCACCCCAATAGAATGAGAAAGACTAGAGATTTTTTCAAGAAAATTAGAGGTACCAAGGGAACATTTCATACAAAGATGGACACAATAAAGGACAGAAATGGCATGTACCTAACAGAAGCAGAAGATATTAAGAAGAGGTGGCAACAATACACAGAAGAACTACAAAAAAATTCTTCATGACCCAGATGATCATGGTGGTGTGATCACTCACCATGAGCCAAACGTCCTGGAATGTGAAGTTAAGTGGGCCTTAGGAAGCATCACTATACACAAAGCTAGTGGAGGTAATGGAATTCCATTTGAGCTATTTCAAATCCTAAAAGATGATGCTGTGAAAGTGCTGCACTCAATATGCCAGCAAATTTGGAAAACTCAGCAGTGGCCACAGGACCAGAAAAGGTCAGTTTTCATTCCAATCCCAAAGAAAGGCAATGCCAAAAAATGTCCAAACTACTGCACAATTGCATTCATCTCACAAGCTAGTAAAGTGATGCTCAAAATTCTCCAAGCCAGGCATGTCAACAGTATGTGAACCATGAACTTCCAGATGTTCAAGCTGGATTTAGAAAAGGCAGAGGAACCAGAGATCAAATTGCCAACATCTGCTGAATCATCAAAAAAGCGAGGGTTCCAGAAAAACATCTACTTCTGCTTTATTGACTATGTCAAAGTCTTTGACTATGTGGACCACAACAAATTGTGGAAAATTCTGAAAGAGATGGGAATATCAGACCACCTGACTTGCCTCCTGAGAAATCTGTATGCAGGTCAAGAAGCAACAGTTAGAACTGGACATGGAACAACAGACTGGTTCCAAATAGGAAAAGGAGTGCATCAAGGCTGTATATTGTCACTCTGCTTATTTAACTTATGTGCAGAGTACATCATGAGAAACACTGGGCTGGATGAAGCACAAGCTGGAATCAAGATTGCTGGGAGAAATATCAATAACCTCAGATATGCAGATGACACCACCCTTGTGGGAGAAAGTGAAGAATAAATAAAGAGCCTCTTGATGAAAGTAAAAGAGGAGAGTGAAAAAGTTGGCTTAAAACTCAATATTCAGAAAACTAGATCATGGCATCTGGTCCCATCACTTCATGTCTAGTAGATGGGGAAATAATGGAAACCATGACAGACTTTATTTTTCTGGGCTCCAAAATCACTGCAGATGGTGACTGCAACCATGAAATTAAAAGATGCTTGCTCCTTGGAAGAAAAGTTATGACCAACCTAGACAGCATATTAAAAAGCAGAGACATTGCTTTGCCAACAAAGATCCATCTAATCAAAGCTATGGTTTTTCCTTTAGTCCATCATGGATGTGAAAGTTAGACTGTAAGGAAAGCTGAGCTCCAAAGAATTGATGCTTTTGAACTGTGGTGTTGGAGGGGACTCTTGAGAGTCCCTTGGACTGCAAGGAGATCCAACCAGTCCATCCTAACAGAAATTAGTCCTGAATGTTCATTGGAAGGACTGATGTTGAAGCTGAAACTCCAATACTTTGGCCACCTGATGTGAAGAACTTTCTCATGTGAAAAGACCCTGATGCTGGGAAAGACTGAAGGCAGGAGAAGAAGGGGACGAGAGAGGATGAGATGGTTGGATGACATCACCAACTCAGTGGACATGAGCTTGAGTAAGCTCTAGGAGTCAGTGATGGAAGGGAAGCCTGGTGTGCTACAGTCCATGGGGTCACAGAGTCAGACACTACTGAGCAACTGAACTGAATTGAAGTCACCCCAACAATATTCTATAAGCAGATTTATAGTTTAGTTTTGAAGAAATGCCTCTTTTCACAATTATGAGATACAGGTAGAAATAGACCACACAGGAAAAAAAGAACTTTCTATTGAGATGAAAACAGAAACAAATGTTGAAAGAAGTTTTAAACTCTTAGATGAGGATTAGACCCTCCCAAGGTCCTTTAAGATTCTGTTATTTGACAGATCATTAAACTAAAAGAAAGTCCAATGGAAAAATGAGTGTATGTGTCTTGCTTTCAGAACGGCTATAAGGAGTGAGTTTTCCTCATGTGGTCACAGAAATGTCTCGGATTAGCCATGCAATTCCAGATTTAGCACCCTCAGTGCTAAAGCAATGTGGAGGAACTCTCACTGGTCTGGGAATCTTATCTGTTGCCACTAAGGTGAGAGTGATGAAAATCACGTGTAGAGAAACCCACTATAGGGACAGTTGGATAATCAACTTCTCTTTCCCATTCTCTTACCCCTCCCCTGGCCCGAAAGCCCAATCAGATTGGTTATCATACCCTGAGAATGTGAGACATTTTTGCATCATAGAAAAGGGAAGGAGCAGACATGCCAGGCACTTACCTACATTATATTACTTATTTCTATGAGCATGTGGATCTCATCCTGGCCTTCAAAATGCAAAACCAAAGCTTACTATATGTAAGTTGCTCAAGACTACAGAATTTGTAAATGGTAGAGACTGGTTTAAATCTAAATCTGATTCTGAATTCCATTCACAAATATGCTGAAAGCCAAAAAGAATCTTCTCCCTGCTTCTGCTTATTGTTTTCTCTTTGCCTGAAAAGTCATCCATTAATTCAATAAATATTTGTAGAACACTTTGTGTGTGTGTGTGTGCCTGGGAATTGGTTTAGCTCTGGGAAAATAGATGAACAAGAATGTGCTGCTACTTCCCAGAAGCCTATCTGTCTCTCTAGGGAGAAACAGGTATGGGCAAGAAGAAAGAAACATAATGTGATAAATTCTGTGCATGAAAACTAGACAACACTCTTTGAAATCATAGGTAATTAGACAGTAAACTCCATTAGCAGACAGGAAGATGGGTAGAAGGAGATGGAGTAGATAGTGAACAGAGGATGCTTCAGAAGGCATTTTTGAGCTCAGGCAGTAAAGAATCTGCCTCCAGTGTGAGAGACTGCGGTTTCATCCCTGGGTCAGGAAGATCCCCCGGAGAAGGGAATGGCAACCCACTCCAGTATTCTTGCCTGGGAAATCACATGGACAGAGGAGTCTGGCAGGCTACTTTCCAGGGGGTAGCAAAGAGTTGGACATGAAACTAACACTTTCACTTTCATACATGAAAATGTTTACTATGGCGTCTGGAAAATAGCACACCAAAAATTTACTTGCTAGTTTTAAAAAATTAATCCAACAGATATTTACTGAGGCCTCTTTATGCCAGGTACCATTTCAGACATTGAAGATCAAGCAAGAATTGAAGTCGCCGGCCCCATGAAGCTTACATTTGAGTCGGAGAGTCAGATACAAGATAGTGAAAAGCTCTGAAACATTCGACTGGGTAGCGATACTGTCATGATGAAAAATAAAGCTGGCAAGGGAGTTGGAAGGGGGAGCAGCTGGGATTTCAGGTAGTCTCGTCCTTTGGGGAGAGAGGAGTGAGCTGTGTGACTTTCTGAGAGGAGAATGGCTTTGGCTGAGAAAACAGAGCAAGGCTCTGAAGCCTGGGCATGGTACCTGATATCGCAGGCATAGTAAGAAGGCCAGAGTGGCTGGACAGAACAAGAGAAGGGAAGACTGATGAGAGATATGAAGGGAGGTAGCCGGGAAGACCAAGAAGTAGGGCTTTGTAGGCTTGGGCAGCAACTGAACCTATTTATTTAGTTCCCATTTCTTATGTAAACCTTAGCTGGATGTCTTATCCAGAATAACAGGATATCATAGACTGGGTTGCTTATAAATGACAAATTTGTTTCTCACAGTTCCAGAGACTGGAGTCTGACGTGAGGGTGCTGACAGGGTCAGGTTTTGGTGAGAGCTGTCTTCTGGGTTGCAGAGGGCCATTTTCTTGCTGTGTCCTCACATGGCAGAGAGGGCAAGACAACTCTCTGGGGTCTCTTTCATAAGGGCGCTAATTCCAGAGTTCCACCTTCATGATCGAATCATCTCCCCAAAGCCCCTCCTCCTAATGCCATCACATTTGTATGTGAGTGTTAGTTGCTCAGTCGTGTCCCACTCTTTGTGACCTCATGGACTGTAGCCTGCCAAGCTCCTCTGTCCATGGAATTTTCCAGGCAAGAATGGAGTGGGTTGCCATTCCCTTCTCCAGGGGATCTTCCCCACCCAGGGATCGAACCCAGGTCTTCTTCATTGGAGGCAGATTCTTTACTATCTGAGCCACCAAGGAAGCCCTGGGCTTATAAATTTCAACATATAGAATTGAAGAGGAGGGACAGAAACATTCAATTCATAACACTGGTTGCAAAGTTGTTCAACAGATATTTAAAATACAATTACTTCTACAGATCTAATATAAAATAAAATGCATTTTAAGCATGTATTTTATTGTGCTGGCTCACCCATGCTCAATTTAATCAAAGTTGTTATAATCTCTGGTTGATATTGACTTTAGAGCCACTGAAAGGTGGGATGTCTATTATCTAAAAAATAGGAAAGTTGTCTTTTTAAAGTAAATGTGAAGTTGAGGAAATATGCAACAAAAACTTCATAGGAACCAAGTGGAAAACTTATGACATGGATCAAAACCAGAAACTGTCTTCAACTGATCATTTTAGTTTGGTTCCTTTTACAGGTTCACTCAGAAAAGCTGATAGCATTTTCAATGATATTCTGACCTTGAGGTTGGTTGTAGAAGTCTCGATCAGAAGGAAATGCCAGAAATTGAAGACGTTAGAGTCTGTCTTTCAAGTTCTGAAAGGTCTCGGTTTTAGCTGAGCCCCGTTTGTCTTGTTCTGAAGTGTTTCTAACTGGGCTTTCCTGGTGTGAACACAAACCATGGAGGCAGCTGCGAGGCCTCCTGTGGGCCTGGAGAGGCCTGATTTACAGCTCCCACAAAGCGGGTGGGCATCCGAGCCTGCTCTCCATCACGAGAACTAAGCATTGTTCCCAAGGTCTGGCTCTGCTCCCTAGCAATTCTTAAGCCCTGGACATCAAGAAGATCCTCAATTCCCTGCTGTTCCTGAGAAGACAAGCCAAAGGGAGGAGTGGGAGAGGCCGAAGCAGTCCTCCAAGATCTATTAAAGCAATCCTCAGCAAAATAGGAACCTGGGGGAGGAGATGGAAGGGAAATCCCGATTGACTTCCCACTGTACTTACTCCCCTAAAGAGCTCCCATGGAACATTTATTTCCTCAAACTCACACTTGACGATAACAACCTCCAAACTCCCACCTAGGTTCACGAGAATGTTTCTTCCTGAATTTGGAAGGTGATGAGTTTTGGGCCTTAAGAAACTTTCCATGGGTCAGATTCCTTTCCTTTGGTTCTTACTGAGGCTCTGGAGGTAGGAAGATGGGGCTCAGAGTAGGTCGGTCTCTTGGGACGAAGGGTGAGTTTAGACCTTCGCTGAGAGGTTCCAGCAGTGGTGGTCCCTCTCCTGAGGTCCCTGTCCAGAGGCCAGTGGGGTCATCCCCACAGCTGCAGGATGTCTTCCCCACTCACCAGGAACCCACCCAGTTCCCTGAGGACCCCTAGGTGTGTCAGCATTTTCCTCCTGTGGGGAACACCTCTTTTCTTTGCCCAGGAATAAGAATCCTTCTGACCTCAGGAGGCCTCCTTCCACCTCCACAGTCACCTTCAGTTTTCCCAGTGCTGAGAGTTTCTCCCATGTTTCATTAACACTCAGATGAAGCCCTACCATGTCCCTCACAGCATCGCCTCACTCCACCAGCACTGCTGAGGAAATTGAGGCTAGAAAGAGAAAATGGCTTGTTTGAAGTTGCAGACCTACTCTTTCCCCTACTTCTTGTTTGGAAAGGCTGTTGTACAGAGGAAGGCTACAAACCCACGTTCCCAGCTGTTTCCCCGCTAAACTCTATCAGGGGCTTGCAGTGCAGTAGCTTCCTCTAATTCATTCATGGATAGCAGACCCAGAGCACATGGCCTCTCACATCCCGTAATTACCCTTCTTAGGGGACCCCGCATTCCCTGAGGCTCTATTCCATGAAGAAACCCTTTAGCAAGCACCTGGAAATAGACATTTGAAAGTGAAAGTGTTAGTTGCTCAGGCATGTCCATCTCTTTGAGACCCCCTGGACTGTAGCCTGCCAGGCTACTCTGTCCCAGGGTTTCTTCAGGCAAGAATACTGGAGTGGGTTGCCATGCCCTCCTCCAGGGGATCTTCCCAACCCAGGGATAGAACCCAAGTCTCCCACATTGCAGGCAGATTCTTTACCATCTGGAAGGGAAGCCCTTTCAGGGCTTACAGCCCTTTCAAGCCCTTACAGGGAAGCCCTTAGGCAATGGGCATTTGGAGCTCTCAAAACAGGTGTTGAGATGTTTAGACTGCAAAGACAGTGTTTGGAAATGATCTTGCTAGGTTATCTTAACTCTGGGTTTTTATTAAAGTCTTTAGTTTAATTTTGGTCATGTAATCTTGGTAAGGGTTTTAAGTGGCTTCTGAGTAATTTCCTTAAAATCAGGCAAGTACACACACACACAGACACAGACACCCCGAAGGTGCTCACACATCTCCTGCTCATTCAACATCCTAGATTCAGTTTTATTTTTTCAGTGCCTGACCTTGTAATTAGAAGTACATTTTCTTTGAAGAGACAATTACATTTATAGATGGCAGTGAATGGGAAGCTCAGAGAATGTTCCCCAGTGTTAATCAGAGGCCATTTGAGTTAGCACTGAGAAATCTTGCTGAAGCTTCAAACTAATAAAGTGAAAATGCTTATAAAATTGCCAAGAACACTTCTCTGAAGGTGTAATTAATTATTCAAAGAACTGGTAGTCACTGCAAGAACGGATCTCTGGCTGCACTTCCACATCCACAGAGTATCTTAGGTATCTGTGTTACAACTCAGGAAGTATACATACTCATTTCACTGAACTTCCTCATTATACAAATCGAGTAGTCAAGAATTCAAGAAGGAAAATAACTTAACCAAGGTTGCATAGGGGTCTAGGTACAGAGTTTGACCAGGACCCACCCCATGGACTCAGTCCAGATTGTCCCATTCCTCTATAGGATAAGTTATTCCTAGGCAATCTGGGGTTAGAGGTAGTTTTCCAAAAAGCTGTTTTCTAAACCCAGTTAATCTAAATAGGGAGGGCCAGGCCATGGGACAAGTAGGTATAAACAAAGCTGGGCAAATCCAGAGGCAAGAATACTTCAGCCTGCTATTTAGGAGCAACGGCTGAAGGAACAGGTGATGTTCAAAAGAGCAGGTCTGGCCTTGAAGGCAGAGCACATGCTTATGTATTTGGTCACATATGGTATGCAAACTGGTGCCCAGATGTTGTTGCTTAGTCTCTAAGTTGTGTCTGACTCTTTTGTGACCCCATGGACTGTAGGCCACCAGGCTCTTCTGTTCATAGGATTCCCAGGCAAGAATACTGAAGTGGGTTGCAATTTCCTTCTCCAGGGAATCTTCCCAACCCAGGGATCAAACTGGCATCTCCTGCATTATAGGTAGGGTCTTTACCATCTGAGCTACCTGGGAAGCCCAATGCCTACATAAAGGAACTAACATTTAAGGAACCCCGATTATGCAACTGCTATCCGCAGTTGAGATGAGAAATTGAGGCTCAGGAAAAATTGTGCTGTGCAGAAATCACCTAGCCAGGAAACAGTGGGGCTATATAGCTTAAACCCAGGTCTTAACTGCTCCAAAGCTTATGTTCCTTCCATCTTACTCCAGTGTGGTTGAACTGGGGCAGAGGATAGAAATGGTGGAGGTAGATTTCAGTTAGATTAACTCAAGAAAGTAACAACCCAGATATCTAAAAATCAAGCTGGTTGCATTGGATAGTGGCAAGCTCCCTCCCTGTTTGTGAAAAGGTGTGAGAGGCAGCCTGTTACTCCTGTGACACGAGTGCTATGAAGAATCTATGCATGGGAGGAGATGCATAGCCAGTTGGATGGGGAATGGCTATTATTTCTGCTCCCCCAGGGCTTCCTTTTGGATTTGATATAAGCCAGCTTCCTGTATGGCTGGATTATCTGTAAATGTGTGTGAGATATAATGTGTGTGTGTGTGTGTGTGTGTGTGTGTGTGTGTTATATTCAGTGAAACTTTCTCTGGTTTCCATACAGGTCTTCTTGCTTGTCCTTTCATTACTCTACAGATCATTCTTGACACAGTGGCCAGAGTAAAATGAGTTTCCCAGCATTCTCAATCCCCTTTGCCTTGCTCTATTATTTTCCATAGCATTTATCACTGTCTAGTCAAATTATCTAATTTACTTATTATGCTTCTTATTTTTGTCTGTCTCCCCTCCCCTCCTCCTCCCCAAAAGAATTTGAGCTCCACCAGGAAAGGGTTTTGTTTTGTTTTGTTTACTGAAGTAACCAAGTACTTAAAACTATTGCTAGGCACCTATTAGACATTCACTAAGAATGTTGGTTGAATAAATGAATATGTGGATGCTCCTGTGATTTTTTAAGGTTGAAGCCATTTGCAGAAAGGGCTTTCCTATTTCTTGCTTCTAAGATTTTGACTGATGCCATCCTGCACTGACATCTCATAAGGATGTTTAAGACACAAAAACACATCACAAATATAAATGCTGGGACCTGGACTATGTCAGTGGCAACAGAAATTCCAAAAAGAAAATAAAGAATTTGAGCTTAAGTCTTGGGGCCTTGTGCTATTTTACATAAAAATGAAACAGTATTCTGGGGCATAAAAGATGCTAGACTGGGAATCAGAAGACTTGACCTAACTGCTACAAGTCCCTTTTCACATCTGTGTAAATATGTCATTCATTCTTTCATTGGTTAATTCACCATCCATCCATCCCTCCAAAAAATATTTTTTAAAAAATTACTATGCCTTAGGCATTACTTCAGGAGGTGGGAACATAGCTGTGAACATGATAGCAAAGGTCCAGCTTTCCTAGAACTTGTAATCTAGCAGGTGTGATAGAAAAGGAACCTAAAAGCATGAAAACTATATGATTTGAATTAATAATAAATACTCTGAAGAAAATAAAGCAAGGGAACTAATAGACATTGTTGAGTTGTATGATTTCAAAGTCCCCTGTCCATTTTGGCATTTGTAGATTCTATGAAGCTAATTCTTTCTTTAAGAAAACACCTAAAAAACCCACCCAAATCACACCAAATAGAATTCAGGAAACTTTACACCTCAAAGCTTTCCAAGTACCTTTTGAAAAAGTAATGTTTCTTAACTAGAATTTAATAATTATACTTTGGCATTTTAAGTCTAAATATTAATCTTATGTAATTGTAGGCATGTAATATAACTTAATTTTAAAACCTTCTTGTTTTGACTCAATAAACACTTATTGGGCACCTACTATGTGGTAGGTGGTATGCTAGGTGCTGGAATTACAAGAAGGAATAATAAGTTGCCCTTCCCCTTAAGAGACTGAATATTTCCTAGGACATATACACAAACAGTGACAGGACATCAAGCCAAGTGCTAAGAGCTTTCAAGATAACATTTGCATGAAGAGGAGAAAGTGACTAACTCTGTCTGACGGTGGGAGGGGAAAGTCAGGGAAAATTGCAAAGAAGACTTGACTTTTAAAGTTGAGTCTTAGGGAAGGAAAAGTTGCATGCATTTACCATTTATCTATATCTGAACTAAATCAAGATGATGCAGTGTGAACATTAATCACTCCATGAAGGCTCTTGCGATGGGAATAGGTTGGCCTACTTTGCAAAGAACAGTGTGGTCATTTCAGCACCAATAAGCTACAACATGAGAAGGAAACTTCAGCAGTTCTGAGAACATACAAAGAATGTGTGCAATTTAAGTTATCTAATAACAATTTAAAAAAAGAAAAGACAATTGAAATACATAAAAACTTTTAGGAAAAACCCCCAAAGTTTAACATTTAAAAAGAGCCTTGCAAAGTCCTCACTTCCTTTCATCTTTAGGAAAATTCGAAGAAACTCTGCCAGAGGTGATCTCTGGAGGCCTAGCTTCATCTGCTTTGATAAACCCTCTCTGGTTGTTCTAAAGAATGGGTCACAGGCCATCACGTAACCCAGCAGGCCTATAGTAAATAGAAAAAGGAAGCTGTCAGTAGGCCTTGGAGAGACACAAAGAGTACCTTCTGATCACCATAGCCCAGACCCAGAGTCAATAAGCTTGTGCCCCTAGTTCGCATTAGTATAGACATTAGATCATTTAGTCCTTACAGCGCCCTGTGAAGTAAGGCCATCTTTTCCATTTATGGACATGGAGCTGAGAGAAGGACAAGTGAAGCAATGTCCCATTTGTTGAGCTATTAAGTAGCTGAGCTAAGGTCCTAAATCAGGTCATCTGAAGATCAAAGGAGATTAGTTAGAAATTTCAGAAATGAAGCAAAAATGGGGAATTTTAAACATCAGTTTGCAACAATAAGGCAGAGTAGATATGCAGAGAAATAGTCTCAGTGGAGGGAACTTAGAGGGTTAGGTCAAGTTGTTTTGTAAAAGCATGACTGAGCTTGTGGTAAAGTGAGAAAAACACTTAGAGGAGACTAACATAAAGTATGTTTTCAGAGGTATAAATAAGTGTAGGTTGCTCTAATGAACTCTGCAGATCTTAAATTTTTAGTTTTAATGTGCTCAGAAGACAGAGCATAGGAGATAAACATGTCGCAGTAGGATGTGACCACAGAAATCTTTGCCACAAAATTGAGGTTCACCAAGATGTCCTCAGCATGTGACCTAAAATAAAGGCTGCCTTACAGAGGGAGAAAGCAGTGGGCTTGACCATTGTGGCCTTGGCTCATGGTAGCATAGCTGGGCAGGGAGTTGACAGACAGCAGGTGAGAATTTCTAAACACAAGCCTGTCTATACCCATGTTTAAAAAAATCTCCCTCCATTATTCCTTTCCAGACTCATCTTGGAGTCTGCCTTTTTGGACCACCTCCAGAATCGATTGTCTTAGACTGCTTTCCTAGAAATAGACTTTCAGGGAGAGTTGATTGGGGTGTGCTGTCAGTAGTTACCCCTCTGATCCTGGAGCGAAGCAGGCAGGATGGGGAAAAGGGGAGTTGCCCCTTAGCCTGGTTGCCAGAGATGCCTCAGCCGGTCCTATGAAAGCTCTGGGGTTAGGGTGGCTCCTTCAGAATTACTCCATAATGAGGCAGGGGGCTGGGTGTTTGGAGCTGTGCACTGGTGGCAGACCACCAATGGGAGAGGATGGCCCGGTGCCAGACAGTTCCCTGAAACTGAGAGCAATCCCCAGTGAAGGGTGCAACTGTTGTGAGTGGTGTTGCTCATAGCCCCATTGTCCATGGAATGATGCTTTGGCTCTGAAGAGTTAATGTGGGTAGAGCACCGTAACACCCATAGTACCACAGCACCTCTCTCTACAGATTCTATTTTTTAAAAAACAATTACTTGTTCATTTCCATCATGTTTCCCAGGATGTGTGGCAATTCCACAATTTCAGCTGTCTCTTTGTATGTTAATCTAGTCCTTTAAGGAGCAAACATTTTCTGTTGTTCCTTGTAGCTCTGTTTGGAATTTAGGATGAATCCCCATACCAGTCAGATTTTTGTTAAAGCAAGACTGAAACAGATTTGTAACAGGAATGTTTAGTGCTTAACAAGCCACAGAGTCCATGTGACATTTATTTGTAACATTTGTTAGTAGTAGATTTAGCACCTCAGTTTTGCAAATAGAGAAGTTATTTTATATGCACTGGGGGTGGGGATAACCATGATGTTTAAGAATATCAGAATTGTGGATTTTTCTTTTTTTACACAGGAATAGACCAGAGCAGGAAAAGATTTGCTCTGAAGCCGCTAAAGCTTAAGCTTCAATTCTACTCACTTACCCAAGCCTCTTTCACATGGTCATATAATTTTATGGTATTTACAAAAGAATATATTTATATTATTATTTCCTTTTTCATTCCAAATAAACCCTCCTTTTTATAATGTACATTGGATTCGTAACTTAGTGTTATTTTTTTTAAAGAGTTCCCTCACCACATGCTTGTATAAAGATAAAAACGAAATCTTCCCTGGACAAGAATAGGCAGAAAGTTGCTCCCAGCATAATTATAAATATTTGAGCTCCATTGAGAGACAGGCAAGTTGATGCTTATTGGCCTGATATAGCCAACGCTGTTTTTGAATATTGAAATGTTTTCAGGTTCTGACTTATTGTGCTTATATAATGGCTTGTCCTTTGAATTAAATTGTGTTATTAACTACTTACTTATGAACAGTATACATACCTACATCATTACAGTTTGAGTCTCTGGATAACTTACAAGTTAGGTATCACAGATGAGCTTCTTGCTGGCTCAGATGGTAAAGTGTCTGTCTGCAGTGAAGGAGACCCAGGTTCAATCCCGGGTTCAATCTCTGGAAAGATCCCCTGGAGAAGGAAATGGCAACCCACTCCAGCACTCTTGCCTGGAAAATTCCATAGATGGAGGAGCCTGGTAGGCTACAGTTTGTGGGGTTGCAAAGAGTGGGACACGACTGAGCGACTTTACTTTCACTTTCAACCCAGAATTAGAAAAGTTGCCAGATGTCACAGGGTTAGGAAATGGCAAGCTGTAACTCAATATCAGCGTCTGATACATCACCCATAGAGCTTGCTCCTCGGCCACAGTATCCTCTCTAGTAGAAAAGTTATCTAGATCTCCATGACAATGTTTTTCTTTCTTTTAAATATAAGGAAAAAATTTCCCAAACATATTCAAACACTTATATATTTCTATCTCAAGGCTTACTATTGGAATCAAATTATGTAGAGTCTACCTGATTAGGAAAGTTTCAGATGACGCTAGAAGAAGTGAATGTGGAGAAGATAAGGGAGATTTAGGAAGTGGAGTCTGTAGAATTTAGTAATGGCCTTGATGTGTGGAGGTGAAGGAAAAGTCAAAGATTACACAGGTTACTAGCCTGAACAACTAGATAAAAATACTGTAATTACTGAGAGAGCAAGCACAGATGGTATGGAAGACAGAATAATGTCTCCCCCAGAGATGTCCACGCCCTAATCCCCAAAACCTGTGTAGCTTACCTTACATAGCAAAGGGGACTTGGAAGATGTGGTAAATTAAAAACCTTGAGATGGGGAGACTATCCTGGCTTATATAGGTGGGCCCAACTTAATCACAAAGGTCTTTAGAAGAAGGAATCAGGAGGGTCAGAGTTAGAGAAGAAACCGTGATGACCGGAGTAGAACTCAGGGAGAGAGCAAGACGTTTGAGGACGAGTCAGTGCTGGCCCTTGAAGGTGGAAGAACGGAATTCTAGTACCCTCTGGAAGCTGAAGAGCAGGGAAACATTTTCTCCTAGAGCCTCTAGAACCCTGATGGCATCTTGATTTAAGGACTTCTGACCTTCACAACTTTAAGATAACTAATGTGTGTTGTTCTAAGCCCCTGAATTTATGGCCATTTGTTACAGTATCAATAGGAAGTTAATACAGTTGATAAAGCAGGTCTGGAATCAGGGGAAGAATGCAGAGTTAACTTTGGTTATGTTGAGTTTGAGACACCTGAACAATGTCCTGTTTGATATGTCTGATACGAAATTGGATATAAAGTAGGGACTTTTATGCAGATATAGATTTCATGATTATGGGCATGTGGTTAGGTAACAGCTAGGAAATGAGATGTCAACAGAGGAGAAAGGGAAGGGAGTCTTCTCCTTTGGGCTCTGGCACACACTATCCCTAAGGAATGGACAGAGGAGGAAAAGTTTGGGAAAAGCTAAGAAGGAATAACTCAAGGGGAAAGGAGACACATGGGAGAATGGTAGCATCAAAACCCACACTTGAGGTAGTTTCTAGGTGGAATTGGTGGTCAGCAGAGTCAAGCAAAAGCAGTTCCGAAGTGTGTGCGTGCTTGGCCGTTACTGCATATGAAGTATGGTGGCCTTGGTGAGCCTGTTTCAGGTGCCTGATGGCAATAAAAAGCCAGTCAGATTGAGGAGTGAATGAGAGGTCAGTATGGGGAGATGATGAGTGTAGATTATTCTTTCATGAGCACCTGCTGTGACACCATAGTGACAGAGGTGTCCAAGACTTGGAGAGGCTGTAATTTGCAGGGACGGAGTTGCAACTGAGCAGCAGGAAGTACCCTTACAGAGATGAAGGACTTAGAGGATCTGCCAGTAATCTCAGAAAAGAAGAAAGCTCACGCTTTGAAAGAAAGGAAGTTTGGCTGCTTTCGTCTGTTGCAGCTTCCTCACATTTATTTTTTATGACCAGCACTGCTGTCCTCATGTAACTGGCCACATTAAAGCAACACAACATTTCACGTTCTGCTCTAATTCAAAATTCACCTGTTCATTTTGCCTCTGTACCTTGGGTCTGTCTATAACTCTTTTGGGTGTATTTCTAGTTCTTAGCTTGACATCTCTACTTAGATGTCCCAGGAATACACAACCAGGTAGCAAGAAGTCAGGAGCCTATGGCTATTTACTATTGACATGTCATCTCATTGAATCTCCATTCATTGCATATGAAAAATGAGGAACATACTGAGCTCTGGATTTTTTTTAATGAGGATTAAATATAATTATATTTAAAACTTCCTTAGTGTATAGTGTTCAGCATATGATATGACTCCTTTCATCCTTCTGACTGTCAATATCCTCATCTACCAATGAGGATATGAATGCCAATTTCATAGAGTTGTTTAAATGATTGAACAAATCACATACAGAATGATTAAAACAAATACCATGCAAAAGTATTACAACATGGAGACTGACAAAATGATAGTAATCAGCAGTATCTCTTTCAGTCATTTATCCATTCAGTCAATATTATATAATTGGACCATTTTATTTACCCAAAGGCAGGTAAATTCTACTTTTGCCTTCTGGAAAAAAAAATCTTGCCTTCTAAGTTCCATGTAGCCTGGCATGATTGACGTGGGACTGAACAATCCTGTTCACCCCTCTCAGCTTTTCATAAATATCTTCAGAGCAACTGAACCTAGTTCAGATTCTCAGCACCCTCAGCCTGTTTATATTTTCCCTCTCTTCCCACAGCTGACGTTCTGAGCCTTCTCTTCTCCATTTTTGCAGCCTGGAAACAGTAACTCAGTTTTCAAAGGACAGTTTGTCCTCATCACAAACAGTTCTCCCTTATTCCCTTCTTAATCCAAAGAATTTACTAGCATAGGACTTGTGTAATTCTCGTCAGAATATTTGGACAAGGGTTTAGGGCTATGACAATTCTCTCTAGATTTAAAAAAGGAAAGAAAAAAGAGGGAAAGAAGATGTATTCATCTTTGATAACCCAAATGAGCAGCAGACCTTGCTAGGTTTTTGGCTCTGAAAGGCTGGTACAGCATTGATTTGGTGATTCAAACCCAGAACAATGGCTCTTAGTCTGAGGTTTCTGAGCCCCTAAGGGCTGACCTTCAGAATGAATGCCCGATATTGTGTGCTTTCCCATGATTAGGAGGAGAGTTTATCAACTCAGGAGTTCTGAGTTTTCTGTTCGTCATTAGTTAATAAGAGGAAGAAACATTTTTACAGGTTCTATTTTTCTTGGTAGATGAAATTATTCAAAGCATTACATTGGTATGGGGACAAGTGGAACCAATTCTTGGGAATGAGGAGCCATTAATGCAGGGGGAAGACTCACTCCCTGGGAAGCAGCGGAGTCTTGCACATGGTAGATGATTGGTACATGTTCATTAAATGAATGAATGTGACATTTTTTCTGAATCCTTGTCTACTCTTAAATACTTGATTATAGACAAGTCTCCTGCACCTGAAATTCAATATCCTCCTCAATAAACTGCAGGATAATAACAGAAGTGGCACATCCAAATATGCACAGTGTCAGATGGGTAACAGATGAGACAGGATGGCTTCCCTGGTAGCTCAGGAGGTAAAGAAACTGCCTGCAATATGGGAGACCTGGGTTCGATCCCTGGGTAGGGAAGATCCCCTGGAGAAGGGAATGGTTACCCACTCTGGTATTCTTGCCTGGAGAATTCCATGGACAGAGGAGCCTGGCAGGCTACAGTCCATGGGGCTGCAAAGAGTCTGACACGACTGAGCAACTAACACAGATGGGTAACAGATGAGACAGGGTGCAAAATAGTTGTCAACAAGGTGGCTTCAATAAAATGCTGCATGTGAAGTAACATAGTTACAGGTTCTGGCAATTAGGGCATAAGCATACTGGTGGGGAATAGGGGGAGTGGGCATTATTCTCCTGGCACCCCTGGGCAGCTAATATTTGGACAGTTCAGGCAAGTGCTGAGTTCTCAGCTCACTGAAGGCAGGGACTCTGTTCACATTAATTTTTCTGACCTGTATGTGGTTGATGTTCACTTAATGTTGATTTTTTTTTATTAGTTGGAGGCTAATTACTTTACAATATTGTAGTGGTTTTTGTCATACGTTGACATGAATTAGCCATGGATTTACATGTATTCCCCATCCGGATCCCCCCTCCCACCTCCCTCTCCACCCGATCCCTCTGGGTCTTCCCAGTGCACCAGGTCCGAGCACTTGTCTCATGCATCCAGCATGGGCTGATGATCTGTTTCACCCTGGATAATATACATGTTTCGATGCTGTTCTCTTGAAACATCCCACCCTCGCCTTCTCCCACAGAGTCCAAAAGTCTGTTCTATACATCTGTGTCTCTTTTTCTGTTTTGCATATAGGGTTATTGTTACCATCTTTCTAAATTCCATATATATGTGTTAGTATACTGTAATGGTCTTTATCTTTCTGGCTTACTTCACTCTGTATAATGGGCTCCAGTTTCATCTATCTCATTAGAACTGATTCAAATGAATTCTTTTTAATGGCTGAGTAATATTCCATGGTGAATTACTATAAATATAGGATGTCATAACAACAATGACCTTAGCTATCTCGTTGTTGTTGTTTAGTCTCTAAGTCATGTCCAACTCCTTTGCAACTCCTTAGACTGTAGCCCGCCAGACTCCTCTGTCCATTGGATTTCCCAGGCAAGAATATTGCAGTGTGTTGCCATTTCCTTATCTAGGGGATCTCCCTGACTCAGGGGTCAAACCTACATCTCCTGCATTGCAGGCAGATTCTTTATGCCGAGCCATCAGAGAAGCCCTAGCTATCTAGTACACTGCACTTACTTTACGGATGAGAAGACAGAGGTCTAGGGAGGAGGAGGTTTTTGAATAATCTGGATTCTCAGTCTATGGCCCTCTTTTCTATATCTAGGTTTTCTTAGACCATTAGCAACTGTAGCAATGTGCCTATGTAGTGAGGAAACAATCAATTGTGGTCATGTTTGGAAAAAAGTTGGAAAATAGCATCAGCAGGATACAGGGCAATAG
Organism: Odocoileus virginianus; assembly: GCF_023699985.2. Taxonomy (NCBI): domain Eukaryota; kingdom Metazoa; phylum Chordata; class Mammalia; order Artiodactyla; family Cervidae; genus Odocoileus; species Odocoileus virginianus. The sequence goes on from NC_069704.1 coordinate 14,170,874, forward strand.
TGAGGTGCCCTGAATGAAGTGGGAAAGAAGAGAGGCTCCTAGAAAGTTGAACTTTAAAATAAATATGCAGCATATTAGAATATAGCGGAGGTTGACAAATATTTTCTGTAAAGAGCCGGATAGTAAATATTTTAAACTTTGCAAGCCATATGGTCTCTGTTGCAGCTCCTCAGCTGTGATATTGTGGTGCAAGAAAAGCCATAGACAACGTATAACTTAATGAGTATGGCTGAGTTCCAATAATACTTTATTTATGAACATTGAAATTTGAATTTCATATAACTTTCATATGTCATGAAACACTGTTCTTTTGACTTTTAAGCCATCTATTAAAAGTAAGTACTATTCTTCATGGTCTGTATGAAACAAATAACCAAAGTTATAGTTTGCCAACCCCTGGAATAGAGGCACAGTCTCCAGGAAAAGATAAAATGTCTCTCAGGCCATAAAATTTATAATGATCTAGTTGAAGACATCGCCACTTCTGGAAACTGAATGTACCAATATGAAAGGAATCCTGTTAACCAATGAAACCACAGAAGAAAAGTCAAGGGGAAGTCATGGGGCAGTCAGGGATACTGCCCATTTTTAAGTGCAGGAAAAGGAGATCTTAGTCAATGCAGATCATGTATTAAAACTCAATTTTTTAAAGTTCATTTTGATCATTATGCAGTGTCCATCTTTGTCTCTTTTCACAGCCTTTATTTGAAAGTCTATTTTATCTGATATGAGTATTGAACTCCTGCTTTTTTTGGTCTCCGTTTGCGTGGAATATTTTTTTCCAGCCCTTCACTTTTAGTCTGTATGTGTCCCTTGTTTTGAGGTCAGTCTCTTGTAGACAGCATATATAGGAGTCTTGCTTTTGTATCCATTCAGCCAGCCTTTGTCTTTTGGTTGGGGCATTCAACCCATTTACATTTAAGGTAATTATTGATAGGTATGGTCCCGTTGCCATTTATTTTGTTGTTTGGGGTTCACGTTTATACCACCTTTCTGTGTTTCCTGTCTAGAGAAGATCCTTTAGTATTTGTTGAAGAGCTGGTTTGGTGGTGCTGAATTCTCTCAGCTTTTGCTTGTCTGTAAAGCTTTTGAGTTCTCCTTCATATCTGAATGAGATCCTTACTGGGTAGAGTAATCTAGGTTGTAGGTTATTCTCTTTCATTACTTGAAGTATGTCCTGCCATTCCCTTCTGGCCTGAAGGGTTTCTATTGATAGATCAGCTGTTATCCTTATGGGAATCCCTTTGTGTGTTATTTGTTGTTTCTCCCTTGCTGCTTTTAATACTTGTTCTTTGTGTTTGATCTTTGTTAATTTGATTAAAATGTGTCTTGGGGTGTTTCGCCTTGGGTTTATCCTGTTTGGGACTCTCTGGGTTTCTTGGACTTGGGTGGCTATTTCCTTCCCCATTTTAGGGAAGTTTTCAGCTATTATCTCCTCGAGTAACTTCTCATAGCCTTTCTTTTTGTCTTCTTCTTCTGGGACTCCAATGATTCGAATGTTGGGGCGTTTCACATTGTCCCAGAGGTCCCTGAGGTTGTCCTCATTTCTGTTGATTCTTTTTTCTTTTTTCTTCTCTGCTTCATTTATTTCCACCATTTTATCTTCTAACTCACTTATCCTATCTTCTGTCTCTGTTATTCTACTCTTGGTTCCCTCCAGAGTGTTTTTGATCTCATTTATTTCATTATTAATTTTTAATTGACTTTTTAAAAATTTCTTCTAGGTCCTTGTTAAACATTTCTTGCATCTTCTCAATCTTTGTCTCCAGGCTATTTATTTGTAACTCCATTTTGTTTTCAAGATTTTGGATCATTTTTATTATCCTTATTCTAAATTCTTTTTCAGGTAGATTCCCTATTTCCTCCTCTTTTGTTTGACTTGGTGGGCTTTTTTCATGTTCCTTTACCTGTTGGGTATTTCTCTGCCTTTTCATCTTGTTTAGATTGCTGTGTCTGGAGTGGGCTTTCTGTATTCTTGTGGTCTGTGGTTCCTTTTTATTGTGGAGGTTTCCCCCAGTGGGTGGGGTTGGATGATTGGTTTGTCAAGGTTTCCTGGTTAGGGAAGCTTGTGTCAGCGTTCTGGTGCGTGGAATTGGATTTCTTCTCTCTGGAGTGCAATGGAGTGTCCAGTAATGAGTTTTTTGATGGGTCTATGTGTTAGGTGTGACTTTGGACAGCCTGTATGTTGACACTCAGGTCTATGTTCCTGCGTTGCTAAAGAATTTGCGTGGTATGTCTTGTCCTGGAGCTTATTGGCTCTTGGGTGGTGGTTGGTTTTGGTGTAGGTATGGAGGCTTTTGGATGGTCTCTTATTCCTTAATGTTCCGTGTAGTCAGGAGTTTTCTGGTTTTCTCAGGTTTTGGGCTTAAGTCTCCTGCCTCTGGAGTTCAGTTTTATTCTTCCAGTAGTCTCAAGACTTCTCCAACTATACAGCACTGATAATAAAATTTATAGGTTAATGGTGAAAAGATTCTCCACTGTGAGAGACAACCAGAGAGGTTCACAGAGTTACATGAAGAATAGGAGAGGGAGGAAGGAATAGATCACATCCTGGGCCATAAATCTAGTCTTGGTAAATTCAAAAAAATTGAAATCATTCCAGTCATCTTTTCTGACCACAGTGCAGTAAGATTAGATCTCAATTACAGGAAAAAAATTATTAAAAATTCAAACATATGGAGGCTAAACAACACGCTTCTGAATAACCAACAAATCATAGAAGAAATAAAAAAAGAAGTCAAAATATGCATAGAAATGAATGAAAATGAAAACACAACAACCCAAAACCTATGGGACACTGTAAAAGCAGTGCTAAGGGGAAGATTCATAGCATTACAGGCCTACCTCAAGAAACAAGAAAAAAGTCAAATAAATAACCTAACTCTACACCTAAAGCAACTAGAGAAGGAAGAAATGAAGAACCCCAGGGTTAGTAGAAGGAAAGAAATCTTAAAAATTAGGTCAGAAATAAATGCAAAAGAAACTAAAGAGACCATAGCAAAAATCAACAAAGCTAAAAGCTGGTTTTTTGAAAAAATAAACAAAATTGACAAGCCATTAGCAAGACTCATTAAGAAACAAAGGGAGAAGAACCAAATTAACAAAATTAGAAACAAAAATGGAGAGATCACAACAGACAACACTGAAATACAAAGGATCATAAGAGACTACTACCAGCAGCTCTATACCAATAAAATGGACAACTTGGAAGAAATGGACAAGTTCTTAGAGAAGTATAACTTTCCAAAACTGAACCAGGAAGAAATAGAAGATCTTAACAAACCCATCACAAGCCAGGAAATCAAAACTGTAATCAGAAATCTTCCAGCAAACAAAAGCCCAGGACCAGATGGCTTCACAGTTGAATTCTACCAAAAACTTAGAGAAGAGCTAACACCTATCTTACTCAAACTCTTCCAGAAAATTGCAGAAGAAGGTAAACTTCCAAACTCATTCTATGAGGCCACCATCACCCTAATTCCAAAACCAGACAAAGATGCCACAAAAAAAGAAAACTACAGGCCAATATCACTGATGAACATAGATGCAAAAATCCTTAACAAAATCCTAGCAAACAGAATCCAACAACATATTAAAAAAATCATTCACCATGACCAAGTGGGCTTTATCCCAGGAATGCAAGGATTCTTTAATATCCGCAAATCAATCAATGTAATACACCACATTAACAAATTGAAAGATAAAAACCATATGATTATCTCAATAGATGCAGAAAAAGCCTTTGAGGAAATTCAACATCCATTTATGATTAAAACTCTCGAGAAAGCAGGAATAGAAGGAACATACCTCAACATAATAAAAGCTATATATGACAAACCCACAGCAAGCATCACCCTCAATGGTGAAAAATTGAAAGGATTTCCCCTGAAATCAGGAACTAGACAAGGGTGCCCACTCTCACCACTACTATTCAACATAGTTTTGGAAGTGTTGGCCACAGCAATCAGGGCAGAAAAAGAAGTAAAAGGAATCCAGATAGGAAAAGAAGAAGTGAAACTCTCTCTGTTTGCAGATGACATGATCCTCTACATAGAAAACCCTAAAGACTCTACCAGAAAATTACTAGAGCTAATCAACAAATACAGTAAAGTTGCAGGATATAAAATTAACACACAGAAATCTCTGGCATTCCTATACACTAACAATGAGAAAACAGAAAGAGAAATTAAGGAAACAATACCATTCACCATTGCAACAAAAAGAATAAAATACTTAGGAGTATATATACCTAAAGAAACAAAAGACCTATACATAGAAAACTATAAAACACTGATGAAAGAAATCAAAGAGGACACAAACAGATGGAGAAACATACCGTGTTCATGGATTGGAAGAATCAATATTGTCAAAATGGCTATACTACCCAAAGCAATCTATAGATTCAATGCAATCCCTATCAAACTACCAATGGTATTTTTCACAGAACTAGAACAAATAATTTCACAATTTGTATGGAAATACAAAAAACCTCGAATAGCCAAAGTAACCTTGAGAAAGAAGAATGGAACTGGAGGAATCAACCTGCCTGACTTCAGACTATACTACAAAGCCACAGTCATCAAGACAGTATGGTACTGGCACAAAGACAGAAATATAGATCAATGGAACAGAATAGAAAGCCCAGAGATAAATCCACGAACCTATGGTCACCTTATCTTCGACAAAGGAGGCAAGGATATGCAATGGAAAAAAGACAACCTCTTTAACAAGTGGTGCTGGGAAAACTGGTCAACCACTTGTAAAAGAATGAAACTAGAACACTTTCTAACACCATACACAAAAATAAACTCAAAATGGGTTAAAGACCTAAATGTAAGACCAGAAACTATAAAACTCCTAGAGGAGAACATAGGCAAAACACTCTCCGACATAAATCACAGCAGGATCCTCTATGACCCACATCCCAGAATTTTAGAAACAAAAGCAAAAATAAACAAATGGGACCTAATGAAACTTAAAAGCTTTTTCACAACAAAGGAAACTATAAGCAAGATGAAAAGACAGCCCTCAGATTGGGAGAAAATGATAGCAAATGAAACAACAGACAAAGGATTAATCTCAAAAATATACAAGCAACTCCTCCAGCTCAACTCCAGAAAAATAAATCACCCAAGCAAAAAATGGGCCAAAGAACTAAACAGACATTTCTCCTAGGAAGAAATACAGATGGCACAAAAACACATGAAAAGATGCTCAACATCACTCATTATCAGAGAAATGCAAATCAAAACCACAATGAGGTACCATTACACGCCAGTCAGGATGGCTGCTAACCAAAAGTCAAGCAATAAATGCTGGAGAGGGTGTGGAGAAAAGGGAACCCGCTTATACTGTTGGTGGGAATGCAAATTAGTAAAGCCACTATGGAAAACAGTGAGGAGATTTCTTAAAAAGCTGGAAATAGAACTGCCATATGACCCAGCAATCCCACTTCTGGGCATACACACCGAGGAAACCAGATCTGAAAGAGACACGTGTACCCCAGTGTTCATCACAGCACTGTTTATAATAGCCAGGACATGGAAGCAACCTAGATGCCCATCAGCAGATGAATGGATGAGGAAGCTCTAGTCCATATACACCATGGAATATTACTCAGCCATTAAAAAGAATTCATCTGAATCAGTTCTAATGAGATGGATGAAACTGGAGCCCATTTTACAGAGCAAAGTAAGCCAGAAAGATAAAGACCATTACAGTATACTAACACATATATATGGAATTTAGAAAGATGGTAACGATAACCCTATATGCAAAACAGAAAGAGAGACTCAGATGTATAGAACATACTTGTAGACTCTGTGGGAGAAGGCGAGGGTGGGATGTTTCAAGAGAACAGCATCGAAACATGTATATTATCTAGGGTGAAACAGATCACCGGCCTAGGTTGGATGCATGAGACAAGTGCTCAGACCTGGTGCACTGGTAAGACCCAGAGGGATCGGGTGGAGAGGGAGGTGGGAGGGGGGACCGGGATGGGGAATACATGTAAATCCATGGCTAATTCATTTCAATGTATGACAAAAACCACTGCAATGTTGTAAAGTAATTAGCTTCCAACTAATAAAAATAAATGGAAAAAAAATGAAAAAATAAAATTAAATTTAAAAAAATGAATAAATAAAGTTCATTTTATGAACTTTTTTCAAATAATGTTAGTTGATGCTCTCTTTTAAAATTAAAACTATATATGTGTGTATATTTCATTATATATATGTGCATACATACACATATATATGTATGTGTATATATATATATCCATGTATATGTGTGTCAGTTCAGCTCAGTCGCTCAGTTGTGTCTGACTCTTTGCTGCCCCATGGACTGCAGCATAGCAGGCTTCCCTGTCCATCACCAACTCTCAGAGCTTGCTCAGACTCATGTTCATCAAGCCAGTAATGCTATCAAGCCGGTGATGCCATCGAGTCAATATGTGTGCATAGATGTGTGTGTGTGTATATACACACACACACACACACACACACACACACACACATATATATATGTTATTATCTGGTTGATTCTTAGCCACTTTTTAGCTCTATCATCTTGGTTAAATTCCTTTACTGTGCTTTCTTCTCATCTGTAAAGTGAAGATATAACAGTGCCCTTGTTAATGGGTTATTTTGAGAAGTAAGATAATGCATGTGAAATATCTAGCATATAGGAAGTCCTTCCCATAAAAAGTGCTGTATAATAACTATTATTATTTTTGATATCTACATTATATAAAAATATAATACTTTCATAAATATACATAAATGATATATAGTGTATATATACATATATATATATATCATGTATCTGCACATACACATACACTAAGGAAATATATTTCACACTAAGGGCCCTTCTATACATGCTGTTTTGAAATTTGCATTTTTCTTTTAATATGTCATTACTAGCCAAGAGATAATATAGCGGTGGAGTTAAGAGCTTGGTATCCTTTAATCTGACTGCTTGGGCATGAGTCCTGGTTCCATATTGTGAGAACTTAGTTATTTCTGTTTTCTAGCCCATGGCATTTCTTGTATGATGATGATAAGAATAGCACCTACCATACACAGAGATGTTGCAAGTATTAAATAAGAAAATATATATACAATTTTTAACACACCTGACATCCAAATAAATAAAGTTATTAGCACAAAGCTAACTTATAGTAAATATTGTAACTATATATTATTCTTTAAAAAATAAAAGTTTAGTATTTAAGAAAATGTTATAATGACCTGGAATATGTATTTAGCCCTCTCAAAAATTCTTGGCATGGCAACAATAGAAGACATGTGGGAAAAATCAGTTTGAGGGAAAAAAATAATGATTAAATTTGCTTCCTGCAGCAAGGACAAGAGAACATCCACAAAATGAAGCTGTCAGGATAATGTTTTGCATTTATGCAGCATGATAAAGTAGTTTTCAGAAGTAGCACTTTTTCAAAGGCATTGCTACCAAGCATGAGCCTGAGTCATCTCCAGATTACTGTGATAATTAGGTGATGAATACATTTTTAAAAGGCGACTCAAAATCTATTTTAACCATAAATTATTCACTTTGAAAATGATCTTTCTGATACATGGAAATTTCTTCAAGACAAGTCTCTAACTTTCTAGGTGATTTATGGAATCCTCCTTGAAGTATGAGATTTGGTGGGTTAATTTATTGCAGTTTTCAATTTTACTGTAGTTTAACTTGTGCATAGAGCAATATGAGTTAATTCCAGAAAATGTGTGTGTCTAGAGGTGCAATGAAAGGAAATGTGTCAATGTCACCTAAAAGATTTGTCGAAAAGTAAAAATTTGAATCACATTTTTATATGTGTCTGCAACAGTGGGGAGTGATTGCTGTCAGATTTGTCTAAATAAATTAAACAGCTAATGCTGCAGAGATAATACATGAGGTGACAGGCAACTTCCTCAGTGTGGATGCTGGATTAATGTAGCAGTTTGTTTATCAGTTACTGAGAGTTTGCCATGTACCACAGCCTCCAGTTGCTGCCTTGTTTAATTGAAACCTACACAACCCTATGAGTGTAGCGGAATTTTCATTTTACAAATAAGGGCATTGAAACTCACAAGAGTGTCTTTCAGAGATAACACAAACTGAAATGGATTCCTTGGGTTCTGCTCTTTTCTTCATGAGTCATCTTCCTTCTTACTTTTTTAAAAACTTTTTCTCCCTCTCACCCTTCCTATCTGTTCCTTCCCTTTTCCTCCTTCCCTCTTTCTTCTCTCTGTCCCTCTTTCTTCCCCTTCTCCTCCCTCGCTCCCTCCCTCCTTTTCCCCCTCATCCTTCCTTTCCCTCTTTTCTTCTTTCCTTCCTCCCTCCTTCCTTGCCTGCCTTCCTTCTTTCCTTCAGCAACTGAACCATGCTACTATGGATAAAATGCAAATTTGGTTTTTTAACATTGTAGTGTATGCTGGAGAATTCCATAGACAGATGAGTCTGGTGGGCCAATCCATGGGGTTGCAAAGAGTTGGACACGACTGAAGCGTCTTAGCACATACATGTACTGTGTTCATGCTTTTGTATGGAGGTATGTGTTCTTTCTCAGTGAAAACACCACACCTATAATAAGACTGATGAGTGAATTAATCTTCATTAAAAGTATTTTGAAACACTCTTCTTCTTCAAAGAGAAATTATGAGAGGGAATTCCATGTAAACTTCATTAAATGGCATGTTTATTCTGTCAAAGATGTTTTCCAAATTGTAATGCCCATCAGAGTCTGCCATAGTTACTTATTCATGCATCTTTCCTTGAACGAGGAGTGAGCTCCTAAATGCCAAAAACCCTCCCTAAATCCCTTTGTACCAATTTCAGTGTTAAGTTGAAATGAAAGGAACTTTGAAAATATGATAAGCTTATTGATAATTCACTAAGTTCCAACACCAACTAATACATTAGTTTTGCATTTCTCTGCAGATGTATAGTCTTCTCAGCCTTGCTAAGATTGCAGAAAACACTGAGATGGTGGAAAACATGCTTCTTCCATGAGAAGGTAGTGTGAACATATGGGGTGGAAATTGTTGAGGGAGAAAGGCTATTTACATGAAATAGAGAATAGTTTCTCATAAGTTTGAGGCAATAGAAAGCACTATTCTGAAGCTAGGAGCACTAGGTCTAAGATCAATTCTTTTGCTATTTAGTCATTAGAACTTTAGACTAATCAGTTAACCTTGCTGGGTTTTGATATTATTATTTGTGAAACAAAGTACTGAGTTCCCATACCGTAGCTGACTGCATCTGCTTACTCAGACATCAAGATTCAGAATACATAGTCTTTTCTCTACCTTCCTAATCACCAGGGGGAAGATAACCAAAGAAAACATAGTCCATTATTAACAGATTAGTAGCAAATCAAATAAACACTAACATCACAGACTCTTTTAAAAAATGGCCAAATGAGAGCTAAGATATTTTATAAGAATAAACATAAAAGGGACAAAATTCCCTCTTAAGTAACACAGATTTTTCGGATTGGATCCCCCCTTCTCAACTAAAGCTTTTGATATTTAAAAGAAACACAACTGAATCAAATAATGCAGATCAATAAAGATTAAAAGATGAGTAAAGATAATAGAAGGAAAATAAAATTAAAAGGAAAGCATGAATTGTAATAGCAACAGAGAGAAAGCCCAACATTTAGAAAAAAATGAACTCAAGGAGAAGGGGATAAATAGATCAATAATCAGGAAAGAAATTTTTAAAAGTTGTGAAGTTATTAGACTAAAATCTTCTCTTGCAGACATTTTATGTAAGTGATTCCAAACTCTTAATAAATTCTATGAAACCTGTTCTGAAACCTAGAGAAAGAGAAAACTTAACTTTATAAGCTAGCATAATTATAATATTGAAACCCTGACAAAAATTTAGACCTATCTCATATATAGTGAGCTTTTAAAAAACACTTTATATGACACGAGTAAAATAAATTTCTTTTTGTTGTTCAGTCACTTAGTCACATCCAACTCTTTGTGATCCCATGAATTGCAGCACACCAGGATTCCCTTTCCTTCACCATCTCATAGAGTTTTCTCAAACTCATGTCCATTGATGCCATTCAAGCATCTCATCCTCTGCCAACCCCTTCTCTTCCTGCCCTCAATCTTATCCAGCATCAGGGTCTTTTCCAGTGAGTTGGCTCTTCGCATCAGGTGGCCAAGGTATTGGAGCTTCAGCTTCAGCATCAGTTCTTCCGATGAACATTCAGGGCTGATTTCCTTTATGATGGACTGATTTGATCTCCTTGCAGTCCAAGGGACTCCCAGGAGTCTTCTCCAACACCACAGTTCTAAACCATAAATTCTTTGGTGTCCAGCCTTCTTTATGATCCAGCTCTCACTTCTGTACATGACTACTGGAAAAACCATAGCTTTGACTATGTGGACCTTTGTTGGCAAAGTGATGTCTCTGTTTTTTAATATGTTGTGTGGGTTGATCATAGATTTTCTTCCAAGGAACAAGCATCTTTTAATTTCATGGCTGCACTCTCTATCCTCACACTTATTTTGGAGCCCAAGAAAATAAAGTCTGTCACTATTTCCACATTTTCCCCATCTATTTGCCATGAAGTGATGGGACCAGATGTCGTGATCGTCGTTGTTTTTCAAATGTTGAGTTTTAAGCCAGCTTTTTCACTCTTCTTTCACCCTCATCAAGAGGCTCTTTATTTCCTTTTTGCTTTCTGTCATTAGGGTGGTGTCATCTGCATATATGAGGTTATGGATATTTTTCCCAGAAATCTTGATTTCAGCTTGTGCATCATCCAGCCTGGCATTTCACATGATGTACTCTGCATATAACTTAAATAAACAGGGTGACAATATACAGCCTTGATGTACTCCTTTCAGAATTTGGCACCAGTCCATGTTCTATGTCCAGTTCTAACTGTTGCTTCTCCTTCTAACAGGCTTCTCAGGAAGTAGGTAAGGTGTTCTGGTACTCCCAACTCTTTCAAGATGTTCCAGTTTGTTGTGATCCACACAAAGGTGTTAGCATAGTAAATGAAGCAGAAGTAGATTTTTTTTCTTGATTTCTTTGCTTTTTCTATGGTCCAACAGATGTTGGCAATTTGATCTCTGGTTCCTCTGTCTTAGCAGAATATTAAAGGAACCCTACTTTATGTCTAGGTTGCATTTTTGAAAGGAATATAGTAATAGTTTCATATTAGGGAAACTGTTGCTACTAAATATTACAGGACTTCACTGGTGACCCAGTGATTAAGAATCTGCTTTGCAATGCAGGGGATGTGGGTTCGATCCCTGATAGGGCAGCTAAGCCTCAGAGTTGCATCTACTGAAGCTGGTGAACTCTGGGGCCTGTGTACCACAACTGGAGTCCATGTGCCACAATGAAAAATCCTGCATGATGCAGTGAGAATCCCACGTGTGGCAACTACTACCCAGTGGAGCCAAATAAATAAATCCCATCCTGCAACCAAAGGGAGAAACGGACATGCCATTGTCAGAACCTTCATATGTCCCCAAAATTCACATGTTGGAATCCTACAGCCCAATGCCCTACCAACACCCCGATTTTAGACATTCAGCCTCCAGAATGGTGAGAGAATGAATGTCAATTGTTTTAAGTCACTCAGTTTGTGATCCTTTGCTACGGCAGCCCTAGGAATTGTGATTTATAAACTTTAAACCTACTTTTATAACATTTATCCAAAGAAATATTTTAATAGAAACCTAATTAAAGTTGGCTTAAAACTCAACATTCAGAAAACTATGATCATGGCATCTAGTCCAATCACTTCATGGCAGATAGATGGGGAAACAATGGAAATAGTGACATATTTTATTTTGGAGGGCTCCAAAATCACTGCAGATGGTGACTGCAGCCATGAAATTAAAAGACGCTTACTCCTTGGAAAGAAAGTTATGACCAACCTAGATAGCATATTAAAAAGCAGAGACATTACTTTGCCAACAAAGGTCCGTCTAGTCAAGGCTATGGTTTTTCCAGTGGTCATGTATGGATGTGAGAGTTGGACTGTGAAGAAAGCTAAGCGCCAAAGAATTGATGCTTTTGAACTGTGGTGTTGAAGACTCTTGAAAGTCCCTTGGACTGCAAGGAGATCCAACTAGTCAGTCCTAAAGGAAATCAGTCCTGAATGTTCATTGGAAGCACTGACGCCGAAGCTGAAACTTCAATACTTTGGCTACCTGATGTGAAGAACTAACTCGTTCGAAAAGAACCTGATGCTGGGAAAGATTGAAGGTGGGAGGAGAGAGGGACAACAGAGGATGAGATGGTTGGATGGCATCACCGACTTGATGGACATGAGTTTGAGTAAACTCCGGGAGTTGGTGATGGACAGGGGAGCCTGGCCTGCTGCAGTCCGTGGGGTCACAAAGAGTCAGACACAACTGAGTGACTGAACTGACTGAATTTTAAATATTTTTTTCAAAAAAGTGTCAACCCATAAGTCATTTTCCGCTTTAGGGAAATATTTGTTGCAAAAGCAAGCCTTGGAAGGATACTGTATGCTAAAAAGGTGGGGAACCATAGTTAATTGCTTTAAAAATTCTGAAAATTGACTCTGAGTCCTAGTAGCAGTACCTAATATAACAATATACACATCTAATAATAGCATGTGTTTAAATTATTTTTATTTTTTCATAGACCAAATAAATAATTTTCTGAGCTTTTATTAAGTTCTTGGCACCTAAAGAACCAAGCAAAGATCCTGCTTTGGAGGAATTTGCAGTCTTTTAGGGAAGTAAAGATATTCAGCTGAAAGCTATTTTGTATGATACAGAAAAGGAAGAGGAGCACAGGATAATGTTCATCGCAGCACTGTTTATCATAGCCAGGACATGCAAGCAACCTAGATGCCCATCAGCAGACAAATGGATAAGAAAGCTGTGGTACATACACACAATGGAATATTACTCAGCCATTAAAAACAATACATTTGAATCAGTTCTAATGAGGTGGACGAAACTGGAGCCTATTATACAGAGTGAAGTAAGCAGAAAGATAAACACCAATATAGTATATTAACGCATATATATGAAATTTAAAAAGATGGTAATGACAACCCTATATGCGAGACAGCAAAAGAGACACAGATGTATAGAATAGTCTTTTGGACTCTGTGGGAGAAGGTGAGGGTGGGATGATCTGAGAGAAGATATTGAAACATGTATATTATCAAGTGTGAAACAGATCGCCAGTTCAGGTTGGATGCGTGAGACAAGTGCTCAGGGCTGGTGCACTGGGAAGACCCAGAGGGATGGGGTGGGGAGGGAGCCGGGAGGAGGGTTCAGGATGGGGAATACATGTATACCCATGGCTGATTCATGGCAATGTATGGCAAAAACCACTACTATATTGTAAAGTAATTAGCCTCCAACTAAAATAAATTAATTAAAAAAAAAGACAACCTCAAAAAAAAAAGGAAATTTAAATGAAAGAAGTCATTTTAAATAGGACTGAGTGTGGACAGCATAGCAGAAAAGTAAGCTGGTCCTTGAGAAACTTGGACACAAAAGGAAGACCATCCCAGTTCAAGATACACATAAACTAAAAGACAGAATTGGTGATCATAGTGATTACTTGAAGAACAGCAAGTAGGACTGCTCATAAAATGTTTGTAGCTACTCTGTTCCATTAACATTCATTACAACCAAGAAAAATCAGTGAATTGGCTAGAAAGCTCACATAGAGTAAAACAATCATCCAGAATTAGATAATGTGAACAAATGAATCAGCTATTGGCTAAGATTAGGGTGGGCTCTTTTTTTTTTTCTTGGTTTTCTGAGTTTTTATTTATTTATTTGGTTTGTTTTTTTGCTTTATCCTACTTACTGAAAAGAAAAAAATCAGCAACAATCTAAGTAAAGTGGAAGGTTAGGAGAGGGTCCTTTTTATTTATTTATTTTTTTACCTCTTGGGCAACAAGCAAGCAAATGAAACCTTGAAAGTCAAAGATGAAGAAGCACAAAAGTGTAGTCTGCAAATTGCAATTCTGATTAGTCATTTTCATGAGTGAACTTTTGTAGTATTCTATTTTCTAAAACAATGGATTTGCTTTCTTAAAATGATCAGATAGTTAATCAACCTATAGATATAAGTATGACATAATTCAGTCTATTTTACTATTTTTTGCATCACTTAGTCTTTGCGACTAGGCAAAAAGTGACCCACAAAAAGAGATTTTGAAAGAAAGATTCCTTGTTACTATTCATGACTTGAGAAGCAGGGATAACACCGATTTTAGCCAATATTCTTTTTAAATGAAAAAACATAAATCATTCTGCATCTACCGTTGTTTCAAAATATAAGATAAAACTTGGAACAAAATTTAAAGACGTGCCAACAGGTTCAAATCAAAACTCTTTCACTAAGTTTAACTGCTGTAAGAAAGCCTTTGGGATTTTCTTTTACCTCTGGGGACACTTGCAAGTCCCAGTGTTCCTGAGTGTGTGAAAATCAGAGGACCAGTGTAGCAGTGTTCCTTCATGAACTATTTGCGGTTTGGCATAGAGAATCCTCACAATTGTGCCTCTGTCACTCTAGCATTCTCCACAGTCTGGCTTCCTTATGCTAGCATTCAGCTCTGGTTAGTTAGCTTGTCCCACTGCTGCCTACATTTGTGCACATGTGAGCGTCTGTATGCATTTAGGACAGGAGGTGGGAGTGTGTGTATTAGTCACTCCGTTGTGTCCGACTCTGTGCGACCCCATGGACTGCAGCCCACCAGGCTCCTCTGTCCATGGGATTCTCCAGGCAGGAATACTGGAGTGGGTTGCTGTTTCCTTCTCCAGGAGGTGGGAGGGGGCAAGGCAAAACAGTTGTCTTGTATATCATATTACTTAATTAATAGAAGAATCAGACTGAGTTTTGAATTTATGATTTTTTCTAGTCTGTATACTGTAGGCCTAGAAAGTGTTAATTTTTAATAAAGGAAAAGTTACCTTTAAGAATTAAGCTCCTTGGTAATTTTACTTTGTCATAAAAAACGAATGGCTTCTTTACTAAGTCTTGAGTGCATGTATGTGCTCAGTCTTGGCCAACTCTTTGTGACCCCGAGGACTATAGCCCACTAGGCTCCTTTGTCCCTAGAATTTTCCAGGCAAGATACTGGAGTGGGTTGCCATTTCCTTCTCCAGGGGATCTTCCTGACCCAGGGATCAACCTCACATTTCTTGTTATCTCCTGCGTTAGCAGGTGGATTCTTTACCAGTGTGCCTTCTTATGAAGTATCACAGTTGAATAAATGACTCTGGCAGATCAAGCTATTTCTTAAAGGCATGACTTTTTTAGTTTTTTCCTTTCATTTTTTAAAAAATATTTTTTTCGATTTCTTACTCTTTTTTTTTTTTTGCCAGACCTCATGGCTTGTAGAATCTCAGTTCCCCATCCGGGGATTGACCTGGGATTCTGGCAGTAAAAGCCCAGCATCCTAACCACTGGGCCACCAGGGAACACCTCTTGTTTCTTTTAAGCCTCGGGTATTAGATACATGCATGGCCAGGGTGCCAGCACTATGATCACAGACTATGACCATCAGACATTAAGAGTGGATCATCATACTCTTTACTCTCTGAGCCTGCATCTAGTCTCACACCTTTCTGAGCAAGAAACTCTAGAAAGTCACTAACGACTGATCAATATTAAATGCAACTTGTAAAGTTTTCTATCCCTGCTTTAATTTTTGTCAGTATTTGAAGCTAGTTTTTCGATTTGCAGATTCTTTTCCTCTATTTTTGCTGACACCTTTTATTTTGAAGTTTTCCTTCCCAGGCTATTAGAATTGTTAAGGAAAACCAGATTTTGGTAATACCTACTGGTATAATCAGTGTAGGTGGACTTTAAATGCCAAAGAGCTAAATTTTGCTCATTTCCTTTAATGGATGATTGTTGAGCATGTGTTACAAAGCAGCTTATTCTTTATACAGAAAGTAAAAGACAGAGTTCCTGCCTTGAAAAACTGTATATTTTAAACAGGGAAAGATCTTTTAGGGAACCATCCATCCTGTTTCCAAGAGGATCATTTGGGCTGTCACAGTGCTTTCACAAACTCTTCTGGATAAGCAACAGTCTCAGATACAAACTCTATGCAGCATTCTCCTGAAACAGTCCAGCTAGTTGACAGTATCTGTGATCAACCCCAACTGCTCTGAATTTTTTGGAGAAAGGCATGAGCCTGTGTATGCTGTGTATGATACAGGAATGCCACCGAAATCCAACTTAATCCATTAGCTCATAAAACAGATTCAATGTTTGTTTAGCGCTTGGCAATACATTTTCTCCAATTTCAAAACTCATTGGAAATCCCACCCACGTTTGAACATATTTTTTCCTTCTTAAATTCTTCAAAGTAATCTTTGCACAATAGGAACACCAGAATGATCATGTAAGTAGGATTGAAATTCCTGTCATCACCTGACAACTTGGCACAGTGGAAAGAACATGGTCTTTGAAGTCTAGAAAGACCTTCCAGTCCTTTTCATGTGAGCCTTGGCGAATCAGGGGACATCTCTGAAACTCATTGCTTCATCTCTTGAGTAGGGGTACTATCTACCTGCCAGGACCATTATAAAGATTAAAGGAACAATGCATATTAAAATCTTGACACCTACTAGGCAGCTAATAAAAATTAGCTGTTGCTATCATTATTATTATCGGTAGTAATAGTGTAAAGAATCTCAGTTGAGCTTATGTTTATCACTTATTTATTCATTTACTAGTGAAGAACTGATTCATTGGAAAAGACCCAACACTGGGAAAGTTTGAAGGCAGGAGGAGAAGGGAACAACAGAAGATGAGATGGTTGGATGGCATCACGAAATCGATGGACATGAGTTGAGCAAACTCCGGGAGTTGGTGATGGACTGGTGTGCTGCAGTCCATGGGGTCACAAAGAGTCGGACACGACAGAGTGACTGAACTGGCTGATTAAACAATGTCTATTGTGCATAGGGCCCTGTTCTGGGTGCTACGTGGCAGTGGTCCCCAACCATTTTGGCACAAGGACCAGTTTCATGGAAGATGCTTTTTCCACAGAGCTGGGGGAGAGAGGGATGGTCTTGGGATGATTCAAGTGCATTCCATTTATTGTGCATTTTATTTCTACTATTTGAGTTGTGATATATAATGATATGATTATACAACTCGTCACAATGCAGAATCAAATCATCAGGCATTAGACTCTTATAAGGACTGGACCACCTAGATCCCTCACAGGCACAATTTAAAAGTAAGGTTGGGACTCCTGTGAGAATCCAATGCTGCTGCTGCTCTGACAGGAGGTGTTCAGGCTGGAATGTGAGTGATGGGGGATGGCTATAAATACAGATGACTCTTCGCTTGCTTGTGCTCCGCTCATCCCGTTGTGTGGCTCGGGTCCTAACAGACCACGGACCCACTGGTATCGGTCCATGGCCTGGGCTTTGGGGAACCCTGGTAGAGAGTATGGGTGGGCATAATGCAAACACATACATTTGCCTTCAATAATCTTATTTTCTAGTTGGAAAATAAGGTGTGATGAGAAGAGGGAGTTTCCAGGAGAGGCACAGCCTATGGTGCAGGGATCAGCAGGAGGGAAGAGTCTGACTCGATTAGGAACGGAGGTGGGAGAGGAAATAGGGAAAGGCTTCCTGGAGCAAATGCAACTCTGTTCTCCCTCTGCGCTGGGTAAACGGGTCCTTTCAGGTCAATGAGTTCACAGAAGAACTACCCCCACCTCCTCTGAAGTCTCTGGCATTCTTTTTTTATGTTTCCAGTTGCTGTTAGCAGTCTCTTCTAGAGGTCTTGCATTGTCCTAGCAGATCTGAAAGGGACGTTAAAGATCAACTCCTTCATTCCCTTGAAGGATCTCATTAAAAAACAAATGAAAAAAAACCCCTCTATTTTAAAAGGTCACTGTTTTCTTTTTTTGTGAGGTGTGAAGAAACTGTGGGGCCTTCCTGGTGGCTCAGGGGTAAAGAATCCACCTGCCAGTGCAGAAGACATGGGTTCGATCCCTGGGTCAGGAAGATCCTCTGGAGCAGGAAATGGCAGCTCGCTGTAGTATTCTTGCCAGGGAAATCCCATGGACAGAGGCACCTGTGGGTTACAGTCCATGGGGTCACAAAAGACTTAGTGACTAAACAACAGCAACAAATGAAGCAATTGTATATCCATCTCTTATCTGCCTATGGACATCTTTAGTTCAGTTTCACATTTGGGCAATGAGATTCCAGGTTTTCCATGTAATTACCTGATCTTTGTTCAGTTTCATGGCAGTTAGTTTGCTCTTCTTAAGCAGTTTGTAGTCATCATTCATTTTTAAAAAATACATTGAAGTTGTTTTTATAGTTTATGGCTGAACTTGAGATTTTGGAGATGTGTCTTTACAGAATCAAACATTTGTCCTTCCCTGTTAAAGGCATTGGATACAATATAACTAACATGATTCCTCTATTTTTATTAAGAAACTCCCTGTAAAATGCAAAACCTAGCTGTAAGAATTACTTTTTGTAAGTACCATAATGGATACTAAAATAAAACAACTTTTATTGATTGTTCCTTGTTAAAAGTCTAGGAGGAACAGATTTAAGATGCTACTTTTCATATAATAAACATACATTTGCATACTCATTCACATGCACACATACAAGCACACATTTCACACACAATGCCATTTCTTTAAAATCAGACACAAGTCAAGCACATCTGTTATCCCCATTATTACTTAACACTGTTTTTTTGAAAAATCAGCCATGCAAATAGTTTAGAAAATAAAGATATATAAATACAGAAAAAAATTTAAATTTCCAACTTCATAAAAAGTCAAGAAACCAAGTAAAAACTCATAGATATATAAAGAGAAGCCAGTCAGGTAGCAGGTTAAAAATTGAATGTATAGAACTCAAAAAAGTTCTTATCTAACAAGAAGGGATCAGGTAAGAAATACAATGGTGAACATTCTGATACAAAATATAGCTTAATACGTGAAAATATAAGATTAAACAAAAAATAAAAGTTCAGCACTTATCTGAAGAAAACTATAAAACTATCAAAAATCACAGAAAAAGAAGGATAAATAAAGAACTACAGTTGTTCTTGTATGAATACTCACTCTAGTTATGCCATTATTCACTGAACAGACCTTTGTATGGAACAAAATTTTGATAATTTTTTATTAAGTTACTTTAAAGTTCATCTAAAAATATAAATTAGTACAGTAAAAAAATTTCTGAAGAGAAAGCAACTGAGGAAGGCCCTGAGCTGCCAAATATTCAAATACAATAAATGCAGGATGGCCAATAAACATTTGAATAGATGCAGACCACACCACACAATCAAAGTCATTATCATGAATATTAATAATCAAAGAAATAAAAATTAAAATAAAAATGGAGTTTCATTTTTGCTGTTTTGGCAAATGTTAAAAATAATAAAGATATTCAGGGCTCATAAATATAGGCATCAGGTTTCATAAACTGCTAATGTAAGTGGGTAAAATTTTCCTGAGAGAGATTTGGCAATGTATTTCAAAATTTTTTTTTTTTTGTATTTCAAATTTTTAAATGTGCACACTCTTAAGGTTGTGCACCAAAGTATGTAGGCATTAATGATGTAATGAATCAGCTTTTTCATCTGGGAATTTTTCCTATGTAAATAAGTAGATGAGTGCCTCAAGATATATGAACAAGGATATTGATTATAGCTTTATTTATAAGCAAAAGGATACAGATAAATAAAAAGAAGAAACAGACAAAGACTTTATTTATGAAGAATTGATATGATCATTTATGTGATCATCTTCTTAGTGCAAGAGCAAGAATCTTTAACATTTAGTTGAAAAAGCAGGCTATAGCACAGAAGTATGATGTACCATGTTAAAATGTGTATGAACACATATATATATACGTGCATATGTATATATACATACATATATATACACACAAAGTTGGCTCTCCTTATCCAGGAGTTCCCCATCCATGGATTCAACCAAACTGCTGATCAAAAGTATTTTTTAAAAATTCAGAAATTTTCAACAAGTAAAGCTTGGATTTGCCATGTGCCTGCAGCTATTTATGTAGCATTTACATTGTATTATGTGTTACAGCGTAAACAAAAAATCTACTTTTGCTTCATGGTCTATTCTAAAGTTTTTGATTGTGTGGATCACAAGAACTGTGGAAAATTCTTAAAGAGATGGAAATACCAGACCATCTTACTCGTGAGATACCTGTATGCAGTCAAGAAACAACAGTTAGAACTGGATATAGAACAACGGACTGGCTCAAAATTGGGAAAGGAGTACATCAAGGCTATCTATTGTCACCCTGCTTATTTAACTTCTATGCAGAGTACATCATGCAAAATGCCAGCTGGATCAATCATAAGCTGGAATCAAAACTGCTGGGAGAAATATCAACAACCTCAGATATGCAGGTGATACCACCCGAACGGCAGAAAGCAAAGAGGAACTAAAGCCTCTTGATGAGGGTCAAGGAAGAGAGTGAAAAAGCTGGCTTAAAACTCAACATTCCAAAAACTAAGCTCATGGCATCTGGGCTCATCACTTTATGGCAAATAGATGGGGAAAAATTGGAAATAGTGGTAGACTTTATTTTCTAAGGCTTCAAAATCACTACATGGTGACTGCAGCCATGAAATGAAAAGACACTTGCTCCTTGGAAGGAAAGCCATGACAGACCTTGACAGCATGTTAAAAAGCAGAGACATCACTTTGCCTACAAAGGTCCATATAGTCAAAGCTATGGTTTTTTCAGTAGTCATGTATTGATGTGAGAGTTGGACCATAAAGAAGGGTGAGTGCAGAAGAATTGATGCTTTCAAACTATGGTGTTGGAGAAGACTCTTGAGAGTCCCTTGAATAGCAAGGACATCCAACCAGTCAATTCTAAAGAAAATCAACTGTGAATATTCATCAGAAAAGCTGATGCTGAAGCTGAAGCTCAGTACTTTGGCCACCTGATATGAAGAGCTGACTCACTGGAAAGACCCTGATGATGGGAAAGACTGAGGGTAAGAGGAGAAGGGGGCAACGGAGGATGAGATGGTTGGATGGCATCAGTGACTCAATGGACATGAGTTTGAGCATACTCTGGGAGTTGGTGAAGGATGGGGATGCCTGGCGTGCTGCAGTCCATGGGTCACAAAGGGTCAGACATGACTTAGCGACTAAACAACAAGATATTACATAAACAACACCAGAGATGATTTAGAGTATACAGGAGGATATGCATAGGTTATATGCAAGTACTATGCCCTTTTAAATGAGGAACTTGAGCAACCACAGATTTTGGTATCCATGAAGGTCCTGGAACCAATTCCCCACAGACACTGAGGGATGACTGCACACGTATAAATAGAGAGAACACAGAAGCGAGCATACATTTGGTGGAGTATTCACCAAAATGTTAATAATTTTAATCTCTGGGTGGAATTATTTTTAATAACCTTTGTTATTTTCTTTCTTTGAATCTGGATATTTAAAAATAAATGCTTAATCTTTCAGTTCTCTGTGACTCTTGCTGTAACTGTTGTTACTCAACCTCCTTTTGTGTGAACCTTGAGCAGACATCTCTGCTCTCTCAGGCCAACAACCATCTTCTTTCTTCTTATCAGTAGATTCCCATTACCTCTGGCTTCCTTGATGACTATGAAGCCACAAGAAGGAATTGCTTTTTCATCACAAGGGCTGGAATCCTCTCTGAGAATGCTGATACCTGAGTTGTTATCTGATGTTTCCAAAGCTGCTGCTATGGTGGGGATGGATTCTCTGGAGTCTATTAACTATTCACCAGACTGATTCTTTTCCTTTGTGAATACTTGGCAGTACTAAATTTCCACAGCAGTCCTTTATGTTCTTTTCTTCATCTGGCTAGGTGTTCATACTTGAGATGACCTTGAAAACCATTTTGAAGGTGACAGAGCATGACTCTTTGAATGACTTGTGATCAGAGTCACTCTGGCAACATAGAATTGCTGTGGACTATTTATGAGTGTGCACTGCGCGCACACACACACACACACACACACACACAAGCAAAACACAAACAAAGCCAAAAGCAAACAAATAACAAAAAAAGTTATGTGCTTGAGCCATTATACTTTGTTAGTCTATTTGTTATTGCAGATAATTGACTCTAATTCCCAAACTGTCATTTTGTAATGCAAGTGCTAGGCCAGTGTCCTGTCTCCCACTCTGCCTTACATTTCGTGCCCTGGCCAGCCCAGCTTGTACCCACGTATCAGAGTCCTTTATGAGTACAGCTCCTTCAGATGGTGCCCCAGTCTCATCCTCCACATGGCTTGCCTGTGAGTTTGTGTGGCCCAGCAGGCAGCATTCTTAGATACCTTCACTGTAGTATTCTTCCTTCCTCTTCTGCCTTCTCCTTAGATGTGCATATTGAACTTTCTTTTAGCTGAAACTGTCATGGGGCTTGATTCATAGAGAAGACTCTTAATGCTTGTTCTTCCCAGTTGATTGTCTGTGCTGAGATAGCTTGAGGCTAAACAAGGACTCCCATTATACCTGCAAGAAACTGTCTTTTTTCATGGGATGTTTGTAAGCTGCTAAGTCTAAACTAAATGAACCAAAAACCTCAGGTATCATGGTCATAAATGAGAAAGTGGGGTTTAGTGGGAAACACATCAGAGGGACCTGGACTTGAGTCCTGAATCTTGCCTGTCAAGATGACATTCTCTCTGACTCTCAATTTCCTCGGCAGCCAAATGGAGGGCTGGGGTGATGGGTGGAGAATTTCTACATGATAAGTGCATTCTGAAATATAAATGGGATGGTCTTTATAATTTGCTTGGCACTTAATGTCACAATACCTGACAGTTAAATTTGATAAGAAGGAGAATAACGACAATGATAGAAAAAAATGACCAAAAAGCCCATTGGGTTGAAAATCTATGGGAGGAAAGGAGAGGGATTGAAAGAAAGTGAGAAACTTGAATACTCAAAGGGTAGACACCGACCCTGAAAAAATTAAATTACAGCCAATGGTATTTTAATATTCTTCGTGACTCACAGTTATTAAATACAGCTTCAGAGCTCGCATGGCAACTTCGTCTGCCATGTCTGTGGTGCTCATTCCTTCACCTCCTCAAAATTTTCATTATTCTCTTCTGACATATTTTATGTGAATGGAGATATTTTCGGCAGGTTATTATGTCCCATTGCAATATTAGCACCTTCTAGAGTACTTCATGATTTCATCTCCTTAGTATGTATTCCCATGGAAACAGAATATAGTATAACACAACTGAGAAGGGGCCCCATACGCCTTTCCTGTGTATATCTTCAAGAACGACATTAACTAGGGGAATGAGGCTGGCAATATGGGGTTTATTGTGAATTTTCATAGTCATTCCCTTTGCATCTCTCAAAGAGTTCTGTTTTTAATAAACTTTACTAGAAATGTAACATTACCAAAAAGTATAATCAAATGCATTGTATATGTATGAATCATAATAAATGGGGATTAGATAATGTTTTTGCTTACATAAATAGGCTGTTTTACAGTTGATATTTATTTTTTAGTGGAAAAATTTGTTTGGGTGAAGCAAGAGAAAGGTTGTAGAATAGGGTTGACTTATATTCAAATAAAATTTATGAATACACATGAAGTCAACCACAGCATACTCTCTACCCAGTGCTTTGCTCAAGCCTGGGCTCAATTGGTGAGTTCTGTGGGCTCTAAAGATTGCAGTCATCTGAATTCTCATAAGGGATTAACTTCATGGTATTTCTTAAATTTGTTACCTTGAACACCTAATTTCTCTTAGTCCTGATTTTTCTCATTTGTAAAACACAGCTACTAAAAGTGGTGAACCTAGCACATGTGACAGATGAAAGTGTATCATTTTGAGCACCCCCCTCCTCTAAGTGACAAAATGATTTTCAGTAAGAATAACAATAAAATGAATGAACAATAATAGTGGCAAGGAAAAAATACAGACAGTAAAATTTTTCTATGAATGTATGTATAATCATGCCAATAGAAAATTACATTATAAAAAAGAAAAAATGGAAGGGATTATTGTTTTTAATTACATTAATGTATTTTATGAGGCAAAAGAGCTTACACATACTTTTACATAATAGTATTATAGTTTCTGATTTTTTGCTTTGTGCAGATGGGTCAATGATGTTGTCAAATTTGGTCTTCTTTGCCTATTTATGTTCAATAAATAGTATATCCAGACTTGTTAGTCTATCTTCCCTTATAGTTGATAAAAATTATTGGCTTTAATTAATTAAGTAATATTCTAGTTTGAGAGATATAATTGGCATACAACACTATATAAATTTAAGGTATACAGCATAATGGTTTGACATATATATCATGAAATGATTATTATAATAAGTTAGTAAATATCCATCATGTCATATAAATACAAAATAAAAGAAATAGGAAAAAAATTTTCCTCATGATTAAAACTCTTAAGATTTACTCTTAACAACTGTCATATACAACATGCAGTAGTTTTAATTATATTTATCATGCTGTACATTACATCCCTAGTATTATGTATCATGTAAGTGAAAGTTCAAACCTCTTGACGACCTTCGTCTAATCTCCCCTCCCTTCACTGCCTGCCCTGGTAAACACAAATCTGATCTCTGTTTCTATGAATTTGTTTGTTTTTCAAGTATAATTGACCTATCTTCTCTCATAGTTGATTACAAACTCTTTCATTTTGTTAATTTTAATTAAAAGTTTTTATTTTGCAAGAATTGATTGACACACACATAGTTAAGAAAAATATTATACATAGAATAAGTTTGGTGAATTCATAAAACCCTACTTTGCAATAAATGCCAGAAATTATTATATAGGCTATGTATTGGTCTTTGAGATTAATTCTACTGCTTTCAAATGTCTTTGAAATTTAAAAAACTAACTAAAATAACTTTATCAGAAAATTTATCAAAATGTTTCATATTTTTTTTTAATGTTTCGCAAAAATCAAGGGAAAGACTATATGACAAAAATACTAACATTATTTGATCAATTGCTTTAGAAAAAGTGTCCAGTTTCTTGAAAAAATGATTGAGGGAGTTCACCATTCTTTTGTACTTTTGTTTTCTAACGATATAAGGCAAGCATCTTTTGTTGCTTCTTCTTCATTCTCTTAATCTTTTTTCCTAGACAAAATATCCATTTTCTTACATCATGTTGTTGTACAGTTAATGACTTTTTGCACAATTTCTAAATGCTGAATGTCAGAAAATATAGTATTTCAAGGTACATTGATTAAGCTGATTCTGGGTTTTTGTAAGTAGTGCTTTCATATAAAAATTCACAGTATAAAAATTCAAGTTCACTTATGAGCTAAAATTTGCGCTTAGCCAGTCAGGAACATAATACCTTGTACTTTTGCTTTTTTAAGTTTTAGATGCAAACCAGTTTTCCAAGAGGTCATTCAGAATGTCAAAAATGAAATCTCTGTTTCTGTTTCTTCACCTTTTTCAATTGCTGTGTTGTTGATGTTCATTCAGAATCACCCAATTAAATATAGCGATAGGTAAGACCACAAATGCTAGGGATGTGAACTACACTTAGTACAAGCTGCAATAGTTCCAAGGAGAAGGCAATGGCACCCCACTCCAGCACTCTTGCCTGGAAAATCCCGTGGACGGAGGAGCCTGGTAGGCTGCAGCCCATGGGGTCGCGAAGAGTCGGACACGACTGAGTGACTTCAGTTTCACTTTTCACTTTCATGCATTGGAGAAGGACAGGCAACCCACCCCAGTGTTCTTGCCTGGAGAATCCCAGGGATGGGGGAGCCTGGTGGGCTGCCGTCTATGGGGTCTCACAGAGTCGGACACGACTGAAGTGACTTAGCAGCAGCAATGGTGCTAAGGTTTATAAGGTTTATTAAGGATTAAATAGCAAAAAAGGATGAATTTAAAGTTCACATATATATTATCAAAACTCAGTGGTAACCACAAAAATTGCTTAGAATTTAGACTAAGAAAATTTTTCTCAGGGAGGAATAGTTATCACAGGTGTTTAGAATCTCTGGCTCAAGGTGATAACGAAGAGCAGAATAACTTTTCAGTCTGTTTTCAGTATTGCTTTATAAGCCTTTTGGATAATAGACCCCTCACTGCCTGCACCCATCATAACATGTGATGATGTAACCAATCACATCATTCTGCCTTTGATACCACACTAGTTTGAGAAATTCACTAGGACAAGGGCTTGCTGGTGTTAGGTTCTCTACAAAGACTAATTTTCAAGTTTAGTCACATCCACCCCAGACTTTACTCTGAGAGGTATTTGTCTACAGAAGTGTACAGGTAAAAGATAACTTTAAAAATAATTTTTATAATTATTATTTATTTAGCTGCACCATGGCATGTGGGATCTTCATTAGCCAATCAGGAATTGAACCTGCACCCCATGCAGTGGAAGCGTGGTGTCTTAACCACTGAGCCAAGAGCAAAGTCCCTCAAATATGCTTTAGACATTTTCTGAACATCCATACAATATCAGACACTGACCTGACCCTTGGAAATACAAGAATGAAAGGCCTGGCAGTCTCTGCATTTGAGGAACATACTAACCCATTAATGAATAAATTATTTTTCAAAGTCTCAGCCATTATTGGAAATTTTCTTTATGTATCTTCAAAATAAGGACAGCGGCAAGTCACAGTATGAATGGCTTAAACTGTAAGGTCATTTGCTATTGGATTCACATTCTGTGTAGAAGTAAAGAATGGACAAGACAAAGATCTCCATGGAGCTGTGTCTATCTTCTCAAGGAGAAAGTTTGCTACAAGTCATGTTCAAAAGACATGTCAAGATATATCCTCTTAAGTACCTAAGGACACTTCAAGGTACTTGAGAGGTGAGTTTTGCTCAAAAGATATGAGTGATTCTTAGCATTGATCTGTTCTTATAGGTTTTCCCAATACAATGTAGCAGAGAAAAAAAAATAGAATTGAACATTCCTGGTTTAAATGCTCCCTTTCATTATTTACTATCTGTGTTATATAGGCATGGTATTAAACCCTCTTCAAGGCTCTGTCCTGAATCTTTGAGATGGCTGACTCTACCTCCCAAAATGAAGGCATAGCATCAAGATACAAGGAATGTAATTGGGAGGACTAAGCCTGCCATTAACTGTGTAGTCTTAGTGAAGTCCCTTCCCCTGTCTGAATTTAAGGTCCATATATGTACAATGAGGAACTGCACCCAGATCAGGTATTTTGTAACTCAATGTAGCAGTTATTATATAAATGATCACAAGAGAAGGCCACCTATCAAAGAAGAAAGAAATCAAAGAAAGCCTAAGGATGAAGCTGCACTAAGCCAGTTTTAGGGACTATTAGGAAAGTAATCACTTCATGGGAAATAGATGGGGAAACAGTGGAAGCAGTGTCAGACTTTATTTTGGGGGGCTCCAGAATCACTGCAGATGGTGACTGCAGCCATGAAATTAAAAGATGCTTACTCCTTGGAAGGAAAGTTCTGACCAACCTAGATAGCATATTAAAAAGCAGAGGCATTACTTTGCCAGCAAAGATCCATCTAGTCAAGGCTATAGTTTTACCAGTGGTCATGTATGGATGTGAGAGTTGGACTGTGAAGAAAGCTGAGCACCAAAAAATTGATGGTTTTGAACTGTGGTGTTGGAGAAGACTTGAGAGTTCCTTGGACTGCAAGGAGATCCAACCAGTCCATCCTAAAGGAGATCAGTCCTGGGTGTTCATTGGAAGGACTGATGCTGAAGCTGAAACTCCAATACTTTTGCCACCTCATGTGAAGAGTTGACTCACTTGAAAAGACTGTGATTCTGGGAGGGATTGGGGGCAGGAGGAGAAGGGGACGACAGAGGATGAGATGGCTGGATGACATCACCGACTCGATGGACATGAGTTTGAGTAAACTCCAGGAGTTGGTGATGGACAGGGTGGCCTGGCATGCTGCAATTCATGGGATCGCAAAGAGTCGGACACAACTGAGTGACTGAACTGAACTGAACTGAGGAGAGTCAGTGAGGGTGTCTAAGGACAAAACAGTGGAGTAGAATGACCTGAGCTTACTCCCTCTCAAGAAAACACCAAAATGGCAACTAACTGCTGAACAACTATCAACAAAAAAGACTAGAACCAACAATAACAACAACAACAAAAAAAGTATTTTACTTGCAATGACAAAGAAGCCAAAATGAAATGGTAAGAAGGGCATGTTGATGATACAATCAAATCCCACATCTACCAGGTGAGTTACTCACAAACTGGAAAATAATTATATCACAGAGGTTCTCCTAAAAGAACGAGAGCTCTGAGCCCCATGTCAGATTCCTCAGTATGGTTGTCTTGCATTAGGGGAGGAACTCCCAGAGCATTTGAAGGCCAGTGGGACTTGATCACAGAAACTCCACTCTTGGAGTGTTTGAATGCACTCTTGGAGGGTGCATTCAAGGTCTTGTGAGCACTTGGGCAAGGGGGGAAACAGTGACTTCATAGGAGCCTGGGACAGACCTACCTGCTGGTCTTGGAGGGTCTTCTGGAGAGGTCGGGGGCAGCTGTGGCTCACTTT
Source organism: Odocoileus virginianus (assembly GCF_023699985.2). Classification (NCBI taxonomy): domain Eukaryota; kingdom Metazoa; phylum Chordata; class Mammalia; order Artiodactyla; family Cervidae; genus Odocoileus; species Odocoileus virginianus. The sequence continues at coordinate 14,199,438 of NC_069704.1, forward strand.
GAAGATAAGGACACAGGTGGCAGAGGTACTGGGGAGAATGCATTGGCGTGAGCTGTCCTAGAGGCTGCCATTTTGATGTCAAGACCTGCTCCACCCCGATGCTGTACATCTGAAACTAACACAACAAAAAAGTAAAAAAAAAAAATTAATATTCATTATTCTATGGCAGTTTTAGGACAACTGTTGGACAGATTTGGAACCATCAAGAGCATAAATTATTCTATCTTGACTTTTCAGTTTTTGAAGATTCCCTTTAATCATCACAAACTAGGTCCTATAGTCAGTCAGTGATCTTACTGTACAACATGAGTGACTACATGGCAGCAACTTTAAGGGTCATCTTATTTATTCTTCACCACCCTTTCCATCACAAAATTAGGAGGACAAGGGGATGTAGAGTGATAGAGGGTGGCTTCTAGAATTCTGTGGTTGAATTCTGCTTACTTCCTGCATCCTGCTTCAACATGCTGCCTATAGAGTGAAGAGGAAGTTTCCCAAGAGACGCTGCCTTTCCTAGACACTCATGCCTTCACGCTGACTGCCTCCTTTGCTACCTGCTCAACTGTCCTCTCTGATTTCCCAGAGTATACCAACCAGTCTGGCTTTGAGTGACAGTCAACGTGATGGGGACAAAATTCTGGTTCTCACCATTGTGGAGCATTCCCAAGTCATTTTTCATATGGCACATTAGGAAAAATATTTACTTCTTTATTGACCTGATGCATTCCATTATCTCTTCATTAGGTTTTCTTATACCTTTGTCATTGACTCTCTGTCCTGTTGCCCCTAATTTTATACATATCTCTGTCACACTGCATCCTAATGATCTGTTTACTGGTCTTCACCTCAACAGGCTTTGAGTTCTTTGATGACAAGACCTGTGTCTGACCATCCTTACTGCCTGGTGCCTGGTATAGGACATGGCAGAAAGAGAAAGTGTTGGACTCAGTGACAGCTGAATGGATATGTAGTCTGTGAGTCTGACCCCGCTTGTTGACTGATGCTGAGCCAAGCGCTTTGACAGCTGAAGAATTTTGTACTCTCCACAGGCCCCAGTTTTGGAACTCTGGTCAAGTTTGTAAGGAAACACTTTCCCCATTAGATAGAAATCCCCATCTGGACCACATTCCATTGCCTCAAAGGTCAATAAATAATTCAGGAGGCAATAAGCTAACTTTTTGGACATGGGCTCAAGTTGAGAAATCTCAAAGCAAATAGAAGATGAGATACTGTTTCAAGCTGTAGTGTCAACACACATCAACACACATAGAACCATATCCATCCAAATTCAAATCTCAGTGAAGCAACCCATAGAGTGCCACCAAAAGAACAAAGGTCCGTCTAGTCAAAGCTATGGTTTTTCCAGTGGTCATGTATGGATGTGAGAGTTGGACTATAAAGAAAGCTGAGCGCCAAAGAATTGATGCTTTTGAACTGTGGTGTTGGAGAAGACTTGAGAGTCCCTGGGTTACAAGAAGATTCAACCAGTCAATCCTAAATGAAATCAGTTCTAAAGGAAATCAGTCCTGAATATTCATTGGAAGGACTAATGCTGAAACTAAAACTCTATTACTTTGGCCACTTGATGTGAAGAACTGACTCATTTGAAAAGAGCCTGATGCTGGGAAAGATTGAGGGTGGGAGGAGAAGGGGATGACAGAGGATGAGATGGTTGGAGGGCATCACCAACTCGATGGACATGATGGACATGTAAGCTCCTAGAGTTGGTGATGGACAGGGAAGTCTGGAGTGCTGCAGTCCATGGGGTTGCAAAGTGTCGGGCATGACTGAGTGTCTGAACTGAACTGAACTGAACTAATTGATGGGACAGGAAGCTGACTCTTAGGCAAAGGAAGACCTAGCAAGTTTCATGGGTTAGAGGAGGAAAAAGACATTCCTTCACACCCTTGTGGTTCTAAAAATTGAAGTGATTCAGCCTCATAGCACAAGAGGTTAGACTTAAGATGAATTGATAAGTTAACTGAACCCCCAAACAATACTCAATAAATACCCATTCTGCCTTCATTTCTGAGGTTTTTGAAATGAAAAAGAGCTTATGGTATTGGGAGGGACGGCTAGTTAGAGTACTGGATGGTGAGAGCTGTAGTAAAGAGAAGTTCATGGCATCTTATGGGTGATCTAACACTGCCTGGAGAGTAAGGGAAAAAAGAGGTATGGTATGGGCTGAATGTTGAGGAATGAACAAGTGATAATCAGATGAAGTGGAGTGGAAAGAGCTCTGTGTGGGAGGTCAGCTTAGATAAAGATGCGGAGACCAGAAAGTCCAGCAAATTGGAAGAACGGTAAATTATTCTGTATTGCAGAGAGAGACAGAAGATAGAAAAAATGGTAGGCGAGGAGACCAATCATGGCAGAAGGTAAGGACGGAGAGTTGGGTAGGAGCCAAATTATAAAATGTCTTGGAAATCATGATAAGTAACTTTCAGTCCTTCTTCCTGGAAGGCCCTAAGGAGTCACAGGGAAGATCTTTTGGTATGATGTCGTTTGTCTGGATGGCAGAAGCATGTTTGTTAATGTTACTTTTCTTCCAGGGCAGCTCAGGGCAACGAAGGGGCAGATGGACCTATACCGTCCAAGGCAAGTGTCAACTAGACAAATGGTTTATGGAAGGAACTCAGGCCTCACAGTTACATATTGTATTTTGTATCAGAGAATTAGGAGAAAAGCAGCCAAGGACTGGGATTGAAACATCCCTTACACCCACCATCCCCTATTCATCTGTAGATCAGTAGAAACTGAATCACCAAAGGGAGAACTGCAGAGTTTGAAAGGCATAAGAAGAGATCATAGGAATGGGTCCATTTCATCACATTCTAAGGGAGGGGGTTGGAAGAAGCAGCATATAGAGAAGATTATGAAGGGCAAGAACGAAGTCAGAGGGAAGAGGGGGAAGTAGAGACAAGAGAGAACCCTTGTGGAGCACCCTGTCATGGCCCTCAGAGCAAGGACTTGCTCTTATGAGGTATAGGAGGTAAAGGGAAGTAACTCAGTCATTACTCAGTAATTTAACTTAAGCACGGCTTTTGGCTATTTGTTAGAATCATTCAATAAATAACTGGTCGGGACTTCCCTGGTGGTTCAGTGGTTAAGAATACACCTGCCAACCCAGGGGACACGAGCTCGATCTCTGGTTCAGGAAGATTCCACATGCCGTGGAGTAACTAAGCCTGTGCACCTCCGCTGCTGGGCCTACACGGCCCTCGAGCCTGTGCTCTGCAACAAGAAGGGTCACGGCAATGAGAAGCCCGTGTCCACAGCTAGAGGGCAGCTCCCACTCTGCAATCAGAGAAAGCCCACGCATAGCAACGAAGACTCAGGGCAGCACCCCCCGCCCTGCCTCCGATTATCACTCATTCATTCCTCAACATTCAGCCCATTCCTTATCTCTTTTTTCCCTGACTCTCCAGCCAGTGTTAGAGCTCCCATATCATGCCATATATATATAACTGGTCAAACTTCTCTTGGTTTAGAATGGTGAAGGGAGGTCAGTGGTTTCTGATAGTGACAGGTACATACCCTATATGGAGTACAAAACAATTGAGAATATTAATCAGTAGAAACTACAAACTGGAGAGCCAGAGACTCACTCTGCTAACTTTCCTCTCTTTTGATCATATCTAGAGATATTTTCTGAAGGGTAAAAATGATGAGATTGGATTCATGAATCTGCCATAGGGATTACTTACTGTTTATTGGGGACATACGTGTCAGGGGCTGAGCTAACTGCTTTATGTATATGATTTCATTTAATTCCTACGGCACTTCTGTGTTACGTGTACTTTTTATCTCTATCTTCCTTTTAGAGATAGTATAAAGAAACTTGTAAACTATGTTAAGAGTCAGTATGGTAAGTTGGATATCCTTATGCTACGAAATCCATAGAACTTGGAAGGAATGTTGAAGGAAGCAGGTGAACATTCCTTTAAGTTGGTGAATTAGTACTTTTGAAACTTCAGGCCCTGTCCTACCGATGTGTGTGAAAAACAGTTTAATGAGTTGTGACTTGCATTTAAAAAATGAAATGGAATGGACTGGAATGGAATAGAGTGGAATGGAATGGAGTAGAGTGGAGTGGAATGGAGTAGAGTAGAGAAGAAAAGGAAAAATAAAATAAAATATCAATGTGTAGTGTGGATAGTAAGGGTAAATTTTGTTCCATGAATGATAAGTTTTTGTGTATGCTGGGTTACAACGTAAAATATGTATCATTGTGTGAGTCACTCACAGAATTTGAAATCCACTGTTTAAATACATAGCAGAGCTGGTTGGAAAATCAGGCAAATCTTTAGAAGACCAAACGGAGCAAGATCCCCGACTCTAGAGGTGTGACATGGATTTGCTGGGTAAAACACTGGCTGAAAGAATGCATCCTTTTAAACTGAAGTTTTTAAATGTAATGGTAATTTTTGCCATGGTTGAAAAATATGAACAAGCAAGCATAAAGTGCATATAAGCTAGAATTTTTATAGGAGATAAATGGCTACCAGTGGATGTTAGAACATTCTTTTTTATCCAACATTCTTTAAAGAGTTATTTTACCATTAAAATACTTGAGTACATGTATTAGGGCAATGGGATACAATAATTGGCAAATTATAGAGGAAGATTTCATTTCAAAGTTAGTTTTGCAAATATATATTATCAAAATGATACTCGCAAACCGATGAAGAGAGAACTCCAGTGTTAGATTTTCCTCTTGAGACAACTTCTGAGGAGCAGCATTTCCTCGTCTCTAGTTCCATAGAAGGCATCGCTCTCATTTCTGTGATTCCATCTAACATCTCAGAACAACGCACCGAGGTTACATGCTGAGTAGTTGGCAGTCAGGCTTAGCATCTCAGGGAGGAAATTTATTACCATTTCAGGACTTCATACAACCGCTGTCCAAATCACAGTGAACATGATAAACCCTAACTTAAACTGACCTCCTGCTGATATGCCTGGAACACCATCAAAATCCTATTTCCAAATATCATGGAAGGGGCTATGTGGAATCCTCTGACTTCAGGAGCATTCAATTGAATGGGGAACCTGTTTTTTATTATGGTTGGGATAAAAAAATAATGTTTAACTATTGCATGACTCTAATGGAACACAGATTTGGTTTGTCTTGGAAATGACTGTTGGGCATCATAATTACAATTTTCTTTCTGCCTCAGTGAAGGCACACAGTGGAGTTGGCTTCCAAATCACAGAGGGCAAAGAAGTGAGAGCTTAAGCACTAAGATACGTATGTGCATACACATGTGTGCACACACACATGTGTACATATACATCACTTGCTGTTTCATTTGCAATTCATGAAACTTTGAATTGAGAGGATTTTTTTTTAAAGGCATATCCTTTTGCTGACAAACTCATAAATCATTTTATTTCTCTGCTATAAAGCAAAAATCATTTTTAAACCATTGAAATCTTTGAGTGTCTGTTCATTTGGCAAATGTACCTCGTACTGAAATAAACCTGCTGTCAAGCTTGACTGGAAGCTCATATTCCCTGAATGTGTGTGTTTTGCAGTGTTCATCTAGAGGCCCACCAGTTTGGATTTTGCTCTCATTGAAGTTGCCTTGCCAGAGTGCTGCTCTCAGCATTTACGCTCATCTTTTGGGGGCTTTGCCAGGGTAGCCCTTTCTCTACTTTTGAGGGCTTTTACGTTTCACCCAAAGTCTATGTGTGATAGTAGAGTCTGGAGAGAATCCAAATGGGGCAGCAGAATGAAGTGGATTTAAACTAATAAGATTCTGCGAGCATCGTGTGTTAATTCTGGGGCTTTCACTGCTTTTCCCTAGAAACTATAACCCTAGGCTGAGTTAATGTTAGAGGAGGGATGGAGCTGATGGCTGTTAATTATTCAGTGTCCCATGTTTCATCAGCTGTGTCTTTGTGCTTACTATTCTCTCTCCCTGAAATGTGCATTCTCTGTCTTTGCATGGCCAACTCCTCATCCTTTAGGTCTCAGTTCATTTAACTCTGTTTATTATTCATTGAGTTCCGTGTTACTATCACCTCTTGAAAGATAAACAAACTGGGGCTCCAAGTTTAGGTAGTTCGTCAATGGACTTAATACCTATAGAGACAGGATTCCATCTCCATTGTTCTGAATTCACAGATCATTTTCTTAAAGATTATAGTATGCTGCTTAGTTCTCTGCTCTAAAACGGCTCTCAGACTAGTATAGAGGGAGTTAATTTTTACTAACCAGTTCCAGAATGGAGGTGCTTGTGTGATGCTGCAAAAAGTCTGGGGTTTCATTGAAGAATCCTGAAGGAAGAGTTGAGTGTTGGAGGACTTGAAGAGGAAAAGATGTTTTATGTAGAGGAACATCAGACAAAATGGAAGACAGTATGGAGATTCCTTAAAATCCAGGAATAAAACCGCCATATGACCCAGGAATCCCAATCCTAGGCATATACCCTGAGAAAACCAAAATTGAAAAAGACACATGTTTCCCACTGTTCATTGCAGCATGTTTACAATAGCTAGAACATGGAAGAAACCTAGATGTCCACTGACAGATGAATGGATAAAGAAGTTGTGGTACATATACACAATGGAATATTACTCGGCCATAAAAAGAAACACATTTGAACCAGTTCTCATGAGGTGGATGAACCTAAAGCCTATTATGCAGAGTGAAGGAAGTCAGAAAGAGAAAGAGGAATATCATATACTAACACATATATACAGAATCTAGAAAGATGGTACTGAAGAATTTATTTGCAGGGCAGTAATGGAGAAACAGACATAGAGAGCAGACTTATGGACATGAGGAGAGGGGAGGAGAGGATGAGATATATGGAGAGAGTAACATGGAAACTTACATCACCATGTGTAAAACAGATAGCCAATGGGAATTTGCTGTCTCAGGAAACTCATACAGGGGGTCTGTATCAACCTAGAGGGATGGGATGGGGAGGGAGACGGGAGAGAGATGGGAGGGAGTTTCAAGAGGGAGATGATATTGTATACCTATGGCTGATTCATGTTGAGGTTTGCCAGAAACAATAAAATTCTATGAAGCAATTATATTTCAATTAAAAAATAAGTAAGTGAAAAAAAAGAAGATTCCTGACATACTAAAGTTACAGAATAGTAAAGTGATGTATAATGTTGACATCATGATGATAGTTATAATATAGATCATGTATCATTCTTCTTGGATATAATTTTCCATGTACCATATATTTTAGTGAAATAAAGAGGAAATGGATACGTGGTAAATATATATATATATATATATATAGGAAAGTGTGTTAAAGTTCTTAGACAGACCCACGTGGTACAACCATGTTTATGGAGTCTCTAGAACAAGAGGAACTCACAGGAGAGGCTTGCAGTCTGAATGAGGCAGGTTCCAAGAGAACTTCTTCACCTCTGTAACCTGTGGCTGCCTTGTCTTTATAAAATAAGGAACAACTTCTCTTTGGGGATGAAAAATAGTATTCAGAAGGACCTGCAAAATTATTGTAAACCTGTCATTTGTCTGAGTGTGCTGAGGCTAGGTGATCCTAAATAGAGGGCAGAAAAGTATTCTGGAAGTTAAAATTGCTCTTGAAGGAGTGTACATTTTTAATATCCTTTTATTAGCAAATTCCAGGAATTGGAGTTTAAATACATGAACATTTTGAATGTTCTGTTTATTATTATTTTTTAATAAATCCAGCTCTACATTTTTATGGCAGTCACTTTCACAAAGCTCTGGCCCTTAATTGTGACAGTATGCTCAATGTTAAACAGAAAATGGGGTAGGAGGGAAAAGAATGATTTTCATTATTAATCATTCAAAAGTTTGATTTATGTAATTATTTTCTAATTAGACTTCATTTGCGGCCAGCCATTCCCATTCTTATTGAGATTTAACAAACTTTTAATGTATCCCTGCTATCTGCCTGCAGCTATGCTAGGCGTTTTGATGTGCAATGTTTCCTTTAAACCTCACAACAGGGCCAGAGTGAGGTCAAAATGATTTTGTCCATTTTACAGATGATGAAATTAAGGCTCTTAGAAGTAAAGTGATTTGTTAAAGTTTGTTCAGCCAATTAGGGGAGGCCAGGGATTTGAATGTGTGCATGTATACACACACACAAACACCACAGATACTTTAAATTTTAAGTGTAGAGTTTTCCTTTTTCCCCTTTAATATAACTGCTGTTTCTAATTCTAAAATGTGGTTCACATCTTGCTGATCTTTCTAACTGAATAAATTTTTTCTCTTTTCTTTAACTCTTGAGCACACTAGTCCCGCTGAACAAATGTATAAAAGCAGGGAGAATAAGTGAATCTGTGACCTTTATAAGATAACCATTCCTGTATCATCTCTCCAAACTGTGTTGGTCTACATATTTGATCATTTTGATCACTGGTCTAAAGGAAGTCAATGGGTAGTGTATATAATTCAGTATCAATGATTTTCCCATCAACTTCTTTGAAACTAGAGGATTAGGTGATCCATATAAACTCATAGGGCTGTTTGGTGTCAGATTAACTACATGACATATACATATTTAAATATATCCAAATTTCCTTTCTTTAAAAACAAGCATGCCTTCAGAGAGGTAGTCCTTTATGGCTGCAGAAAAGAATCTGTGCTAGCAGTCTTGAGTGGGTTTAGTTTCTAAGTAAACTCCCCCACATAGCTCGACAAAATATACATACTTGCTGTTACTGCAGTTTGGTTTTTTTCTTTTATTTCATTTCATAGGAAACTGAGTGGATACTGACTCTATATTTGAGATGGAAATTTTTCTGTTTTTCAATCAGTAGATTTGTCAGGATGTAAGAGCAGATCATGGGGGGAACAAAGGAAGTGAAATTGCTGCAATCATCTAGTACATCAACAAATTCTATACATGAAGATTTTTCATGAACACAATGAATTTTAGAAAATCAAATGACAATTGTCCAGGAAGGATCAAAAGCCACTCTGTTTGTTCCGTTCGTTCATAAATTCAGCAAACGTTCATTGAGTACCTACCCTAAGCTGGGACCTCTGCTAGACACTGGAGCCACGAATGGGTACGGTTTCTGCTATTGCTCTCCAAGATATTAACTGGGTCACTGTGAGAGCCTACTGTGTTCCATATATATGGAGGCATCGGAAGTGGCTATAGATATTTGCAACAGCCCAGATATCTGATGGTTAATCTCTCAGAAGATTCCCCGAGGAAGAAATTGAACACTTAATTTAGATGGAGGCTTTCTCTGTTTTTGTTGTTCTTTTTGGGCGTAACTATTAGTGGAGAAGCCCTGCTATGAGATCTGATAAATAGAGAAGGAAAAAGAGGTTGAAATGGAGAATCAAAGTGTGTATATTTGAATTTACCTGATACTTTCAAGAACTGTAAAATATGATGAGAGTTGCTAAAAAGGCCTCAGTCTAGAAACTTCCTTTTCACCTGTGCCAAGTCCCTAAAATGCCATCACTGTTAGCAAAAATATTTAATACTAACTAGAAAGATAATGTAAAATTTGTTAGAATCTATTGAGTGTCTATTGTTTGCTTGGTCTTATGCCAGTTATTCCACACACATGATCTCATTTTATCCTCAGAACATTCCTTGGGGTGGGGGGTGTGCATTATTATCATTGCACCCATGAACAGCATATCATAGATGTGAAATGACTGCACCCAGGTTATGTAACTATTGTGCTTCCCACATTTGTGCTTCCCTTGATTGGTGTTCAGTTGCTTAGTTGTGTCTGACTCTTTGTGACCCCACAGACTGCAGCAAGCTAGGCTTCCCTGCCCTTCACTGTCTCCCAGAGTTTGCTCAAACTCATATCCATTGAGTCGGTGATGCCATCCAACCATCTCATCCTTTCTCCTCCTGCCCTCAGTCTTTCCCAGCATCAGGATCTTTTCCAATGAGTCAGCTCTTCGCATCAGGTGGCCAAAGTATTGGAGTTTCAGCTTCAGCATCACTCCTTCCAACGAATATTCAGGGTTGACTTCCTTTAGGATTGATTAGTTTGAACTCCATGCCGTCCAAGGGACTCTCAAGAGTCTAATTCCCTTGATGCCAACATGTAAAATCTATATTGTTAAGTACTTTATTATTCAAGTTCCCCACCATCACATACTGCCTGACACTGGTAAGACATTCTCCTGTGGTAACATTTCACTTGTTTCTCTTTTTTCATATTTTAACTGACAGATAAGCCAATGACATGGCATTTATTATCTCTATACATGTGGTGTGGACATCATCACTATTTTATTCATACACTGAAAGAATTTCAGAGAGTCTGGGTAATTTGCCCAGGGTCATGTGGCTTTTAAGGTATCAGTTAACCAGGAAAAAGAAACTTGTTCTTTGGAGTGATTTCCTACCCTCACCTCTGTTTCTTATCACCTGTGTTCATTATCTATTGTGTGTAACAAGTTCCCTCAAAGCTTAATAGTTTGAAATAACACATTTATTAGCTCACAGTTTCTATGGGTCAGGAATCTGGGCTGGGTTTAGCTGGGTCTTCTGGCTCGGGGGGTGTCACAAGGTAACAACCAAGGGTATCGCCAGACAGTAGCCATCTTGAGGTTCAACTAGGGTGAGACCCACTTCCAGCCTCACACAGTGGTTGTTGGCATGAGTTAGTGCTTTATGGAATGTGGGATTGTGGATCTGGCTGTTGGCCAGAAGCGACCCTCAGTTCCTTACCATGTAAGTCTCTCTGTAGTACCGTTTACAACATGGCAACTGGCTCCACCAAAATGAAAAAGTGAAAGAGAGGGAACAAACAAGAGAAGGCAAGTCTCTTAAAATTTAATTGTGGAAGTGGCAGTCCATGCTGTATTTTATTTACTAGTGGAAAATCACTAGAACAAACCCACACATATGGGGCAAAATTACATAAGGATGTGTGTACTAGTAGGCATGGGTCATTGAGAGTCATTTTGTAAGTTGCCTACCACACTACCTGTCTGAGTTGGTGAAGTTTACTTAGCCATTGAGCCTTGGTTTCCCCATGTTTAGAATAAGAATAATATTCACTGTTGATATGAGAATTAAATGAAATAGGCTATATAAGGTCCCTGCCCAGAATAGTTGCTCAGTAAATTATACTGATTGTTATTATTTTGTTGATATTTTGTAAGTAGCCAAGCCAGAATTTGAAGTGAATTATGTGTGATTCTAGTCCATGCTGCCTCCTCATCACCTCCCACACAAGTTGGCTTTTGGCTTGAGGTCATTTATTCTGAGATAGGTCCTCCTTTTCTAAGATAACTTGCTTAAAATAGTTCAAGAAGAGCCATCTATCCCAGTGTCATGTACAAAGGGAGAGGTAAGGTGGATTTTTTTTTTTCCTTTAACAACTATAAAATATGAGGATGCCTACAAGAGATTTTCTTTGCTTGAGTCTTTAGCTAGTTTCATAAGGCATTTTAATGTTAATAGGCTTCCCAGAGGGATAATATAATTGATACAATACTCTTCCAAAACTGTCTAAACATCGCAGTCACTGGAGCACAGTAATATATCTTCTCAATGTCAGAAATACTGAGTGGTTACTGAATTCCAACATGCTCGACTCTGGGATGGTTTCTTTGAAAAAGAATCTTATTGGGGAGGCTCTCTTTGGAGCCATGGGAGCAAGCCTGATGATTGTACTGGAAGTGCTGCAGTGGCCTTTCAAATGCCTGAATGTCACTGAAGGAAATACACATGCTAAAGAGAATTAATGTGATAAGCAAGTGCTGTTGGTGAAGCATCTAAAAATCACAGACTGGATTTTATCAAAAGCACATAATATGGAGGAAAGATCATGGGCTTTAGAGTCATCCTGACAGAGCTGGGTTTGAGTTCAAATTTTGCCCTTTCTAGTTGGAACAAATAATTTAACATCTTTAACACTCTCAGCTGCTTACCCTCAAAGTTGGGTAACAATATCTATCACAAGGTTGCATGGGTATCAAGGACCACAGTAAAGGTTATAGATAAGTTTCAGCTCTCATCTTCCTCTAAAAGCTTCTGTGAATCCAGTAGAGGTAATACTTAACAGTGGGCTCTCAAGGGGTAGGAGCCAAGCCCTGATCTGTAGCATTTGCCTATATCTGTGGTGAAAAAGTTCTACCATGTCAACATCTAGCTACTAAGCTGGTCACCGAGCATGGCGTTAGGAAGAGATATGTGAAGTTGATTCTTAGGAGTTTCTGTCCCTCTGCCTCTGTCCAGTTTTCACTCTCTTTTATCCTGACTTATGCCTTTTGTTGGGGCTATGACCCATTTTTGCAAAATTAAAAAGAAAAAAGATGGCTCTGTCTTCTTCTATCCCCTCCGAATAGACCAACCCTCACTGAGTAGACCACACCCCATCAAGGATAAGGCTTGGTTAGCAGATGGCACCTTTGTCCAAAGAAAAAGGCACCCCCTTCCCCCTTTCTCTGGAAGTATATAACCCTAAGTCAAGGCATATGGCTTTGTAAGAAGAACATGGGCTGGATTTCACTGTCCTCTCACTCCCTTGGCTGAGTACCCTTGTACAGGATACAACCTCTCCAGTTTATCAGGTGGTCTTGCTTTTTGTGGTTTCCATTTGTAAAGTCTAATCCCTCCCCTTCCCTGCTGACAAAGTAACTGCTCACCAGTAGGCTATGACTGCCATGATAAACACATAAACTTCCACCCCCCATTTTTGATTCCTTTCTGAACAAGAAAGAAAGAGAATCATTGTTGTCTCTCAATACCTGGTTCTGTGCAGAAATAAGTGTGTAGATATGAGCATGTGTAGGACTCAAAAGATTGGAGGAGGGAAATCAAAAAAGATGTGTGTGAAATTTTCCTAGTTATTAAAATACTTCCTTGGGAATCAGTTATTTGCTTAATCACTGAGATTCTTTTTAGATCATAGAAAATGCTCACTTAATAAATAGAAACGTTATCTCATTTGGAACTCATCTTGTGAGGTCAGTAGTATAATTATCTTTTTTATTGGATGAGCAGACTAAGACTCAGAGAAGTTTATGTCATAGAAAGCTAAAAGTGGGCCTCAAACCAAGGTTTTCTGGCTGTGGGTTTCTGGCTTTCTTGACTGCATTATCTCTGTTCTCTGTTATCAACTCATCCTTCTAGGCAGTCTTTCTTGATTGGGATTTCCCATCTGAACCAAGGAATACAGAAAATGATCAGAATGGCCATTATCTGAATTCTCCCAAGGATGCATCTAGTGCATCCTAGGTGAATAGGCAGAAGTTCAGTCACTATGGACAATGGATGCCTTAGGGCAATAGGACTTAGTCCTCTTGCCCAGAAACATATAATCCATAACTAAATGCTTCAGGACACCACATCACCAACAAAACCTGCAGTGACCCATTCAGGGCTATACTCAGAGACATTTTCCATCCAGTTCCACTGCTACATTTCACTTCTTGCGAGCCAACATCCAACTCCCTTCTAGGACAAATGAGATATTTCAAAACAAAATAAAACACAACTGTGCTCTTAGAAAATGTCCTGGGTTATACATGCAAAACTGGTCACCTGGCCCTCCATGTTATATTAGCAGATCACCACATCTCTGGGCCTAGGCTTTTCATCTGTCTAAAAACTTCTACTTAAATCCACAGTCAGAAGATAGCATGAGCACTCGAGAGCAACACCACCAAGCAAGGCATGCTGGCGTTTGTCTACTGTGCAACAGGACGAGAATCTAGAGACAAAGCATGCTCTCAGCCTAGTAAAGAAACTGGAATGTAAACAACTGTAATAAAAGAGGGAACCCAGAGGGCAAGCCTGGGGGAAGGGGAGGGGAGTGAGGATTGGATGAGACTTAAAAAAGAGAGAGGATTTTTGAATTAAGTGCTCAAGTAGGAGTATGGGTTTACCAGGGAAGGATAAGACATGGGGAGCAGAGGATGGATCAATAGACTCAATGAGTAAATGATATGCCACAACCCAGGGTGAAAGCTCTGACCCAGCGGGAAAAGAGGCTGAGAGTGTTGGCTAAGGTCACATTGTAAAAAGACTTGAATGCAATTTTGAGTGGCTTGGACTTTATCTTGAAGACTGGGAGCTCTCAAGACAGAGGAGGAAGAGTAGAGTCGAGTTTATCCTGCATCAGATTCATTTAGAGCTTTGTATTCAAATGTTTGCCAAGTTTACGTAGTTAAATATATTAGTCTTTGCCAGAATAATTTGTGCTTTTGGTATTATGCTTTTAAAAGCCCCATTTGTGGGATTATTTGCTACATCTTTTTTCTAGTACTTTGTTATTTGTATTTTTTAAATGTTTAAAGATATAATCCATCTGGAATTTATTTGCCATATGGTATTAGATAAGACTAATTTCCCCCTAAATTGTGAATCAATCACTAAAGCTCAATTTGTCGAATAATGCATCTTTTCCTTACTTTTATTATAGAGTTTTTAATCATTTTCTTACCTGTTATTCTCTCTGATTCACCTAATTGGTATTAATTCTACATTGTTTTAATTGTTGTCACTCTTTTTTTTTCCTGGCATACTTAGCATCAGTGAGTGTTCCGCTTTGCTATTTTTAAGTTTTTAATGTATTTTGGCAAGATTTCTAAATTTTAGAATAAATGTGTCAAGTTACAGTAAAATCTTTCAATTTTAATTGGCAGGTTATTAGATCTTTATATTATTTTGGGAAGGATTGACATATTTCCAGTATTGCATCTTCCCATCCAAAAGCAAGAGTTCTCTTCATTTAACCCAGCATTCTTTTATTATTCTCACTAAAGTGTTACTTTTAATTTAAGTAATGCATATTTTCTTGGGCTCCAGAATCACTGAGGATGGTGACTGCAGCCATGAAATTAAAGGACACTTGCTCCTTGGAAGAAAAGGTATGACAAACCTAGACAGCATATTAAAAAGCAGAGATGCCACTTTGCCAAGAAAGGTCAAAGTTATGGTTTTCCAGTAGTTAGGTATGGATGTGAGGGTTGGATCATAAAGAAGGCTGAGCACCAAAGAATTGATGTTTTAGAATTGTGTTGCTGGAGAAGACTCTTAAGAGTTCCTTGGACAGCAAGGTGATCAAACCTGTCAATCCTAAAGGAAATCAACCTTGAACATTCTTTGCAAGGACTGATGGTGACTGAAGATCCAATACTTTGGCTACCTGATGTGAAGAGCTGACTCATTATTAGAAAAGATCCTGATGCTGGGAAAGATTGAAGGCACAAGGAGCTGTAGGCAACAGGTGGGATGTTTGGATGGCATCAGTGACTCAATGGACACAAGTTTGAGCACACTCTGGGAGATGGTGAAGGACAGGGAAGGCTGACAGTCCATAGGGACACATAGAGTCAGACATGACTGAGTGACTGAACATCATCTGCATATTTATTATTATTTCTAAGTATTTTATTTTTTGCACTATTACTTGAATTATTTCTTATTATGCATTATATATGTATATATAATATGCATGTACATGTATTCTGTATGAATACTTAGTATTGACATAATAGGTATATATTTATGAGCTATATATGTGTATGTAAATATAGTTGCATTCAAGAAAGCCATCAGTTCAATCAGTTCAGTTGCTCAGTCATGTCCAACTCTTTGCAATCCCATGGAATGCAACACACCAGGCTTCCCTGTCCATCACCATCTCCAGGAGTTTGCTCAAACTCATGTCCATCTAGTCAGCGGTGCCATCCAACCATCTCATCCTCTGTCGTCCCATTCTCCTCCTGCTCTCAATCTTTCCCAGCATCAGGGTCTTTTCAAATGAGTCAGTGCTTCGCATCAGGTGGCCAAAGTATTGGAGCTTCAGCCTCAACATAAGTCCTTCCAATGAGTATTTAGGACTGATTTCCTTTAGGATTGACTGGTTGGATCTCTTTGTAGTCCAATGGACTCTCAAGAGTCTTCTCTAACCTCACAGTTCAAAAGCATCAATTCTTTGGCACTCAGCTTTCTTTATGGTCCAACTCTCACATCCATCCATGACAACTGAAAAAAACATAATTTTCACTATGCAGACCTTTGTCAGCAAGAAAGTTATAGTTTGTTTAACTAAAATTCAGTCCTGGGCTTCTCTGGTAGTCTAGTGGTTGCGAATCCATATGCCAAGGCAGGGGACACGAGTTTGATCCCTGGTCAGGGCAAGTCCCACATGCTGGGGAGCAACTAAGTTCATGTGCCACAACTACGGAGCCCATGCACCAGAGCCTGTGCTCTACAACAAGAAGAGCCACCGTATTAAGAAGCCTGGGCACTGCAATGAAGAGTGGCCCCTGTTCTCCGCAACTAGAGAAAGCGCTCACACAGCAACAGAGACTCAGCAGAGCCATAAAAATAAATAAATAACTTAGTCCTTTTTTTTTTTTTCTTGCTAGAATCTATCAGTTGATTTGGAGTAAGGGTTTTAGGTAGACAATAAGAATAATTTTCTTTCCTTCTCAAAATTTAAAAGTCTCAAATCTTTAGTTTGTCTTATTTCTTCCATTGGCTAGGTCTTTCACAATAAGGTTAAACTGCAGGTAAATAACAACTGAGATATCATCCTTTGAAACACTGTGCTCATGTGTAGTCGTTCAGTCGTATCTGACTCTCTGCGACCCCATGGAGTATAGCCCACCAGGCTCCTCTGTCCATGGACTTCTCCAAGCAAGAATACTGGCGTGGGTTGCCATCTCCTCCTCCAGGGGATCTTTCTGACCCAGGGATTGAACCCACATCTGTGTCTCCTGCATTGGAGGCAGATCCCACTTAGTCATTGCACAAGCCGCTGTGAAACTGACTGCTGTGGGCTAAATGGTATCCCCCACCCCTCCAAATTCATATGCCTAACTCCCGTTTTGTTAATATTTGCAGTTAGGCCTTCAGGAGATAATTAGGTTTGGGTGAGGTCATGAGGGTAGGGCCGTCATGGTGAAATTAGTGCCCTTACTGGAAAAGATAGCAGAGCACTCGCTAGCTCTCTCTCTCCCCAGCCATGTGAGGGCACAGAAGGAAGGTGGCTGTCTACAGGCCAGGAAGAAAGCTCTCATCAGAAATGGATCGTGCTAACACCTTGATCTTAGATGTCTAGTCTCCAGGACAGCTTGAAAATACATTTCTGTTGTTTAAGCCACACAGCCTGTGACATTTTGTTACGGTAGCCTGAGCTGGGTGAGATACTGGCAAAAATAAAAAACTGGATAATACCAACTGGAGCAGAAACATTGGATTTCAGACTATCTCATGAAGAAATGTATTGGCAGCCAGACTAGGGTGCAGGCTGGCACTACTCACTTAAATGATGTATGACCCAGGAGTTTCTCCTCTTAGTAATCTCCCAAAGACAATGACATGTAAAAGGATGATGGTTGCTTCATTAGGTGTAGTGGCATCAAGTTGAAGGCTACCAGGGTCTCTATCTCTGAGGAAGAATATAGGCAAATAGCGATGAATACACATCATGGAGTATTATGCAGTGCTTCAAAGTTATGGTTTAGATGTTCAGTATCAGAGTAAATCGATCTTAAAACATGTTTCTGAGTTCAAAATAGAAACATTTACATCATTTGAAATAAGTAACATTAAAGGACAGTGAACATTTTATAAGATTATTACAATCAAAAATGTATACATTAAATGTATTAGAAATGTATGCTTCTTCCTGTGATAGAAAAACAGGAACTCTGGTTACTTTCCAGCCCTAAATAGTTAGAAAAGTAAACAAAATATATGAAAGAATAGTTTTAAGACATTGAACAGTGACTAATAGGCAGCCTAGAACAGTGACTCCTGAGAGAAGGACAGTAAGTTCCAGAACATTTATGGGAGGAGGTTGAGGTCATAGGATAGGGGGAAGGATCCTAATCAGAGCCCACTGGACTCCTTCAGTTCAAGAGGAAGACTTCAGAACTTAGGGAGGCTGAGAGAACTAGAATTTTCAGAACAGAAAATCTAAGAGGAAAAACTGCATGCAGAGAAAACTCTGAATGTCTATGGAGGGCTCCCTTTGAATCCTCAGTCAAGTATTGGTCTATTCATGTATGTGAGAAATGATCTGATGCTGGGGAAAGAGTCGCTGGAACAGAGTAGATGACCCACACAGGGCTAGAAATAGTTAATTTCTCACCTGCTAGAACAGGAAGAAATTCTTATGTGTAAGGCACAAAGATCTCCATGCTCTCTTGTATTGGGAGGAAAATGGATCGGCATCTAGCAGTATAAGATCTAGGCACATTTGCCCTTTGACTTGTTTTATGAGATTATCCTTCATAGTATTCTGAGAGCTGCCCCTTGTTCAGATGCAGACAGTTTAGAAAGTTGGATGGGGTTTCTGTTGACAGTATTAACTTGGCGTTAGATGCCTCATTACATATCCAAGCATTGGAAGATGATTTTATGACTAACATTTGGGTTAAATCTGTAAACAGTGTTTATCTTTGACATTATTTCCTTTAAAAAGGCAATAACAGAAACATTTTTCCCTCCTGTCATTTTGGCCTGCATGAGGATTAGGAAGGCAATGATGACAAGAGGTTGAGATGCTATCCCTCCTTACATCTTCCAGTTTTGCTGGTAGAGTCGAAAAATGTTGACATGACATAGAAGGTCTTGCCTCAGGGAGTCCCGTGAGTGAAAATTGATGGATGCTCACTACCAAATCCCTTTCTGCATGGGATGTTATCATGTCACATTTCTGAAAATACAGAACGCACCCTGGATAATATTTTCACATATGCTGATAAATGCAGCTGCCAAGAAAAGCATGCTTTAAAAAATCCAAGAGAAGTGGAGGGTTGTGACTCTCCTTGAAGAGAATTTATATTTTTGAGGTCTTTCTCAATTCTCTCAGTGATATTGTAAGGTTTATCTGTTCCCCTCACTGCTTGTTCCCACCTTAACCTTGTCCAGAAAGAAAAAATTGGAAATAATTAAAGCTTGATTCTTAATTTTCCAATAATAAATGATGATGGAGATAATAAACTTGCCCCATTTTGGGTGAAAAAGAACACCCCCCCCACACACACACAGAGCCAAACCAAGCCAAAATGAAAGACAATTTTAAAAATGTGAAACAAAATTATCCTTAACTTATACATAATTAAACATATTTTGATTTGTATTTTCTAATCTTCAGTTTATATATTTTGCATTGATGCAATTATTTTCAGTTCAACCCTCCAAGTTTCATGAAGGAAATTGAGCCAATTTGGCAAAGTCATGATTATCATTTTTTATGTCTCCAGAGTAAGCAAATAGAAAAGATATTCTATACTGTAACTAGCTACTTCCCCTTTTTTGCATAAGTGGGTTGTTTTCAATTTAACTGTAGATAGAATTGCAATGACCATCTTTGTTCCTTGGCCTTTGTTGTAGTTTTGATTGAATCACTTTCTTAAGAAGAAATTTAAGAATTTTGAATATAGTTAACCTTTTTTTTTTTTTAACCACTTTTGCCAAATTATTTTCCAAAAAAGATTTGCCAAGAGTTTCTGGGGATACAATTCCCCATATCCTTAATTTCAGATAGCAGGACAGCTTTCCATAGGCATTAGGGCTTTTGTAAAATGTTCAGAGACACAATGAGCAGGTGTGGAAATTCAGGTGGTCAGGAGATGGGAAAAGGAAACAAGAATCCCTGATTATTTCAATTTAGGATCAATGGATGACACTTTGAACAACAAGAAATTGATTTTCTCTTTGCAGTGTCTCCTGTGAATAACACATAGTCTATACTAATCAGAGTATAGAATTATATATTAGTTCATAGAATAATCTTACCTCTGGCATCATTTTATTTTTTTGTCCTTATATTTACACAATCCCAGTTTCTTTCTTTCTTTAGTTTTGTATCCATCTTTTTCCAGTTATCACCATAAAATCATCTTTCGGACAAGGTCGAAATAATTTTAAGAAAGAATTCTACTAGGAAAATGCTCTGATGTAATATAGTCATTGAATAACTGCTGGGTGAGTAAGTGAATGCACTGTTCAGGAAGATCTTGAATGGTAAAAGAGCATTTGTTAATACTCATTTTCATAAAACAAAGCTAGGCAATAAAAATCCCAAACGAATAATTTTTTAAATTAATTATTTACTTATTTTTGGCAGTGCCGGGTCTTCACTGTTGCGCAGGCTTTTCTCTGGTTGCGATGAGCAGGGGCTAACCTCCAGTCGTGGTGTGCAGGGCTTCTCATTGCAGTGGCTTCTCTTGCTGCAAAGCACAGGCTCTAGGGTGCGTGGGCTTCAGTAGTTGTGGCCCGTGAGCTCAGCAGTTGCGGTTCCCAGGCCCTAAAGCACAGGCTCAATAGTTGTGATGCCTGGGCTTAGTAGCTCCATGGCATGTGGGAATCCTCCCAGACCAGGGATCAAACCCGGGTCTGCTGTATTGGCAGGCGAACTCCTTACTACCGAGTCGCCAGGGAAGTCCCTGGCCTACTAAGTTAGATTCTTGCTAATTTAAAATTTTATAGTTTAAAAAGTAAGTTTATGTCCGTTATCTTTTTCAATCCTCACAACAAGTTTATGAGTCAGAGAAGACTGACATTGCGTGCTCCATTTCACAGAAAAGTCAACAGAAGCCAAGAAAGGCTTTGAGGCATTACTGCAGATCGTGCCCATGCCAAAGGCTTTACTGTGTTACACTGTGGCAGGTATTGTTATCCTGATTTTACCTATATAAAATGGAATTTCGTTGTAGCTTGCCTAGGAGCAGGGAGAGCACCCAGTCCAGCTGGCTTTCAGGCCTAATGCTACACTTTTTACATCACTTATCCCGTTGGTCACTCCAGCCATCATTTTACAGGGTTATAACTATTCTTATTCTACAGATGAGGGAACAGCCTCAGAAAGGGTTGTAACTTGCCTAAGCTCATGCAGCTTATAAGAGGAGCATCGTAGTGTACACCACGGTCTTTGTCAAAGAAATCTGTGCTATACGCACTACTTCAGTGGAAATGCAGAATACAAACATCAGAAGTTATCTTTGAGGTCATCTTGTATAATGACAAAAACAACCGGAACAGCTAATATATCGAGTATGTATTTTGAGTCAAGCGTCGTACTAAGTATTACATACATACACTCACATGCAGAGTTCTCACAAGAACCCTAAGAGTAAGGTACTGTTATTAATCATCCTTTCCCTTTTTATAAAAAACAAAAATGAGACCCAGAGCTGTTAAGTATTTGCCCATTGTCACAAAGGTAGTAAGGGCAGAACAGATCTTGTGCCCGGTGTGTGAATTACTTTGCACAGCTCAACAAGCAGTCTCTGAGCCCTTGTCAGAGACAAAGGTTCTCATCTGATAAGGCAGTCTATCGACTGCTGGAAAAGTCATTTGACATCTGCCTAAGTGACCCCACTTAGGGGTTTAGAAGAATGCCTGGCACATATGTAGCAGTGTCTAATGTTTGTGAAATAAATGCATGTATTTCTTTCAAAGTCTTACTATGTACATCAGTCTGCTTTTCCTTGCTGAGACCTTTCTGAGACTGGAGTGCTAGGATTTTTTTTTAATTTTTCTAAGTTATCTCTTCTCCAGAAAACATACCTTCATCTCATTTTTCCCAACTATTTTCCACCTGTCATGTTTTTCAATGTCTTTATTATTTTTCTTCCAGAACCTTCAGTATAGAATGAGTCCTGGAAGGCTAATGCTATTTTCTACTAAATTACAGAAAACCATCCTGTCTGGAAAATACATATTCTCAGTTAAGTAACAAACATAGATATATCTCCTATTTCATAGCACCAGCCCCCCATTTCCATTCTTAAATCCCTGGAATAAGGGGCTAAAGGGAATCATCACAATAAAAGGAAGCCACTGGCTTCATGGTAAAATAGCTATAGTGACTTCATAAATTCTTTTCTTTTTGTGATACATCTCCAAATTAAGCTTGGGTCATGTGTCTGTTAAAACTTTTTAGTATATTTCTCCTCATTAAACTGAAATGCTTTTTATTATTAAAGATACTGCATTTGTTATAGTAAAACATTTTCCATAACTATCAAAGTTAAAGATATGCACAGCCATTTGTCCGGCAATCTGTTCTAAGTGTGTACCATAAAGAAATGTGTGCACATATGTACCAGGAAGTTACAACACAGATATTTATATTATTCTTGGTCCAAATAGCCCCAAATTGGAAACAATGTAAACATTCATCAACTGCAGAATGGATCAATATGTCATAGAAAATTTATATAATGAGATATTATAGAGCAGTAAAAACAAATCAATTACAGATACATGCAACACCACCAATGAATCTTAAAAACATAATGTTGTGCAAAAGATGTCAGACTCAAAAGAATACATCCAGCTTGAGTTAATTTATACAAAGTTTTAAAACAGACAAAGAGTGTATTGTTACAGGAGGTAGAGAAAAATGGTTGAACAATGAATATAAACAAATTCATTACCATAAAAGTTTAGAGGGTAGAACCTTTCTAGTTGGGAGGGGCCAGCATCCTAAAATTAGGCAGGGCAACTTCTAGGATGTTGGTGACTGTCTCTTGAGTGGGGAGTGGTAAATAGGTATCCAACAACATTTCACAAACTCTTAGCCTACAGGTTTAAGCCTCTTTGTTTATGTGCATGCACCCTATTTTCCATTTAAAAATGTCTAAGGAAAAGAATAGCAGTTAGGAGGAAAAATAAATTGCCACATGCCTGCTGCTCAAATCTGCCATTAAACACATCTCAGTGTATTTTCTTGCAATTAAGAAAGTACACTTCTAGCCTCTCATTCACTTCACTCGTGGCTTTTGTGAAAGTATAGCAGAATGGGTGAGGAGAAGAGTGAAGACCCCTTTGTTTTGTTGCCTTTTGGATTTTCCCCCTGTACTAGAATGAACCAGAGTGAATAAGCAATGAGTTGATGGAGAAATATTGTTTAATTCCGACACATATTTGCTTCTCAAATGCATTTCAGGTCCCTAACATTTACCATGTCAAAGATAATGAAATATTAGATTGGCCATGTTCTGCCTACAGGTGAGACCTCATTTTATGAGATGGCATGCCAACTTCCAGGCTGTGGAATTTACTAGAAGCAGTAAGTAGTGGCAGCAGTAGTAAGCAGTGCCAGAGAGATCCATGCTGAGGCCTGTCAACTTTCTCTCCTCTGAGGGGAAGTCAAGGGGCTCACTTCCACTGTGTTACACACAAAAGATGAGAAATGGAATCATGATGCATTGATGGGCTGCACACAGCTCTCAACTGTCTTCTTGTCAAATCTTCCAAGACATCCAACTTCTCCTCAAAACAATTCCCCAAATAGGCATTTGGTATGTACCCTTAGGGGTTTCCTAGATAGCTCAGTGTTAAAGAATTTGCCTGTCAATGCAGGAGCCACGGATTCGATCCCTGGATTGGACGATCCCCTGGAGGAGGAAATGGCACCCCACTTCAGTATTCTTACTGGGAAAACCCCATGGACAGAGGAGCCTGGCAGGCTATATAGGCCGTGGGGTCCCAAGGAGTCGGACAGAACCGAGCATGCACATGTACACATGTACTCTATATGACCTGCCACTGGCCCTCATATACATCACAAAACATTTTTGCTTTATTTGAATGGCATCATTGCCTAAATACTTATCCTTATTTTTTTAATCATGCATGGAAACTGGATCAGGATAAACATGAAGCAAACCAGGCTTAATTCATCCAGATCACTCATGTGAATGAATAGTGAATCCTCATATTCACTCAGCTGTAGGGCTCATTTTGGGTCCTTCCCATGGTGACTGGGAGTGGCGCTCAAAACATCAACAGCTGCAAGGTCATGCATCTCCATGAGGTGGTTTTACCAAGGCAGGGACATATCTTGGCATTCGGGGAGATTAACGGGCTGGCATGGTGTGTCTGTCTTCCAGATCATCTGATGTGCTCTTCTGAATTAGACAATGACTTCAGTAGGACAAATGCACTTTTGCCTGATTGAATTTATTCAGGGATACATTTATATGCATCCTCTATGTGCCAGGCCCTAAGCTCTATCCTGGAGCTCAGAAGGAAATTAAACTTCACAATTGACATGGAAACAAATACATCTTAATCAAGTGAGAGAAATGCCATGTTGTGGTGTTTATGGGGAAATCAAGAAAGAAATTATTAATGATTAATATTGAGAAGGGCAAGGCAAGGACAGATAAAATGTCCAAGACACTGATATTTCCATGAAGGAAGGAAAATTCATTATGGCACTGACAAAGCAATTTGGAAAAAGATGGTAAAACTAAACCATCCGTGGGCAAAATGAGGAACCTAATTGCTTAATGCCCCAAAGAACACTCCTAGTGGAGAAACGAGGAGCATTAGGAAGCTAGAAGTTCAATTCTATTATCCCATCAAGGTGAGGGAAAACAAAACAAAAGAATACAAGCATCTTCCAAGATTTTTCGAAATGGAAATACAGCATAGTAAATATTCTTCTGTGACTTATTCACTGTTGTATTTTTAGTACCCAGGATGCTTCAGTAAATGCATACCAATGGAATGAACAGCATGAAAAAATATGTACATATACATGTATAAAGTGTGGGGGCAGGTATCATGTATATGATATGTGGAAACAAATATACTTGCATAAAAGGCTGGTTCTAAGTGCCCTATCTGTTGAAAGCACAGTGCTTATAAGAGCTTGGTTTCCACACAGTCTCTTGTGTAAACTGGAAAGTATATTTAAGCTGCCCAGCCATATGCGGTAGACTTTCTATCATCATTCTTTAAAAGGAGACTGGGTGAGAGAAAAGAGACACATAGATATGCTTCTGTTCACTTTCTTCCAAAATGGTCAGATGCATTAAGAGAAAAACTTTCAAACAGAAAATCAAAGCCAGGGCTTTCAGTTTCTGAACCATCCTTCAATAGCCTATTTCTGTCTTCCTTCGGCCACCTTCACCCACTCTTCAGAATATTCCAGCTAAAAGTATTCTAAATGGCTTGGTGACCGCCTCAGGGTAATCTGTTATATTTGAGCACCCACTCATTGGTATGGGGGAGAAAGATGATTGACATAATTTACTTGTCTCTGTCCAGGCTCATGCCATTGTCTCCAGTCTTGCTGTATGTAGATTCTGTCACTATTGAAAATGGAGAAGGCTTTAGCTGGCCTTAAGACTATGTTCTTATACTGACTGATGGTGCATTAATGGGCAGCTAACTTCCCATATCTGGACTTTAGTCACAATCTACAGAATGACTGAGGTTTGAAAATAATGGTCCTTCCAGTTACTATAGTCTATTAAATTTTTCACTGTATTCTCAGAGATGTAGTTTGTAAGAAAAAAAAGAATTTGGAAGAAAAAAAAAGAATTTGGAAGAAAAGTTCAGAAGCAAAACAAACTCTCAGTCCTCTCATTTAGCAGGAAAAAAAAAAAAAAATCCAGAATCCCAAATTGTCTGTTACAGTGACTTCCCATAATATATTCTTTCAATAAAATGCAAATGACTTAGCAACAAGGCCCCCTGCATGAAGGGATTGGTGATTTCACTGTTCCAGCTTCTTAATGGTACATCCTCTCAAAGACTGTGTATTTACTTCCTTACCCCTTTCTTGAAAGCAACTTAAATTTGTAAATACAGTGTCTCAGTTCAGATGAGTGAAATGGGGAACAATTCACTCCCTCTTAAGATTTATGAAGGGCATCTTTATGACAAATTCCACAGTTGCTTTTAGCCCAACTCCTGTGGCTGGTTATTAGATATCCCACAAACTTAACTGAATCCCTTAATCCTGCCAAACCATCCTTCAGTTTTCATTGTCAGTTAATAATAATTACACTTTATATTTTAAAAGAACTTTACAGCTCAGAAAACATTTTCACATGCATTCTTCCTTTGATTTTCTGTTTAAATTATCCTCAGCAATGGCACCCCACTCCAGTACCTTGCCTGGAAAATCCCATGGACGGAGGAGCCTGGTGGGCTGCAGTCCATGGGGTCGCTGGGAGTCAGACACGACTGAGCGACTTCACTTTCACTTTTCACTTTTGCGCATTGGAGAAGGAAATGGCAACCCACTCCAGGGTTCTGGCCTGGAGAATCCCAGGGATGGGGGAGCCTGGTGGGCTGCCGTCTGTGGGGTCGCACAGAGTCGGACACGACTGAAGCGACTTAGCAGCAGCAGTAGCAGCAATTTTCAGGTAAAACAATTGATGCCTGGAACGGTTAGACGCCCCATGACCAGGAAGACAGATTGTTTTCAGAATATCAGAGATGCTTTACCTGACCTTATTTATCTGTTAAAAGTCCTTTTCTGACTTTCTATCCCTTGTGGAATAAAGTTCGGTCTCCTTAGCTTGGAAATCAAGGACGCCGTCAGATGCACACATCTTCCATATTATCTTTCTGTTAATTGAGGCATTCTCTCAGATGAGGCCAGACAAATCACCATTACTGATCTACTTGCTGCATTTCCTTTGTACATTCTGTTCCTTCGGACACAGTTCTGTCTGCTGGGACCTTATCCATCTTTGTGTGTGTGCTCGGCATTGTCCAACTCTGAGACCCAGGGGACTGGAGCCCATCAGGCTCCTCTGCCCATGGGATTCTTCAGGCAAGAACACTGGAGTGGGTTGCCATTTCCTCCTCCAGGGGATCTTCCTGACCCAGGGACCAAACCGGCGTCTCCTGCGTCTGCTGCTTTGGCAGGCAGATTCTTTTATGGCTGAGCCACCAGGAAGCCTTAAATGGGTGCTGATGAGTTAATACTTTATCTTTAAAGGTCATGAGCAGAGGACAGAGCACTCACTGCATTGTGGACAAGGAAAGCAGAGGAGGCAGCTGTCTTCAGAATGCTCTCATTATAATCAAAGGGTGAGGTCGACACTGAGGAAGAGAAAGCTCTAGAATTTCTTCACCCATGACAGCACTTATCCTAGATTGTCCCATGTTCAATTTAATTTTACAAGTAATCTTTCAGGCAGGGATCATGTCTTAATTTATTCATTCAGGACATTTTGTTAATGGACTGGGACCTATTCTAAGCCCTGGGGACACTGCTGGGCTTAGATACAAGCCAAGGCAGACCCTTCTCATGGAGGTATTTATTCAAAGGGTGTGGCAATAGGAGGAGGTCAAACAAAATATGGCAAAGCAGCGAGCTAAATTCCAATAGTGAGAGGTAGGTGTTGTCAGGAAAGTAAAATAGAGTTATGTGATGGAGTGAGTGGAAGGGATGCTCTGAGAGAGGAAGTGATTCTGACTGAGACCTGAATGATGAGAAGGTGTTAGCCATGCAAAGGACTAGGGAAAGAGTGCTCTAGGGAGAAGAAACAGTGATTGCAGAAATCCTGGTGTGAGAACTGAGCCAGCTTGAGTGATCAAGGCAGAGAGACTACCAGTGCAGAGAGAGCTTAAGGGGATAGGATAGTTGTGTCAGAAGTGGGACAGGGACAGGCGGGCGGTGACTGGGTCAGGTGGGGTTTCTTGCCAATGGTAAGGAGCTTGGATTTTATTCCAAGTAACTTGGGAAGTCATCGGAGGATGTTAACCAAGTGAGTGTTATAATGTGGTTTAGATTTTACAGAATTCGCTTAGCTGCTGTGCAAAAGAGGGACTGAAGGATGACAAGGGTAGAATTAGGAGATGTAAGGCCTACTGCAAGGATCCATGTAAGTGGTAATTGACCAGGGTTACAGCAGTGAGATGGAGAGACCGTACGAGATCATGGCTCTATGTTGGACCTGTCTGTGGAATGTTTGTATGTGTGTTAGTGAAAAAGAAAGAAATCAAGGGTATTGTGGTCACCTCAAGACTTGGCATGTAAGTAGTCCTAAAAAGTGTTTGATGCATTGAAAGCATGTGTTTCTCTGTTTAAAATTATCATCTCACTAAATGATGATATAACTACACAGCCTATATATCATGTGAGCTTCCTGAAAGTGTCCTAAGAGACAAAATTGCATTTAGAAGTAAATATTTACTTGAGTACAACTCATTTGTGAAATTAAGTCATCTTTATGAGGCATACTCAATTGTTTTTGTAACTAGTGAGCAGTATTATATCTATGGAATTATACAATGTAAAACATTTCTAATTATCTTACTTGGAAAGCATAAACACAGACTTTGATTTTAAGTGCATTTACAGACAAAACAAACTTCTTAGCACCTCAAAAACATCTAGCAAGTGTGTGTGCAGTGCCTAATTAGGTACAAGTAGAAATCTATAGAGAAGTGGTGAGCCGTGACCTCCTCTGTGCTTTTTCCCGGTTATGAAGCAAATTACAGGATGCGGGAATAAAATTCAATTGTGCATCTAGTCTATTGAGTCTGTGTGCAGCACTTTCCAGACTAACTGGGGACATCAAGAGGAATGATCTCTGCCCTAGAGGAGTTCCTCTAGGTTAGTGAGGAGAAAGGGGGAGAGGGAGAGGATGGGGGACAAGTCACTGATAGTTGGGTTTGCTAAGTGCGAAAGTAGATGCAAACTCAGGGTGCTGCTCTGGGAGCCCGGAAGAGCAGCCAGCTCATGGAGGAGCGGGTGAGGGATAGAGTCAAGGGTCAAAGGGATGACCTCCTTAGGGCGGGAGGTGTGATTAGAATCTTGAAGGATGAGCAGGAGCTATGAGATGAAGTGTTAGTCACTCAGTCGTGTCCAGCACTTTGCGACCCCGTGGACTGAGGCTCACCAGACTCTCCTGTCCATGGGATTTTCCAGGCAAGAATATTGGAGCGGGTTGCCATTTCCTTCTCCACGCAGATGAAGGGAGAGGGGAAACACAGAGAGAGAAATCCGGGCAAGGGCTGGGAGTGAGAACGCTAGAGGAGCAGTTGTCACAAGGCGTGGAGGGTCACAGCGTCTTCTGAGGCATGAACCCGCCGAGTCACAGAAGGTCTTGTCTGCCTTGCTAAGGGCCTCATTCTGAAGATCATAAGGGACCCCTGAAAGGGACCCCAGCAAGGGAAACGAGCAGATTGGCCTTTTACAAAGACTTTTCTGTTATCAGTGTGGCAGGTGGATTGCAGGTCAGGAAGAAAATGTAGGAGGTTTCTTGACATTCAGGCATGCAAACTGAGGCTCTGGGCTTGGGAGGGAGACTCAGAAAGTAAAATAAACAAAGGGAATGTGAAAGGAGGGTATGAAAGAGGAGACAAGGCTGGCTTAGATTTAGGCCAAACTCAGTTTACTTTATATTTTAATAACACCAAAAAGCAAGCAAGCATGTCGGACAACATCATACTTCCAGTCTTCTTTTTTCCTAATTTTGTATGTTTGAAGATACTTTATTCTTTTTTAAAAAAATGGAATTTGGGTTGTCTCCTAAGCATTTTGCTTTATCGAGGCCTTGAACTAGACTCCTAAGATCTGACTTTGTTGTCTGTGAGCAGAGGGGCGTGGTGAAGGAGCTTGGTATTAGAAGCATCTGTGGATTGAGCTCATAGCCTCTTACTGAGGCAAACAAAAGTGCTTTCCTCTCACTGAGCTGTCATTTGCTTATCTGTGAAAGGGGGTTACAAAAGTTATCTTGATATGCTTTGAGTTATATAGTGATGTTCATTAATTCAAGATGTGTATTTGAACTTAGTTTATATATTTTAACTTACTTTAATTCTCAGTACATAGCTAGGAGGTAGATGGTCTATTTTTAGTGCCCTTTTATGGAGAGGGTCAGTAACTGCCCATGGTCACACTGCAAGCAAGTGGAAAATGTAGGATTTGAACCAGGCATTCTGGCCTCAGGGCCTTTGCCATTAACCACTTCACTCTATGGGCTTCCCTCATAGCTTAGTTAGTAAAGAATCTGTGTGCAATGCAGGAGACCCCAGTTTGATTCCTGGGTGTGGAAGATCTGCTGGAGAGGGGATAGGCTACCAACTCCAGTGTTCTTGGGCTTCCCTTGTGGCCCAGCGGGTAAAGAACCCTCCCGCAATGCGGGAGACCTGGGTTCTCTCCCTGGGTTGGGAAGATCCCCTGGAGAAGGGAAAGGCTACCCACTCCAGTATTCTGGCCTGGAGAATTCCATGGACTGTCTGGGACATGCATGGGGTTGCAAAGAGTTGGACATGACTTAGCGACTTTGACTTCACTTCACTCTGTAGCTTTGTGTATGGTTTATGTTCCATTCTGCTCTAGAAGAATATTTAAGTTGTTCTCTTTTATTTTTGGAAAAATCAACACAGCTTCAGTAAATATGGCTCCATGGAACTCCCTGTTTTCACTTGTAAGTATCTCCCACAAGTTTAATTAAACAAGGAGGTCGTTAGACTGAGGTAACTCTAATGCCTTCATAGCTTACATAAGCTAATCCTAAACTTTCTTGAGTTTGAGAAATCGAAACCCAAAGATAACCAAGCACAAATGGGCAACTAGGCTTTTCCTGATAAGGCAACCCTTGAGCTGTAATATAACCAATCACATGATTTACCTGCTTTGCTTACACATCTTTTCTGTAAAAGTCTTTCCCTTGCTTTGAATTGCTTCAGTTCTGGCTACCTGATTCAAATCAATTTTTGCTCAGATAAACTCTTAAAATTTTTAATATGATTCAGTTTATCTTTTAACACTATGAATGTATTGCTGAGTCACTCTCCCGAACACTGCACCCTGGTTTCTGCCTCCATCATATCATCCAGACTGCTCTTTTAGAAGTCACTGGACCCTGGTTTGGCTGACCTCATTCAGCACATATCACAAGGTCTAGCCTGAAGAAGGTGGTCTGTGGATAGTAGGGTCACAGAGAGCATGGGCTGGTCTGATAGCAGTTAGCTTTGCCATTTACCAGCCTTTGATATGGGAAAATCACTGCTCTCCTTGAGTCTCAGTTTGAAGCATGGAGAACAATCACTCTCTTGCCCACTTGAGTCATTTGCTATTCAAGTAGGATGACGGATCAGAACATACTATGTGTACCATAGGGCATGACATAAATATTAATAAAACTGCTAGCATTTTCCAGTAATTACCAGCTTAACCCAACTGTAAATCAGTTCTATTCTTTTTACAGATCAGAAAAATGGTTCAGGGAGCTTCAACCATTTGCCTTAGACCCCAGGGGTGCCAACCTGCAGGCAGAGAGTAACCAGATGCTAGCACAGCCTAACTCTTCTCCTGCCTTTCCTCCTCCTTCCCTGTCTTTTCTCCTCCCTTCTTCTTCTTTGGCTCCCCATCGTCTCAACTCCCACCCCTGTCTCTTCACTTAATTACTTTTTAACACCAATAATCCTTGCTTGACCTCATCCTCAAAACTTTTATTCACTAAGGGACCATTTCCTACAACTTACTGCTACAGGAAACTATTTAATAGTGCCCAGTGTGGTGCTGAGAGCCAAAGCCACTCCCTAAACTGATGATTGGAAACCAGAGACCCAGGGGATCTGTCTGGCCCCTTACTCTCCTCACACACTGGAAGAGCAAGGAGTGATAAAGCATCGGAGGGCTTGATTCCCGAACGTGATTGGCTTTAAGATCCAGATGTGGTTTTGATGGGGAGAGGAGGCATGAAAACAACATTCATTCTATAGACACTTAGCATTTACTAAATAAGAGCTGGCATTTATACCAGCACTTTATCAAGTTCTACCCTCGTTTTCCTATCTGATTTGAACACCTGCTCCATGAATCCCATTTTACCCAGGGGGGGAAAAACTCAGAAATGCTCTGTAAATGTGTCCAGGTCACATAGCTGGGAGGTGGGGTCGATGTGCCTGGAGATTCTTAAGCCAAATCCTGATTTTTTTTTTTCCCCTGTAGCAGCAAGCTATGAAATACTGAGAAAGTTAGCAAGGGGAATAAAAAATTCAGAAGGGGATTTTTCAATTGTTCCTTCTGCCTGGACTGCTCCCACCACCGCTACCCAATCTTTCTGGTGACCACCACACCTTAGAAGAGCTCTGCTTCTTCTGAGAACTGTCTCCTTCATCCAGGCTGCGTCCCCCACTCCTTCCTCTGTGCTCACTACTTAATGCTCCTGTTTTCACTCCATGTCCCTGCTCCCCTCCCTTCCTGGAAGGTTTTTATGTGAGTACGGGCCTGGCTGGCAGCCGTGGATTCAATCATGTATCACCCAGACCTCTCCCTTGCCTCCCACTCCTTGGGTTAGTTCTCTGAATTTCATGTAATCAACTGGAAATTAGCCAAGGGGTGGATGCCACTCTCCTTCGACCTGTCTCTTCCTAAAGCTCTGACTGCCTAGTTGGATCCATTCCAACCCAAGTTGCTAGATTTTGCTAGAGATATACATATACAAAAATTTATTTATTGTTTAGGGTCTGGGCACCCTGTTTTGGTTTTAGTCAAATCTGGCAACTAAATATAATCCCACCTCTTCCCTTTCCAGGGGCCCGGGCAGTGGAAAGGAGCAGGGGTGAGACGTTGTGTAGGTGGGCCTCAGAAAGCTGCTCTTTTCTGAGTTCTCCTGTATGCTCTCGCTGAAGCCCTAGTAGAATATTCATCCTTCACAGTGACTCAGTTTCCGTCTATGGACAGTGGGAAGTTAAATCAGGTAGTCTCTGAGGATGTTCCGGGCCCTAGTCTGTGACATAAGAGAGAGGTCCCCTATTTTTCTATGCTCCTACCACCTTGCTCAGATGGTGATGGGGGCAGTTATTTAATTATGGAACATAGTCCCACTAGATAGAAACTCCTAAAGAAGTTCGCAGATTGGTTTGCATTCACAGGCAATTTGGTACTGTAGGGGAAAAAAGACATTGACATCCTGAGTTGAAGACCTGGCAACACTATTTTCTGCTGTGCTGTGCTCAGTCATGTCCAACTCTGTGACTCCACGGACTTGAGCCTGCCAGGCTCCTCTGTCCTTGGAATTTTCCAGGCAAGAATACTGCAGTGGGTTCCCGTTCTTTCTCCAGTAATTAATCCTGACCCAGGGATTAAACCCATGTCTCTTGCATTGGTAGGCAGATTCTTTACCACTGTGCCACCTGGGGAGCCCAGCAACACTATTTACAGGTTACTTAACCTGTGGAAGCCTCAGTTTCTACCTCTTTCTACAATGAGTGGATAGAGGTAAGCTCCTAGCACCCTGTCTGGCACATAGCAGCAGTTAATTGCAGTAGCTATTACCTCTGGGTTTGGGTTTCCAAGCATGGCAGGTGTTCTGACCCAGGATCAGTACTCTTAAGTATTAGATGGAAAAAACAAACAAACAAAAAAACATGATGGGATAATTAGAGACCTAACCTTAAAGGTTCACTGGCCATTTGCACCAAGCGGTGCCTGGAATCTTCTTCTTTGTAGAGAGGATTCCCATAGGCCTACATCTACTGGGCTTCATGAGAAGTCCATTGTCTTAGAGCCTGTGAGCACTCAGCTCACGGGGATGAGTGTCATCTGAGTCCCTCTTCCAGGCTTGGCCAACCAGCTCCGAGTAATGAATCTTCACAAAGGAAACTCCTCCCGACTGTCAGAACCTGGCTCCAGTGCATAACTCGGGGCCTAGGATGTCTGGCCACCTCCCAGACAGTTGGAGACATCCAGTGCATTCTTGGCCATAGCACATAATACGTAGATGAAGAAATGGGAAGCATGCTTCCTCTTTGTGCCAACTGGAAGCTTGATGAATGGGTGTATTTACCCAACTTTCTGATTAGAGTACCGATTGCAGAGGATAAAGATCTAATTCTGAAGGACCTGAGAGTCACAGCAAGTCCAAGGAGCAGAGTGGAGGAAGTTGAGGGACAGCAGAAAGGCAGTGGAATTAATCCACTCAGAACAGAGCTGAGGCCCCTGGAAGGTACCATGTTGCTATTAATAACAATAGCAATAGCTAACATTTACTGAGCGCTTAACTATAGGCCAGGCATTGTGCTGAGTACTTGACATGCCTGGATTATGGATTATGAAATGTAATCATGATGACTGCTCGCTGAGGTATTTACCAATAGCAGGCCTCATATTGAGCTGGTATGACTGTGTGCTAAAACACTGAAATAATTCCAATCCTGTGAGTAAATAGCTCCTGACCCGATCTCCCTGAGTGGCCCCCCACCCTTCTGGAGGCCTCTGCCCTTCCCACGGGTAAGGAGAGCAGGCGGCTATTCTGAGGGATCCGTACCATGCTGCATGGGTTCATATGGATTTTTATATTGTTGCAGTATACTGAATAATGGCTCCAAGGATATCTAGGTCCTAATCCTTGGAGTCTGTGCTGTTACCTGATATGTGTTAAAAGAGACTTTGCCGATGTGATTAAAGACTGTGAGATGGGGAGATTTTCTTGGATTATCCCCGTGGGCCCCAAGTGCAATCAGAAGTGTCTTTGGAAGAGCAGGCACCCAGGGAGATTCGACACAAAAGACTGATGAGATGTGATGATTGAAGCAGAGGGAGATGCTTCTGGCTTTGAAGATGGACGGAATGACCACCATCTGAGGAGTGCAGCTCCAGAGCTGAAAAGGGACAGGGAATATGTTCTTCCCTAGAACCTCTGGAGGGACAAACTTTTGGCCTCTAGAACTGTAAGCAAATAAATTTGAAGCCTTCTTGTTTGTGGTAATCTGTTAGAGCAACCTTAGGGAACTATACAGTTGTCCTGACACTTCCCATCCAGCTGAAAAGACTGAAGTTTGATGGGGTAAGTGATTTGCTCCAGTTGTTGGTCTGCCTTTGAATTTAGGCTGTTGACTCTGGAACCCATGTTCACAACCACTAAACCGGCTTTAGGAAATGCTGAAAGGAAACTGTCATTAAACCCATTTCAACACGAGATCAGTCACAGAGGCTTAGAGAATCGCATGACTTTGTCTGAGATCAGAGCTTTGCCTAAAGGGCAGAGCTAGGATTTGGAGTGCTGGGGGATCTCGTTCTGATGACTTCTGCTTTACAAAGTCCTCCTGCCCTGTGGCCTGGACTAAATGCAGGCTGCAACTTGGAGGTCTGTGGGTACCTAGAATTCAGTCCTGGTCCCCAGCTGCTGGTCTCAAGGGGTGGCAGTCTCCCCCTAGTGCTGGAGGCAGGGCTGCAGGTATTCATCTTGGCCAAGTGGAAGGGCTTAGGAATGTAGGTGGAGAGCCGCCTGCACCAGCCAGGGGGGCTGCCTCAGGGAGCCGTGAACACGAGGGTGGAGAGAGGAAGTGGCCCTGACTCAGGCAAGCCACACGCCGCTGCTCTTGAAGAGCCCGCTTTCTGGATTCAGCAGCATCCAGAAAGATCAGTGGAAGGATACTCCTTGGCTGGCAGGCAGGCTGAGGCATACATCACAGAGGGACCCATGGGGCATCTGTTAGCCAGGACTTTCCTGGCCAGCTCTGGTGAGTGTGTGCCAGCGCCTCTGTTCAAACTCTGAAAAGTTTCCTTGGGCCATCACTGTGAAGAGTTTCAGGTCTGGCCAAAGAAGGCACACAGATACTCTATAGCCTGTGAGAAGCTGTGTAAGGCATAAAGTAGTACCTAGGGCCCGGATGAGTACTTACTTCTCCCTGCACAACCCATTCCTCTTGGTAATTTTCTCCAAAATATCACATCTTATGAGGCAGTACAAGACAAGCACCAAAAGATGGAGAGACCAAATCCTAATAAGGAGGTGAGGGGGGGCTCCATCTGGTTGAGGCACCCAGATATATTCCCCAAGGATATTAGACTGAGACTTGCAAAATGAATAAGACCTGTGATAGGCTGAATTGTGTCTACCAAAAAACTATCCTGAAGTCTTAATCCCAGGTACTGTGAATGTGACCTATCTTGGTAGAGTCTTAACAGTTGTGCATTTAAGTCACTTCTGTCGTGTCCAACTCTTTGCAACCCCATGGACTGTAGCCCGCCAGGCTCTTCTGTCCACAGGATTCTCCAGGCAAGAATACTGGAGTGGGTTGCCGTGCCCTCTTCCAGGGGATCTTTTCGACCCAGGGATAGAAACTGCGTCTCTTGTGTCTCCTGAATTATCAGGAGGGTTCTTTACCAGTAGTGTCACCTGGAAAGCCCATTTACAGCTGTAACCAAGCTAAAATGAATTCATTAGGGTGAGCCCTTAATCCAGTATGTATGGAATCCTTATGAGAAGAGGAAACTGCCATGTGAAGGCTCAGAGACACGAAGATACACAGGAAAAGACCACATGAAAACCACAGAGAGAGTGCAGTGATGCAGCTGCAAGCCAGGGAAGACCAATGATTGTGGGCCCCCACCGGAAGATAGTGAGAGGCAAGGAAGGAGTCTGCTTCTTAGAGAAAGCAAAGTTCTTTGACTCCTTGATTGCAAGCTTTTGGGCTCCAGAACTGTGAGAGAATACTTTTCTGTTGTTTTCAGTCACCCAGTTTGTTGTACCTTGTTCCAGGAGCCCTGGAAAACTAATTCAGGATCAGAGGGTTCATGTCTTGAAGTAGCTTGTTCTTTTTCATGTCTCCTTCAGACCTGGTTCAAGACCTGTCACACAGGGGTTCCAACTAAGGCTGAAATCTGAAGTGTGGGAAGATCCATATGTGCAAAGGCCTAGTGGCTGAAAGCTTTGGATCATGTTAGAAGTCAAAATGAACTTGGCTACCCAACCACCAGCCTTGGTGAATGAATCTGGATAGGCACTCCAAGGCCAGATTGTGACCGGACTCATTCCCAAGCCAAATGCAGTATTCTCAGCTTTGGATTAACTCTTTCTCAAAAGGAGTAAACCATGTGGATATCATGTGAATTACCAGAAAGACAAAACATTGGAGTCAGCCTCTCCCTTCCCTACCCTTTACAGAGACATGCTGGGGTTTTGGCTGAGAAAACTTCCTGCTTCCTTGTTCTAAAAAGTTAATAACTTCCTCCATTTGCCCCTATATTTGGAACAAATTGAAGAGAAGATGCGAGAGTCAGCATGATGGATATCAAAAGATGTCTTTCAATATGATAAACCTTTGTTTGGGATGCATGGTTTAAGATGAGAGTCAAAGGCACCTGGCTCTGGAAGAGTTAAACCGTAATAAAGCTGGAGTCTGCAGAGCAGACCCTCTGAACCATAATCATGGGATTGTTTTGGTTTGGGATAGAGGGGAGAAGTCGAGCAAATCCTTGGGATCGGGATTTTTGATGAAGATAACCACAGGGAGCCAGGGAGCAAGAGCTGTCTGCCCAGTCAGGACTGTACCTCCTGAGAGCGGAGTCAGGGCAGGGCACGAGGCCAGACTGCCCAAGGAAGCTCGGAGGTGTGGAGAATGAGCTTTGCATCCCTTGAAACTTCAATACTATGCCCGTGTGTGTCTACGTGACACCATCCTGGAAGGAGGGTGCCAGTGGAAGGTGGGGTAAGGAAAGAGGAACAGCCTTCAGATCCACACCGAGATAGTGAAGGCTGGGGAACACCGAGGGGGAGCTAGGTGAGAGGAAATAACCAGATTAGTATCGGAAGACATGGGAAGGGAACTCAAACCCGGGCTCTGTAACAACCTAGAGGGGTGGGATGGGGAGGGAGGTGGGAGGGAGGGGACGTAAATATACCTACAGCTGACTCATGTTGATGTTTGGTAGAAAGCAACACAATACTGCAAAGCAATTATCCTTCAGTTAAAAATAAATATATTAAAACACACTTAAAACGGGATATTTTGGCTTTTCTATAAATTTGTTGACTGTTTTGCAAACTCCTTTTCTTTGGAGGCCTCAGTGTTTCAGTTGGACCAAAAAACAAGTGCATGCGTATGTGTATCTTTTATTATCATTTGTATGGCATAATCATTTTTATGACATATATCATATGTATGGCAGTGGTGGTGGTTTAGTCACTAAGTCGTGTCCGACTCTTGTGACCCCATGGACTGGAGCCTGCCAGGCTCCTCTGGAATTTCCCAGGCGAGAATACTGGAGTAGTTTGCCATTTCCTTCTCCAGGGCATCTTCCCAACCCAGGGATTGAACCCAGATCTTCTCCATTGCAGGCAGATTCCTTACCAACTGAGCCACCAGGGAAGCCCTGTTGTGTGTGTGTGTGTGTGTGTGTGTGTGTGTGTATTCCTCTAAACCCAGAGCAAGGTCATCATCTTGGGGACAGGGGCCTGAGTCAAATGCCTCTGGGAGAAACTGTAGAGACAGTTACTTAACTGAACTTAATAGAACAAATGTCCACCGATGAGCCTTTGCCTAAAGGCAGACACAGTAAACGGGTCCCTCACTGCAGGCTTCTGGGCATCTCAAGGGGCAGTTTGTTTTTCACCCTGACATTTACCACCACTTTGAGGTGGCATGAGAACAATGCTGGGCTGGTCTATAGAAAAAAATGATTAGATTCCCACAGGCCTCTCAGGATGGGGCCATTAAGGTGAAATGATGGTGTGCCTAGAGTTGGGAGGCAGAGGAGGAATCCCCGCAGCCTGTAGCCCTACTCTCTCTTGGTGGGAGAAGGGGAAGGAAGCAGGGACCCAGGCCTCTGGGTAAGAGGTACCCTTTCCCCCGGCCCCTGGCTCCTCATGCCTTCTCTGCTCCCAGCTGACCTCTGTGGGCTTCCCAGAGCTCCATCAGTCCGCAGCTCTTCTCTGCACAGGCTCTCCTCTACTGCTTAACCACCTCCTGCGACATGCTGAGGATTCCCAGGTCTGTGTCCCAGGCTTGGCTACTCTATTGCTTGGGTGACATCTCCACCTGGGTGTCCCAGTGTGTGCATGAGTGCTAAGTCGCTTCTGTTGCTGTCGCTGCTAAGTCGCTTCAGTCGTGTCCGACTCTGTGCGACCCCATAGATGACAGGCAGCCCACCAGGCTCCCCCGTCCCTGGGGTTCTCCAGGCAAGAACACTGGAGTGGGTCGCCATTTCCTTCTCCAGTGCATGAAAGTGAAAAGTGAAAGAGAAGCCACTCAGTCATGTCTGACTCCTAGCGACCCCATGGACTGCAGCCCACCAGGCTCCTCCATCCATGGGATTTTCCAGGCAAGAGTACTGGAGTGGGGTGCCATTGCCTTCTCCATAAGTCGCTTCAGTCGTGTCCAGTTCCTTTTGACCTTATGGACGATAGCCCACCAGGCTGCTCTGTCCATGGAATCCTCCAGATAAGAATACTGGAGTGGGTGGCTATGCCCTCCTCTAGGGATCTTCCTGACCCACGGACTGAGTCATGTCTCCTATGTCTCCTGCACTAGTACGCAGGTTCTTTACCATTAGCGCCACCTGGGAAGCCCTAGATGTCCCAGAGGATTCTCAAACTCAACACATGGAAAATCAGAGTCAGCATCCTTGTCTTCAAACCAATTTTCCTTTCTCTGTGAATAATGCAACTTCTACTTGGTCACCCAAGAGAGAAACAGGACGTCATTCTGAGCATCCTTCCTCTGTCCCCCATGGAACACCGAGTCCTGACAATTCTACTCCTTTAACATCTCCTGTATCTGCCTGCCCTCTCCATCCTCACTCTACTGGCTCTTGGCAGACTCCTAGCTGGTGTCCCTGCCTCTGAACTCATTTTCTCCTCTCTCCTCCCTTAGACCAGGAATCAGCATTTTTTTTGTCGATAAAGGGCCAGGTGGTGGACACTTTTGGCTTTGTGGGCCCAAAAGTCTTCAACGCAACTACTCAATACTGTCATTGCTATGTGAAAGTAATACAGATAATACACAAAAGAATGAATGTGACTGTATTCCAAATAAGCATCACTTACTTACAAAGACAGGTGAAGGGCTAGATTTGTCCCACAAGTCATAGTTTATTGACCCTGGCTCTATACTGGGATCAAAATGATCTTTCTAAAAGTCAAGTTCAATTGTATTCGCTGTCTTGCTTAAAGGCCTTCCCTATCTCCCTGTCAGCTCCAAGCTCTTCCCAAAGCCCAGTAGACAGGGCCTCTTGCCAGCTCTCACACTGGAGAGTGCACTATGCCCCCTGCAGAATTTGTAGCATGATATATCTTGTTTGCTAAACCGCTCCCCGATAGCTCAAGTGGTAAAGAATCCGCCTGCAATGCAGGAGACACAGAACACAGGAGTGTGATCCCTGAGTCGGGAAGGAGGAAATAGCAACCCACTCCAGTATTCTTGCCTGGAAAGTCCCATGGACAAAGGAACCTGGCAGACTATAGTCCTCGAGGCCACAAAGAGTCAGACACGACTGAGCCTGCATGCACTATATATATCTTGTTCGCAGTTCCCGGAATACATGGTTCTGTTTGTCATTGCCATGCCTTTGCATACCTGTCCCCTGGGCCTTGAAGGCATTTCTCTTCCTACCAGCAAGTTCCTGGGGATGCTGTTCATCTTTGTAGACTCAACTCAGGTACCCTCCTTTCTTGTCTTCATTCACTGGTTCCTTCATATGTGTATTCATTTAGCATTTATTTATGAACCACTTGGTGAGCAGTTACTATGCTCCAGGAAAGCCTCAGGGCATCATAAAATAGGGGTGGAGCCTGAGAACTATGTGCCTTGGACCTCATGTCAGTAAATTGAAGCATGAGGCATTTTCTTCAAATGAGAATACGTACAGGATTAAGAGAAGTCACTTATACAATTTAAAATTTGTGTCCCATAACTGGAACATGTTGTCCAAGGTACACTATAATTAATTCAGCTTTTAAAAAATACTTGAGTTATTCTGTGACTAACAGAATAACAGCATTCTGTTTATAGAATGTTCATTTATTATACGCAAACATTTTAAAAGCAGCATAAATTTTGTAATCTCTTTCTGGCATTGCATCCTCTTAAATTTTATTAGAAGTATAAAATAAATGAATACAGGCCTCTCTGGAGTTCTAAAATGCTATGGGCCCATGGCATCCCAAGGAGGTGGCGGAGGGAGGTATCTTGAGCTGCTTTCCTCATCTCTAACACCTCCCCATCAAAGCCATGCCAGACATACTTGCAACATAGGGCTTGTTTGAAAATAGAGCTTTCATTCTATTCCTATTCCACACGGGTTGCTATCTCTGTCGGTTCCTGGATAGAAGTCCGGCAGGTGTTGCTGACCAGAGCTGAGCACTGTTCTAGATGCTGAACATACCGTGGTGTCCCCAAGAGACCCAAGGTGTCCCCGCTCCCAGAGCTTTCATTACCACGTAAGTCACAAGTAAATAGACAAGACGGCCTGAGCTCTTAACAACGAAAGAAATTATAGAGGTGATGTGATATAGAGGGATAGATGGGAGTGGAAGGGAGATCAGACAGAGCCACGGAGCAGTTCCAGTGGCCACAGGGAGAGCTCGCGAGTCGAGCAGTCGGAGGCCGTGCTCCCACTAACCTTGACTAGCTTTGTAGTTAAGCCTGACGCTTCCCGTCTGTTTGTTTGTTTGCTCCCCTGTCTCTCCCTGTTGACGCCGAGCTCTCCTTCGGCAGATACCACACTGAGTGCTCCTTCACTCTTTGTTCCAGGAACTGCTTTGTTAGAATTTGCTGAACAAA
Source organism: Odocoileus virginianus (assembly GCF_023699985.2). Classification (NCBI taxonomy): domain Eukaryota; kingdom Metazoa; phylum Chordata; class Mammalia; order Artiodactyla; family Cervidae; genus Odocoileus; species Odocoileus virginianus. The sequence goes on from NC_069704.1 coordinate 14,240,636, forward strand.
TACAGCTACTTGCTGCCTGCATTGTTGCCCCTGACTGCAGTAAGTGATGCAGGGAGACCAAGGAGGCGTCAGGGGAAATCTTGAAGTTCAGTTCAGTGGCAAGCCGAGGAAAGGCCTACTTCAAAGGCCGATGGCTGAAGAAAGCTAGTAATGCATGTGCCTTACATTTATTTTAGAAATTAAGATCACGCATCTTCTAAACAGGTGACATGGGGGTCTCACCAATCATCTAAACATCTGAAAAATAGTCAAAGAGGAACACACACAAAATGTGGCTGAGTTTAGCTGATGATGGTGACACCTCTAAATAAAAATAGTCACTCTAAAGCCTGATCCCTTGGTAAAGACAAAGTACTCTCAGTTCAGATAGGAGAAAATCCTAGATTTTAGACCCTACTTTTCAAACAGAAATAATCTTTTTTAACATATTCTTCATTTCCCAATCATGAAAGGAATACTCACTCACTAGAGAACATTGGAAAAGCACTGAAAATTGCATGAAGTGCTCATTCTAGTCTCTGATCTGTATGACTCCTATGCTTACAACAGTTAGGAATACGTAGGGAAATAACATCTGTTTCTCTTTTTTTTAATTGAAGAAAAACACACATAACATAAAATGTACCATTTTAACTATTTTTAAGTGTGCAATTTAGTGGCATTAAGTACCTTCCCAATGTTGTTCAGCCATCACTAATATCTGTTTCTACAACTTTTCATCATCCCATACTGAAACAGTAGCAATTTATCTGCCCCTCCCTCAGCTTCTGATAACCTCTATCAGTAGTTTTTATCTCTATGAATTTGTCTATTCTAGGTACCTCATATAAGTGGAATCACACAATGTTTGCCCTTTCTGTCGACTTTTCATCCTTGTCATGTGTCAGAACGTCCTTCCTTCTTAAGAGTGCTAAATTGATTAAACAATGTGGTCATTAGACTGGATTGCCTCTAATGTCTGGGTGGCCTTTGTAACCAAATCAAAACCCAAGCTTCTAAATGTCTCAAGTTTAAGAAATTGAAACCTAAATACAATTGATCATAAACAGGCTTTCCCAAAAGAGGCAAAATGCTTAAGCTATAGCCAATCAAATCATTGCTTTGCTTCACACTGTCTCTTAAGTCTTTCCCTTGCTACTGCCAGTGAAGGACTCCTAACACCTCAGGCTTGGTGTTCCTCACTATGGATCAATTTTTGCTCAAATATACTCTTAAAATTTTTAATATTCCTCATTTTATCTTTTAATCAGGGTGAGTAATATTCCATTTTATGTTTATATCACAGTTTATCCATTCATGCATCGATGGGCATTAAGGTTTTCTTCCTACCTTTTGGGTATCATGAAAAATGATGCTATGAACATGAGTGTGCAAATAGCTATGTGAGCCCGTTTTCAGTTCTTTGGTGCATATGCCTAGGAGTGGAATCAATGGATCATATGGTGATTCTGTCTTTAACTTTTTTATGGAACTACCAAATGGTTTTCTAATTCCCTCAGCAATGCACAAGGATTCCAATTTCTCCATACCCTAATGAACATTTATTATTTTTTCATTTTCTTTTCAAGAGAGTTTCTTAAATTTCATTATCATTTAATCATTAACATTGCTCTGTACAGTAATACCACCTTTGTAGGCATCAATGTATTATGATCCTGCATTTATTTTTTTTTTAATATGAATTTATTTATTTTATTTGGAGGCTAATTACTTTATAATATTGTAGTGGTTTTGCCATACATTGACATGAATCCACCCTGGGTGTACATGTGTTCCCCATCCTGAACCCCCGTTCCACCTCCCTCCCCATCCCATCCCTCTGGGTCATCCCAGTGCACCAGCCCCAGCACCCTGTATCATGCATCGAACCTGGACTGGTAATTCGTTTCACATATGATAATACACGTTTCAAAGCCATTCTCCCAAATCATCCCACCCTTGCCCTCTCCCACAGAGTCCAAAAGACTGTTCTATACATCTGTGTCTCTTTTGCTGTCTTGGGTATAGGGTTATTGTTACCATCTTTCTAAATTCCATATATATGCATTAGTATACTGTATTGGTGTTTTTCTTTCAGGCTTACTTCACTCTGTATAACAGGCTCCAGTTTCATCCACCTCACTAGAACTGATTCAAATGTATTCTTTTTAATGGCTGAGTAATATTCCATTGTGTGTATGTACCACAGCTTTCTTATCCGTTCATCTGCTGATGGACATCTAGGTTGCTTCCATGTCCTGGCTATTATAAACAGTGCTGTGATGAACATTGGGGTACACGTGTCTCTTTTTTGATCCTAATGAGTGTGAATTGGTACCTTATTTTAGTTTTAATTTTAATTTGCATTTCCCAAATGCTTGTCTTTTTTTTTTTTTTTTATGGAGGAGGAGACTAAGTTACAGCAAAAGTAACTTATTCAAATTCACACAGCTAATTTGTTGGTTATAGATGCTAATCTGTAGACAAGAGATTCAATCCCAGTTTCCTCTGACTGTGATTTTAATTGCTTTGCTGGTTTGCCTCCTCTTAGATCAGAAATGTTTGAGGTGGCTAGTGGTATAGGTCAGGAATGGTTTTCGGCAAGAAGTCACCCATTAAGTGGGAGATTCCCTAGTTATACAGACCTACATCACAGCATTCATTTAATGACCACTGAAAGATGGTCTTTGCTTTCAAAGATCTCTCAAACTTAGAGACAGTATTTTCAGACTTGAAGAAGTTTTATTGCTTTAATTTTTAAGAATAATTTTATTTATTTTTGGCTGTGCTGGGTCTTTGCTGCTGTGCAAGCTTTCCTCTAGTTGTGCACACAGGGCCCACTTTGAGTTGCGGTGTGCAGGTCTCATTGTGGCAGCTTCTCTCGTTGTGGCACACAGGCTCTAGGGCACAGGCTCAATAGCTGTAGCACATGGGTTTAGTTGCTCCACCACCTGAGGGATCTTCCCGGACCAGGGATCGAACCCGTGTCTCCTGCATTGGCAGATGGATACTTTACCACCTGAGCTACTTGGGAAGCCCTATTTCTTTAATTTTTCAATCCATTGTATATGATGTTTTTATAAACCGCATTAAAAATGAAATACTAGGAGAGAAGACATTCATAAAATAAAAACATAATAAAAGATGTACATAATATATACTATCTTGTTATTTGATTCACAGCAAAAAAAAACTTGCTCTGTCAAATAACTGTAAAGATTTACTCACTTTCAGTTTCTGTACTTGTCTCATGGTGGATCCGTAAGCGAGCACGGAGATCACTGTCCACGACCTACATGTGGAGGGCAGAGCACGATCCTCATTGAGAAGACACACATGTTGAATTTAAAGGACAAATTTGAGTTGTGCCTTGTTAATATGGAATACACAGGTCTCCATTGTTTCCATATATTTTCTTCAGGGACTAGAACTTGGAGCACACAGCAAATTCCATGAGCCTTAAAATTTGGCTGCCAAGAATTGATGAGGTAAAAATTAAAATAGACTTTGGAGTCAGGCTGTTCTAGGGTTAAATTCTAGAAACTGTGTGTTCCCATTTGGGTGGTCTAGAGCAAGTCAGTTCTTCTTTCTGAACCTTATTATCATCATCCTAAAAAAAAAAAAACTGAGGCTAGAAAAATCCCGTCTTATAGGGATGCTGTTGAGATGGAATCGCACCAAGTATGTAGTTCACTTAGCATAGTGCCCAGTCTGTCGTAGCTACCCGGCCAATAAATGGTAGTCCCTTCCCTTTTCCCTTGGCAGAGCTCTGACAGCTTTCAGAAGCTGCCAACAGAGTAAGACCACAGCAGTCTAAAAATGCATCCTCTCTTAATTACTGTTTGGTTTGGAGGGAGACTGACTCATCTTTAGCCTCAACAGCAGCAGCAGGTCCTGGGCAGGAGAGAGGCAGTCCTGGGTCACTGCCCTCACCCTGGAGCTCTGCCTCTTCCCAGCGTGCTCTGGGCTGCTGCTACACCGGGGCCATTCAGATTCAGCAAAGCAAAAATACTGGGAGCGTTCCTTTTAATTTGAAGAAGGTGCGCTTTGAAAGAGCCCAATAAGGGGTCCTTACAAAGCAGACGCAGTGATCCCCATTATCCTGGCTTTACTTCGAAAGAATCAAGTACTGTACAAAAGACTCTCACAGCATCTTCGAACAATCTGTGAAATCCTGATATCCCTGAATCTTGGTGAATAAGTGGTGTTCCCCATCCTCTCCTTTTTCCTTTTGGCAGGACGTTTTTGGACATAATGCCTGGTAGGTATTTGGTTTGGATCTAGGTTGAAGTTCTAAATCCACAATGCCAGTTGTGTGACCTTGGAAGAATCACATATAAAATGGGTTTATAATTATCATTGTAATGCAAAAGTTCATTTATTTGGAAATGAAAATTTTCTCTCTCACTATTTCCTCTCCCTAAGTGGAAAAGGGCAGATGGGTTTAGGCACAACTGAATGCTTTGGGGCTCATGGGTTCGGAAACAGTATCAGGGATGTTCTGTTTCCTATCTAGAGCAGCAGGGTTACCTCTGGGCTGGTGGAGTGTAAACTTTTACTGTGTAGAGGGCGTACATCAAAGACTAGTTGGGCTGCCTGCACACCTCATAGTTAGCTATTCTGAACTGTGAGCACAACTGCTGAGCAAAGAAATAATGGGTTATTCTTTAAAGGAGCTCTGAACTTAGACCAATAACAAGAAGCTGTGTTTATCTGGATTATTTCTCTAAAAAGTTGATAGCTCAGCACATGCCTAGAAAAAAGGGATGAGGAGTCACGGGGACCACATGGCCCAAGAACTTTCAGCTGACTTCTTGCTCACAATATGTAGGACTGTGTTTTCCCTATTTCTTCAGTGGACTGGCCTTTCAACATGCCTTCAGGAGAGGCCAGGCATCAGCCTGCTCCTGGAGGGTGGCACCCAAGCAAAATGATAGACGTACCAGCGTTGGACCAGTGCTCTGAGAAGCTCAGCAAGGCGCCTTGACGCTGGCACCATCCTCGTTAGCAGTTCACACCTTTCACACATCTTTGAATTCACTCCCTACCCTACTGTTTCCTCCTTGTCTTAACGCCCAAAGAGCTTTTGCTTTCTAGGTAAAGAAAACCTTGGTAACCTGGCCAAGCTGCCTTGGACTGCCTCGGGCAGCATCTCCCGACTTGACCTTGACCTTAGAACCCTTTCCAGCACAGAGCTGTCTTACAGGCAGCCCTCTGCCTCTCTTGTACCCCATGTCCAGTATAACTGGTTCATCTTGAATATGTATTGGGCTGGTGGGATTGGAGGTAGACCACTTCTCTTGAAATTCAATCAGTGGATATATTAGGAAGCCTGAATGTGGTAAGAGGATACAGATGGAAAAGAACAGTCCCTACTGTTTTTAAATCAACCAAAGGACTAACCATAAACATGTTTTGAGTTCTCCTCTCTTTGTGTTGTGACAGATCTTTTAACTTTTAAAGGAAAAGGGCCCCTGAAAACATGTTCTCTTAAAATAGTCAGGAGAGAGATAACTTTTCATTTTCTGTGCTAAAGGAGAGACAGAGGCATGGCAACCCAGAGGGACGTATATCCCCCACATCCTTGATGTTTTTATTTTGAATTTGTTATCATAATTGTATAACTGGAAGAACATGTACCACTGGAAAGATGCAAAATAGTCTTTGTTGGATGAAGGACTTTCATAACTGTTGTTAAAGATCTATAGGCAAATTTACTACCATAATTCATATAGGTTTTTTATTTTTTAATCATCTTGGAACATGGGTGAACTAACAGCCCAAACTAAAATGGTTCTGTAGAAAAATGGACTTTGTGCTTAGAGGGCTTCACAATCAGGGGAAGAGAATAGACTTTGGATTTAACTTTTTTACATGAGACAGGACAAAAGAAAACACAAATTCTTTATTTAAAAGAACTATATTTATGGGGCTTCCCTGGTCGCTCAGACAGTAAAGAATCTACCTGCAGTGCAGGAGACCTGGGTTCAGTCTCTGCATTGGGAAGATCCCCTGGAGGAGGGAATGGCAACCCACTCCAGTATTCCTGCCTGGAGAATCCCCATGAACAGAGGAGCCTCACGGGGCACAGCCCGTGGGTCGCAGAGTCGCACACAGCTGTGTGACTAAGCATAACACATACCTATTTATATATTTTAACAGTTCATCTTTGGAGTAATATTGCTATTTTGTTATAAAAGCATTTTAATGAAGCTACTGGTTATTCAAATATAAAACCTTGGACCTAAAACGCAGGAGAGACTTAAGACAAAAGGAAGATAAATTATTCTGCTTATAAAGTAAAAGGAGTCTCTGTTAGGGAGAGAGGTTTTTGATTGTTAACTATGAAGGTAGAGAATCCGGAGTCTGGGACTCTAAGAGACAGAGTGAAGGAAAGACTCAGGAGGAGGGATTAAGTATGATAGGAGTAGGTCCAGCAATATGGTGGCAGGTGGGTGATAGGAGACGCAAGGGGGGTACTGAGGCATGATTGTTGCCCAGATACAGTTCCACACCAGTGCTGGAAAATTCTCCACCACCTCTCCATCTTTTTTCCAACTTAAATTACAGTGAAAGAGGAAGAAAAAATAAGAGGAGACAACCTTGAACTGACCAAATTTTAATCTTGAATTGGCCAAGTTTATGTAAAGAAGCTGTTAAATTTGCCATGATTTTAATTAAATTTCATTAAATTATAATTATAGCATCATTTTTCTTTGAGTCAATGCCTATGAAATACATACCCACACTCATGAAATCTGCTGAGTTTTCATCCAGATTTTGTGATTTCAGTGGTCATTTTTTTTCTGAGAATTGATGATATGCTAGAATGATATCCGGTTTCCATGCCACCTATTTCTTCCCCATCACAGCCCCTCCCACATGTCTGTCTGCTTACTTTTCTCTTCTTCTTGAGCTTCAAGAGGGCAGACACTCTGGAGACCACTGTCACATCTGTATCTTGATTCTTAAGCAGAGTGATCAGAAACGTAGTGGGCACAAACAATTGTTTGTTGAATGAATGCCTGAAAAAAGGAGGGAAAGGATGCCAGGAGAGGAGGAGCAGTCACATGGGGAGCAAAGGAAGGGATGGTCAATAGGTCCTGGGGATGAAGTAGGCCTTTGGTTGGGTCGTAAAACTGGGTGTCCAGAAGCCACCAGCATGGCTGCAGGGTATAAGGACCAGAAAATTCAAGGTGGGACAGAGATAGCACAGGAAGTTGCTATAATCCTCTGTCAAGTATTCAGTGAGCTAGCAAGTGTCCGATTCCCTCTGATAGTCTATCAGCCTGCTGAAATGTTGTCTGGTAAGGAGGCAGGCTGGTTTGGTTCAAAGTATCAAAGTCTTCCAAATTCTCACTAAAGAACAGATATGAGGCCAACTCTGTGACTCTGTGAACTCTCTCCTCCTGTCCCACTGCAGTCATTTACTTATCACTTTGAACACCCCCTTAGAATGTTCTGCCAGTATGTGAAGCCAGAAGCTCAGAGAAAACCGAGACCCTCTGCCACAAACCCTAAAACACCACCTGGATTATGTTATTCCCTCTTCCGGCACCTTCAGTGGCTTCCTCAGGCCGTCAAGGGGAGGTGGGGCTTGCTTCACACGGTGGTTAGGAGGAGTATTTGATGCCTCTCCACTACAGTAAACCTTCTTGAGTGGGAAGGTTGAGAATCCTCATTCCTTACAGATTCTGTTAGGTAGGAGGAATGGGAATGAGAATAGAAACACTGGGGGAAAATCCCTAGTGGATGAAAGAGAGTGAGAGCTTATTGCTGGGCAGAGACTTGAGTAGGCTGGGTGATAGTGAAAGGAAGTGGTGAGAGCTGACACCTCTATTGGCAGCAAACTTCCCTTTCCTATTTCTTCCCCTTCCTGCTCAACCTCTCCAGATTCCTTATATTGTTGTCTAACCCATTATGAGTTTTAATAGGTAGAAATCCTTAGAGCTGAGGCTGACTCAGAGTTAGCCCTGAATAAATATTTGTTACTCTTGAGCTTATTCTATTCTATTTTTTCTGTTTCTCACTGCTCATGATTTTGCTACTTTTAAAAAAGGCTTGAATCAATGTGCTGCACGTCAAGGTGAATGTGGGGTGAGAGTGGGATCCAGGAGGTTTCGTGAGGAGATCAATCCAAGTATGAGTCGGTAGGTAGATCGGTAGAGAGTGGCTGGTAGGAAGGTCCAATATGAGAATCAAATGAAAATGACGTAGCTCTGCTGCGGGGCTTGGGTCAGAAGGCACCAGATAGCTGCCTCTTAAATTTTCACTTAACAACATGCAGGGTGGTATTTGACTGGGCTTGGAAGTGTGGCTAGAATTATCTGCTAATGAGAGAAAGAGATGTTCAAAGTGACAGTTTCTCTGTTGGAGAACTAAAGAGGAAGCAGCAAGAAGGAATTCTGTGACTATAATAATAAAAGAATGTGGGCCAAATGTAAAAAAAAAAAAAAGAGAGAGAGAGAGAACAGAAATGTAAGTAAAAACATGGAAGAATTCTGCCTTCCAGATTTCTGAATAAGCTTTCCTCATGCCATGAGACTTGGGAAGATCCCCATGGAAGTCAGATGTGTGTGCAACGACACCAGGCGGGTGGTCTTCCTGCCCAGAGACATCGTGCCCACCCACCAACATAAGGAGAAAGCTGAGCATGGCTCCTGGGAATGCTATGAGCTTGTGCTGAGTCATCCACATTTGCTCTGGAGCTGTGTTCTTAAACATAACATAAGAACATTTAAGAACATGTATGTCCTTAAACATAAGTTGAGCAGAATTCCTCTCTGTCCCACTGCCTGAAGGATAGGTCCTGCTGTTTAGCTGGCCAGGATATGTCCCTGGTGATATCTCCAGCTTCATCTCCTGCATACCTCACCCATCTGCATCAGCTACGATTCTGGGTCACAGGGATGCTGGTGAGTGCCCAGACACACTGTCCTCTTTTCCAACTCCATGTCTATGTACATGTCTTCTCCCATCTGGATTTCTTCCCTCCCTTTATATGCTTGTCAAGCTTCTATCCATCCTTCAAAACCTAGATCAAATGGTCTTTCCTTTCAATAGCTTTCTCTAAAATACTGCCACCCAAGTTTAATATAATTTTTTGATAGCAATAAAATAACATGCACTTATTTATATTCTCGTTGTCTGCAATGCAGGAGACCTGGGTTTGATCCCTGGATTGAACAGATCCTCTAGAGAAGGGAATGGCAATCCGCTCCAGTATTCTTGCCTGGAGAATCCCATGGACAGAGGAGCCTGGTGGGCTACAGTCCATGGGGTCGCACAGTCTGACACGACTGAAAGACTAACACACTTTGATAGCAATAACATAGCATGTACGTATTTATATTCTCTTTTAAATATGTCTTTCAAGAGCATTCTTTTATTAAGTAAATATTTATTTAGTACCTATTGTGTACCAGACACTTGGGGTAAGGAATATATATTGCTCATCTTCATTTTTCATTGTAATAAACAAGTGCTCTAGAAGTATAGAAAAAAATGAATGAGTGAGTATATGAATGAATGAAATGAACCACCTCCCCTAGGCTCTTCAAGTTCCTACCAGAAATCTAGTTTGATGTGCAATGAAAATTTGAGTACTCTGAGCTCCTAGAGAAAATGCTGACTCTTTCCTCTGGGATTCTCTGGGATTCTCTGGTTGCCTATAATTTTTTGTAAGCCAGAGAGTTCCATGCAGTTCTCCAGAGAAGAACTCTCTCTGATGATCATCCAGTCTCTACTTTTCTGAACTCATGTGTTCCCGTGGTTCTGGAGGTTAAAATAAAGCAATGACATCATGAGTTACCATCCTCTTATCATGTCATGGATGGGCTTCTTGGCCTATATCCCACCAGGGGGGAGGCTGACCACCCAAACTTGCCTTGCTGCCTATCCGTGTCTTGATGTCAAATTAAGACCAAGGCTGAAGTAATTAAGTTTGTTTGTTTTTTTTCCTCTAAAAGTACTCTGTACCAATTTCAAAGACAACTCTCAAAATGGGATTTGAGAAATAAATAGGCCTGCCTATATATAATCACATTCTTGTCTTGTTTGGGAAAGACATAATAGACCCCTGTTTTGATTTGATGATGAATAGCTTGGTCTATGTGTTTCCAGGTTCTTAGCTGTAATTAGAATATTTCTATAAAGGGTGACTGAATCAATAGGACTGATTTCTTCTCATCAGTGTCTGAATATAGATATCAAATGATGGTTCAGCACCCTCCTGGAGAAGATGTACTAGAGATAGTAATTATTGGGAGTCGGAAGTACCAGGCATCAGCTCTCAGCTCTACATTTACCAGAGGGTGACACTGGGTAAATCACTCACCTCCTCCTTTGTAAAAATGCAGATAATGCTAACTTTGCAGAGATGTCTTAAGGTTCAAATGAGGCAGTGTAGACAAAGATCCTAGCGTCCAGAAGATGGTAATGTGTGTGAATTTCCTGTGTTTCTTTGGAACCCGTGTGTTCTTCATACTCATGTTGCCCTTGGAGCCTCCCTTTGAAAATGACTAGCAGAGTCATGTCAAGTGACAATATTACAGCTACCATTTATTGATGGTCTTGGCACATCTATCAGTCCCTGGGATTTGCTGGGAACCGCTGGTGATTCATTCTCTGCTGTGCTGTCCCATTTCTCTCGGGGCCTGCATCTTTGAGGAGTGGAGGACACCTGTCTGGCCATGGACCCCCTTCCCATTGGTCCATGTAGAATGGAAGAAGAAAGAGACTCAATCCAACAATTTTGAGATGTTTGAGAGAACTACCTACATTATCTGAGATCAGTGACTGTGGCCTGCCAGTAAGGTAACTTATCCCACCTTTATTAGGCGAGGTGAGGGATAGAGCAAGGGGCCATCAGGCTTCACAGCGGACCACATCCAAGGGGACACAACCTGTGACACTCGAACCCTGACTAAAGCCAGGCTGCACCTGTCTCGGGGGTGGGGCCTTCCCCTCAGCCCCCACCACTGCCAGGATTCAGTTACGGCAACATTCACCGCCACTTCACACCCTTGCACAGAAAGGAGACAGATGAGCATGCTGAAAGTGTTCATTCTGCCTGGAGTTGTCACTTGGACTTTTTCTTGTTCCTGGTTTCCTCCTGTCTGCCCAGCTGGTATTGCATTGGTGTTTTGATTGGCTCTTAATGAGGCTTCTGAATAGTTATTGCTCAGTTCAGTTCAGTCGCTCAGTCGTGTCCGACTCTTTGTGACCCCATGAACCACAGCACGCCAGGCCTCCCTGTCCATCACCAACTCCCGGAGCCCACCCAAACCCATGTCCATCGAGTTGATGATGCCATCTAACCATCTCATCCTCTGTTGTCCCCTTCTCCTCCTGCCCTCAATCTTTCCCAGCATCAGGGTCTATTCCAATGAGTCAGCTCTTTGCATCAGTTGGCCAAAGTATTGGAGTTTCAGCTTCAACATCAGTCCTTCCAGTGAACACCCAGGACTGATCTCCTTTAGGATGTTCTTGTTATTACACTTTTATAGATGGGCTGTTCCCACTTCGCTTTTTCTCACAGCTGAGAGCTCCTACCTCCCCATGAGAGTCAAGAAGAGATCAGTGGATGAGCTGGCAGAGTTCCTACCAAGACTGTGGAAAGTCAGAGTCACCTGGCCTCACAGAGTGCCTGTCAGAGCCCTGGATCAGGCGACAGAAACCTCTTCCCAAGCTGTCAAGTCGGGCCTGAAAGCTACACTTTGCCCTTTGTTGGGAACTTCTGTGAAGACCAACCTTGGGCTGATGACTTTTGTCCCTGTTTGAAACAGAAAAGGAACAGGTCATAAGTGCCTAGAGTGACTCAATGCTGAGTGATGGAATTCTTCTTCAGCTAATCAGAATTTTTTCCAGGAAGAAGAGTCAGTAATTAGAAAGACACTTTATATAGTGACTTAAGAACAAAACTCTGCATTTTATATTATTGAACTGTCAACATATGAATGAGGCTCTTTGTGTCTACTTCAGCCTCTACTTTAATCAGGTAGCAGGATATAATTAATTTCACAGTTCATGAAATTGTACAAGGTAGAATATAGCCTTTCACTGAAGCCTTGACTTGAAAGCATCATGTGTCCTTTATAGAGAAAAATGATGGAAAATGTAAGCAGAGAGAATAGAGCATCTTAGAGATGGAGAAGGGCTGTACGTCCAATGATGAGCTCAGCTCCTGCTCCACCCTGTTTTACCCTTTAGGAAAATGAGCAAACCTGAGGGTGGCTGGCTTCTTGGTGTATGTAGAAGGCAGAGTTCTGGACGCTGGAATGGCAGAGTCCCACCCGGCATGGAAATAGCTGGTTTTCAAGGGACTGCTTCAGGCTCAGTGAAGATTCGTGATGAGCATGATGGACTGGGAATCAGAGTGCCCTCCTCTTTTGGAGGCCTCCCAGATTTTGATTTGGCTTTACGAAAGGAAGGGTCTACCCCTTGTAACTGAAATTGGATTAATGCCACCCTGGTAGAATGACAACTCAGAGTCATGTTTAATTTGATTTAAAGAGAATATAGAAGTTTTTTATTTCTCATTTGCCTGGAGATGCAAGCTGAGATTCATACTTTCGTTTATAAAATAAGTTGAGCCTTTATTGTTACCTACTTACAGAAGGGCCCTCAATAGGAATGCTATACATTGGTAGTTTTATCCTTAAAAAATAAGAGTTTGGTTTTTTATCTTGCTTTAGCTGAAATGCCAAGTTTTCTTTGAAACCCCGTGGACTTGAGCCCACCAGGTTTCTCTGTCCATGGAACTCTCCAGGCCAGAATACTGGAGCTGGTAGCCATTCCCTTCTCCAGGGGATCGTTCTGACCCAGGCATTGACTCCGGGTCTCCTGCACTGCCGGCAGACTCTTCACTGTCTGAGACACCAGGGAGGCCCTTCTGCACTGTGTCATATGCAGTCCAGTGAAAGTGCAAGGTCCTCACTGGAGCTGGTGGGACCCAGAGCCCCCACGTGGCCTGTCTCTCCCACTGGCGGCTGTAAGTGAAGCCTGTGGAGTACAAGGGCTCTGGCAGTCAGCTTGGAGTCACCCTGTGACTCACAGACTTGCTGTGATAAGTAGGTGGCTGAGATTTCAAATAGCTAACTTCTGGGTCATGCCAGCCTTCCTTAGCGTTTTCCTCAAGGTCCTTCCTCATGGGGCCCGTTCCTCCCCGACAGCTCTATCCTTTGCTACTTGCATCCATCTTTGTATTCTGAGGGGCAGCCCTGGTGCCCATCTCAGGGCCTGGTGCAGGTAGGTGCTAAATAAATGAAAATCAATGATGTAATACATATCATTTGAGAGATGTCATCCTGCAGCCCAGATTATTCAGGGAACTGGAATAAAATTTGGGGGATGACAGAGAGAGAGAGAAAAAAAGTTAAGCTTTACTTTTTTTTTAAAACTCTTTTAGTTCAGGATGACATCTACACAGTTCTACCCACACTGGAATTTAATATACAAAAGCTATTTGCATCTTTCGCTCTATCTCTTCCAATCTCACAGGGCATGGCTACACGCACATGCACACACATTGTGTTTAAAATCAATTGAGGGATAGAGAAGTCAGAAAGATCAAAATAACTATTGCTAGAGATGCTGGATCAGAGAATGTGTTTTGAGTAAGCTTCCTCCTCCTTCTTCTTAAATCTTGACTTTGGAAAGAACTGCCTTAGCTCAGTAATTGGGCTTATTTAACCAGCCAACTTAACCTCAAGGCTCCAAAATCACTGCAGATGGTGACTGTAGCCATGAAATTAAAAGACACTTACTCCTTAGAAGGAAAGTTATGACCAACCTAGACAGCATATTAAAAAGCAGAGACATTACTTTGCCAACAAAGGTCCGTCTAGTCAAGGCTATGGTTTTTCCAGGAGTCATGTATGGATGTGAGAGTTGGACTGTAAAGAAAGCTGAGCACCAAAGAATTGATGCTTTTGAACTGTGGTGTTGGAGAAGACTCTTGAGAGTCCCTTGGACTGCAAGGAGATCCAACCAGTGCATCCTAAAGGAGATCAGTCCTGAGTGTTCACTGGAAGGACTGATGTTGAAGCTAAAACTCCAATACTTTGGCCACCTGATGTGAAGAGCAGACTCATTTGAAAAGACCCTGATGCTGGGAAAGATTGAGGGCAGGAGGAGAAGGGGATGACAGAGGATGAGATGGTTGGATGGCATCACCGACTCGATGGACATGAAACTGGGTGGACTCAGGAGTTGGTGATGGACAGGGAGGCCTGGGGTGCTGCAATCCATGGGGTCACAGAGAGTCAGACACGACTGAGCGACTGAACTGAACTGAGCTGAACCTCAAGGAATCATGGCCACAGCACACCTGGACCTCAGGGTAAGAACAGAAAGATTTGAGTCTTCAGAGCTGCCTCTGGGCTCCAGTCCAGATACGCTTCCATTTAGAAGCCCATGCAAAATACAACACACACACACACACACAAAGCACCCCCAAAACGAGAAAAGAAAGGCTTCTCCGAGAAGTCTTTCCTACTCCTTGTGGTTGGGGGTGGGAAGTACAGAGTTAAGGATGGGGGATCTACTTCCTAGTATTTATGATGAGATAGTAGACCTCAGTCTATAGAACAGGGGAGAAAATTCGGAAGATATCCTTAAGAGTCAGGTCCCACTACATTTAACCCTGTGGAATTCATGAAAGGCCCCACGTGGATCTTCATGTCAATCAGACATCTTGAATTGTGGCTTGTATGTTTATTGACTGGGACAAGCCCTAAGCTCATTTCTGGCAAGGTGACCATACTTGGTGGGTACTGCACAATGGATGAATTCTACAAAAATAAAGCAAAATTATGCAAAAGATATGAGGACTGTGTTTACAAATGTATAACGAAGCTGTACATTTTAAATGCCCTAAAAGAATTTGGCTTTAGCCTTAGTGTATACAGTTAAACCCTAGTATACACCAAGCATGATATGTATGAGTAGAAATTAGGAACTGTAAACAGATGGGCACAGATGAAACACAGCTATGTGAGTGAAAAGACAGGGCCAAACAGCCTATTAGGTCTAGGAAAAGCAGCAACACAGTTAAAGATCAACATATAAAATTAATCATCCCGTGCAGCACCCCTGCTAAGTGAGGTCTTTAACGCCAGCAGTTTTCAAGGGGAGAGGCGAATGTGACTATAGTCTGAGGCCATGTTGAGGGTAATATAAAAAGAACCTGGGTTGGGCAGGTTCCACAGAGAACGAAGACAAAGGTGTCAGTGATGGTTCACAGGGAGAAAAATGGTGTGCCAGCCAGACTCCTTGGTTGCAAGCAGCATCCAACTCTCTTGGAATAACAGAGAATTTTTGTAATTCATGGAAGCTTGAAGAAGTAGATTTGACAAACAGACAAGATTCAAAGAGCGTCTGGAAGCCAGGCTGCAATAGCAACCTGACCAGGATCATTAACCACCCTCGCTGGACTCGACTGCAGCGGAGGCGTGTGGCTTCCACTGCTGTTAGTCTTCTGCACTGTGGGTCATCACTGCCGGTACCAGACACTGAGCTTAAATGCCATGGATTTGTGTGACACCATAATTAGTTCCACCATCACTTCTTTTTAGCATCTCTTGCTTCTGATTTCAATTTCCTAGTAAAAATGCATCTTTGGCTCAATCCGGGTTATACGCCTGTGCCTCTGATTGTCAAAGGGAGAGTAGACATTTCCCTTCATTTGCTATTAAGAAAACATGCTATGGAAATGTCCCCCACCTCCTACCCACCAATGGAAGGAGAACTGAATGATGGGCCACTCTCCTGCCCTAAACACATTCACATATAAAACTAATGGAATGTTAATTGTCTCAAGTCGATGAACATTCAAATACCAAGATTAAATGTATATCTGAAAGTATTAGGTGCCAGAAAACAAACAAGCAAACAAACAAAAAAACAGTTTTTCTAGTCACAAAAAGTAATCTTTAGTTAGTTTTATGATTACTTTTTAAAATTAAAAATCAAGTTATCTGTCATCTTATATTGGCAGATTACAAATTATCTTGCCTAGCCCACACCTTCTCTCTTGTTATTTCTTCTTTCCCTTTTCTACCTATTTGCCCTTGCAATTGTCAACATATATACATTATATGGAGAGTTAGGCAGTGGACAATAGAAATTACTACAGAAAAAAGAGAAAAATCAAAATGGAGCAATGACGCAGTTTACTTTTTTTTTTTGGACACATATGTTGACTCATATGTTAACAGATAGATTATATGAGTTATGCCCGCTAAATAAAATATCTGAGATAATAATAATAAATAGTATTTATTGCATGCTACTGAGTCAGATGCTTTGCATATATTATCTTGTTCAATCATCATAGCAACTGGGTTGAAATTATGATTACCATTTTACAAAAGAAGAAACTAAGGCTTAGAGAACATAAATGACTTTGGTGAAGGTTTTAAAACTGAGCAAAGGGCAGAACTGAGGCCTTAACCTCTTGCCTGTGTAACCCAGAAAGTCCTTTCAGGCCATGCCTCCTCTGAGTTTTAGCGCATTTGAATGGACCTGAGTCAGTGTTACTCTGATGGGTGTTGGCTTCCTGCACAGGCACATTCCTTCAAAGATAAAGGCATTGCCACGCTCACAGGCCTGGTGCAGCGGGAAGACCCAGAGGGATCGGGTGGAGAGGGATGTGGGAGGGGGGATCGGGATGGGGAATACATGTAAATCCATGGCTGATTCATGTCAATGTATGACAAAACCCACTGCAATATTGTAATTAGCCTCCAACTAATAAAAAAATAAATGGAAAAAAAAATAAAGAAAACTATTAAAAAAAAAAAGATAAAGGCATTGCCGCTCTCACAGTTTTCTTGGCTGAGAGAACGGTAATCTCAGCTGCAAACTGAAATTGAGGATTTGTTTCAGGAAGTAGGGATTGGCAGAAAAGGGAAAAAGAGGGTCTTGAATTGCAAGAGGCAAGCACTGGCTGAATAAGACTGCCTGGAAAAGCAGTGCTTTTTCTTGTAGGATGTCTTGGCCAGTGAAAATAATTTGGGCCAAAGATGCCTTCTTCACAGCAGATGGACACTCATGGTCTGCCCAGAATAATGTGACACAATTTGCCTTTATTTGATGGTTCTTTCTGCCTGTGGGATGTTTTCCAGGCCTTTTTTTTCTTGAGAAAAAAGTTGTTAAACATTTCATAAATCTTGACAATTTTGCCTTGGCGTTGGATTTAAAAAAATACTACCCAACTTCTATAAGTAACAATAATCAGAGCACAGGCTTTAAAGTGTCAAAGTGTGATGGGAAGACTTTATCAAGTAATAGTCAATAGGAAGTTAAGAATCTGCCTTAGTGGTTTACTCAGGGCTGCTTCTTGCCATCATTTTGAAATTTTTAAACTGGCAGAGTTCAGAAAGCAAACCCAATGCCTTTTTGGGAGATGGGGCCATATTCTTGCTCTGGGTATGGTCACCTCTGCAGGAAGGCAAAATACTTGTAGGTTTTGCCTCTTCATTTTGTCCTCACATTTAGAGATACATTTGTTACAAACTTCTATATTTGGGATGCTTTTTCTGTAATTTTATCATTTGTTAAAAAAAAAAAAGCCCAAAATGAATTGCAGCTAAACTGGAAGTACAAATAAATTTATAAACATCAATATGCATTTCTCAAATGCATTTAAAAACCCATAGGTCTATACTGTGTACTACATGCTAATTCATGGGATGGGTGGATTTAACTCAGATGACCATTATATCTACTACTATGGGCAAGAATCCCTTAGAATAAATGGAGTAGCCATCACAGTCAACAAAAGAGTCCCAAATGCAGTCCTTGAATTCAGTCTCAAAAATGACAGAATGATCTGTTTTTTTCCAAGGCAAACCATTCAGTATTACAGTAATCCAAGTCTATGCCCAGACCAGTAATGCTGAAGAAGTTAAAGTTTAATGGTTCTGTGAAGACCTACAAGACCTTCTAGAACTAACACCCAAAAAATATGTCCTTTTCATTATAAGTGACTGGAATGCAAAAGTAGGAAATCAAGAAATACCTGGGGTAACAGGCAAATTTGGCCTTGGAGTACAGAATGAAGCAGAGCAAAAGCTAATAGAGTTTTGCCAAGAGAATGCACTGGTCATAGCAAACACCCTCTTCCAACAACACAAGAGAAGACTCTACACATGGACATCACCAGATGGTCACTACCAAAACCAGATGATTATATTCTTTGCAGCCAAAGATGGAGAAGCTCTATATAGTCAGCAAAAACAAGAGCAGGAGCTGAATGTGGCTCAGATCATGAACACCTTATTGCCAAATTCAGAGTTAAATTGAAGAAAGTAGGGAAAACCACTAGGCCATTCAGGTATGACAAAATCAAATCCCTTATGATTATACAGTGGAAGTGACAGATTCAAGGGATTAGGTCTAATAGACAGAGTCCCTGAAGAAATATGAATGGAGGTTTGTGACAGTGTATAAGAGGCAATGATCAAGACCATCCCAATAAAAGAAATGCAAAAAGACAAAATGGTTGTCTGAAGAGGCCTTACAAATGGCTGTGAAAAGAAGAGAAGCAAAAGGCAGAGAAAAGGAAAGATACACCAATTTGAATGCAGAGTTCCAAAGAATAGCAAGAAGACATAAGAAAGCCTTCCTCAGTGATCAGTGCAAAGAAATAGATGAAAACAATAGAATGGGAAAGACTAGAGATCTCTTCAAGAAAATTAGAGATACCAAGGGAACATTTCATGCAAAGATGGGCTTAATAAAGGATAGAAATGGTATGGACCTAGCAAAAGCAGAAGATATTAAGAAGAGGTGGCAAAAATACACAGAACTATACAAAAAAGATCTTCGTGACACAGATGATCACTAGGTGTGATCACTCACCCAGAGCCAGACATCCTGGAATATGAAGTCAGGTGATGCCTTAGGAAGCATCACTATGAACAAAGCTAGGAGTTGATGGAATTCCAGTTGAGCTATTTCAAATCCTAAAAGATGATGCTGTGAAAGTGCTGCACTCAATATGCCAGCAAATTTGGAGAACTCAGCAGTGGCCACAGGATGGGAAAAGGTCAGTTTTCATTCCAATCCCAAAGAAAGGCAATGCCAAAGAATGTACAAAATACCACACAATTGCACTCATCTCACATGCTGGCAAAGTAATGCTCAAAATTCTCTAAGCCAGGCTTCAAGAGTATATGAACCGTGAAATTCCAGATGTTCAAGCTGGATTTAGAAAAGGCAGAGGAACCAGAGATCAAATTGCCAACATCCGTTCGATCATCCAAAAAGGAAGAGAGTTCCAGAAAAACATCTACTTCTGCTTTATTGACTAAGCCAAAGCCTTTGACTGTGCGGATCGCAACAAACTCTGGAAAATTCTTCAAGAAAATTCTTCAAGGTCAGGCCACCTGATCTGCCTCCTGAGAAATCTGTATGCAGGTCAAGAAGCAACAGTTAAAACTATCCATGGAACAACAGACTGGTTCCAAATTGGGAAAGGAGTACATCAAGGCTGTGTATTGTCACCCTGCTTATTTATCTTATATGCAAAGTACATCATGAGAAATGCTGGACTGGATGAAGCACAAGCTGGATTCAAGATTGCAGGGAGAAATATCAATAACCCCAGATATGCAGATGACACCACTCTTATGGCAGAAAGCAAAGAAGAACTAAATAGCCTCTTGATGAAAGTGAAAGAGGAGAGTGAGAAAGTTGGCTTAAAACTTAACATTCAGAAAACTAAGATCATGGCATCTGGTCCCATCACTTCATGGCAAATAGATAGGGAAACAATGAAAACAGCAACAGATTTTATTTTGGGGGCTCCATAATCACTGCAGATGGTAACTGCAGCCATGAAATTAACAGACACTTGCTCCTTGGAAGAAAAGCTATGACCAACCTAGACAGCATATTAAAAAGCAGAGATATTACTTTGCCAACAAAGGCCTGTCTAATCAAGGCTATGGTTTTTCCAGTAGTCATGTATGGATATGAGAGTTGGGCTATAAAGAAAGCTGAGCACCAAAGAATTGATGCTTTTAAACTGTGGGGTTGAAGAAGACTCTTGAGAGTCCCTTGAACAGCAAGGAGATCCAACCAGTCCATCCTAGAGGAAATCAATCCTGAATATTCGTTGGAAGGACTGATGCTAAAGCTGAAACTAATACTTTGGCCATATGATGCGAAGAACTGACTCATTTGAAAAGACCCTGATGTTGGAAATGATTGAAGGTGGGAGGAGAAGGGGAAGACAGGATAAAATGGTTGTATGGCATCACTGACTCAATGGACATGAGTTTGAGTAAACTTGGGGAGTTGGTCATGGACAGGGAAGCCTGGCTTACTGCAGTCCATGGAATCATGAGGAGTTGAACACAACTGAGCGACTGAACTGAACTGAAGTCACTTCAGTCATGTCCGACTCTTTTCGACCCCATGAACTGTAGCCAGCCAAGCTCCTCTCTCTGTGGGATTCTATAGGCAAGATTCCTGGAGTGGGTTACCATTTCTTCCTCCAGGGGTTTTTCCCAACCCAGGGATCGAACATATGTCTCTTATATCTCCTCCACTGACAGGCAGGTGGCTTTACCACTAGCATCACCTGGGATGGACCTATGTACTATATTGTTACTATAATATTACATACAATGTTAAAATCTTTTTTCCTCCCTAGAGGAAGTACATAAGTACAATCTTTGAATAAGATGGAAAGAAAAAAGAATAAACTGATTATAAGACTTGAATAAGACGACTCTTCTCAGATGTTTTCTGCCTATTAAGATTTATGTCTTGAATACTCAATAATGTAAATATATAATAAATCATTTAATAAAGGGAAAATTACTAGTTGTTTTGCCACTTTAGTAACTCAAGGACAGTAATTGTTTCTTTTTCATACAGAGTCAAGGTGTATCTGAGTTTCTTTTACTTTATGTCATAGACATTTCCCATGAATAAGTAAAATTTTGAATTACAGTTTTATTGGTTGCATCAAATTCAGTTGAGGGGTTATGGCACAATTTATTTAACCAGTTTCCAATGTGAGAACCTTAAAATTGTTTCTAATTTTTCACTATTATGGAAGGCACTATGATAAATCTAGTTTTGTATTTAATTTCCTCCACTTCTGCACTTTTAGGGAACTAGTTCCGTAAAGTAAATTTCCTGGAATTGAGTCACTCAGTCTTATGAAGTGAAGTATTTGCTATTCTTGGTAGATATTATAAAATTGCTTTCCAAAAAAGTTATCGATTTACATTGCCACCAGCATTGTTACTGTAAGCCATTTTTTATTGCAAACTTAGCAGCGGAAGGTGTTTTATGTCTTTTAAATTGAGGTTCTTTAGGGGAGATTTCTCTGAGTTTAAGTGTGGCTAAAAACCCACTGCTCGGCTCTGTGAGGCTATGAACTCATAGCAATGAAAATTGAGGATGTCAGAGGCCTTTTTAGTTTGATCTGTCCCTCTGTGGCGTGTGTTGGATTATTACCCCAATGCCAGTGCTTTGGGGGACACAAATGAGTAGAATATGTTTGCCAAACATGTCAGTCAGAATTCCCCTAAGATTTGGCCACAAAATGTGGACAGAGATGAAGTACAAAGGCCTGGCTCTTTGCCTGCCATCCCCTGCAAGGCTGGGGAGCCCATGAAAGAAAGGGCATCTCCTGGGTACGCTGCAGAGACTCTCTGGGTTCCAGAACTTTGCTTGGACACCTGGAATTCAAATTTCTAAGACTGCTGAACCGGAATAAACAAATGTACCCTAGGGCCACCTTCTACTATTTCATTCTCTGAATGTGTCATTTGTAATGTCAAAATGTATTCTACTGGAACACCATTGGACTTGAAAGTTGCCAAGGCATTGGAAACCATCTGGTTCAGACCCCTCAATCAAAGAGGAGGAAACTGAAGCTCACGGAGTGGAAGGTTCTAAAGTTTAGGTTTCTTCATTCCCAAAGTCACGGTGGAACTTCCCAGGTGACTCAGTGGTAGAAGAATCCACCTGCCCATGTAGTAGATGCAGGAGACTCGGCTTCGATCCCTGGGGTGGGACGATCCCCTCGAGGAGGAAATGGCAACACACTCCAGTATTCTTGTCAGGAAGATCTCATGCACAGAGAAGCCCCACGGACTATAGTCCAGGGGGTCTCAGAGTTGACTTGACTGAGCACACACTAATGTCATAGTAGTGCCCATTTTCTCTATGCATTATTTCTTGATGATGAGATGTTTTCTTACAAAAACTGATTCAGGACTCTCTTGCTAAAGTAATCTATTAGTGGAATCTTCCTTGTTACCAATGACTGTTTCTGGTGTATCAGGCAGTAATTGTAAAACATGTACTGAGAAATAATGGGCCTTAATCTCAGGAATTCTGTATAGTTCAGTTACAATGAACGTAACATTTATTTAGCCCTCACCCTGTGCCAGACTCTGTTTCAAGTAACTGTCATAAACAAACTTATGTACTTCAACAGTTTTCTGAGATATATTTTATCATCAGTTTTATAAAGAGTTAAGTTGAAATTGGTTTCTTAAATAGTATATTAAATAATATAAGCTAAATTAAGCTGCAGTAATAAACACCTGCAGATCTCATTGACTTACAACAGTGAAGCTTAATTTCTCTCACGTACATGTGCATTGTAAGTTTGTATGTATACATATACACTATAAAATACATGTATTTGTATGTATATCTTTTATACATTATATTTCATTATGAAATATTTATGCATTATTTATGAATTATGCTTTATTATGCATTATGCAAATATTGCACATTATTTATGAAATATTTATGCATATATTTTAGATATTTACACATATTTATTATATTTTATGTATTGCATATCATAGCTTCGTTTTAGATGCTTAGCCCCTGTTTGTTTCAACATGACCATCAGAACTGCAAACTGCTAAATCTAAATGTTCAGCTATAATTTTATGTCTGAGTTCCAGGTTTGTATCTATAACTTCCTATTGACCATCATCACTGGAATGTTCTGCAGGCACCACAAAATCATCACTATCTCTTCCAACTTTTTGCTTTAATGCAGGTGTTGTGGTCCCCCCAGTTCTCTTCTCCAGCTTTACATCTCAAAACATCTCAGCTGCCATTTTTCAAGGTACTTTGATACTTTCTGTCTTGAATAGAGGGCTTCCCTGATAGCTCAGTTGGTAAAGTATCCACCTGCAATGTGGGAGGCCTGGGTTCAATCCCTGGGTTGGGAGGATCCCCTGGAGAAGGGAAAGGCTACCCACTCCCATATTCTGGCCTGGAGAATTCCATGGACTGTATAGTCTACGGGGTGGCAAAGAGTTGGACACGACTGGTGGGATTTGTATAATATTATTCACCCCTCCCCTTTTATTTATATTGTTAATGTTATAACTCCACAAATAAAAATGAATTCTTTAGATTTAGTGTGATTTTTTTCTATGATGAATTAGAAGTGTTTAGAAATTTCCATTAACACAAGCCAAGTCTGATATTTAGAATATTCAGAAATGCTCAGAGATGAGGTAAAAATATCCCCAAAGCCTTTAAAACATGCTTCAGAAATTACTACAGGATAAAGAATACCTTTTCTTTTGATAAGTAAGATGGTTTTACTTTCATCCTTATTATTTACTGAAACAACTGGTTTATATGTGAATATAGGGCTTCCCAGGTGGCACTAGTGGTAAAGAACCTGCCTGCCAATGCAGGAGACATAAGAGATGTGGGTGGGATCCCTGAATGGGGAAGATCCCCTGGAGGAGGGCATGGCAGCTCACTTCAGTATTCTTGCCTAGAGAATCCCGTGGACAGAGGAGACTGGTGGGCTGCAGTCCATAGTGTCTCAAAGAGTCAGACATGACTGAAGTGACTTAGCATGCACGCAGAGAATACATGTAGTTTACTTCTCTTCAGTAGGTGTTTGACAAATTCTTTTTTAAAATTGGCTTTTGATGTCAGGGAGGCTATTGAAATAGACAAAATCAAACCACTTTCAGAGATTATCTAAGATAGTTTGTATCTTTATTTTTTTTTAAAGTTTTACTTCTTTTATTTGATGTCAAAGACTCAAGGATTTGTTATAGTTTTCAACTGTAACATATACTCCATTCCATTGTACAGTTTGTATCTTTAGAATAACATTCCTTTTACCTTATAGAAACTCTGTGCAGGGAAGGACCACATCTTTCTTGTTCATCACTGTCCCGCTAGTAGTTAATATAATGTGTGGTACATAGTGGGAACTAAATAAATATTTGCTTAATTAAAACATTAAAAGCAGTGGAGACCTTCGGGCAGTGACTGTATAAAATTTGCTTCAGTTTTGTGCATAGCAGTTATTCATGCTCAAAATATCACAAATTACTATAATTGATCTAGAAGCATTGGTGGTAGGGTGGGAAAAAAGAGATTTTAGATTCGTTTAAGAGGTACAGACTGGAAAAAAAAAGAGGTACGGACTGGTAAAATATAGTGAATGACTGGAAGATGTGAAAAATTAGGGGAAAATAAAAGTCTAGGAGTGTCTGCTTTGACTGACTATGAGTGAGTGGTCATGGACTGTTCATTATAGTCTATTCCTTAGTTTTGTTAAAAAGTTTTATTGGATTTGAGCCACATGCATTCATTTACATATTTCCTGTGACTTATTTTACACCATAATGGCAGAGTCAGGGAGTTGTGACAAAGACTATATGGCCCACAAGGACAAAAAATCGACTACCTGGCACTTCCAAAAAAAAAAAAAAAAGGTTGAATCTTACTCTACAGAATATGGATTTTTTTGTAGTTGTTGTTATTATTAGTGAAAGTGAAAATTGCTCAGTTGTGTCTGACTCTCTGCGACTGCATGGACTATATAGTTCATGGAATTCTTCAGCCCAGAATACTGGAATTGGAGGCCATTCCCTTCTCCAGGGGATCTTCCCAACTCGAAATCGAACTGGGGTCTCCTGCATTGCAGGCAGATTCTTCTATTATTATTAGAAGGGTGGTTATTGGGGCAAATAACTTATCTTTATTAATATGCTGAATTTGTGGTGCCTGTAGAATATTTCAGTGAGAATGTTCATCGGGAACTTGTAGATGCAAGCCTGGACCTCTGGCGTGAAATTATGGCTAAACATATGGGTTTACTGGTTTGGAGTCAAGCTGTGGCTTGGGGGACCACATCAAAACAATATGGTGCTTAAGCATCTGATGTGAAGATACTGTTGTGCCCTGCCGCTTCCATCATGTCTGACTCTGTGTGAGTCTGTGGACTGTAGCCTGCCAGGCTCCTCTGTCCATGGGATTCTCCAGGCAAGAGTACTGGAGAGGGTTGCCATGCCCTCCTCAAGGGGCTCTTCCCTACTCAGGGATGAAACCAGGGGACTCTTGCATTGCAGGCACATTCTTTACCATTGAGCCCCGCTGGGGAAGATGGAACGTCACACTCACTGAGATCCAGCTCAGGCGGTGAGTCAGCGGTGTTTGATTCCATCCTGTATAAGCTCATGAAAAGAAGGCCGGGGGTGGGTACAGCACATTAGCTTCCTCTCCCAGCGTGCAGTGTAGGCGGCCTGCTCAGCACGAGGCCCAGGCGGAGCCCTGTGTCGGCCACCACCCATTTTCTTCTGCACATCCTCACGACCGGCCCCAGGCTGAAATCAGGAGCACTCCTTTCAGTTTTCCAGTGCGGTTCTGCCAGCCCAACCACAGAACATCTCAGACTGATTGATTAAGAGGAGGAAAAACTAAATGTTGGTTATAGTTCGAAAATGATGCCAGCCCCGGAGACGTGCAGCTCTGCCGTAGCTTTCAGGGTCGAGCCTAACAAGGCAGTGCATGGCCTTTCCAGGCTGTTTTCCAGGGGCTCAGCCCATGTTTCTGCGCTGCATGCAGTACAAGGCGCTCAGCCTAGTGCAGGGACGGTTTGTTCCAACAGAGCTTGTAGGCCAGTTCCAACATGCCTCTGAATCCTCTTCCTTCCGGAGTGATTCACTTCCATTTCCTCTTTCGCCAAGTAGGGGAAAGAGCAGTCCTTCCTCCTCATCCTTGGTCAATGTTGAAAGAATGAATATTTTGAAGGAGATGAAGAGTGTACAACCAGATGGATAGTGAGCTTCTGGAGGGAAGATGCTGCTGCCTTTATAGACTAGAAAAAGTAGTAGAGACTCAGGTTGTTGAATAAGTGGGTTTTCAAAGAATAATTTACTCCAAATGTTGTATAGACTTTCTAATGTAGTAATCCATACCACAGACATTGACTGTCTTAAAGAAGCAAGATTATTGGCAACTGTGTTAGGATTGCTGCCCGCCCCTCCTTTTTTCCCTATTTCTTAGCCACTAGAGATAATGAACTTCATACATGCAACTGATTTTTTGTTGTTGATGGTGATGAATTTACCTTAATAGGTGGGAAATCCTGCTAATACCTTTGAATTTACTCCAGTACACATTCCTGAGCTGTATTTCTGGAAATGTTGCTTCAGAGTACACGTGTTTGAATTTGCCAATTTCAGCAGAAGCCATTATGTGAGATAATACAAAGTGCATTGAAAAGTGGGTGGAACAAAAGGGGAAAGAAAAAGACCCTCAATACTATGAGCAGATTTTCCCTCCGATCTTGTTATTTTTTTAACCTCATTAAAAATTGTGGAATTTTATTTTTAACCTTGAATTTCCATACTCCCTTTTTGGATTTCATGTGTATATAAGCATGTGGCTATGTGTGTATGAATGTTGTTATGTCTGAATGTGTATGTGTATCTATGCACCCCTGCCTGGCTGGAGTAAATTTCTGAGTCTGTGTGCGGGTAAATGTGGGTGTATTTTCCTTGTGGATATGCTGTTCTGATGGGAGGAAATCTTAGATCCCACAAGAGCCGCATGCCTATCAGAAGGGATCTTTGTTACGTTTTTCAGCACATGCATTTGCAGAATTAAAGAGTGTAGGCACCAGGACAACCACAGAACCCTCTGTGAACTATTCTGGGTCTCCACAAAGACCTTTAATTTTACTATTGTATTTAGAGACAATGCCTGGCTTTGCACAGTTGCACATGGTTATCTGCTCGGAGGTCTCAAAAGATAGACTAACACCTAGCTGAGATCAACTCAGAGGCTGAACTGGCATCCACCGAACCTTAGTTGAATAATACATTTCACTCGAGAGTTTTGTTTGCTGTTTGTTTTCCTCCTGGCTCACTCTTGGCCCAGATTCAAGATAAACTTTGCTGCCTTTCTGCCTGCTGTGCTTAATTTTCTGTGGTACCTAAAATGCTGGATTTGTAGCCTTTTTCGTTTGGCTGTGGTTTGGCTTCTCCTTTCCAATTCAACGTTCAAGTTTCCTCTCTGTGTGCAGGACTCAGAAATGTTTCACTTGAGAGTTTAAGTTTCATGATTTTAATTATTCACATCGTCTAAACTTGGCTTTGAAATCAACCATATCAGGCATGACAATTCACCCAAGAGTCTGAAATGGAATAAAGAAAGCAGAGATGAGGCGACATCTGGTGCCAAACCACCCCTGCGAGGTGCCCGTATGTTTATAAAGGGAGAGAGGGAGGTGGAGGGGCTTGGTTGGAAACAGAGGAGAACTAACATGTATGAAGCACATACGATAAGATTAGCGCTGAGTGTGAGATATCTAATGCACTTCACTGTCCCAAGAATCCTTTCGGAAGTAGGAATTTCCCAAATTACTTTTCAGTTCCTGCTTGCATTTCTATACATGTGTGCTCTAGGCTGGATGCTGTAGTTGCAGTGGGGTTAATAAAAAATATTACTCTAACACTGTGGGTTAAACAAAAGTGTGTGTGTCTTTTTCTCCTTCCTTTCTCTCTTTCTCTTTCTCTCCCTCCCTCCCTCTCTCTCTCTCCCTCTGTTATCCAGAAGTTTTTGTCTCTCTGGGTGTTTTCTGCATCCCATTAACAAATGCCACCCTGGTTTTATGAACTGAAGCTAAAAACTGCCAGCTCAGGTTTTGTTTTTTGTTTTTTTGGCCACCAGTATTTTATTGTTCAACTGTTTCCTGCCCGCTATGTGTGGGTTCTTTCTATAATGAAGCAACAGTCTAACATTAAGGATACTACAGCATCAGGTTCAGAAAGTTCTGTAAACACAGATTTGAAACTATAATACCCAGGAGAGAGAAGCTTCTCCAGTCTCTTCCCGTCCAAGGCTTTTTCATTTTTCAAACTCTTCTTTAATAAAGTCACATGCTATCAAGACACCAAACATGAAATTTTCTGCATGGGAGGGTAGATGCATGTAAAACTTATTTGTTGTATTTTAAAGATGTAACCGTATTGAAAAAAGAAGGCAGTGAAGAATAAAACATGAATCACCTAATCAACCTGAAAGAACTCTATTAACATTTTCATGTATTTCCTTTCCCTCCCTCCATCGCTTCCCTCCTCCCTCCATCCCTTTCCTCTTTCCTTCCCTCCTTCCTTCTTCATTTCTTCTCCTTTCTACTCCGTCCCTTTCCCTCCCCTGTTTTCTTCCTTCCTTCTTTCCTTTCTTCCTCTCTTTTTCTGTTTTCTTTCTACATGCTGTAAAAAACAACTCTTGAGATATAATCGTAAAGCAAAATTGCTTCACCTCTTCCACTGTCTTTTTAAAATTAATTAGAAGAAATAGTTCTTCTTCTGCCCTAAACTGAAAGACTGAGAAATCTCATTATTGTGCCTAAGTAATGAGAGAGCTGATAGTCTCTTTTTCAACAAACACAGAATTGCAATTTGGAGATTACAGTTCCATGTCTCTTATGGTGATCAAAGCTTTGATTAAAAATTGTCTTCTGCACATCCCTAGCTAGACTAGCTGCCACTGGAAAACCGGAAGAAGGCAAAGAGGGTGCAGTTGACTTCCACTCTGTTTTTGCCCTTCACTTTTGTTCATTTCTGACCTTTCCAGGGTTGGAAGTCAGGGGAAGAAACAGAAGTTTCTTAGTGACTGCCACTATCCAAGGTGGGCTTTCTACCCCCTGGTCAGGCAAACGCTGAAATCATTGCTGTCATTGACCTTTAATGTGTTCTTTAAGACACTCCTGTCCCCACATGATGCTTCCCAAGGTCTTCTGTCTGCAGTTTTCTTGTTGCTGGTGATGTCCTCTCCTTCTGCAGCTCGTGCTGACTCCTTTCTCAGTCCCGAGTGATCCAGCACTGCCTTCAGCCTCTCTCCACTGGGACTGTCTACCCTCCAGGAGTCTTGGTGAGTAGGACTCCAACCCTACACTGGTTCTCTCACTCCGTCTCAATAGTTGTTCAGTGAGAAACACACATTCTTTCGCTTCTGCTGGGGTGCTTGCCCTCCAACACAACCTACCACCAGCAGAGCTAGCCACACTGGCTCCCGCCATTGAGATTTTCCACTGTGTGGCTCCCAGAGTCAAGAAACACATGTCAAGTTTCTGGGTGGTTCTGTTGAAACTCTTCTCGGTAGGCTTGAGAAGAGTTTCAGGGCACTCTCTCCCCAACACACACACACACACACACACACACACACACACTTTGTTGACACCCATGGAGACTACTCACAACCACAGCAGCAGTTTTCTCCAAAGACATTCTCCCTCAAAAGTCTTCTCTCTTAACTTTCAAAACTGGATATTTTCATATTCTCAAAGTGAATAGGGATTTAAAGAGTAACAGCCTTTTTAATAACCATTTCCTTTAGAAGTTTGCATCTAGACCTGGAATCTCACTTTGAAATGTTGTATCTGTCAAATCTTAGTAACAATCAACTCTCATGATTTAACATTTTCACCAGCTTTTATTATCCTTGTTTTCAAATAGCATTTATCTTCATTATGATCCTATAGCATTATTTCCAAAACTATGATTTTTAATGGTGTTTTAGTACTAAAATGAGTTTCCTATTGCTGCTGTTACAAATTACCGCAAACTTTGTGGTGTAAAACAATGAAAATTTATTGTCTTGTAGTTCTGGAGGTCAGAAGTCCTAAATCACTCTCAGTGGCCTCAAATCAAAGCATTGGCGAGGCTGTGGCTTCTTCTGAAAGTTTCAGAGGACAATATGTTTCTTTGCCTTTTCCAGCTGCCTACATTCCTTGGCTTGTGGCCCTACATTACTCCAATTTCTGTTCCCATCATATTGCTTCCTCTCTCTCTCTCTCTCTGCTTCCACTGTCAGATTGCCTGCTCTCACTCTGAGTCTTTCACCCATACCTCTGTGATGACATTGTATCCTTCCAGATGATCCAGGATAATCTCTCCATCTCAATATTCTCCACCTAATCATTTCTTCAAATTCCTCTTTGCTGTGGAAGGTGACATAGTCATAGGTTCTGAAGGCTAGGACCTGGATGTTTAGAGGGGCAGCAGGGGCATTATTTCAGGGACTATACCCACATTTTGGATGTTTCACAATTTAACCAATTTTATTTTCAATTCTTTTTTTAAAAATGTTATTTAAAATGCTGTAGGGAGATTCCTTATAAATGAAAACATTTTTATGAATTTCTCTGATGGTTTCCCCAGTGTAAGTTCCTAGAAGTGGAGTTATTGGGTAAGAACATTTTGAGAACTTTTGATTCACCTTGCCAAAATCCTTTCTAGAAAAATTTTATAAAATTTTAACTATTTCATATTTAGAAGTCATGCCCTATTTTCAAGATAATTTAAATATTTGCTATTATTTATTTTTAAATAATTGTTTTCCTTGTTCCACTTAGATCAGTAAAATGTGGAATTTGAATTGTTGGCTATGTAAGCTGAAGATCATAAAAGTATTTTTCTCCCCATCCTTTAGCCATGTTTCCTAATATATTTTGGTGAATATTATTGAATTTTATTGCTTCCTTTGCTGGGTGGTAAGTTCTATACTATTTTATGATTGTTCTAGAACTTTGTTATTTTTGACTGATACAGCTGTTTCATCTTATGACAATATGTTCCAGTTTTAATGATAATAATATTATATATGCTTTGGTAAGTGAGCTGTATCTTATTTCTCTTGCTTTAAACTTGCTCTGCACTATTTTATTCCTCTAGTCATTCTCTTCTGAATAACTTTGCACTCATTTCCCTAATGTAAAAACTATGATCATAGTAATCTCTCTATGATTATGATAATCTCATATATTTGTTTAGGAAGATCTGACATCATTGTTCATCTCATCTGGGAACTTAAAATATCTCTTGATTTTGTAAAGTTTTGAGTTTCTATAAAATTCTAAAGTTTCATTTCCATAGATGACACAAGTTTATTAAAGCTATCTAGGAGTATATTTTAATATGAATATAATCAATCTTTTCCACCACATTTTTAAATAGATATTATTGCTAAATAGAAAAGTTATTGATTTTATTCTTAATCTTAATTACCAATTTACTGGCTAATTTACTCAGCTCTCTTATTAGTCTTAATAGTTTTTCCCTGACTTTTTTCCTTTACCTTGACAATATGTAGTCAATCATTTAAGGATAATAATTTTATGTCCTTTCCCCCAGTATTCTTGCTTTAGTTTTCTGATTCTTGCTTTATTGTATTGGCTAAGGTCTCCAGAAAAATAATAAGCATTAATGTAATTAATGATATCCTTATCTTTTTTAATTAATACATTAATTTTAATGCTTCTGTCATTTCACCGTGAACTAGGGCAAAGTAGGTTTTCTCCTCATGCAAGCACTCAAATATTGTTCTAATTACAGCCCCTGAATATCTTCATTAGAATTATTAGAAAAATGTGTATCAA
The DNA here is from genome assembly GCF_023699985.2 of Odocoileus virginianus. Classification (NCBI taxonomy): domain Eukaryota; kingdom Metazoa; phylum Chordata; class Mammalia; order Artiodactyla; family Cervidae; genus Odocoileus; species Odocoileus virginianus. Next base: position 14,272,308 of record NC_069704.1, read on the forward strand.
TAGCCCAGAAATATAGCAGACAACTTTTATGCGTTTGCAACAGCATTTTAGGACAAAGAAAAGAACATGTGCGTTGGAGTTGGGGCACTTGGGTTTGAATGTTTGTTCTAGCACTTACTGGCTGGATAATTTGCACAAAACACTTTCAGTTTTTATTTCTTTCTTTTTTCAGTGTAGGTGATAATATTCCTTTATAAGACTGTATTGAAGATTCAATAAGATATCAGAAAAATACCTAGAGCAGTGCCTGGTAGACAGTAGGGTCTGGGCATGGAAGATATCCTGTGTACATTGTTTTGTTCTGCAAAACATGGATTGCAAACCTGCAGAACGAATTTTAATAAGAAGGGAGAGACCTTGCTGGTGACCTCTATGGACTTAAACTTCAACCTCTGTGCCTGCGTGCTAAGTTGCTTCAGTCCGACTCTTTGCGACCCCATGGACTGTAGCCCACCAGGCTCCTCTGTCCATGGGAATTCTCCAGGCAAGAATACTGGAATGGGTTGCCATGCCCTCCTCCATGGGATCTTCCTGACCCAGGGATCGAACTCTCATCTTTTACGTCTCTGTATTGACAAGTGGGTTATTTACCACTAGCGCCACCTGGAAAGCCCTTGTCCTCTATTTATGTATAAACTAAATGGTTAGCACAGTCTCTCCTAGTTGGGAAATTTCTGAAAATTCTATTACTCTCTAATCAGAGCCACAAGAGCACCCATTTCTCAGATTCTGGGGCCAAGTGGCTGTCAGGGCAGTCTTGGACCTAGTAGGATTTCTGCAGAAGGAAGAGAGAAGCCGCTGGGAGCCTGGGCAGCAGCTGTATTTTCCTCGCTGGCCCCTCCTCTGGGAGCAGAACTGCGTGTTGTTGCAGTTGTACTGTACTGTTCTACCGCATGGATTCATAGTTAACATTTTTCTTCCAGGCACATTTAAAGCATTTGGCTCACATCCGACTTGAGCTGTTTTATAAGGGCAATAACCGAGACCAGGGTGTGCTCTTGTCAGCAAGCAAAGCACGCAGCAGAGGCTGCCAAAGAGTTTCCTGCTCAAGGGGCCACCCATCCTTGGCTGCAGGATGCATGGCTGGAGCGCATGGCAACTTGCACACAGCGAGAGCTGGAACTTTCTGTTCTCAGGGCTCGTGCTTTGGATTCCATCCTTCAGGCCTGCTGCATTGATCAGTGGAGGCTGTTGTGTTTGCGCTTGTTTGGGACTAGCTCAGAACACATGTCACAGCACTGGTTCAAGGCTTAATTCAAAGGCTTGGAGCCGGGAACATTCTCTTTAAAGACAAGTGAGAGTTAGCTAGCAGACACAGAGTTCCCACAAATCAGCTGAAGGGGAGACAGGCATCTCCTTCAGCCCACTCTCTGTGAATTAACTTCTGGAATGGGCAGACAGCATAGATGCCAAATGGAAGGTTCCAACACTGCCACCCCATGCTCTTTGAAGTCCACCTTGGCAGGAGCTGATCTCTTTTCATGTGTTATTTGTTGCCAAGGACTGTGACGGGGAGGATCTGCAGCAGATCGCTGAGGCTGTTTTTTCAGGATTTCCTTTGATTGGAAGCTGTTGGCTGTGCCTTCTGCCACTGGCTCCGTCACAGAGCAGAGGGCTCGGCGTGTCCCCCAAGTGACAGCTGCTTTGCCAACACGAAGGAGGTGCTGGCTGTGAAAGTGCCTTGAGCTCTAAAGAACTGCGCACGGGATGGGGTATTGTTACTGCTTCCCTTGCCAGTAGGGAGGCAGTGTGATGTTATGAGTAGAAAGAACAAAGGCTCAAGCCCAAGAGATGCAAGCTGAAATGTCAGCTTTTTTGTTGAATTGCACTGTCCTCTTGACCTCAGTCTTCTCATCTGTAAAATGGCCATGAAAAGATTGACCCACACCCCACTCCCAGAACTTTTAGTCAAGGATTAATAAAATAGATATGTAGAGTGTTTAGCTCCTTTCTTCTGAATTCCAAAGTTAGTCCAGAAATTTTAATGCAGTCTGGGTTGCTCTTTATGTTGTTGTTCAGTCGCTGTCAGGTTCAATTTTTTTGTGACCCCCATGGACTGCAATATGTCAGGCCTCCCTGTCCTTCACTATTTCCTGGAGTTTGCCCTTAATACTCTCTTTATCATCTTCATTTATTCGTTATTCACTCAATCAGCATTCAATACAAAAGCTGGATCACTTAAGTGCCTTTAAAATTTTAGGTAGTTATCTTTCTAAGTGCTAGGAATAAAAAATTACATATTCAAGACATGGCTATCTCAAAGATAAAAAAATGGAAATGACATTAAAAATGTAAAGGATGTTATGGTGGTCAAAGATTCAGGAAGTAAAGAGTAAACAAAGGTATATACCTTTATACAAAAATACTTATACAAATGTATGGAGTAACAGATTTTATGGCAGAAGGGACGTTTAACCAAGGGATGACATCAGTAGATAGAGAGCAACATAAAATATTTCAGAATTTAGAGATAAGGACCCTCTGAAACGTGATTGAGAGTGATTCATGCTTAGAGATGGACAGTCAGTCCAAAGGTTGCTCTGGAAAGGATAAAAATGTCAAGTCTTATTAAAGAACGCAGGTAACAAAGTTCAACCAGATCTTACTCAGTGGAACTGCCTTTGTCAGTTGGATGCAAGGATAGGCTTAGTCAGTCATGGACTGCCTGAAAGCTAGAATTGGGGCTGGACCACAGAAGGATAGATTCTATCTCCTTATCCTACTTCTATAAGACCTGCTTCTATTTCTCCTTGACTATTTTGTTACTGCATTCACCCAATCTTTAGGTTAAGCAGAGGATTCCAGGTTAAGACAAAACCATTGCAATGTACCCTATTACCTAAGAAGAAATTCTTTGAAAGATGAGTTTTATTGCTGGTAACAGGAATTTGCATTGTGATTTACAGAATTTCCTTTTCTTCTTCTTTGCCTTCCCCTTCATCGTCTGAGGATACCTGTTGTCCCAGGAACTCCTTGAGAGCCGGGACTTTGGCTAGTCATCATTTTACCCTGAGTAATTAGTGGAATACTGGACAGACAGTTGCTATTCATGTACTACTCAATATTGCCATCCAAACGATCGCTTTAGTATACATATTTGATTAGCTACTTGCCCAATGCTACTTAATATTCTCCAGTAAAAGCTTATAAAGGGTCTGGCACTGGGTGTGGGGATGAGGAAGGAGTATTAAACACAGCATGAGACTAAGAAGGAACATCTCCTTTCCTTATGATGCAAGTTGCAGTTTAATCTCAAAAGAATTGACCAGACAGCCAAGGCATAGAAGGAGTATATCAGGAGGAAGACCAGAGACAAATGATGGACAATAATTCTAAGTAGACAATAGACATGGTCTTCTTTAGGTTTTCTGCTCCTACTCACAGGACTTACATATTTTCATCACAGGTCTGAAAATATTCTGAGGAGATAAAGATGCTTGGATATCAATCCTTCTTTCTAGTAAAAAGCTTTTCTAAGGAACTCTACTGGGGCCAGAACGATACCATAATATCCGCTTTAATGACACCTTTTACTCGGGAAAAGTCGTGGGAACCCAGGATGGCATAGAATGCTCAAGCAAGATTAATAAGTAAAATTGCTGAGGTTACATTGATGCATCAGGAAACAAATTCAAAGAAAGGAAGTGAGTTGACCAAATTCTCACAGAGGTTATTGCCTTGGATCAGGGCCCATATTCTTAAACTCCTCATCAGATACCTTTCATACTAAGATCATGTGTGAAATGGCATCTTTTATCTAATTTAAGCTTGAGTTGATCACAATAATGTAGTAGAACAGTTTACCCAGTTTATAAGCAAGGTAGCTGAGTCTTGCAGAGACTGCCTGAGCCTTTATGCCTTCAAGGTCGTTTAGGATCAACTCATTCTGTGATTTTCCCTTGAATGAGTGTCTCATAGTTGTCCCCTTAGTGGTGGGACAGTGATAGTGATAATGGGAACACTCTTCATGTTCCTGCCATTCCATCTCAGGGCATCCCATGAAATAACCCCTGGCTCTCCACCATTTACATAGTGTATGTGATATCAAGCATAACAATTGGCATTTAATCCTCTGGCTAATAGAATCCTGGAATTATCTGGGGAAAAATACAATTAAATCTCTTCTTGGGTAAATGCTCAACTTGATATATAATTTCTCTGGATTTAAATTACAAGTATAGTATACATGTATATTAATTTATATTATTTGAAGTTGAATCAACCTGATCAAAAAGACTATTCCTTTTATAACTTATGATTGATAACTTTTTTTATCCATCTTATTACTGCTCTTATCAACATAATAAGAAAGCAATCTACAAGTGTACAAGTGTACAGCACTTGAGTGTGGATTGCCTAATTACTCATCAAGTTAAACTTTAATTTTTGGAGGCCATCATGGATACCACAGGAAGTGATTTTGGAAATCAACTTTTTTGCATGATCGTTATTTGTCAGTAGTGGATTTGTTCACATCAACACCATATCTTACAAATTAGAAAGGTAGTCAGAGCTGGATGAATGTGCAGGAAATGTGATAGCCTGATTGTTTCCAGTATCTGTGTGTATGAGGCACTGGAGGGTGAGAGAGTAAATATGTACAGGACCATGTTTATGAAAAAAAAGTAGCAAGTCAAATAAAAGGAAAAATTTCTTCTGTGTTAGGTGGCCAAGGTGAGGTCAGTATCAATATTGGCATTGGCACTGCCAAGTTCATGTTTTGCATGACGCTAATTTAATCAAGATGTATTGGTGACAAAAGGCTTATCAAACACAGAATGTTTTATTACATAGGTTGGTTTGTTTGACAAAAGTGACACCCATCTTCTTTCACAATGCTACTGCAAAATTCGTATCCGGCCTTGCAAAATTTTATATTGACAGCCAAGACTGAAGCATATGAATTTATTGAACATTTGACATGTTTCTCATCATTAAAAAAAAAAAAATAAGGTGTTTCTTTTCTCAGGAAACAGGGATGTTTATTTTTATCCCACAGAAACAAAATGTTTTAACATAATAAGGGCTATGTAGATGTATAATCTGGGAGTTCTAACGTATATTTATTGAATCTATTTTATATACTGAGAGAAGTACAGATATTGTTGTCCTGTTTTTACTGTTTGGTGAACTAGTATATAGTGAATTTGAGATACGTATCAACTTTTTCTATTACCTTGTGTGTTAAGTTGCTCAGTCGTGTCCGACTCTTTATGACCCCATGGACTATAGCCTGCCAGGCTCCTGTGTCCTTGGAATTTTCCAGGCAGGAATGCTGAACGAGTTGCCATTTACTTCTCCAGAGGATCTTCCTGACCCAGGGATCGAACCTGTGACTCCTGTGTCTCCTGCATTGACAGGTAAATTCTTTACCACTAAGCCACCTGGGAAGCACTTCCAATGGCATTTCTGTTACTTTAGGCAACTATAATAGGTGACCATCTGGTAAAGCCAACCAACATTAAGCTTGGAGTGCTAAGAGACCAGCTCAGTAGAACATTTTATGTGTGAATTTACCCTTTTATTATATATTCGGTGTGTTTATTCATTCAATTTCTGCCAAATTTCCAATAAAAGTTTTGCCACCAAAAGCCTTTGAAAAAGAGGGAAATTTTTAAAATGTTAACAAAATTCTATTCACTGGCAGTTTCTACAGGTGAGGACCAAATTGAGATGAGTCTTTTGTTAGTTAATACAAAAAAAAGAAAAGGAAACAGAATGTAACCTTACTATCACTATCAAAATAAGAAGTGTGTCTCTACATAGGTTGTGACAAAATTTTCCCACGCAGTAAACTAAAAGAGAAATTCATCTACTGTTTTATGTACACACACACAGAGGACATTTAAATAACAGTCATTATTATCGACAGAACCATTGAACCAACTGTGATACAAATGAGAGGGGCAATGAAGTTCCTTTTTGTATTATTCATTGAGCTTTCAAGGGTAGTGACTGGTCACCGGATGGTTAAGGTCATCTGTAGTTCATTCCCAGGCTTTATAAATGGTGAAATACTCTGATTAAAAATGATGGCACTTCCTAAATGAATTGCCTTTCCATGAAGATTGGCTCCTAGTGGGAGAAGTTCCCAAATTTCTTTTAAGGTCACTGACCAACGGTGAAGGTCATTTGCAGCCATATTCTCTCATATGCTCTGTGTACACCCCTCTGATGGACTGCTACTCATGCTGAAGATCTGTTTTACTAGAGCCATCACGGCTTCCTTAGAAATTCTACCCACCTGTCGAAATTTTAAATCTGGGCCACACCAGTCAACTCCATGTCTACCTCTTAACTGCAGACCTTCGGAGATGATTGTCGTGAGTGGTGGCTCCAGATTTCTGGGTAGAGAGATTTGAGGGGGGATATTCTGATTGCTTAAGGAGCCAGAGGACTTGTAGCACTACCTTTCTGTGGCAAACATGCTATTCTGACATCTTCTGTGCATTTATTTGTGTTGATTTGGAGAAGCAGGTGTTATGGAGATTAGGGGTTGATCCTTAATTATTCTCACCCCAGCCTTTCTGTCATCAAGAAGGTTTGGAAGCACATAGGCAGTGCCTACTGACCTATGGGCTCACTGGTATATGGGCACACAAATTAAGATAACTCTACTCCCAACTCCCATCTCTCAGCTACCTGAAGAGAATATCAAGAAAGGCACTTCTGCCTGACTGCTTATGTGAACACAGCTTCCCTCTAAGCCCATGTTGTATCTGATGGAAGTAAGTGGCTCAAGATTCAAGGGCCCCAGGTTAAAAACCAGGTATTAAAGATTGTTTAGGCAAAAGGGATGGATGAGCTGGCAGATAGCATCGTTATGCTCACATGTGCTTCTAAGAGACATCTTATGTGGTTGAGCTGTATCACAAAACCCAGGTTTATGTATAGTATTAATATCACCTCTTTTATTGTTAGGGATGGAGGAATGAGCTCATCTCATCTATGGAATGTTGGCTCTGGAGCATCACTGTCTTCCTGAGCCTGCTGTTCATTTCATTTCAGTTCAATTCAGTTCAGTCGCTTAGTCGTGTCCAGTTCTTTTCGACCCCATGGACTGCAGCATGCCAGGCCTCCCTGTCCATCACCAACTCCTGGAGTTTACTCAAACTCATGTCCATTGAGTCGGTGATGCCATCCAACTGTCTCATCCTCTGTCGTCCCCTTCTCCTCCCACCTTCAATCTTTCCCAACATTGAGGTCTTTTCAAATGAGTCAGTTCTTCTCAACAGGTGGCGAAAGTATTAGAGTTTCAGCTTTGAGTCTTTGAGATAGGTAACATAATTCCAGTTAGATTCTTTCTGATCTCTCAGCATCTTCCCTGATAGAAATGCCAAAATCTACAATCATAATATTGACAATAGCCATCTTTTACATCTCTCTTATTTGGCAGTGATTAAGGAAACTTGACATTTGTTCCTTACAGCATTCCTGAAACGGTGGTATTAAAACCCCTATTTCACAGCACACAAAACTGTGGTTCAAACAGGTGATGTGATTTGCTTTCAGTTGTAAACCTGGTAAGTTCCTATAGCTTTGGGCAAGTTTGACTCCTTCACTTAAAGATGGGTCTTTTAAGGTGGGTGAAGTTCAAAGATAGTAAATGGTGACTAAGCTTGAGAATGGAACTTTCTCTGTGGAGGAACAAAGGGATTAAAACCTGAGGCCAGAAAGAGGAGGTGAGGCAAGAAGAGGCAGGAAGAAGCTGCTGCCCTGGGAAGTGATTCAGCACTGTCTTGACTCACTCTTGACTTTCTCATTCTCCCATTCACTGCTTCCTCCTCTTAGACGTTCTTTAGCAGAATTAAGTAAGGTTAGAAGCTCTTGTCCTGTCTTCAGAAGGACTGGGTTGGTAGACCAAATTAAGTCAACTCCAGGCTTTGGGGAAAGCCCTTTGCACTTGCGTTGACCTGCTTTCTCTCCCTGGGCTGCCTTTTCCCCTACAGAAGAGTGCTCAGATTTGAGGAACTAAGGTACTAATTTAGGCAGTGACATGCTGGTAAAAGTTTAACAACAAAAGGCTATAAGACAAAAGAAAAGAAAACCAAGTCCCGATTTATAGCATTTGCCGAATTCTGTGATGTGAATATCCTCATCATGACCGATATCAAACAACCAACTTGACATCAGTTGACTCACAGAATTCCTGAAAATTTAGCTATCTGCTCACACAAAGCCAGTACAAGCTTCTCCAGGACAATATTGGTTAGAAAAATGGCAAAGGAGAACAGGAAACCAGCTAAGGCATTTTCCATACAACTCAGTCTGGATCATCAAGGAACTATGTATATATTTAGGCCTAAGTTGCACAGTTACAAAGACTGTGTAGATTGGACTCTATCCTTGGGACATTTATTTGCCTTAGAAACTTCAAGGTTGACAGGTCAAAATAGGATGTCCAGAATTCTCTAATATTCTTATATTTCTCTTTCTCTCAATAGACATCTGTGTATGTGTGTGTAGTGGAGATTAAACCAGTCTATCCAAAGGAAATCAACCCTGAATATTCATTGGAAGTACTGATGCTGAAGCAGAAGCTCCAGTACTTTGGCCCCCTGATGTGAAGAGCCAATGCATTGGAAAAAACCCTGATGCTGGGAAAGATTGAGGGCAGGAGGAAAAGTGGGTGACGGAGGATGAGATGGTTGGATGGCATTATCGACTCAATGGACATGAGTTTGAGCAAACTCCAGGAGATAGTTAAAGACAGGGAAGCCTGGCTTGCTTCAGTTCATGGAGTCACAAAGAGTCAAACACGGCTTAGCAACTGAACAACAACATGTGTGTATATGTATGCACATATCCTCACAAATATACAAACTCCCCATTGTATTAACCCAAGTCATAAGCTCCAACCTAAGTAGAGCAGATGTTGAGATATTGGGCAATAATGAAATAGCCATAAATTTGATTCCCAGCTCTTTTACTTAGGCAAGTTGCTTAAACTCTGTCAGTTTCTTTGTATGTAAATTAGGGATAGTAAGTACCTGGGCTTCCCTCATAGCTCAGTCGGTGAAGAATCTACCTGCAATGCAACAGGTTTGATTCCTGGATTGGGAAGATCCCCTGGAGAAGGAAATGGCAGCCCATTCCAGTATCCTTGCCTGGAGAATCCCATAAACAGAGGAGCCTGGTGGGCTACAGTCCATGGAGTTGCAAGAATCAGACACAACTTAGTGATTAAACCAGCAGCAAGTACCTGTTAGGCTTGGTCTAGAGATTAAAAAAGATAGTAGTGGCTTAAAATTTGTTAACATCCAGTAAATAGTAGCTGCTGTTTTTATTTTTCTTATGCCCACTGTGATGAATTCTCAGCTGTTACCAACATCTTTCCTCCCTGTCCTCTATGGACACGTCAGGAATAAGCTGCAAAGTACATGATGGCAGACTGACATTTATTTGGTTCCTGTTTAAACCGAGTGATAGGGGCGTTGATAATCTTGTGCATTTTTTATTTAAATAATGTTCCCACACATTCAAATAATAATAGTTGTCACCCTTTACAGGCCTGGGAACCGAGCTTATCTGCTTTGCCACAAAATGGTACCTGCCTGAGTAAACACAAATACAGAATGGAGAGACAAAGTCTTTGCTCAGCATTTGTAACCTAATTCGCTAAAGCAAATAGACAATATGGCCACCAGGCTTAGCCTCCAGAGCAATTTTAATCACAAAAGCAATGACTTATAAGTCTTTAAGATGCAAATAAAACATTGTTAAATTTTCCCAGAGGGTATCTTAAATACTTAAAGAAAGAACTAGAGTGTCAGTTAATATGGATACATATCTAGAAATTAAAATAGTTCCTGAGAACCAAGGATAGACGTTAATGTCTAATCATTCTTTATAACTTGATACATTTATTTTTTAAAAATTAGTTTCCATTTTTATCAGTGAGATTCACACATGTAGCTTAAAGGATCAAATAATTCTACTTGCAAGTATGTACACTCATTCTTTTAGTTTATTCTTTCATATTTGCTTCATATCATCTAAATAACTTGCTTAGAATGCTACTTAATTTTTATTTTAGTTTAAGGATTATAAATTAACTTCCAATTATGTAAAATTAGGATTTAGATCTTTTTCACCCTTTGCTACACTTAATCCGGGCACACTTTTGACTCCCTTTTTAACCCAAGATAACCATGCTCTAACTGTGGTTTGACCAAATTTCAGTATTTACATTTCAATGATTATATAAATATTATTCGGAGTTGATTCATGTTATATATTTCTATTCCTGCACAATCTTTCGGGCTTCCAAAATCTTTTCCTTTTGGCTTAAATTTCTACATACAGATCACTAATTTATCCCTCAATTTGTCTCAAGTTATGACTATTCTCTTAATATGTTCAAATGCATTAGCTAATACTGATTTCACCTTGAAGAAATACTTCAGAGTCCTCTGAAGTTCTCTTATGTAGACAGATTGTTCTCTAGACCTCTTGCATGATTGACACTTTGGGACTTTCACCTTTAACTTGGTGACTCCCCTTTGCCTGTCTGCCATGTTGGATCCACTATTTCCTGGATTCTAGTTCTTTCTTAATTTTCTCTCTCTTGGTGGTGTACATTCTCAAATGGCTTCCTAAGGTGTTACAGTCAGTCATTTTTTGGAGACCTTTTATGTTTGAAAAGGGCTTCCTTGATAGCTCGGTTGGTAAAGAATCCGCCTGCAATGCAGGAGACCCCAGTTCATTCCTGGGTCAGGAGGATCTGCTGGAGAAGGGATAGGCTACCAACTCCAGAATTCTGGCCTGGAAGATTCCATGGACTCTATAGTCCATGGGGTTGAAAAGAGTCAGACACGATTGAGTGACTTTCACTTAAGTTTGAAAATATCTTTATTTTACTATCTCAGTTAATTGATGGCTTGGCTAGGTATAGGGGCTGCCCTGGTGGCTGAGACTGGAAAGAATCTGCCTGGAATGCTGGAGACCTGGGTTAGATCCCTGGGTTGGGAAGATCCCCTGGAAGAGAGAATGTCTACCTACTCTAGTATTTTAGCCTGGAGAATCCTGTGGACAGAGAAGCCTGGTGAGCTATAGTTCATGGGGTCATAGAGAGTCAGACAGGACTGAACAATAACACTTTAACCGTCACTTGGCCAGATATAGCATACTCATCAAGAGATCAATTTTGAATCAGTTCAGTTCAGTTCAGTCTCTCAGTCATGTCTGACTCTTGGCGACCCCATGAACTGCAGCATGCCAAGCTTCCCTGTCCATCACCAACTCCTGGAGTCCACCCAAACCCATGTCTGTTGTGTCGGTGATGCCATCCAACCATCTCATCCTCTGTCGTCCCCTTCTCCTCCTTCCCTCAATCTTTCCCAGAATCAGGGTCTTTTCCAACGAGTCAGCTTCTTCGCATCAGGTGGCCAAAGTATTGGAGTTTCAGCTTCAACATCAGTCCTAGCAATGAGCACCCAGGACTGATCTTTAGGATGGACTGGTTGGATCTCCTTGCAGTCCAAGGGACTCTCAAGAGTCCTCTCCAACACCACAGTTCAAAAGCATCAATTCTTCAGCATTCAGCTTTCTTTATAGTCCAACTCTCACATCTATACATGACCACTGGAAAAACCATAGCCTTGACTAGATGGACCTTTGTTGGCAAAGTAATGTCTCTGCTTTTTATATGCTATCTAGGTTGGTCATAACTTTCCTTCCAAGGAGTAAGCGTCTTTTAATTTCGTGGCTGCAATCACCGTCTGCAGCGATTTTGGAGCCCAGAAAAATAAAGTCAGCCACTGTTTCCACTGTTTCCCCATCTATTTACCATGAAGTGATGGGACCGGATGCCATGATCTTAGTTTTCTGAATGTTGAGCTTTAAGCCAACTTTTTCACTCTCCTCTTTCACTTTCATCAAGAAGTTCTTTAGTTCTTCTTCACTTTCTGCCACAAGGGTGGTGTCATCTGCATATCTAAGGTTATTTATATTTCTCCCAGCAATCTTGATTCCAGCCTGTGCTTCCTCCAGCCCAGCATTTCTCATAATGTACTCTGCATACAAGTTAAATAAGCAGGGTGACAATATAGAGCCTTGCTATACTCCTTTTTCTATTTGGAACCAATCTGTTGTTCCATGTCCAGTTCTAACTATTGTTTCCTGACCTGCATACAGGTTTCTCAAGAAGCAGGTCAGGTGGTCTGATATTCCCATCTCTTTCAGAATTTTCCACAGTTTATTGTGATCCACACAGTCAAAGGCTTTGGCATAGTCAATAAAGCAGAAATAGATGTTTTTCTGGAACTCTCTTGCTTTTTTGATGATCCAGCGGATGTTGGCAATTTGATCCCTGGTTCCTCTGCCTTTTCTAAAACCAGCTTGAACATCTGGAAGTTCATGGTTCACGTATTGCTGAAGCCTGGCTTGGTGAATTTTGAGCATTACTTTACTAGCTTGTGAGATGAATGCAATTGTGCAGTAGTTTGAGCATTCTTTGGCATTGCCTTTCTTTGGGATTGGAATGAAAACTGACCTTTTCTAGTCCTGTGGCCACTGTTGAGTTTTCCAAATTTGCTGACATATTGAGTGTAGCACTTTCACAGCATCATCTTTCAGGATTTTAAATAGCCCAACTGGAATTTCATCACCTCTACTAGCTTTGTTCATAGTGATGCTTCCTAAGGCCCACTTGACTTCACATCCCAGGATGTCTGGCTCTAGGTGAGTGTGAATGATCATACCTTCATGATTATCTGGGTCATGAAGATCTTTTTTGTACAGTTCTTCTATGTATTGTTGCCACCTCTTCTTAATATCTTCTGCTTCTGCTAGATCCATACCATTTCTGTCCTTTATTGAGCCCATCTTGTATGTTCCCCTGGTATCTCTAATTTTCTTGAAGAGGCTCTAGTCTTTCCCATTCTTTTGTTTTCCTCTATTTCTTTGCATTGATCACTGAGGAAGGCTTTCTTATCTCTCCTTGCTATTCTTTGGAACCCTGCATTCAAATGGGTATATCTTTCCTTTTCTCGTTTGCCTTTAGCCTCTCTTCTTCTCACAGCTGTTTGTAAGGCCTCCTCAGTCAGCCATTTTGCTTTTTTGCATTTCTTTTTCTTGGGGATGGTCTTGATCCCTTTCTCCTGTACAATGTCACAAACTTCCATCCATAGTTCATCAGGTACTCTGTCTATCAGATCTAGTCCCTTAAATCTATTTCTCACTTCCATTGTATGGTCATGAGGGATTTGATTTAGGTCATACCTGAATGATCTAGTGGTTTTCCCCACTTTCTTCAATTTAATTCAATTCAATTTTGAATATATTGCTCAATTTTATTCTTGCTTTCAGATGTGCTTAGAAAAGTCTTCTACTTTGCTGATTGTTGGTTCTTCTTATGTAAACATTTCCCCTTCCTGAAAGATTTTAAAGATTCTTTTTGTTCTCAGCAATCTAAGATTTTGTGATAATGTGTTTTAATATAGACATACTTTCAGCTGTTATGCTGAAACCACTCAACCTGAGAACTTCATCCCTCAATTCTGAAATTTTTTCTTGATTTATTTTTTTAATGATGTCTATCTTTGTATTTTATATCTTGTTTTTTCTGAGTTTCTTTTTTTTCAGATGTTATACCTTATGGAATGACATCTATTTTCCTCTTCTGTTTGCCATCTCTTTTGTTTATTTTTCTTTCTGGACAATTCCTCAGATTTACCTTTAATCCCTGGGTGATTCTCTGGTGCTTAGGTGGTTAGGGTCTTGCAGGAGGTCCAGTGGTAAAGAATCTGCCTACCTATGCAGGAGACACAAGAGACATGGGTTTGATCCCTGGGTCGGCAAGATCCTCTGGAGAAGGGAATGGCAACCCGCTCCAGTATTCTTGCCTGGAGAATCGCATGGACAGAGGAGCCCGGCAGGCTACAGTCCACGGGGTTACAAAGAGCCGAACAGGACTGAGCGACTAGCACTGCTACTACTAAACTCGTCCAAATGGAGTTTTGAGACAGAAGCAGAGGGAAATGCACGTGTGTTCCGTCTCTCTGTCACGTCCAACTCTTTGCAACCCCATGGACTGTAGCCCGGCAGGCTCCTCTGCCCATGGGATTTTTCCGGCAAGAATACTGGAATGAGTTGTCATTTCCTCCTCCAGGGGATGTGTACAATTTATAATCGAAGTCTGTATTTACTTCTCACATAGTTTTTCCCCAGTTGTAGTCACTGTATTTTTCCCCTACCTTATTTTAATCATTTTTTTCCCACTATATCATCACTGTTGTCTGATTAAACATGAAGCATGAAGTAGCTACTAGGAAAGGGGCACTATACTGACTGTTGTAGATACACAAAATCAAGAACAACTCCCCTTGAGAAATTTTGGTGATACTGATTGTAAAAATATCAAGTTGTTTTGAAATAGCCATTCTGTTGAACTTAAATGTACATTCCAGTTTCATCTTGATTTTTTCATCTCCCTTTTGGTTAATCTAAATTTTACAATTTTCCCTGTGTCTTCCAATGCCAGCAGTGTGAAGATAAGGCCCTTTGCTTTTGTAGTCCTTATATCTTTATGTTTTACCGCTAGGATTCATCAGCCTCTCTGTCATGCCTGTTCCTGCTTCATCCGTATCATGCACTATACCTAATGAATCTTCTTGCTGCTTTCTTTTTTTTTTACATGACACAGAATTAGTATACTTACAACATTTAAGAAAAGTCCTTTCATTTTTACATCTGTAGTCCCTTTGTTGCAAACTAAGATGTAAAGAGATGGTCCTTACTTGATGGAAGTACTTGCTTTGTTAGAGAGATGGATATGTAACCAATAATTTCAAGATAATATATCATGTGCACTAATAAATATGATTAGAAATGAGTTACTCATTCTTCAGATGAAGGAAAACTTCCTGGAGATGGTGGCAGCTGAGCTGTTTTGAAGAAAGAATAAAAGTTGACCATTTACTTCCTGTTACACATAATTGGGTTATAAGTTCCTCACTCTGTTGTAAGCATGTTAATACAGGGCCAATATTTGTATCACTTCTTGAATGCTCGAACCCTGGTATGCTGCAGTCTATGGGGTGATAAAGAGTTGGACACAATTTGGCAACTGAACAATAACTTGAATTCTTTATATCGAGAGCAGTGCCTAGCACATGGTAAAGGCTCAATAAATGCTGTATGATGCAAAGATAGAGAAAGTGTAAAAGTCTGAGTTAAATCTATACTGTGCTCAGTTTCCCTGAATTAAATAGATAAGTAGATTAGTACATAAAACCAATAGTACAACCTGACTTTCATATGACAATTTTGATTAACTAGCAAGTTATTTACTATTTTATCCTTTTCTTAAAAAAAATATTTTTTGAAGTTAATTTTTTTAAATGAAGTATAGTGTTGATTTACAATGCTGTGTTAGTTTCAAGGGTATGCGTGTGTATGTGTGTGCCGCCTCATGGACTGTAGCCTACCACGCTCCTCTCTCCATGGAATTTTCCAGGCAAGAATACTGGAGCAGGTTACCATTTCCCACTTTAGGGGATATTCCTGACCCAAGAACTGAACTTGCATCTCCTGCATTCACAGGTGGATTTTTTTTTTTTTTTTAACACTGTGCCACCTGGGAAATCCTTCAAATGTATAGCAGCCTATAATGAAAACAACATATATTTTAAAAATTCTATTTACTTTTCCAAAATTACCTTGCATTTACCCACTAACTTGATTGGAGATACTATGCTTGATAAAACCTTGTAAGACAATCAACTATTTTTCCTTCTCCAAAAGATTCTATCATTGTAATTTTCAAACAAACAGAAAAAATTAGTGCTTTAACCCTAGACTCAGAGCAGTCACAATCACACTTTATCTCCTGTGGTCCTCACCACAGCCCTGAAATGTGGAACCTCGGGTTACAAATGAGGAAACCAAGGCACAGGAAATTTAAGTTCCTTGACAAGGCCACATGAGTAGAAAGTGGCAGAACTGTGATTCTCTGGGGGCAGAACCCCCAGAGTAGATAAAATGTCTTTAGTAAGCACTCTTATTCGTATACGTGTTGTTGTTTAGCAAAGTTGTGTTTGACTCTTTGAGACCTCATAGACTGTAGCCCACCAGGCTCCTCTGTGAATGGAATTTTTTCCAATAAGAATACTGGAGTGGGTTGCCATTTTTCTACTCCAGGGGATCTTCCTGACCCAGGAATCGAACCCATGTCTCCTGCGTTGGCAGGCAGATTCTTTACAGCTGAGCCACTGGAGAAGCCCTGGGTAAGCTCATCCTTTTATTTATCCCACTTGCAATGTTAAACACATCGTGTTGTTATAATTGAATTTGATTCATTTCTGCCTTCCCTCGGCTTCCCAGGTGGCACAGCTGGTAAAGAGTCTGCCTGTAATGCAGAAGACCTAGGTTCAATCTCTGGGTTGGGAAGATCCCCGGGAGGAGGGCATGGCAACCAACTCCAGTGTTCTTGCCTAGAGGCTCTCCGTGGACAGAAGAGCCTGGCGGGCTGCAGTCCGTGGGGTTGCAGAGAGCTGGACAGGACTGAGCGACTAAGCACCAGCACTAGTCCTGGGAGGTCAGCTCCCCGAGGTCAGACACTCTGATCTCAGCTGACTGTTGCATCCCCAGCACCCATCACCGGTATGACAAAAGCTCAAGAAACCTTTATTCAGTACATTCAATCAAGGAATCCAGGTCTCCTTCTCTATCTAACTTTCCACTTAGAGATTTTCAATTTCTGCTGGACTACACTTCTTCAGTTCTCTGGAAAGTTGTGTTTAAGCTGACCAGAGGTCTCCTGTCTCTCTAACACAAAAGAGTATTAAAGTTCGAACAATTTACATTTCTTCCTCATTTAAGTAGAAGAATATAACTTGTCCTCAAATCTCATGCCGTTATAGGAAATAGAATTTATGATAAAAATGGAGGTTTTAAAAGCATAAGAGTGAAGGGAAGCCTGGAGTATTTTTCCATATCTGTTAAAAAAAAGACTAAGAAAGGAACTTCCATATTTATCATTTAAATTTTTAATCGTCTTTAATTCCTTGTATAGAGCAGAGGGAGAACAGGGGGTGGAAACTGGAAGGCAGGTGCCCAGCCCCAGCTGAGGACATCTGAGGACTTGTAGGGATAGTTATTTAGACACATCTCTTACTTTAAATAGCTTTCCTGGTAGCTCAGCTGGTAAAGAACCTGCCTGCAATGTGGGAGACCTGGATTCGATCCCTGGGGTTGGGAAGATCCCCTGGAGAAGGGGAAGGCTACCCACTCCAGTATTCTAGCCTGGAGAAGAGTCAGACATGACTAAGCGACTTTCATAGGCTTACTTTGACCATGCAGTGCCATAAGCAGTGCTCACTTTTAGATAAACCTTACATTGCAATGTGCCTCTGCTTGCCTTTACTCTCAGTATTCTAACTGAAACTCTTTGTTGTTGTTTAGTTGCTCAGTCATGTCCAACTCTTCTTCGACCCCATGGACTGTAGCCTGCCAGGCTCCTCTGTCTATAGGGTTTTCCAGGTAAGACTGCTACAATGAGTTGCCATTTCCTACTCTAGGGCATCTTCCCAACCCAGGGATCGAACCTGCGTCTCCTGCACTGGCAGGTGGATTCTTTACCACTGAGCCACCTGGGAAGCCCTGAAACTCCGTAGCAGTCAGTACGTGATGCTCTGAAGTGAGGCCCCATTGCAGATGTGAAGGCAGCCTTTCTCACTAGCTGTGGTCTGTGAGTGCTACGGTTCCCCCCTCTCATCCCTGCAGAGCAGGGTGAGCATCAGAACAGTGAGAGGAAAGGAAAGAAACTGACCCCAGGACTCTGCTGGCTGCGCTCTGGAGCGCTCAGAATCTTAGATGCCCGAAGGTTTGCCTCCTCCAGTTTCCTTTCTCTCCTGTCGCATCAAAATTATGTAGCAACATGTAAAAGGTCTTGGTTACCGTGTTCTTGGTCCGATCCTTGTCTTTTGTTGCTATTTGCTGTGAATTTTTCTTTTGTTTTTGCACATATGCTTTGGCCACATCCTGGGCTAAGTACTTGATCTGGACTATCATTAACCTTTATAGTCATCCAATGAGGTACTTCCACTGTGTTATTATCTCCATCTTACAGAAGAGGAAATGGTTTAGAGAAGTGATTTGACTTATCCAAGTTAAATAGCAAGAGTTAGAAACCGAAGTCATCCACAGAAATTGACACAGGAGTCCACGTTTTAAAACCTATATTCTGTCTCAGGGATGATTTCTTACCTGGACAATTACACCATTCTTCTGACTGTCTTTTTGACTTCAATCCGGTTCCCAATATTCCAATCTCTAAATGAACTTTTACAAAACTTGATTTAGTACTCCGTAAATATATGCAAACATAAAAGTAGTTATTAACTGTTTGTACTTGTGGCTCTTTTAAAACTACCAAACTTAAATTATATGAGCCGTACAATTCAAATTGAAAACTTTAGTGAGATATAAGGTGTGTTGAAAATTAATCAAGTGTGTAAGTTTCACAGCACATTTCAGAGAGGAATATTTCACTTGCTGTCTACTTGATTATTTTGATGTTGGACTTGATGAACCAGAGTGATTGATTTCATCTCAGATCTGACCACCCTCCTCCTGCCCCCACTTATCTGGGTTGTAGCTCTTGGCTTCAACCCTGTAATCCCAGTCCCTGTCCACTTCTTTGCCCTTGATACTTGAGTTGTGACACATGGCAGGGAATTCTTACAACATGCTTTTGAACACACACTGCTGCTTCTGCCTTTAAGGCCCACCCTCATGCCCACATGAGCTGTTAAAAAACCCTTCTAACCTGTCACCTCCTCTGGGAAGCCCACCTGGGTGCTCCCAGAAGCTCTTATACCCTGGACTAATTGTGTGCTTTGTACATATTTGTGGAAACTGAACTCATCTTAGGAAATGATTGGTTTGGGGCACCTGTCTTTCCAGTGACCTGTGAACTTCTCAAGGGCAGGGGCAGTGTAAAAAGTGTGGTGATTTTCATCCCTCCATTACTGATTCAGAGAGGTAGATCAACTTGCCCAAAGTCACTCAGCTGGGTCTCCCAGGGTAAAGTTCCAACAGCCTGATCATTGTACAAAGACCCAACCTGACGATTTCTTTTTCTGAAACTGGCGTTTCAGAGGGTAGTTTGTTTTTTCCATACTCTGTTTCCCTTGGTGACTCAGCACCTGAAGGGAAAGCCTCTAAAGGCCCGGGTTCTCTCCTCGCTGCTGGTAACTTTATGTGGGATCTTGAGCTAGTCTCTATCTCCAGGCCTCAGTCTTTTTATCTGTCAAATGAGGGTGTTGGGCCAGATGGCATCAAGCCTCCTTTGATTCAGTCCAGTGTGTGTGGGTGGCTCACAACCTTGTCATGCCAGCAACTCAAACTTTGCCAAAAGACCTGAGCCAGGCTATGGCAATGGGCAGAGGAAAGAATGGCTCCTTCACACGGGCCATTTGTGTGGGGTGATTGTTAATCACTGGAGGAAATTGACTCAGGGAGATAGCACCTTGGTATCAGAGAAAGCCTAGCTATCGGTGGGCAGCCCCTACAAGCCTAGCTCTCCTCGCCAAGGATGTCGGGCTGGGCAGCCAGCCTTTCTGCCACTCAGCGAACATGGCCCCAGGCCCAGGACAGGCCACTGTGGGAAAGTGCAGAGCAGAGTCAGGCTCTGGGGATTGAGAGCTCAGACAGGCTCGGGGGCTCTTTATGGTACTGGGACACCTAGGCGGTCAGACCTCAGGCTCAGTCACTCTAACAGAGAAGGACAATGTTTCCCCCAAGAAACACTGCAATTTCCCCAGTGCCTGATTCTCTATCCTATGCAGGGCTTCTCAGTTCTCTGGCCTGTGGACTCCTTTGCTGAGTCAGGGGACACCCAACACTGGTTCCATTCTGCCTGCCACTTCCTTGAAACAAGGGGCACTGGACTGCAAGCACTGAAGCAGCTTCGGCCCATCTTCAGGAGCTGCACCAAGTTTTCCCAGCTCTTCCTGCTGCTTTTGCTGGTCCTACGTCACCTCAAGCTTCATACCTTAGCCCAAGGGTCACCTCCTCCAGGAAACCTTCCTTGACTTCCCACAGTTTAGGTTGGGCAATGAACCCAGTGCTTCCTTTGACCTTGGCATTGTCACTCTGCTTATTTCCAGGATTCTGAGAACCTTGAGAAAAGAGATCATTTTTTCTGCTTTCACTCATCCATACATGCGTGCTAAAACTCTTTGCGACCCTATGGACTGTAGCCCACCGTTCTCCTCTGTCCATGGGATTCTCTAGGCAAGAATACTAAAGTGGGTTGCCATTTCCTTCTCCAAGGGATCTTCCCAACACAGGGATCGAACCTCTGTCTTTTACTTCTCTCGCATTGGCAGGCAGATTCTTTACCACTAGCGCCACCTGGGAAGCCCTTCACTCATCCATAGGTTAAGCAAATATTCACATGTGCTTCCTCCCCAAGAGACACAAAATCTTCAAGGGAAAAAAAAACCTCATAAATTGTCCCTAGTGTTGTGATACATAGTCTAGTAAGGGAGTTAAAAAGATCATTGTCCAGTACATGAAAAGATGAAATTTAAAGGTGCTCGGAATGGCAATTCCACAGCACACCAAATAGCAGAAGAATTTGATATAGTCAGGGAGGGCAGAGGAAGCCTTCCCAGAGAAGTGTTGATGGAGCTGAGGAAGAGCTGGGGTTATAGGCAAGGAATCAAGGAGGTTCACCCATGTCTCATTGATCCTTGTGTCCCAAGTATATTGCAGGACCTGAAACTTACACAATAAATGTTTATAAATGCTGAAGCCACATTGTCTACAAAGTTGGCTCTGAGGCGGAGGTCCAGTCCTAAGGCAAGATCAATGCTTTGTTCCTCTGTCTTATAACTGCCTTCAGCAACTATTTTTATTTCACTGTCATTCTGAGAAATGTTACTGTCTTGCCCAAACTACTTACCCTCAAGATCCACATTCTTTGATCTAGCCCTGGACAAAAACCCTGGCTATACTGTGTGCTGTAGACTTCCATATGTCCTCTTTCTATGGGGGGTTGGGTCTGCAAAAAACCACCTGCACCTTGGATTTCTAAGTTACCTGGTATTTCATGCCTGTGTCATTTGCCCAGACCATCTGACCTCTGCCACAATAACCCCAGGTATTTCAGTATTCAGCTGGCCACTTGGGCTCCTGTTTCTGCCACTACCTCCCAGTCTTCAGTGAATGGGATTAGTTCTGAGGCCCTGACATCCTTGATTCATAGCAGCAGACCAGCCATGCCAGCACCCTCCAGAGACACTACCCAAACTTTCTTAGTATTGGGTTCATCACAGCCAAAATGACATTAAGTTAATCAACCCTTTTTTTTTTTTCCAAACTGGAGCCACTGTGATCAAGATTGAAAATGTGCCCCCATTGTAAGTGGCTACTGTTTCCAATTACATATGTTTCTCCCAGCCACCATGCAATCTGTTCACTTCATGCTGGCTTGCAAGAGCTGTTCACACCAAACCATTGACAGCCACTATCTAAACTGAAACCATCTGCTTAGCCATTTGCCATGCACGGCTGGGTCTTGCAGGCTTACCCAGTTGAAGCCCTGTGGAGCAGTCCATAAAACAAGCGTGAATTAACGCAGCCTGTTTTTATTAAATGTCTTGCAACTGATGAGAAGATGGACAAGCCTGTCTGGCAAGGATAATGGCCAGTCCTCAGAGCATCTGAAGTCTTGGATAAATGCCAACAGCACCCTGCATCCCAAGACCATCACACACTATTTCAGGAGTGTGGTCGTGCTAAGAAACAGTTTGTCTATAAAAGCCTTTTTAAAGATTTTGTGGTTTCTCTTCTTTCTTGTGAAACAGAGTTTATTGGTGAATTCTTCAGCCATAGCTCTGCTCCTTCTGTTCTCTTTGATATTACTTAGAAATGCAGAGAGAAGCAGATAAGAGTGGCTAAGAGCTTTAGGGGAACATGAATATCCAGGGATATCCTCCATTGCTATTACCACCTCCAAAAGATTGGGGGTGGTTAGGGTTTCTCGTGTTCATATGGAGTAAGAGTCGGGTTATTCATAACATGAAGGACTCCTCATGTACTTTGTCTGGAAACCTTGACCAAGATTGCAAGGCTCCAAAGGAGAAGATACCTTGACCCACTCATGCCAGCTACATCTTTGTGACTGGAAAATTTCCAATGCACTGTAGAGGAAAAATCAGAGGCTTTAGGGCACTGCCAATAATTGGGAAAAGTCAGCATATTCTGGCTGCTCTGATTTCAGTGTCGTTAGGTGACTTTCTGATATTTTGGCCCCCCAGGTAGGAGAGCTATTTGTGAAAAGAGACTGAGCTCTAGACCAAATGCAAGCATTCATCCCACTTGATATTTCATACTGTAAAGCAGTAAAAAGGCATAGGTTTCTATTATATATATATATATATACACACATAAAATATAAATATATATAAACCTATATATATTTACATATGTATATAAGTGTACATACAAGGTTTATATTATTATTTAAAATTTTGTTCAAAGTAAAATAATTGTTATTTAAAATTTTTTAATGAATTCAGAAGGGAGAGTTCAAGCAAAGAATGATATGCTCCTTCCCGTCTGCAGGATATGTTCAAAATGTTTAACATTAACCATTCACTTATGATGGATGCTGGCTGGAAGCAAGTTGGTAGCTCATACTGGCATGTTCAGGCTGAATAGCAGTGCTGCCTTGACAGTATGCTACATTCTATTTATTCAAAATTAGGTGAATGGAAGGCTGTTAACTAGGGTCACATCCCTTACCTTTCATGATTCGATCTTTAAGATCACATCAAACATTGCTACCAGCAGCACTGGTTGTGTGCAATTTGCTTTTGTACTTGCTATAGGACCACAGTCAAGAGTCTGTGACACATAGATCATTCACCCAGCTGCCATCTGTTGTCTTACTCAGACCATCAACCCCTCTGGACTCCAGAAATCTAAAGATGCAGGATACCATGGTCCCTTCCCCCAAGGCTCACACTCCAAGGGTGAGAGACTGTCCTCTGTTATTCAATATTACTCACATGAATTCCTAAGTAAGATGTTTGTTTAAAAATGCAGCCGCAGGGGAAAAGGGAAAAGAAAAACCCAACAAAGCAAAACTACAGCAAGCCCCAAAGACAAACACGTTTATCTTCTTTAGGCAGCTTTTATAGTTTTTGCTCCTCAGATAAAAAGAGCTACAGAATTTTATATTCTTGTTTTTCCCACTGCTGGGAAACTCAGAGCCCAACGTGGTGCTCCACCACATCAAGGAGAATTACATTTTCCCTTAAAATTCCCAGTCTTCTTTTTTCTTGTGTTTTTGGTTCTGCTTTACTGCTTATCCTTTAGTGAATTTCTATATGCCTGGCCCTTATTGTAAACGGACTTTAATCCTTATTGAATAGAACCTAAAATGACATAAATGCATTTTTATAAGTATGCATTTTAAAATAAATACATCTTCAAGGGCTTAACTTTTTAAAAGCAGTTTTAGATTTGTAGCAAAATTGAGATGAAGGTACCGAGATTTCCCAAATGCTCTCTTTTCCCCACTCAGTACATAGTTTCCCCCATTATCAGCATATCCCACCAGAGTGGTACATCTGTTGCAGCTGATGATCCTACACTGATACATCATAATCACCCAAAGTCTGTAGTTTACATTAGGACTCACTCTGGCTGTTATACATTCTATGGGTTTGGATAAATGCACAACATGTATCCACCATTATAGTATCATACAGAGCATTTTCACTGCCCTAAAAGTCCTCTGTGCTGCACCTGGTCATCCATCCCCAAACCCTGCATTTTTAGATTAAAAATGCTCGGTTTATTCTCACAAATTTTGTTTGGCCCCCCAAAACAGTAATTCCAGTTTTTGAAACTTTGAGAAATGGAACACCCTTTGCTCATTCACATCATCCTCTCTGACCTTCCCCTTCTCTTTTCATATTGCTTTTTGAGCTTATGGGTTTGTTGATTGGAGAATGTTAATTCATTAAAGGGGCCATCTGGCCTATTTGTAGGGAAAAAATGATGGCTTATTGTTGATTGGATTTACCATACAAAGAAACACATGATTGTTGTTTCATGTCATAAATGAGGCTTCTTGTTTGCAAACGATGAACGCTGCAGGACTAAGAGTTGGTCCAACTCTGCTGCCACATTTACCCAGATGCCCAGGGCACTTGGGGTCTTGGCTGCCACTCATGCTTAGTCTCTGCTTTCCCATCATATGTGCCAGCCCCACAATCATGTATCTTTCCTTTCTTGGCATAAGCTGTCAAGGATCAAAATGGTTGGAATCCCCTTTGGCGATGTCCCTGTTAGGGGCCAGGCTCTGTGCAAATACATTCACACATGTACTATTTGATCCTCACACAATCTCCTGAAAGTTAGTATTAACCCTGTTTTGCAGATAAGAGGAGGAGTCTCAAGGAGATTAAATGCAGCTGTTAGGGAAAGAAGTGGAATTTTTTTTAAGCCTTCAAAGCCAGTGCCTATTTTAATGTACCAGGAAGAGTTAGGCTATGAGGAGGCATACTGTCACCAAACCTCAAACAGACCTGAGGACAGTAGAGGAAATCAGTTATGAAGAGCAATAGGGGTGTAACAGGGTCATAGCAAGAAATTTCTTTTTATGGTGACGGGGCACACCCTTGAGTGCTTGCTGCTTCAGAACAGAAACCGGTGTAGAAAACAGTGAGGCCTTGGTTCAGGCTTCTCTGATTTGGCTTATTTTTATTTTCTGCATTTGACATCTCTGGGTAATTTTGTTTGTTTATATATGCATATATAATTAATTGAAGTATAGTTGACTGAAAATATTTGTGAGTTTTAGGTATAGAGCAAAGTGATTTGGTTTATATATTTATACACACACGTGTGTGTGCACTCAGTCACTCAGTCATATCTGAAGCTTTGTGACTCCATGAACTGCAGGCGTCTCATCCTCCGTCACCCCCTTCTCCTCCTGCCCTCAATCTTTCCCAGCATCAGGGTCTTTTCAAATGAGTCAGTTCTTTGCCTCAGGTGATCAGAGTATTGGAGTTTCAGCTTCAACATCAGTCCTTCCATTGAATAGTCAGGCTTGATTTCCTTTAGGATTAACTGGTTTGATCTCCTTGCTGCTCAAGGGGCTCTCAAGAGTCTTCTCCAACACCACAGTTTAAAAGCATGAATTCTTTGGCACTCAGCTTTCTTTATGGTCCAACTCTCATATGGACTTTTGTTGGCAAAGTGGTTGCTCTGCTTTTTAACACACTCTTTAGGTTGGTCATAGCTTTACTTCCAAGGAGCAAGGGTCTTTTAATTTCATGGCTGCAGTCACCATCCGCACTGATTTTGGAGGCCAAGAAAATAAAATCTGTCACTGCTTCCATTTTTTCCCCTTCTATTTGACATGAAATGATGGACTGGATGCCATGATCTGAGTTTTTTTTTGTTTTTTGTTTTTTTTTCATGTTGAATTTCAAGCCAGCTTTTTCACTTTCCTCTCTTACCTTCATCAAGAGGCTCTTTAGTTTCTCTTCACTTTCTGCCATTAAAGTGGTATCATCTGCATGTCTGAGGTTGCTGAAATTTGTCCCAGTCATGTTGCCCGCCCCCTACCCTCTACCCCTGGCAATCTTGATTCCAGCTTGGGATTCATCCAGCCTCACTTTTTGAATGATGTACTCTGCATGAAACTTTAATAAGCAGGGTGACAATATACAGCCTTATTATACTCCTTTCCCAATTTTGAACCAGTCCATTGTTCCACGTCCTGTTGCTTCTTGACCCACATGCAGGCTCCTCAGGAGACAGGTAAGGTAGTCTGGTATTCCCACCTCTTTAAGAATTTTCCAGTTTGCTGTGATCCACATAGTTAAAGGCTTTCATGTAGCCAATGAATCAGAAGTAGATGTTTTTCTGAAACTTCCTTACTTTCTCTATGATCCAATGAATGTAGGACATCTGATCTGTGGTTCTTCTGCCTTTTCTAAAACTAGCTTGTACACCTGGAAATTCTTGGTTCACATACTGGTGAAGCCTAGCTTGAAGGATTTTGAGCATAACCTTTCTATCGTGTGAAATGACTACTTTTGTCCTTGGGTTCATTATTATCTAGGAGAAGTAACAAATATGAAGAATTGTGGTATCTAATTTAGGTACTAACCTTGAGCCAAATACTGGGTTAAGTATATTTTTTATCAGTTACTTCTTCTAGCAATGCAATGTAGTAGGAACTATTTTAGTCCTGATTTTAGGGCATTTATATTTGCTTCTTTTGTGCTTTTTGGTGTTTTGTTTTATTTTTGCCATTATAAGTGAGGCTGAGATGACTATTTTTGCCTACATTGCAGAGAACTTCTTCAGGATGACTTCCAGGAAATGAGAGAAATTACTCAGTCAATTCTTGTGAGCAGATTTAAAGCCTCTGATGCAGACTACCCAAGTGCTTTCTGGAAGATTGTCCCAGTGCCCCCTGAGGCCGGTAGGGCATTTGCTTACTGGTTTCTCCAAAGCCTGCTAATACAATGATGTATCATGAGGAGACTGACAGAAGCTTATCTTTTTAGTGAATCTGAAAACAAGTTAGAAGGCCTCTGGCCTGAGCCCAGAAACCTGGTCTCTGCTCTACAACTCACCCTGTGTGACATCGGATTAGTGCTTTGCCTCTCTCTGGATCACAGTTTTCCCAAGTGAAATGGGGGTGGGTGCACAGATGATCACGGAAGCTGTTCCAGCTCAAGTTTTTCTTGACATTTTGGGAGAATATAGCTTGTCTTTCAGCAATAGATGGCTCAGAACTTAAAGTGTGATGTTTTCATATATATATATATATATATATATATATATATATATATATATTTTACTAGCTGCTTTATAAATACATACATATATGTATGTATTTATAAAGCAGCTAGTAAAATTGCTTTGTAGAGACAGGCTTAGATTTTAATCCTGCCTTCACCATTTGCCATGTGGGAGATCATACAAGATTATCTTTTCTTTCTGAGCTCCGGTTTCCTCATCTGTAGGAGGTAGATAACAATGTCACAGGGTTTTTAGAAAGGTCACATGACATAAAGCATATAAAATGGTACAAAATAGGAGCTCAATAATAATAGTTCTCTTTATGGAGTAAAATGTGATACTTCCCTTCTTCCCACTCTTTTTAAAATATATGATCTTGTTTTCATTTGAAATAACTATTTTATACATATTATATAGTTTTAGTTTTATTCAGGTATAATTGATGTACCAAAAATTGCACACAGTAAATGTATACGTCGTTTTTGTTAAAGTATAGATGATTTACAATATTATGTTAGTTTAAGGTATACAACACAGTTATAACATGGACTATATCCCTTGTGCTGTACATGACAGCCCGGTGCCTTATTTAATTCATAACTGGTAGTTTGTACCTCTTAATCCCGTTTACCTATTTCATGTATCTTCTAACCCTTTCCCCGCTGGCAACCATGACCCTGGAGGGTATATTAAGTGAAATAAGTCAGACAAAGAAAGACAAGTACTGTATGTTTTCACTTACATGTAGAGTCTAAAGAAAAAAATGAAACAAACAATAAATAGAACAGAAACAGATTCATAGATAATGTTTACATCTTGATGAGTTTAGACATAGGCATACATCTGTGATACCATCATCGCAGTCAAGTTACCATTGTCTCCAAAATTGTCCTTTTTAAATGGTAAGAGCACTTAACATGAGGTCTATCCTCTGAACATGTTTTTGAAGTGCACAATACCATACTGTTAACTACCGTGTTTACAACAGATCCTCTTCCCACCCTTGAGAATAAGGGATTCTTTGTTTGTTTGTTTGTTTGTTTGTTAGATTCCACATATAAGTGAGAGCATGCAATATTTATCTTTCTGTGTCTGGCTTCTTAAAGTAGCTCTGAGTAACTATTCAAAACTAGTGAACCCCCAGAGGCCTCAGGACTCCGGTTATCTAGGCATCTGCAGTTGCCAGCACCCTTCAGCTTAACCTCCTATCCCTGAGCACCATGCATTCAGGTCCATGTGTTTCCAGGTTTAAAGTAGATTTGAGAGTTCCCTGTGACATGTTGACTTGAGGCACCATCTCATGGATACAGATCTGTTCTGACATCACGGGTTAGCCTCAGCCACTTTGATGTTACAACAGTTTACTAACGACTCTGTCAGTTCCGGGAGCTCTTTGAGATAAACACTTGATTGACTGGATGATGAATTCATTCTGCAGGTTTGCATGTGTTCACCACACATTTGCCGATGTGGACTTCCTTGGGTAACACAGTTACCAAGATGAATAAGAGGTAGTCCCCTCCCTTTGTGGTTTCCAGACTAGTGCAAGAGAGGCCCCGGTAAACAAATAATTATAATACAATGTGGTATAACCACTATAATTGAAGCAGATGCAATGAGCTTTGGGAGCACAGAGGAGGGAGTGATTCATTATGTGGGGCAAGAGAAGTTGATACAGGCTTCCCAGAGGATGTGTCATTTAATTTAGATCTTGAAATCTGAATAGAAATGTGTTAAGTAGATGATGAATAATAGGGTGCTTGAGTGTAGCAAACAGTTGGAAAAAGGCATAGAGGTTTAAAATGAAGAGTTTAGCCTGTTTGTGGGGAAATCAGATAGGAAGTCTAGTAGGAAACAAGACTGATAATGTAAACTGGGACTATATCATAAAGCGTTTTCAATGCCAGGCTTAAGGGCTTGGCTGTTGCTGTGTGCTATACTCAGTTGCTCAATTGTGTCCAACTCTTTGCGACCCCATGGACTGTAGCCCACCAGGCTCCTCTGTCCATGGAATTTTCCAGGCAAGAATACTAGAGTAGATTGCTGTTTCCTTCTCCAGGGAATCTTCCTGACCCAGGGATCAAACTTGCATCTCTTGTGTCTTCTGCATTGGCAGGCAGATTCTTTACCACTAGTGCCACGTGGAAGCCCATAAAGGGTTTGGATACCATTCTGCGGGGTTACAGTGTCTACTATGGTATCCATTAAACATATATGGCTCTTTAAATATAGTTAAACAATTTTAAAATCTAGTTCATCAGTTGTACTGACTATATTTCAAAGCTCGATAGGCTCATGTGGCTGAAAAAGTGAAAGTGTTTAGTCACTCATTTGTGTTCAACTCTTTGCGAGCCTATGGGCTATAGCCCACCAGGCTCCTCTGTCCATGGAATTCTCCAGGCAAGAATACTGGAGTGGATATTCATTCCTTTCTCCAGGAGATCTTCCTGACCCAGTGATTGAACCTGGGTCTCCTCCCTTGCAAGCAGATTCTTTACCCTCTGAGCCACCTGGCTGCCATATTGGATGGCACAGATACAGAGCATTTTCATCATGGCAGAGAATTCTACGGATCCTGCTAGGAACTAAAGAGCCTCTTAATAAAGGTGAAAGGGGAGAGTGAAAAAACTGGCTTGAAACCCAATATTCAAAAAAACTAAAATCATGGCATCCATCACCAGTCCCATCATTTCATGGCAAATAGAAGGGGAAACAATGCCATTTTATTTTTTTGGGCTCCAAAATCACTGCAGATGGGGACTGCAGCCATGAAATTAAAGGATGCTTACTCCCTGGATGGAAAGCTATGACAAACCTAGACAACGCATTAAAAAGCAGAGATATCATTTTGCTGACAAAGGTCTGTATAGTCAAAGCTATGGTTTTTCCAGTAGTCACATATGGATGTGAGAGTTAGACCATAAAGACAGCTGAGTGCCAAAGAACTGATGCTTTCAAACAGTGGTCCTGAAGAAGACTCTTGAGAGTCCGTTGGACTTAAAGGAAATAAAACTGGTCAACCCTAAAGGAAATCAATCCTGCATATTCATTGGAAGGACTCATGATTGAAACTGAAGCTCCAGTACTCT
This sequence comes from Odocoileus virginianus, assembly GCF_023699985.2. NCBI lineage: Eukaryota > Metazoa > Chordata > Mammalia > Artiodactyla > Cervidae > Odocoileus > Odocoileus virginianus. The sequence continues at coordinate 14,302,178 of NC_069704.1, forward strand.
GGCCACCTGATGCAAAGAGACGACTCATTGGAAAAGACCCTGATGCTGGGAAAGATTGATAGCAAAAGGAGAAGGGGGCAGCAGAGGATGAGATGGTTAGATAGCATCACCGACTTTATGGACATGAATGTGAGCAAATTCCAGGAGATAGTGAAGGACAGGGAAGCGTGGAGCACTGCAGTCTGTGAGGTCGCAAAGAGTCGGACATGACTTATGACTGAACAACAACTACAAAGAGTGAGAGATGGATTTCAAGGGGACCATCATGGATAGATTTGTCTGTAATATGTAGAATGAGTTTCAGGGAGGTAAAAGCAGAGGCAAGGAGAACAGTGAGGGAGCTATTACAACACTCTAGACAAGAAATAATCAGAACTGAATTGGAGCATGGACCATCACCATGCAGAAGGAAACCAAGACTATCTTGCAACTCATGAAATACCAAGAAAGCAAAGACCATGGTAATTGGTGCAGTTTGCCAGTTGGGATCTGACAGAGTTGAGGGATATACCTGTCTCATCTCTTGTCACGGGCACCTTTTGGCACCAAGCCTCAATCCTCAAGCTTCTTCCCTGGCTCTGGAGGTATAGACAGACTTCCAAGTGTGTGTGAGCTGTCTGGAGACTCCCTGCCCCTGCTTGCCTCTGTTTTGGCATGCCATTGTGTCTTAATCAGATGAGTATCTCCTTTGGCCCCTTCTCTACCCATGGTGACCAAAGTTTGGAACAGGAGCGTTACATGGCCAACCCACGCGTCTGTTTTGCTCTGAGTGTCTGGGTTCCATGGTTATAACACAGAAAGGCAGTGGCAGATTGGATGATAAGATGTGGTTCCTAGTCTCCTCCCTGCCTGATAGGATCTCTGTTAACCATAAACAAATTACTTCCATTCACAGCTGAAGGAGGAAGAACTGTACTCTGCAGGGAGAGTTGCTAAGTGTACTGTGGTAAAGAATGTCAACTATTTTCTGTGAATCAGTGATGCTCTTAAAGACAGTCTTGGTGCCATGGACAGCTTACCCCACCCCAGGAGACAGGGCCTCATTGTGGACTCTTCCTTGTCGTGTTCCCCTGGCTCAGCTTCTTGCAACATAGACAGTTCTTGCTCACATTCTCTCTCTCAATCCTTTCCCTGTCTGATGAGAGCTGTTAAAGAGCACATATGAGGCATAGTACTCCTAGAGAAAAAAACAAATTCTCTGATGGTAAGCACTGATTTTCTGAAATCCTGTTTGTTCAAACTCATTCTTCAAGGCCCATCTCAAGCACTAATTGCTTTGTGAAACCTTCAGATACCTATTCCTGCTCCAAAGGATTCTGAATGCAAATCTCTTTGGTCCACACCAGTTGTAGTTGAATGATTATGTTCCTGCTCACTTCTCTACATCATGAGTTTTTCTGAGCAAGATTTGGCTTAAATCAAGTTTACACATGAAGGATATGCCCAAAATTCCATTCCATAAAGGTTCACTGAATCATACAGGTTATGATGTGTAGTCTCCAATATATCTGGTAAAAAGCAAGTCAGGAAAGATCTGAGAAAGACTTCAAAGAGGAAGCTAGGGAAGAAAGTAACCATTTGTGTTAGGTGTTTTTGTTTATTTCATTTATTTCCTTTATTCTTTCATTCATGTGTTCATTCTACTACTCTACAAACATGTACTGAGCCCCTGCTGATGGCCAAGCAATGTTCACATAGACAGCTTAATAAAATTGAGTTCAGAAATGGGTTGGATCATTAAAGTTTTAAGTAAATAATGACAATCTGTTGTGGGAACCACTCTGCAGGAGGGACAGACCAAGTATGGGTGAAGAAAATCAGGGAGAACCACTTGCTCTGTTATATGAGGAGCACAGACTCCGGAGTTCAAATCCTGGCCCCATAGTTAGTAGCTAGTTGGCCTTCGGCAGTTTATCTTTTTGCTCCTCAGCGTCCTCATCTATAAAATGGACAGGGTTTTTCTAGGGGGAAATATGATGACATTTATAAAAGTCTTGACACAATGTCTAGAACAGATTAAATAGTCAATTGATGTTTTTTTTTTCAGGCCTTCGTATCGGTCAACCTAAATGATCAGGACCATTTCCAACTTCTCTTTGCTAGAGATGAATGAGACTGAATGTGTTGAAGAACTTGAGACCAAAATAGAGTGCTCAGATATCTCTGATATCATGTTTTAGATGAGTCATCCTTTGACCAGAGACCTTTCTAATGCATGTTCTTCTAGATTTGGCTGCTAGAAGATTAACTAGATGAGTCTGATTATATTTCACTTTCCTGTGAGACAGAAAACCATGACTAATCAGAGAACTGTAACTGTTTGGGGTTGGGATTGGTGAGTAATTTTTCACAAGCTTTCTTTGTAAATATACTTATTGAGAAAAAGTTCTGAAGGGGCCATGGAAATTTTTTTTAAAATACTGATATTATATTCTCGCTATGGAAAGCACATATACATCCAGATCATGATTGTGGTTACTATTGTCATTATTAAACCAACAGGAAGTTAGTGTTATCATGGTTGCATAAAATGGTTATTGATATTTAGAGTATTAGTCAAAACAGGGAAGAGAAGCTGCTGCCACCTATATCTTCGGAGAGGCAGACAGTAAAACTGTGAGATACTAACCAGTCAGGCAATACTGTTATCTTTTCCCCGGTGGAGTGAATAAAAGATCGCTATTTTATATGCTCTCTGACTCCTTCCTTTGCTCAGAATGAAGACCAAGAGAGACCATGTCAAGTTTTGATAACTGTCCCAAAGAGGCAAGACAAGGCCATTGGTGGCAGGAGAGAGGGAAGATTCCTCACTGACCTTTTTCTTTGAAGCTCTTCTTGCTCCTTGTTGATTGAGAACAAATATCCTGGACATTCAATAATCTGTTTGTTTAAAAAGGTCTCATTTCTAAACCACTGATCTAGAGCAGTCAGCTTTTCTCAAACACTCTTAGCAATTGCTAGCCCTTCAAGCAGTTGCTTTAAGATAAGGGGAAAGGAAACTATGTTTAATGGACACTTTGCCTCAAAATAATGGAGTATCTTTATATTTCATTCAAGCAATCAAAAGCTTAAAAAAAAAAAGATATGTTGGGGAAAGCTATGATAGGTGCTTTTACTAGCTCAAATTCTCCTGATTTTAAGTTCTAGAAATCTAACTCAAAAGAGTTTAAGTGAACATGACTTGGTTATATAATTAGGAGGGAGAAATGGTTTAGGAATGACTTGAAGGTGTGGAATATAATTTATTTCTCAATTTATCCATCGTTTCTTCTCTGCTGGATTACTATGGCATTTATGGCAGGATATTCTTGAGACTCTTTTTTTGGAGGATAATTGCTTTGTAACATTGTGTTGGCGTCTGCCATACATCAACATGAATCAGCCATAGGTAGGCATATGTCCCCTCCCTCTGAGCCCCCTTCCATTCCCCTCCCCACCCTACCCTTTAGGTTGTCACTGAGCACTGGGTTGAGTTCCCCGTGTCACCCAGCAAATTCCCACTTGCCATCTATTTTACATATGGTAATGTATATGTTTCCATGCTATTCTCTCAATGTGTCCCACCCTCTCCTTCCCGCACTGTGTCCATAAGTCTGTTCACTGTGCCTACATCTCCATTGCTGTTCTGCAAAGAGGATCATCAGTACCATCTTTCTAGACTCCATACTCATTCGTTAATTTTGAATGAATCTATATTTGTAGAACAGCCAGATAAAAACCTTGCTGCTTCCATCATCTTCTGGGATGTTTCCAGTCCATGTCTCTAGACAATGAGTCCAGCTCTTATAAGTTGATGGCTGGGTCTTTGAATTTCTTCTGCCAAGGTGTCCACTTTCTGCTTCAGTACGTCCTTTGTCAAGAAACTCATTCCCTTCTGGGGTAGCTGAATGTTTTTTCCTGAGATTATTTCTTAGAGGGCGTTTATTCCTTCAGCCTAGTCAATCTCCTTTCTTCAATATGTGCTCTGTGCTTACTCGTTCAGTCATGTCCTGACTCTTGGCAACCCCGTGGACTGTAGCCTGCCAGGCTCCTCTGTCCACGGAGATCCTCCAGGCAAGAGTACTGGAGTGGGTTGCCATGCTCTCCTCCAGGGGATCTTCCCAACCCAAGGATCGAACCCAGGTTTCCCACATCACAGGCGGCTTCTTTACCGTCTGAGCCACCAGGAAATATATTCTTCATTGTATTTTTCTCCAATAGTACCATCATGCATCATTCATATCTTTCAGATTAGGACTTTCAAAGCTCAGTTTATTCACTCTAATTGAGTTTGATTTGATTCAACTAAAATTTGCTGAACACCTTCTGAGTATGTGGAACTCAGCTGAATTTTGGGAATATAGAAGAAAGTACAATATACTTACCACTCTCAAGATTTTGTGCCATAGATTGTGGCATGAATATAAAATTTTTGAATCATACAAGCTTTGGAATGAAACAAAAATGTATATGAAACATAAGGAAGTTGTCAGGTGTTTTTTAGGTACTGGGAACAATATAGGATAAGTAAAATATTGCCACTGTTCTCGGGGAACTCCAGGACTAGAGGAGAGCATAAAATCATTATTTATTATGAGAATTATTATTCTAATCATATCATTAATGATGGTATTGTCTGGTGGCTCAGATGGTAAAGAATCTACCTGCAATGCAGGAGATGTGGGTTTGATCACTGCATTAGGAAGATGCTCTGGAGAAGGCAACCCACAGCAACTCACTCCAGTATTCTTGCCTGAGGAATCCCATGGACAGAAGAGCCTAGTGGGCTACAGTCCATGGGGTTGCAAAGAGTCGGACATGACTGAGCAACTAACACTTCTCTCTCTTCTTATCATTAAGGATACACTGTATTATTACATGAATTATCACATATTATCAAAATAAATTATTGCTGATTGAGTATAACTGTATTATATAAAACTATATATACATAGGCTTCAAAATTGAGGATGTGACTGCACTGATTCAATGGACATGAGTTTGAGCAAGCTCAGGGAGATGGTGAAGAACAGGGAAGCCTGGCGTGTTGCATTTCACAGGGTCGCAAAGAGTTGGACATTACTGAGCAACTGAACAACAATAATCTCTTGGGAGCTTTTTCTCCAAAAGTAGAATATTAACACATGGAGAGACGCAACCTCTCTCCTGGCCAGAGGGGGCGCTGTCCAGCTTTAAGCCCTTTCTCATGGAAGCAGGGATCTCTTAGATTGTCCCTGCAGGATGCAGAGGGGTGGGTCTCCTTGTCTGGACCATTTGGCCTGGATTTTACATTCCCCAGGATTTTAGTATCACAGGGCTGGGTGGGGTTGAGAGGCTATCAGGACAACATTTTCTTGTTTTAATTTCCCCAGAGGCGAAGAGTCTGCAACTTTCTTCAAAATATTTTCAAGTCTCTCAACATCATTTAAAGTGAGCAGTTCTCCAGTGGTGCAGGTGGAATTTGAGGCAGAGCACTTTTCTGTTGTGCTGGGCTCTCCCTTGATTTGCAGGATATTTGGCCTTCTTGATCTCTGCCACTAAACGTGAGTAGAGTCCTCACCAGCCATCAAGATGACCAGAAATGCCCCACCCTTGGCTGAACACCCATCTCCAGAGGAACAGTTCCAGTCCCAATTTAGAGCCACTGGATGATGCTACCAAACTTGGTTTGCTTTGTTTTTTAAACATTTTATTTTGTATTGGGGTATAACCAATTAAAATGTTATGATAGTTTCAGATGAATTGTGAAGGGACTCAGCCACACATATACATGTATTCATTCTCCCCAAAACTCCCCTCCCATCCAGGCTGCCACATAACATTGATCAGAGTTCCAAATGCTATTCAGTAGGGCCTTGTTGGTTATCCATTTTACATATAGCAGTGTGTACATGTTCATCCCAAGCTCCATAACTATCCCTTCCCTCCATCCTTATCCCACCCGGCAATCATAAATTTGTTCTCTAAGTCTGTGAGTCTTTTTCTCAAACGTGGTTTTAACTGAGTCTCCATAAGTGATTCATTCATGTAAATCTTGCAAAAACAAAGCACCTAAAAGTGCTATTTTCTACCTTTAACTGTCACAAGCTGTGAGGACAGAGATGAGTAAGACTCCTACTGAGATCTTACCCCAAGTAGGAAGAAAAGATAAACACAACTGTTGAAGTAGTTGCCCATTCATTTGAAAATATGTGCTGAACATCTGTTCACCCTGCTTTGGGAACTGGGTCTCCCAACAGTGTTCCACATACACAGAGCAGAACGGAGTGCAGGGAGAAGGCATCCTTCCCAGAGGAAATCTGGAAGTTCCCTAAAAGTAATATTTCAAATGATACTTAGAAAGATTTGGGTAGTTGGAGATTGGTGATGCCTGGGGTAAAACAACCTAGGTGGAGAAAACCACACCTGGAAAGTGACTTGGCAGGTGACCGACCTTGACTGTAATGATAAGAGAGAACATGTGAGTGTGAAAGGTGTCTGGAAACGTGAGAGGGGAGAGTGTGAACTCTTGGAGAATTTAGTTTCCAATGTATTGGCCCTTGAAGGGATTTGTTTCTCTGATTAACATAGGTCAGTTTCCTGCATTATTGGTTTCATTGTGCTTGTCTTCCCATTTACATTTCATGAGATAGCTTTTTGATTAGGTGTGTCTGCTTCAATAACTCGTAAGCATAAGAGAGCAAGATACCATTTTTGGTTTTGTTCACTTTGTTGCTGCTCCAGCATTCGGCATGTAGCTCTTCAAGGGCTCAGTGGCTAAATGTGTACATAAATGAATAGACCGGCTTCCTATGTTACGGGACTTCACAAATCATGCCATGGGATTTACATGATCTCTACCTATAATGATTGATAATGACAAGGAATATTGAGAACAATACTTTAACTCCAACTTATCTTTAACTACAGTCTATCTTAGCCTGGAAAGTTCTGGTCAAGAAAAAGTCAGTAACAATTTTTTAAGGCTAGAAATTAAAGCTGGAGGTTTTGAGGGAATTTTGTTTTTCTTCTGCACTGTTGAGATTTCCTGTGTGCATGAGCACTTGGCTCCCAAAGGATGCTATCACTGACTCATCCAGGAGAGATTTTAAAATGTGGTTTCTAATCAAATCATCTGTAGAGCCATAAGGTGCTCCCTATGAATTCTTCAGTAATTAAGATTCCAGCATGAGATATCAGTCATTAGGAGCTTTTCTCATAATCCTGTCAGTTCTCCTGGAAATAGAGTCTCCTAAGTCATCATTCAGCCACACTGATTTATTAAAACCCAATGACCTAGGGCCACAGTTAGGATTCATACTAATGAAATGCTTTCTGGTAACTCCTTTTTTCTGGAGGCCAGAGAATGAATTTATGTTTATTAAGATCAGGTCTTGGTTGTACCTATTTCCAAACTTAGAAACAAGATGCAGTATCAGCCAAAAACTAATACCCAAGGTCCACTTCAGTGTACCAGTCCCTTAAACATCCTGGGCCAGAAGAAATAAAAAAAAATGTAGGAAGCCAGGATCCAGATCTCTATTCAAGCCATTGAGCAAACTCTCCACTGACCATCCCATCCTGCAAGAGGCAGAAGAGGCTGGACTTGTCAGTGACCTTCAGCCAAGAAAGAGGATTCCGGCCAGAAGGAGGGGCACATTACTCCCTCCCGTCTGCAGAGCAGCAGGAACAGGACCCAGGGAAACCCCAAGCTCAGATCGAATGAACAGCCTGATGGAGCAGAGTTCCTACTTCTGCCACAGCTCTTCACTAGCATCTGTGTATCCTTCTGGCTTCCTTCTCTCCTGCTCATCTTCCTGCTCATCTGCTCTCCCTGGCCCCTTATATCTTTTGCTTCAAAGCAATGTCTTCCTGGATGCCTTGCCTTCTCCCTGAGTAAAGACCACAAATCCAGCCATACGTATCCTCCAACATTCACCAGGATCAGACGTCCTGTTCATTCTTCCTTGCTCCCCGACTCCTCACCTGCACACACCATGTAAAGAATCCTCTTTATATCTGATTTCTGGAGACATTCCTCAGCCATAGCAGATGTGTATTAATGAGATGGGAGACATCCACCGTGTTGAAACAGATCAAAGAACTGACTCTTCTAGGCTGATGCTATTGAGTGTTCCCTCCAAACCAACCTCGTGGCAGTCAGGGTGAACTTTCTGAAATGTCGCACCTTGCATATCTCCTTTTAACAATTTTAGATCTCCCTACAATGCATAAATAATAAAACTCCAACTCTTTAAGCTAGCCTTCATTGACTTTCATCCTTTCTTCCCAGTGTCACCTTCTATCATTTTCCTTAGCCCTCCCATTCCACACTCCTGTACATCAATGGTTTTCATGGTTCCTGACATGGAAACCCTTTCCATTCCTCTCTGTGTTTGGCCAGTGCATTCCGTCTGCCTTAAATAAACTTATACTCATACATCTCTACCCAGAAAACACTCTGCCCCCAAGACACAGGTCTCAGACCCTTTGTCTTCTTTCTCTCTTCTCCGTCCTCATCACTCCCAAATATAGGAATTCCCTTTTCTATGCTATTTGAGCTTCTGATTCCACTTCTTTTTAGTTTCCAAATTTCTGTTAGGAACAAGGAGACCCTGGAATGTCAGATACAAGTATGAGTCTGAAGGTGAAAATTACATCAGGATGAGGAAGGCAGACAAAGCAGAGTGTGTGGTCACACTAGCCCCCCAGTGTGGGTGAAATATCAGTATGAAGACAAGACTCAAAGTCATATTTAAGAGTAATGGCAAAGGGTTCAATTCAAGAGGGTCACATTGACAAGCAGAAGCAAGATGCCTTGTAGTTAGAACAGGGAGCTATACGAAGTACTGTAAGGATCTAAAGGAGGGAGGTAAGTAATTCTATTTGTAGAGGTTGGTCAAGGTCAGCTTTCACGGAGGAGATGACATTTGAGCTGAATTTTGATGAATTTGTGCTTGCCAATCACAAAAGGAAGAAAGGGTATCCTAGACCCTTACTATCAATGTTCCTAATAGCCAGGCAGATAAATGAACAATCATACCAGAGAAAGAGGGAGTAGCAGCCCTATTCATTTTCTGTAGAAATGTTGTCACTGCAGTTTTGATAATCAGTTGTTGTTCATTATTAGCAAATTACATGGAAATAGTGATAAAAGTTATCTAGTGTTTTTCTTCTTGTAGATTCATAGTCATGAATACATCCTTTCACAGATTTATGGAAGTTTATAAACTCTGATTCCAAAATCAGTGAGGAACCTATTGAGTCATTCTGTTAAGTGATAGTGTCAACTGTTTACACAGAGATGTGCTATTAGTTATAAAGAATAATGGGCTTTCCTTGTGGCTTAGCAGTAAAGAATCTGCCTGCCAATGCAGGAGGTGCAGGTTCAGTTCTTGAATTGGAAAGATCCCCTGGAGAAGGAAATGGCAACCCACTCCGGTACTCTTGCCTGGGAAATCTCATGGATAGAGGCACCTAGTGGGCTACAGTCCATAGGGTTGCAAGAGTCAGTTACAACTTAGCGACTAAACAACAAAGAATAACACCTGGCACTTTCAGTGTATGTGATAGGTGTTCTCCATGCTTATTTAACTTATATGCAGAGTACATCATGAGAAATTCTGGGCTGGATGAAGCACAAGCTGGAATCAAGATTGTCGGGAGAAATATCAATCACCTCAGATATGCAGATGACACCACCCTTATGGCAGAAAGTGAAGAAGAACTAAAGAGCCTCTTGAGGAAAGTGAAAGAGGAGAGTGAAAAAAGTTGGCTTAAAGCTCAACATTCAGAAAACTAAGATCTTGGCATCCAGTCCCATCACTTCATGGCAAACAGATGGGGAAACAGTGGAAACAGTGGCAGACTTTATTTTTTGGGGCTCCAAAATCACTGCAGATGGTGATTGCAGCCATGAAATTAAAAGATGCTTACTCCTTGGACGGAAAGTTATGACCAACCTAGACAGCATATTAAAAAGCAGAGACATTACTTTGCCAACAAAGGTCCATATAGTCAAGGCTATGGTTTTTCCAGTAGTCATGTATGGATGTGAGAGTTGGACTATAAAGAAAGTTGAGCGCCAAAGAATTGATGGTTTTGAACTGTGGTATTGGAGAAGACTCTTGAGAGTCCCTTGGACTGCAAGGAGATCCAACCAGTCCATCCTAAAGGAGATCAGTCCTGGGTGCTCATTGCTAGGACTGATGTTGAAGCTGAAACTCCAATAATTTGACCACCTGATGCGAAGAGCTCACTCATTTGAAAAGACCCTGATGCTGGGAAAGATTGAAGGCAGGGGAAGAAGGAGATGACAGAGGATGAGATGGTTGGATGGCATCACTGACATGATGGACATGACTTTGAGTAAGCTCTGGGAGTTGGTGATGGACAGGGAGGCCTGGCGTGCTGGGGTCGCAAAGAGTCGGACATGACTGAGTGACTGAACTGAACTCCATGCATTATCTCATTTAATCCTCATGAGAAATCTGTAACTAAGTCCTGCTCTTACCCACATTTTACAGATAATGAAACTGAGGCATAGAGAAAATACATAATTCACCCAAGACCATATGACATAAGCATTTGAAACTGCCAGGATGGCATTAAGAGCCCAAGCTATTTTTATCTCAATTCAATCCCCTCAGCCACTTCTGAATAGGAATGGGTGGATTTTGTTGAGAGAATTGTTTGAAGAGAACCGTTCCAGTGCTAAGTTCTTTTCAACTCAAGACAAGTGATGAGATTTTAACAGGACCACTTGAAGAACCTGGAAGTTTTTTCCCTGCATCTGATTGGTGTGGAAATTGGTGTCCCTCCTGCCTGGAAAATCGAGGGAGTAAGAGACTAAGAGCTTCAAGGCCAGAGTCAGGAGACCATGTTTGCTTTGGCATCGGTCTGTTTTCCTAGGTTGTTGGAGCAAAGGATTTGTATTTCCTACGGACCAGTTGTGGGCCATGTGGAAGAGAAAATTCTGTGAGTGTGTGTGTTGGTGGAGTGTATTGTTTCATTCAGTGGTATCATTTTGGCGTCAGAGAGGAAACTAGTGGTGGTAGTTGGGAGGCTGGGGTCACTAAAAATCCTACCACTGAGGTAAGAGTTGATAAAGACCAGCTAGAAGAGTGCTACATCCTGCCCCCGTCCAATAATAGCAAGGTCAACTCTACCTCCAGGGCAGAGGAAGGGCTGTGCATAGTCATCTTTGATAAGTGACCTTAAGAGACTCATTAATAAATCCCAACTGAAAGGTAAATTTCTTATGCATAAATGGTTAATCAATAGCTTGGAAATCACTACTCTGTGGTTACTGTTAATTGTCAGACTTTGCCAAGTCATTTATCTCTCTGAGTCACAGTCTCCTTGTCTGTCAGATGGAGATAAGAATAGCCCCTCCCACACATACACACTGCTATATTTAAAATGGGTAACTGACAAGGTCCCACATATAGCACAGGGAATTCTGCTGCATGTTATGTGGCAGCCTGGATGGCAGATGGGTTAGTGGGGAGAATGGGTACATATATATGAATGGCTGAGTCCCTTCGCTGCTCACCTGAAACTATCACAACACTGTTAATCAGCTATACCCCAATACAAAATAAAAAGTTTAAAAATTTTTTCACATTAAAATAGAAGAATAGCCCTCCCATGCCACCACAGGTGGGTTTGTAGGTGAGGCTGAGTGAGGGGCTGCTTATAAAGTGGCCAGTACAGTTCAGGCAGCACTCCTAGTCCCTTGGCCTAGCTATGCTCCCAGAGCTTCTTGTCCTTGCTTCTTTTATTCTCCACTTAGCAGGTTGAATGGTAATCCTACCCCTGTAGCTGCACCAGAGCTGTCATTATGACCCGTGACTGTAGCAGGTCCCTAAACCTGGGATAAGCCTATAGGTCTGTGCCTTGTCCTTACCTGCTTTCAGGACTCCAAGGTCTGGCGGCTACAGCTCTGCCTAGATGCTTTGCTGGCTGGAAGCCTGTGCCACTTATACACACATGTGTGTTTATACACACAGCGCTCTTTCATCTACCACCTCATGGCTTAGGAGGCTCCTGAGAGGAAGGTGTTTGACTGTTATTGATTTCTAGGCATCTGTGGGCTGAGAAATCTTTTCCAATCACCTTCTTCTCCCTGCATGTGTGTACATGTGTGGAGGGTAGTGAGGGGGAGAAGGGTCAAACAAAATGCACCAGTCACTAATCTATGGACCCAGAGGATGAAAACAACCCCCTAAGACAATCGTACCAGCACTGCAGGGTTAGTACTCTGTGCTAATGTGGACATGCTCTGGGAGATGCCAGGCCCCTTAGCAGTCACATGCAAGAGAACCCTGAGGAAAGTTCTGGGTGCTTATGTAGAGGTCACTGCAAAGGACAAAAATAACAACTTTCTCCATTTCTCCGTCCTCCATACATACATGTATATATTTAGAGAGGGGGCTCTCAGTGGGGGCGAGGGGAAGGAGTTGCTGCTGATACAGAATAAGATAACTGATTAAAAAAGAACAGATGCTGGAATCAGATGTTGTGGATTTGAATCCTGGCTTGATTGCTGAGTGCCTTTGACAAATCATGTAATCTTCCTGAATCTCATTGTCCTTGCTTGGAAAGTGTAATGATAATAATTAATATGCTATGGAGTTGTAGAGATACATGCACCATACAATGATATAAAATTAAAACAGAATGATAAGTGTAAATACATGTTGGAGATTCTGAGGACTTTTGTAGATAGATGTTGGCTGTCAATGGCTGTATCATTGGTTTTGTCCTCGTCTGGATGTGAGCTATAGTAACTAGACTTGTTAGATGGTAATTGTGTTGGGGTGACTATTAAACTTGGGTTTCTCATTGTATCCTCCAGATCCCAGAACTTACATATCTTCCTTGGGATGCATAACACAGAATGAATATTTTTTGAGAGATAACTTTGTGCTAAATACATGAAACCTTCCACTACAACTGTATATGGATACTGTTGTACTTAGCCTTCAAGATGGCCCCCAAAGACCCTGTCTTTTGCTATTTATATCCTTGTGTAACCCCTTCCCACATTGTGCCAGCATAGGTCTGTGTGACCAGTAGAATATGGCAGAGATTACGGTATGTCACTTTTAAATTAGATTATAAAACACAGTGTGGCTTCTATCTTGAATCCTCTCTCTCTCTCCCTCTCAGATCTTGTGCCTTGGAGAAATCAGATGCCATGCTATGAGAGGCTCCCAAGGTAAGACACTGAGACCCCTTCCAACCACCATATGAATAGATTTAGAAGTGGATCTTCTCGCCCAGCCAAGCCTTTAGATAATCACAGCCCCAGGAGACAACTTGACAGCAACCTCATGAAAAGCTCTGAGCTTGAACCACCTAGATGATTTTGTTGTTCAGTCGTTAACTCATGCCCAACTCTTTGCAACCCCATGGACTGCAGCACGCCAGGCTTTCCTGTCCTTCACCATCTCCCAGAGCTTGCTCAAACTCATGTCATTGAGTCACTGATGCCATCCAACCATCTCATCCTCTGTTGTCCCCTTCTCCTCCTGCCCTCAATCTTTCCCAGCATCGGGGTCTTTTATAATGAGTTAGCTCTTTGCATCAGGTGGCCCAAGTATTGGAGTTTCAGCTTCTGCATCAGTCCTTCCAATGAACATTCAGGCTTGATTTCCTTTAGGATTGATTGGTTTCATCTCTTTGCTGTCCAAGGGACTCTCAAAAGTCTTCTTCAATATCACAGTTTGAAAGCATCAATTCTTTGGTGCTCAGCCTTCTTGATAGTCCAACTCTCACATCCATACCTGACCACTGGAAAAACCATAGCTTTGACTATATGGACCTTTGTCAGCAAAGTAATGTCTCTGCTTTTGAATATGCTGTCTAGATTTGTCATAGATCTTCCAAGGAGCAGGCTACAGTCACCATCTGCAGTGATTTTGGAGCCTAAGGAAATAAAGTCTGTCACTGTTTCCATTATTTCCCCATCTATTTGCCATGAAGTGGTGGGACTAGATGCCATGATCTTAGTTTTTTGAATGTTGAATTTTAAATCAGCTTTTTCACTCTCCTCCTTCACTCTCATCAAGAGGTTCTTTAGTTCCTCTTCACTTTCTGCTATTAGAGCGGTATCATCTGCATGTCTGATGCCCCACCTAGCTAAGCTCCTCCTATATTCCTGACTCTCTGAAACTGTGTAAGATAAAAGATATTTGTTGTCTTTAGCTACTAAGTTCTGGATTAATTTGTTATGCAACAATTGATAACTATATAGGAGGTATGGTCATTCCTGTTTTATAGGTGAGAAGTTTTCTCACCTATTTTTTTTAAGTATTTTAGTATTTTTAAATATTTTAAGTATTTTTTTAAGGTCATACAGTTGAAAATACTAGATTTGAACCAATTCTTTTTTACTTCAAAACTAGCATGATCTGCCACTAAATATGCTGCCTTCCCATGATGAAAATGCACTATTATCCTGAAAAGGGAAAAAATAAACAGAAAAATTAGCCTTTTCATGGAAGACACTCTCTTTTTATATATAATTTTATGATTACTTTAACTGAAGCCCCAGAAAGTTATTTTGAGTAATGAGTATTCTAAACTGCATATAAAGCAGACTTGGTTGTTTTATATTCAAGGGGGAGAATCAGCTCATTTTTACACAATTGTCCTGCTACCCACTGAATATCAGGTTCTGGGGATAAAACTGAATGTAATTGAATGACTCCTATTCTCATGAAGCTTACAGTCTGCTGTGGAAAAGTAGTTCAATAGAAGATTACAGTTAGTTTAGAATAGTAATAGATATAGAATCTGAAAGAGTTTGGTAAAAAAACAAAACTATCAAAAACCAAAACAAAACAAAACTATCACTTTGCATTTGTGCGATCTTGGACGAGTAACTAATTGCTTACTATGCAAATGGCCTTGCTCAACTCTTCAGATTCATTTTCTCTTTCAGGGCAAAGCTCTTTACATGTGATCATACACAGCAAGTGCTAAGTTCTTTACGTGAATTATCCTATTTAATCCTCATGAAAATCCTATGAGTAAGTATTATTACCCTAAGTTTGTGGATTAGTGGGTTATCTCCCTGGGTTGCTAAGAGAATTAAAACTTATAATCCGAATAAAGAGCTTGACTTAATGTCCAGCTCATGGTAAATGCTGACTAAGTGACTAAGTTTGGGATATTCAAGAATCAGTCTCTGAGATGAGATTATGTATGCCAGCAGATTATTTGGAAAAGAATTCAAGAAGCTGTAAGAGAATAACTAAATGAAATGATACAGGGAAAGGAAGTAGAGAATAAGGAGTGTATTAATGAGCAGGTTACTTCTCTGGACAGTGGGGGTTCAGTCCTAGAGCACACTTCAGGATTTTCCCAACAAAATTACAGAGGTGGGTTATTTGTTTACTGACTGGTAGGCCTCATTGCTTGAGGGTAATCTTGCAGAGTTTCCAACTGCCCTGGGTGTAAGTCAAACATGTTCTGCTAGGAGGAGCATCTTCAGGCAGAGGCCCAGAATCTCGTCAATGGGAGAAACATCTGCAGAAGACTCAGAAATAGGCCCAAGGAACCTCGGTTTCCAGTGCATGCATGCATGCTACATTGCTTCAATTGTGACTGACTCTTGTGACCCTATGGACTGTGGCCTGCCAGGCTCCTCTGTACGTGGGGTTCTTCAGGCAAGAATATTGGAGTGGGTTGCCCATGCCGTCCTCCAGGGGATCTTCCCGACCCAGGGATTGAACTTGTGTCTCTTATGTCTCATGCTTTGGCAGGCAGGTTCTTTATCACTAGAGCCACTTGGGAAGTTTCTAGTAGCTGTTGATATTTTTAATATTCCTATTGTGCTACATCACTTCAGTCATGTCTGACTCTTTGTGACCCAATGGACTATATAGCCCACCAGGTTCCTCTGTCCACGGAATTCTCCAGACGAGAATACTGGAGTGGGTTACTATGCCCTCCTCCAGGGGATCTTCCCAGGGATTGAACTTGTGTCTCTCATGTCTCCTGCATTGGTAGCCAGGTTCTTTACCACTAGCGCCACCTGGGAAGCCCAGTATTCCTGTTAATAAGTTAATATTACAGAATGTGATGGGGCTATGACATAACTTGAACACACATGAAGGTTACCTTCTATGCCTGGGCAAGAAAGTTAGGACAGGCTTCTCAGAGATGTGGGGTAGATAGAAGAAGAATAGAGATTAGAGGAGAAAGGAGAAGAGAGAAGTTGTTCCAGGGAGAAAGAAGCTTGTATGAGAACTCCAACCAAGGGTCAAGAGAAAAGAATTTGAGCAATTGAAAGAAATCTGGTTGCCTGAATTTTGAGTAGAAAGGAAAGAGCCTTGAGAATAGAGTCTGGAAGGCCAGACAAAATATATATAGGTCAGATCACATAGGCCTTATAGGCCATATTGAGGAGTTTGGACTTTATTCTGAGAAAAAATGGGCATTCTTAAAAAGATTTTTAGCAGATTCATGTTTTGACATTTCATTTAAGTTTCTTTGAGGAAACTAATTTGGGAAAAAGGCAAGTGATTTGAGGGAAAGCAAACAGAAAGATTAGAGAAGCAGCTGCAGCCGTTTGGGTAAGAGTTAGCATGGACTAGACAAAAACACAATGTTGTTGTTCAGTTGCTAAGTCATGTCTGACTCTTCGTGGCTCCATGGACTGAAGCACGCCAGGGCTCACTCTCCTTCACTATGTCCCAGAGTTTGCTCAAACTCGTGTCCAGTGAGGCTATCCAGTCATCTCATTCTCTGTTGCCCTCTTCTCCTTTCCCCTTCAATCTTTCCCGGCATCAGGGTCTTTTTCAGTGAGTCAGTTCTTCACATCAGGTGGCCAAAGTATTGGAGCTTCAGCTTCAACATCAGTCCTTCCAATGAATATTCAGGGTTGATTTCCTTTAAGTTTGATCTCCTTGCTGTCCAAGGGACTCTCAAGAGTCTTTTCCAGCACCACAATTCGAAAGCATCAATTCTTTGGTGCTCAGCTTTCTTTATGGTCCAAAAATAGAATACAGGTTTCACAGTGAACATCCATATCTCACATAGATTTTGTGGGTCAGGAATTTGGGGATATCTCGTCTGGAGGTTCTGGCTCAGGGTTTCTCATGAGACTGCAGACAGAAAGTTGACAAGGATTGCAGTTATCTGAATACCTGATTGGGGCCAGAGAATCTACATCATGACTCATGTGCGTGGATGTTGACAACAGGTCTCAGTTCCTTGCCATGTGGGACTTTCCATAGGGCTGCTTGATGCCCTTATGACATGCCGTTGATTTCCTCCAGGGTGAGTGAGATGCTGTATATTATGACCTAGCCCCAAAAGCCACACTCATCATTTCTGAAATATGCTCATGTTCACCAAGACCAGCTCTATACAAGAATGAAAATGTCAAAAGGCTGGGACCATTGAGGACCATCTGGAGTCTGGCTGTGACACTCTGACCTTTGCCCCCAAAAGTTCATATCCCTTCCACATTCAAAACACACTTCTCCCCAAGGCTCTCCCTAGTCTCATTCTATCACAGTATCAAATTAAAGTCCAGAATATCACCCCCTTGATCTGAACTCCTGTGAACTCAAGAGAAAATTTATCTGCCACCCACAAATGGTAGGACAGGCATAGGATAACTGCTGTAGACATTGTTTTTCTTAAAACATCACCAGAATGATTCTGAAATCTAGCCAGGAAAATGTTGGAATTCCCTTGGTTAGTATTTAGTCTTGCTCATGCTGAGGAATAGTTCTTAACTCTCCATGGTTCTTGGATCTTCCCTACTGCTGCCTTGCATTGGACATGTAGCCCAAACAAAAAACAATTGAGTGTCACTAAGATTTTAATGGTTGTTTTTTAGGGCAGCATAACCTAGCCCATCATGACTGGTAGAGTTATCTTGGGGAAAAAGAATTTAAAGAGAAAACAGAGAGGTCTGAGTAGAAACTGACAGGTGGGGAGTTTAGAATAAAATAGAGAGAGAATAAAAATCAACAAACTTCAGGGTAAAGAAGAGAGTCTTTCAAGAAATGAAAAGTGTTAGTTGCTCAGCTGTGTCCAACTCTTTGAGACCCCATGGACTATAGCCCTCCAGGCTCCAATACTGAAGTGGGTAGCCATTCACTTCTCCAGGGGATCTTCCCAAACCAGGAATCGAACCTGGGTCTCCTGCATTGCAGGCAGATTTTTTACCACCTGAGCCACCGGGAAGGGGAGTAACTCAGTACCTTTGAAACATCACGTAAAAAGTTCCTTGGGAGTGATTAGGCTTAGGAAAAAGATGACTTGGAGAACAATGGGAAGGAGTCATTTCGATAGAATGGGGAGATCAGACTCAGAGTATATGGATTGAGGAGTAAGTAGGTGCTTAGTCACTCAGTCGTGTCCAACTTTTTGTGACCCCATGAACAGTAGCCCACCAGGCTTGTCTGTCCATGGGATTCTCCAGGCAAGAATACTGGAGTGGGTTACCATTTCCTTCTCCAGGGGAGTGAGTAGGAGGTAGAGAATTAAAGGCAGGAAGTATTGGCTGTGAAGGGTGATAGCTGGAGGGAGACATGAGTAAGAAGGTTTTGTTACAATGAAAGAGAGTCAGCATCTTTCGCCTCATAGAAAGGAGCAAATAAACTGAAAAAGAAAGAAACCAGAGGCAAGATGAGGTCCTTGAGAAGACAATGGAGGTAGTGGGGCAGGGGGTGGAATCCAAAAGCATCTTAATAGGAGGAAATGATGGGTCATTTCTCCTGGAAGTGTTGAATGTAGAACAGGAAGGCTGAGGAGGGCTTGGTAGATTCAGGTTATGCAAGAGATTCTCCATGACTGGAGGGTTGCCTGCCTTGGAGGCCAACGCGCGGAAGCTGTAAGAGGAGGATGGGAGGTTAGGGAGGGCCTCCCCCTGGAAGGGCCTGGAGTGGTAAGTTGAGACCGTATCTTGTAGATAATGGCTATTCACTTAGGGACTCCAAGCAGCCTGATGGGACTTACCGTACAGACAGGATTGTGTGTGTGTGTGTGTGTGTGTGTGTGTGTTAGTCACTCAGTTGTGTCTGACTCTTTGAGACGCCATGGACTGTAGTTCACTAGGCTCCTCTGTTCATGGAATTCTCCAGGCAAGGATACTGGAATGGGTTGCCATTCCCTTCTCCAGGGGATCTTCCTGATCCAGGGCTAGAACCTGTGTCTCCCACATTGCAGACAGATTCTTTACCATGAGAGCCACCAGGCAAGCCTGCAGACCGGACTGGTGACCAGTTACCTATGAGGGTGAAGGAGGAGAATGTCTCTAACATGCTAGTATCTTGGAAGGCTGTAGATATTGATGCTGTGGACCTACATAGGGGATTAACAGGATTAGACATTTATTTTGGCTACTCAGAATGTATTCAAAATTGCTGCTGAGCTGGGTGAACCAGGCTTCATATCACTGATGTAAAGTGGACCCAGAAGTTCTGGATTTCAGAGCCAGGGCTTATCAGAGTCTCTGAGGCTGTATCTAACACTGAGCAAAATGCTGATGCCACAAATGGCTTTCCACATCATCAATGGCATTGGAGATGTTTAAACGGGAACTTTGTCTGCATCTAGCTTGGACCCATAAAAACCCAGGGCCAGATAAAATCCAGCCAGGGCTGTCAGTTTATAAAGACAGAAGCACTGAATATCAGACTTGCCAGTTATCTCACAGCTGATCTAGTTCTGGTGGATATGGAAGAATGGGTCCATGTATGGGACCTTGGATACATCACTTGATATCTGAGTCTCAGATTCCTCAGGCAAAATGGTAACATGAATGCTTATCTTAAAAGATTTCTGTAAAGGCTAGTGATGCTTTGGTTTTCGTTATTTATGTAGTCTTTGGGTGTTACAGGTACTTTTCTAAGCATTTTACTGATTTTAACTCATTCGATTCTCAAGCATGTTGAGTAAGACAATTATCTGCCTTTTTTAAATGGGAAAAATGAGACCCCAAGAGGAGAAGAGACTCAGCCAGAGCCATCTAGGTCTTCAAAGGCAGAGCCAGGAGGAGCACCAAGGTCTCCTGACTCTCAGATCCATGCTCTCCATGCTTTTAACTGAATAAACACAGGCGTTTTCCAGCTGTGTCTTCATGTACCTGTGCCTGGCTTATTTCCAGGATGTGGTTTATGCCTGAGGAAACGCTGGGAACACAGTGACATTAAAGGGTCACAGAAGTTTCTATTAGCGTTTCATGAACATCCTCTCCCCAGGCCCTCAGCCAGGTGTTTGCTAATGCTGTTAGCTCTACTCTGAGGGGGAGGGACACCCCTGAGGCTGGCTTGCTTAGCCACAGTGAGTAGGGAGGACTAGTTAGGGTCGTGGGAACTGGTTAGGGTCATGGGAACCCATAACCTGAGAGAACCACCACCTGGGGTCCACCCTTTCTGATCGTGGTCATCTTAAAAGGACCCTCATTGCTTGTTTCTACATTGAGTATTTCTCACTATCTTTGTTCATTCATTCATTTCAGAGAAGGTCCCCAACTTCAGGGAATCATGACAGAATTTGAGCCAGTCAGTATTCTCCTGCTTATATATTTGATGGTAGATACAAGAATGTGGACTTGTCACTTGTCTCCTGCAGAAATATAAAAAGAAAGTTGGTGAGCTTAGCTTTTATGTATAAACAAACAGACTGATAATCTCACTGGGTCAGAAAAACTCAGTATCCAGAGTCATTATAATTAACTAGTAAGCAAATGTTGCCCGGATTCTTAAGAACCTTAAACGCCATCTGGTCTGAGAGCCCATTTGATGCTTGAAGCTCCTCTAGCCTGCTGTGGAATGGGTATGGGCAATCAGCAGGCTCCATGCCTCTGGAGATAAGCACTTAAATCCCTTGTGAATCGGTTAAATCCCCATCTAGAAATTTCTTGATGCTGGAACCTCCTCATTCCTCCAAGTCCAAAGATTTATTTCTTCAGCTTCTACCCACTGGACTTGGTCCCAATTTATTAAAAGACAGTTTCGACAGGGTCTCTATCTAGTACCCTAGACAATGAAGTCCAAGCTATAACTTTCTCACAGAAATCTCTCCCTCTCTTCCCTTGTTTAAAATGGAAATAGCTGTCTTTTCTTTCACCATCAAAGTCCTTTCTTCCCCAAACTTCAAATAAAGTACTTTCATGATTTCAAAGCTTTTCATATTTTAAATAACCTAATTGTTTTATCGAAAGAGAAAAGAATGGAGCCACCCACACCCTTCCACATGCCAAGATTCAGGGAACACCTGGTACCTGGGAAGTATTAAGCCGGGTCCTGGTCACAGGAGGAAGTGATTTGAGTAATCACATCTGGTGCTGGACACCATCATCCTGCTGTTGTGTGTGGACCCAGGAACCAGCCTGTGTCTCAGATCAAAGGAGCGGTCGGGCGGCAGGGGAGCGTCTCTGGAGGGGCGGCGGCCGAAGAGTGACAGCGGATGGGCAGGAGAGCCGGTTCCCCAGAGCGACCAGCTACATAATGTGCGGGTTCGATGCAAAAGGAAAATGTGGAGCCTCTTGTTAAAATTATGGCGAATTTTAAGATGGCAACGGCGGAGCATGAGGCAAGCACAGGCCCCCGGCAACTGTGGAAGAGCCGCAGCCCGCCTCTGGCCAGTGTGGTTGGCCCCCTTTGTTCTGGTCAAGGAACCCTCCCCTGCCTGGGGCAGGGGATGCCGGTTGGGGGTGGTCGGGGAGGACCTTCCTCATCCTCTTCTTCAGGGCTCCTGTGGGAAGATCGTAGCACCATGTCTTCTGACTTCCCATGGAGTGCGTTTTCTACTCCATCCACTTTATTTTCTCATCTACAGACAAGAGACATTTAGAAACAAATTTATCACTTTTTCAAAAGTCTAAAAGGAGGTCAGTGGTAGCGAGTTAGGGAGAAAGTACCTGTCACTACCCAGGAGCCATCTAGTAGGATGTCACCTAAGATCTCGGAGCCCACTATCCTCACCTCTAGAATGGGAATAATAGAGTGCAGGTTGCCTTTACATCTTAGGCAACATTAGATAAAAAATAATATATGTCAAGTGTTTGATACAGGACTTGGCTGGTGGCTCAGATGATAAAGAATCTGCCTGCAATGCGGGAGACTCAGGTTCGATCCCTGGGTTGGGAAGATTCCCTGGAGAGAGAGAATGGCAACCCACTCCAGTATTCTTGTCTGGGAAATCCCATGGACAGAGGAGCCTGGTGGGCCACAGTCCTTGGGGTCGCAAAGAGTTGGACACAACTGAGTAACTAACACTTTCGCTTTCACTTTGGTATATATATGCTCAAAATATTTCATTAATAGTTTGTTGGCATAAAAATATGGAAGAGAAGGGGAGCAGGGAGACAGAGAAAGGAAGGAAGAGAGGTAGGAAAGGAAAAGAAAAGGAGCGGGCATGGCCCGTGGTCCTCTGTGCTTCTGCCTAGAATGCCCTTCTCCTTTTCTCCCTCGGAAATCTCATTCGGAGACCCAGCTCCTGTGTCATTTCCATGGAGGAATCTCTCTTCTAAAACTGCTTCTTCCTTTCCTCTGGGCTCTCCTCTGTCATGGGCCCCCATACGTGGAAATGTGAGAGTCAGCTTCCTTTTCTGCCCCTAGACCTCATGCTCCTGTGGACACCCTCCACACCATACCTGCCTCAGTGTCCCCGGAGTCTAGCCCCATCTTGCCCCGAGAAAGTGTTCTGTTCACACTTACCGAAAGAAGGAAGGAAGATGATGGAAGAGAGAGAGAGAGAAAAAAAGAAATGGTGTGATGCCAGAGACGAAAGACCTGCAGAACCAGAGTTTCCTGGGGCAACAGATTCACTGTCTGTTACAGTGGGACCAGTTTTTCAATGTCTGTGAATTACTCAGGCCTACCAAGAATACACACTACCTCTCCACAAGCCTCAGCCTGTAGCCTCAACTGATCACAAGGTCTTTCTCGGAAAGATGAAAAAAAAAAAAAAAAAGAAATGCGATGGAAGGAATGAGAAATGTGGGGGGAGGAAGTGAAAGAGAAGACTAGGAGTTTTAGAATCTTGGCTGCAGTCCTTGCATTGCATGGTCAGACCCGACTTTGGGGAGTAGGCAAACTGATATTCTCCTTAGGCACCTAAAATGGCATAGCTCACTCAACGTGAAGGAGGAGCTCACACACTGATGCGCTGGTGGCTCCAAAACTGACCCTCATCATCTCTACTGTACCTTTTCCAACACTTCTTCTAGACTGTGCCTCCTCCTGCAGTCCTCTTCTCAGAGACTTCATCCATCTAAGTCAGTCTGGACAGAAGCATCAGTATCTTTCTTCACTCCTACCTGCCTCACCCTCCTATGGACAGTTCTCTCATCCTATCAATTCCACTTGCCCATTCCCCAGGCACTGTCCCATTCAGACCACCGCCTACTTGAACATGGAGCTTCTCTCCCTTCTCTCCCTTGGCCTCCTCATCAGTCTTCTGAGCTGCAGCAACTGACTTATCTGCAGCACCATCCTGATCTTTTTTCTTCCCAGTTGAACCTGGCCACACCCCTTTCATGTCTGCAGGGATAACGCCTTGTCCTGACTTTCAAGGCACTGATGGATACATCTCCAGCCCCCCTCTCCTGCCTCATCCCTCCCCACTCTCTCCCCTTAATCCGGTGTCAGCAACATGCCCAGCATCTCTGCTCTTTTACCCCTCTGCACCTTTACTCAGGCTGCGTCCTCTGCTGGGAATGCTGGCCTGTTCCACTTTGGCCTGACCACTGATCCAGGAGTGGCCTGTTCCACTTGTCCCATAGAAAAGCTCAGCTAAGCTGTCCCATCCTCACTGAACTCCAGTGGAATTCCTCAGCCCACAGCCTGCTGCCCAGAATGGGTTTGGAACACTGGTCGCCTTGCATGCTAATTAGCAATCTCTGCCTATGGTGTCCGCTCCCTGAAGGCTGAGACCCCCCAAAAGCAAGGATTGCCTGGTCAGAACAGACCTCAGTGTATAGTTGCTGATCTGAACAGCCTTGCCGGAGGCCTGGCACCTGGTGCTGGCTGTGACAGGGGCACAAGTCCTAATTAAAACAGGCTAGAGACGCTCTGTCTCTCCTTGCCTCAAATCCACCCTGGCAGAGCCTCCAGGGGAAGACACAATATTAGCATGGACAAGTACATTACTGTAAGTGGCACATCAGAGACTCATAATTAGGAGATAAACATCTGGAACACATGCATTTCAGCAGCTAGAGTCCCTACAGAGAGCCCGCCGACAAGTCACATGGAATGAATGGGTTTCGGGTCACATGGCTGTTTATCAGTGCAGTTATATAATATGGGCATGCTCCTCTGAGTGTGGGGCTTCCCAGGTGGCGCTAGTGGTAAAGAATCTGCCTGCCAATGCAGGAGACGCAAGAGATGCGGGTTCGATCCCTGGGTTGGGAAGATCCCCTGGAGTAGGAAGTGGCAACCCGCTCCAGTATTCTTGCCTGGAAAATTCCATGGACAGAGGAGCCCAGCAGGCTACAGCCCTTGCGGTCTCAAGAGCTGGACATGACTTAGCAATTAACAACAACAGTAACATCAACAATACCTTCTCTAGATCATTATTGATGAGAACAGAGTTTGACAGAGAAGATGGGAAAGGAAAATGTTTGCCTGGCCCACTGTGTCCATCAGTAAGAAAACACTCTTTTATCTCAATCACTGAACAGTTTACCATGATCTGTAGTATTTCAACCCTACTTGACACATGGAGCAAGTAAGACTCCAGGGTGGCCGGTCTAGAGATTGGAGCTGTGTGACTGAGGGCAAACCCTACATCCTGCAAGACCAGATCATTGCTCTTTGCTTCCTCCCTGAGGATGTCCAGATCAAGGGTCCATCCCCTAAATACAGGAAGCTGCACCTCGATTTCTCAGGGAGACCCAGCCCTGCTCACCCTGTACCTCATGCCTCATCCTAATCCTCTTCTTGTCCTCCTGTAGTGTTTGCTTATGTCACAGGCAAATCTCATCTCTCCAGCATGGGGGCAGTGGAGACCCCAGGTTCCTCAAGGGGTCTAAGGAGTCCGGTGGCCTCCAATCATTCAGTCCAGAGGCTGGAACTGACTTAGAACATCATATATGTTCAGCACTGGCCCCATGCAAACTGCTCTACCAGACTCTCTGCAGACAAATGGATATACCTCACCTAAGGCCTCCGGGCATCAGTTTCCCCTTCTGTAAAATGGAGGATGAAATAATGTTACTTTGTTTGGACTGATTTTGTTACCAACCATTAAATTCACTTTCCTTTATGAAACTCCACATCCTGCACAGAGTCTGGGCAGCCAGTGAGAGACCATGCACTGCAAGAGAAGATGCAAAGCCTGTAGAGATTAGCAGTTATTCTTCAATAAACCTAATTGTATTTGATTTGGACTATTTATTCGGCTGCCACAATGTTTTTGACAACCCAGAATAGCCTTTAACAGTGTGGCTCTGGAGCCAGACCGCCTGGGTTGCATCCCAGCTCTGCTATTTACTACAGTGTGGTCTCGGGCAGGCTAACCTAATCTCCGCATTCCTTAGTTTCCTCATCTGTAAAGCTGAGAAGTGCTAGTATGGACCTCATGGGGATATTGTGAGGATTAAATGAGTTAGTACACATAAAGCTATTAAAGCAGGGCCCACAACTAGGGAGCATTTAATGACTATTGGTTCTTTAGCATTTTTCAAAAATACATTTTGGTATTGCAGTGACTTTGCAGTCATAGGAAATGATCCGGACCTGGCTTTGCTGTTCTGCTGACATCACCTAACATTTAGACTGGAACTGAGAATGTGCTTCTGTAAAACACAGGTGGGAACAATAACCCAAAGGGATTTTCCTCATTAGAACTAGAAGTGGGGAGGCGGCTTGGTATAGTGACGTCTCTATCTCAGCCGAAACTCTGTCACAAAGGACAGTGTGCTTTGGAGCAAGTTGCTTCTCTTTTGTGAGATTCAACTTACTGATCGGTAAAGTGTGCACACAGGTGCATGTGCGGGCTTGCAGGTGTTGGCAGATGGCAGGAGGGGTGGGGAGAAACTGTGGTTGGACCAGACGATGGTCTAACTCTGCACTTCAAGGTCACATCGAGCACGTGACAGAAGCTATTGATTCCCAGTGCCAGCTTGAACATGTAGCAGGGATAATGAGAGAGGCTCTCCAGTTCAAGCCATCAGGACAAGGACCAGACAGCCAGCTTTGAAGTCAGGCCAGGCAAAGAAGGGACAAACCTGCTCAGGTCCAGAGGGCCAGACACAGACAAAGCTGCTGACACAGCTGGGCTTCTCAGGGTCCAAGGTGGGGTCCAGCAAGGGGAACAAGGAAGGGGGAATCTACCCAGGCCATGCTGTGATCAGGAGCAAAGAGGCACTCTGATCGAAGCATAGAAATCACCAGTGTCAGACCCTCAGGACAGACCAGGGCTTCTGCATGTCGTGTTGACATTGCCGTGCAAAATGCATGTTTCTTCTCTCTAAGTCTTGCCTCTCTCAACTTTCCAAACAGCCATAGTTTATAGCCTCAAATCTCAGGAGTGTCATTCTATTCGGGCAACGTCTTTTTCCTTCCCTGTTTCCCCAAGTATGGCATGAAGCAACGGCGCAACCACACAATGAACTTGCAGTGCTGGAGTGGAGTTAAGGAGCATGCTTACCTCCCAGCACACTTAGTGTGTGACCTGATGTATGATATTCAATTTTGCAGCTTCTGGTCCCTCATCTGTCAAACGAAGAGGATGAATCCGCCAACCTCTAAATATCCCCCAGCTCTGGAATTCCACAATTGTAGTTTTTCATGTGAAACCTAGTTTTGGTGCCAAGAGTCTCCGCTTATGCAAAGCATAAAATTCTCCATACTTTTCTTAAGAATCCTAAAGGGAAAGTAATAGGTGTCCCTGACCCGAAAGAATGTACATTCACTTGGCTGCTTTGTCATAAAGAAACTTCGGGAAACACTATTTTACCTAAGGAGCATATGTTTTGGCATTAGGGGCCTTGGGCTTCAAAAGTCTCCTAACTTTGCTTGAGATTCTGTCTATCTGCCCTTAGCCTTTTAACACCCCTGTGTATCCACCCATGAAGCCCTGAAAAGCAGCATAGATACAATCTCTTTAGTATTTCCTGTTACTGTGTTCCCAATACTCTGGATTTGGGTCTTCCCAGGGTTTTTCCCATTTCTGACGTTTACTTTGAGTTCTCCTTGTTTCAAGGACCCTTTAGACAGACATCCTGGAGTACCAGTCTTAACTTTTCAGACTTGGCTCAGAAGCCCTGAATGCATGCATGCTAAGTCACTTTCAGTTGTGTCCAACTCTTTGCGACCCTGCGTACTGTAGCCCACCAGGCTCCTCTGTCTGTGGGATTCTCCAGGCAGGAATACTGGAGTGGATTGCTGTGTCCTTCCTCCTCCAGGGGATCTTCCCAACACAGAGCATAAGAGACATTCACCCAAGGAGTCCTGCAGTGTCTCTCCTTTCCCTGTTGTCTCTCAGGAAAGAACCTGAGTTCTAAACTCATCTCTAAACGGGGCATGATACCATGTTCGTTGGCAGATGTAGAAAAGAGGGCTTTGGAAATGGAACACAGCCACAAGACCTTTTTGGCTTGAATACTGATTCAGAACAGTGGAGAAGGGAGTGGATGAGTTGGGTTCTACTGTCGGCCCATTTTGAGCCTAGGAGAAGGCAGTCTCCTCCACTCCTGCAGCTCTCCCCTTTGGAAAAAGCAGATTTCAGAATTTGCCAGCTCTTTGCCTCAGAAGGGTCATGATGCGGTTCCTCTTAATACAATAGGGAATTCAAAACATACTGTGCGGCCTAAAATATGAATTCAGCCTGGGCTCTGAGAGCTGTTGCGTGTTGGAGAGGAAAGAGGGAAGTGGTGGGAGGGGGTGTAATTTGTGTGCAGGAATGACAGATGTGGTTGATCCACTTTGGATTTATCTGCCCATCTGGACTTTCAAAAGAAAAGAAAGTGGTGTGGTAACAATTTCATAGCAAAGGCCACAGGCTGGTTAATCTTCAGGGATTTTTTTGAGCTAACTTCTGAAAACGTCGATTTGGCCTATTGATTTCATATTAATTGCCTCTGACTAGCTGGCGCACGGCCAGAGAAATCCTGGCATGGCTCACGCTGCGGTTGTCAATCCCGCCTTCTGCAGAGCTCTCTAGGGGCGCGGCGTGGCTGGGTGGCTTCTGCCGCGGCACGTGGAACCTCTCCTAGGAAGCTCTTTCGGCCAGACCAGGGGATTCTGAAATGAAAGGAAAGCTGATGATGCGGGAGCAAAATTAACCCTCCCTGTGCAGCATTGCCTCTCCTGGAAAATGAGCCCATTTCGTTTGGGAACGGAGCCAAGCTGCTGAGCTTCAAAAAGATTCAGAAAGAGAGAGGGATGGGGGAGGGAAAGAAGAGGGCAAGAGAAAGAGAGGAGAGGAAGAGAGAGAGAAATATAGCAGGAGAGAAAAGAATAGAGAGAAACAGAGAGAAAGGAAAAACCAAGAGAGAGAGACATAGTGAGAGACAGACAGAAACTTACCGAGGCAGAAAGAGACAGAGTCAGAAGTACAGACACGCAGAGAGAAACTGAGAGAGACAGAGATAGAGAGAGAATACAGAGACATGGTAACTTAGAGAAACACGGAGACAGAGAGGTATATTCAGAGAGACAGAGGTGGATGGGCAAGAGACTCATCCTGCCGGGAGAGGAAGTGGAAATGCTGGGAGTTGGCCAGAGTGCAGAGATAAGGAGAGAGAATGATAGCGAGGGGCCTGACAAGTTGAAAGAGATAAGAAGAAACTCCTGCAGCCTTGGCCCCAGAGAAACCCAGGGGCCCTAAGAAGAGCCTCACACTGGGAGCCGCCCACTCCCAGCTCCTGCGGCTGCCCCTCGGCCAGCCGGCTCGGGAGGTCGATCGCCTAGGGTCTCGGCCGGCAGCCCCCCAGGAAGCCGAGCTGTGGCCCCGCAGGGTTCCCACCCCAGGGCCTGCAGAACCGGTTGGCATGCTGTTGTGTGATGGAACAATAGCTGAATCACGAACAACTGAAAACAAAACAGGAGAACAAAGCGGGGAGGAACAAACCCACAGTAATATTTTGGAATCCTAATTTGCTACGTGCAGTTGCTAAGCAGTTTCCTGCTGTGTGCGTTTCTCGCGGTCTTGGAAAGTACAAGGGCTATGAGGAAAGCAGGTGTCCGGGAGGTCTGCTGTGTGGTCTCCGTGTTCTGTGCCGCGGAGGGGCTGCTCTTCTTGGGCGGCCAGGAAAAGTGCAACCATCCTGAGAAACAAACTATAAAGGGACCGACTTCTGAGGCTTATGGCTCAATTCCCTCCCAAGTACCCGCCGCAGAAAAAAAATGGGGACCAGTTCATATCAGGGACATACCATCACCTAGGGCTTCCCAGGAGGCTCAGTGGGAAAGAATCTGCCTGCCAGTGCAGGAGACTCGGGTTCCATCCCTGGGTTGTGAAGATCTGCTAGAGAAGGAATTGGCAACACACTCCGGTATTCTTGCCTGGAGAATCCCATGGACAGAGAAACCTGGCAGGGTACAGTCCAAGGGGGTCACAAAAGAGTCAGACACAACCTAGTAGCTAAACAACAATAAGCATCACCTAAGTCAGTAAACTGACTCCTGTGAACTTCTTTCTCTATATTACTAACTGGGTCACTGAGTCCCTCTGCCTCCACAAAACAGCTGTAGCCCCCACCAGCCTACACCAGGATCATGCCATGCCTCCAGCCTGGGAATTTTCCTTCAAAACAAATCAAACCGTGTCACCCCAGGGCACAGGCTTCACCCTACCCACCTCTTTGGGCCAGCGCTTAGCACAGAGAAGATGCTTGGTTTGTGGTTACTGAATGGATGAAAACACCTGTGTGTTAAAATCATAGACTCCCAGAATCTGGTCATCTGGCCCAGCTTCATCACATTACAGATGAGTGAACTCAGAAACCGATTCAGGATGATTTGCAAGTTCCCCGTTTGTGCTCATTCAGGACCAGAAAAGGTCTTGGTCATCTCTAACCCAAAGTTTTGCATTGTTTTCAGGTTCATTCCCAGCTCCCCACCCGCACTTTGGTTTACTGTATCTCCATGGGAGTGTGCCATTACTAGTCTACATTCAAACCTGCCCAGAGATGCCAATGGGCTGTGACTAGAGGCCCCCAGCCTTAGCAGGAGAAAATCTCATTTATTTGGGGCTCTACCAATTAATGTTGTTTTGACCGTCAGCAATAGATCTACTGGCTAACTTGAAGAAATCAAACCCAAACCAAAATTTATCAGAAAAGTGTAACTGAAATCACAGGAGAGATAATCAGGCCAGGGGTAAACCAGGATCCGGGGCAGCCCTGAGGATGTGGACAACCTTCTCACACCTCCTCTCTGGGGAGAAGCTGGTGCTAGGGGTATTTCTCCTGTGGCACTGCTCAGAGCTCCTGGGATAGAGTCTGAGTGACTTAGCTGGGGTGGGGGTTTGCCTGGGCCAAGAGAGGAAAGATATTCTGGTTAAAAATCTCACGAAGGCTGATGCTCATTCCCACAAAGACAGCATGACCCAGAGGAGCAGAAGTGCCCTAATGAACAGTCTGGGTGACGTTATGAAAAGAGGTGGGAGGGGATGTTGAACAAGCATTGATACCCACTTCCACTTGGGGAGTCCTTTCAGGGGGTGACCCAGAGCCTTGTTGTGCAGGTCATTGATATTTAGGGTGAGCGCTGTGCTTCCTTTTCAGGTTGTTTAGGAAAGAGCAAAGGACGAGGTGTTCGTGGTCACCTGAGCTGGCCAGTGAGCAGGGAAGGACCACTCTGGCCTCGAGGCAGAAGGGCAACAATGAAATATATGATGGGGTATGGCTCTTTCTTGGTGTTCATTGTCTGGGAACCCTAATTCTATATGTAGATTACATACAGTGAACACTAACATACTTTATCAAACTTATATGAGAATATAAGGTGTTATTTTCCAAAGGTAATGGTCCTTTTGGAAAAGCCATTCAACCACATGAGCTTACCCTTTGGCCACAGTTCTAAGAGTCCCATGCCTGAGACAGATCAGGGTGAGCAGGTCCCAGTCCTCTGACATTCCAGTGAACACTCGCTGCTCACCACAGCCTTGTCCCTAGCCTTTTCTCATAATGAATATGCTGTGAATGCCTTGATTCCATTGTACTTCTTATTCACAATATCCCAAAGGCTTAGTTTAAAAACACACACACACACACACACACACACACACACACACAAAACTTTCCGCATAGAAATACAGATACCACTCCCAATTATGAGCATCAAGTTTGAAACTTGGCGGATCTTCAGGTTGAACACCTGGGCCATTCTGGATGCTGCCAGTGGCTCAAGGAATGCACATCTATTTCAGTACAGCCCACACAATAATTAAAAGGACAATTTGTTTCCACATAAAGAATCACAGAATGCAGCCCCAAACCACATAAAAGCTGTTTCTGCTCTCACTGCAGTGTGGCTCTCCCCAGCCGGCCACAGTCTGTCCTGGGAATAGTGACTGCTTTGTCTAGAGACTTTCAGAGGCAGCAGCATGGTGAAGCAAATCCCCTGGTCCTTACCTGGCCCTGTAATCCCCGTGGAGCCACTCCGAAAGGCAGGCTTCCCATCTGCAAAATGGAAATAAGAACACAAACTCTGCCTTTCTCAAGGTGATGGTACAGCTCAAAATGAAGAAATGTGTGTGAAATTACTTCAAACAATGTAAAGTCTCTGTATAAATAAACAGTCAATTGCTTTGACCTCTGTGAACACAATACTAGAATTTCTCCAGAAGGGCACAGAAAGCTTTAGGGGTGGAATTCAATAGCTACAGGGGAGGCAGGGAAAAGAGGATACAAGCAGAAGGTGTGAGCAAAATTGTGGGCCCCCACAATTGAATGCAGCTTTAAGTCAGGGGTGTGTTGGTTATTACTTAACAACTAGATCTCTGGAGGAGAAAAAAGTAAAGCCTCAGTTACAGCATTTACCAGTTTTCATGGCATGAATATTGCCAACCATGGCCAACACCAAGATATCAATATGACATCAAATGGGTAGAAAACTCCTGGGAATCTCAATCTCTCTGTCTTTATCTCTCTGTCTCTGTCTGTCTATCTCTGTCTCTCTCTCTCTCTCTCACACACACACACACACACACACACACACACACACTCATGCAATGAAAACAGTTTTATGGTAGATAGAAACACAGAGCATTCTAGAATAGGTTCATCCACACTGAGAAGATCAGGGAAGACACCCCAGCTTTTGCATGAAAAAAGCACCCCAACTGCTAATAAACAGCATCTGTAGAGCGAAGTGGACAGTGTGAGCATCATCTGACACCTGGTCAGATGCACATAGCAACCAGGAAGCAGAGAAAGTGGAGGCTCTCACACTTCCTTCCCACTGTGCTCTTCCCTATGGACCAGAAGGCAGGGAAACGACAACCTGGAGTCTGGGAAGAAATGACAAGAACTAGCTGTATTGTAGATGCTTTCCCAACAGATAGCCAAAAATTTAGATTGCGATCAATTACTGCGTCTCTCTAAAATTGCAAGAAATGCTCCAGGTCCATTTCTAATTGGCATTTGGCAGCCGAAAGGTCTCTGGGGGATGGCTCTAACTGTGGAATACCAGCACGTTTTGGAAGGAGCTCCAAATTGGGAGTTTTTCAGTGTCTAGAAACAATAAAAGATTTTCCGAATCTGCTAACACACAGTTTGCTGACAGAGGACAAACGGGAATCATTTCAAGGCTCCATCTTCCAGTGGCTCTTGGAGCTTTGTTTTGACCTCTCTCCAAGTATCTGAGAATAGGGGATACCATGCCGTTCTTCAGAGCGAGCTGTGACTTTAACGACAGTAATGACGTGGCTACATGGGTGGGTGGCTGAGCGGTGCCGGCGGTAAGAGGCAGATCGCGCCCTGCAGTTATTCTTTCTCTCACACTTGGTTTTTCTGCACCCCTTGGGCTTCTCGGTGACTAGAGAGTCACATGATCAGTCATCTATCTTCTTTATTATCAGGTGGTTACCTGGTATATCTCTCTCTAAGGCCCATCTCAGATGCATCTGCCATGCTCTGGATTCCTGCTTCCCTCTGACCTGACTTCCTAGGTGGGCTGTGACATCAGGACCCAGGGAAGCGGAGAGTCTCTCAGATCTGAATGGTGCCTCCAAAGGATCTGTTGACCGTCAGCAAACAACTAGAGAGACAGCTGTTCAGAATTCGGTGAAGGGATGGATTTTCTCTCTCCTTTTTTTTTTTTTCCTGGCTTATGCAAGTACCCAGAGATCCAGCTCCAATCCTCCAGTAGTTGGAGTTGGGAAAGTGGTGTGTTTTGCAGGGCCCCAGAAATTTCAGCTTATTGAAAAGGAGTCTGTGGTTTCAGGCATGAAGAGCTTGGGGCTTAGAGAAAAGAGCCTTGATCCATTCCACGCCAAATATAGATGCGTCCCAGGAAAGCCATGGGGCATCTCCAAATGGGAGATGATTTTACCTCCCAAATCCCAGCCCAGGGAAGGATTTGCCGCAGAGGAGAAATTCCTTCTGTCATGCAAATAAAGAGTAATGACTTCCCGCAATTTTCTGGAAATTCTGTCAACAAATACATCTAGCACAGCTTGGAACATGGGCATGGATTTGGGGAGAGGAGGGAAGAGTACCCCTTCGTTTACCTGCCGGTTCATCACCCCAGGTCATGGCGCCTTTCATTTTTCAAGAGCAACAGTGACATGTATTCTCTGAGCTATATAGTTCCTGTCTCAAGTCACTTCGGACTGAACAGCCAGTCAGCATGCCTGTCTGTAAACGAAACCCAGGACTCTTCTTCTGAAACATGTAAAGTACATTTCTGTATTTTTGCCTGTGATATGGTGAGAGGGAGCTTAATTATGAAGTCTGACTCTGACTTTTCTTTGGTGAAATGGGGGTGATATACTGACAGTATCTTTCCTGTTATTCCAGTGGCACCTGGGGAAGAACCATAGGAGGTTAGGATTGTGAAAGAATTTATAAAGTGTTTTGTACAGAATAGACAGATGCTCAGCACCATGTGGTATTCCT
Source organism: Odocoileus virginianus (assembly GCF_023699985.2). Taxonomy (NCBI): domain Eukaryota; kingdom Metazoa; phylum Chordata; class Mammalia; order Artiodactyla; family Cervidae; genus Odocoileus; species Odocoileus virginianus. The sequence goes on from NC_069704.1 coordinate 14,336,181, forward strand.
GAGGAGCAGGGAAGGATAATGCTTTTGCTTTTCCTTCCCGGATGGGATATGAATACTGTTCAAGATGACATTGACACTGTGAAGGAGACTTGTAAGCGCATTTGCAGTGTCATGATTTATAGCAAGAAATATTTATTTGGTCTTTGTCCCCTTTCCTGGCAACTGTGTGCATGTAAGTCACTTCAGTCACGCCTGACTCTTTGCAATCCTATGGGCTATAGCCTACCAGGCTCCTCCGTCCATGGGATTCTCCAGACAAGAATACTGGAGTGGGTTGCCATGCCCTCCTCCAGGGGATCTTCCTGACTCAGGGATAGAACCTGAATCTCTTGCATCTCCTGCACTGGCATGCACCTTCTTTACCACTGGCACGACCTGGGAAGCCCAGAGCTCCTAAAATATTGGAATTTCCTAAATGATGAGAGCAGCTAAGGTATATTTTATTTTGTTAATGAGGTGACTTTGGAATGGCCCTAGGTCACTTAAAGCTAAGAGCTGGTCACTAGAGGAACCAATCATGTGATGAGTCGGAGGGAACTTTCCATCCCATACCTGCTGGGCCTCCGGAAGTGAAGAGGGACTGGAGATGAAATTCACTCACAATGGTTTAATTAACCATGCCTATGTAGTAAAGTCTCCACAAAAACACAAAGGGCAAGGCTTAGAGAACTTGCAGGGTGGTGAACACATGGAGATTTGGGGAGAGCGACCTGCTCTTAGAAGGCATGAGGACTCTGCATCCCTTCTCACACACCTTGCCCTGTGCATCTCTTTCATCTGTCTACTCCTGACTTACCTCCTTTTATAACAAACTGGTGATCTAGTAAGTAAAATGTTTGTCTTGAGTTCTGTGAGCTGCTATGGCAAATTAATCAAACCCAAGGAGCAGGTCATTGGAATATCCGATCTATAGCCAGCCAGTCAGGAGCCAGGTGACAGCCTGGACTGGGAATTGGTATCTGAAGTGATGGGAGGGGGCAGTCTTGTAGGACTAGGACTGAGCCTTCACCTGTGGGCTTCCAATGCCATCTCCAGGTAGACAGTGTCAGAACTGAGTTGAACTGTAGGACACCCAGCTGATATCAGATAGCTCGGTGTGGGAAGGAAACCTGCATCAGTATTGGGAGCAAACAAATAGCACCTCAAGCAGTTTTAACATATAGATCATTTGGAAGAATGCCAAAGGCTTGATGCTTGCAGATAGCGAAAGGATTATTGACAACAGCTCCTCAGAATGCTTGTAGCAGAGGCACTCAAACAGTGGTCTCTAACAAGCTCTTGGAAAGAAGGTGTTGAGTAAGAGGTTCTGGAAGACTAGAACCCAGAGGTGGCAAGGTCAGCGGGCTACACAGGTGCCCCGTGCAAAGGGGGTCAGGGCCAGGCACAGCTGAACACACCATGACGTTACACTCCAGAAGAGGGACCACCCTGCTGATCCTCCATGGTGCAGGGCAAGAGGGGGGCAGTCCTGTAAGCTGGGGACAGTGTGTTCAAGTTCTAGCATCAGCTGCCCAGGAAAGATGTGGACCAGTGATGGGAACAGCCCTTGAAGACCTGGTGAAAAATGGAGTTTGTGCCCAAGTCTTCTGACTAGAGAGAAGCACTGAGATTTTCAGGGGAAAGCACTGCCTGTCTCCTCACAGATGTCCTGCCTGGATTTCTGAGGGAAGAAATGTGGAAAAAGGAGACAAAAATTCCAAGGCACGAAGCACCTACTATTTTTAAGCTGTGCCAGTGGCTTCCCATATTTGATGTCATTTAATTCTTCCAAAAACCCTGTGAGAAAACTATTAAATCACAGTTTAAAGATGAAGGCCTGGGGTTCAGAAAAACTGAACAACTTCCTCAAATTACTAAAGGCAAGAGATAAGAATCCAACCTGTGTTTTGACTCCAAAGTCATGGTTTTTCTTCTCCTTGAAGGTTAAAAGAGCTCTCACAAGCTTAGAGAGATAGAGAACGTTGGAATCACCTGAGGTGAGGAGCAGACCATTCTGAAAATAAGCCTAAAACAAGGCCCACTCCTAACAGTTCTGTCTTCATGATCTGGAATGGGTTCTGGGCACTGGTATGCTTTAAATCTTCAGATGATTCTAAGATGCAACCTGTTTGTTTTGTTTTGTTACTTAACAGCGTTCAGAAGAGCTCCCTGTTCATCGGGAGCTAGCATCAAGTCCACTTCCGGGACATTCATTCATTCACTCATTCACTCACTTATTCATTAAGGAGATCCTTAAGCACGAGGGTGAGGAGTAAATAGACCACCTGACCCGCCTCCTGAGAAACCTGCACGCAGGTCAGGAAGCAACACTTGGAACTGGACATGGACCAACAGACTGGTTCCAAATTGGGAAAGGAGTATGTCAATATACAGTCAAGGCTGTATATTGTGACTCTGCTTATTTAACTTATATGCAGAGTACATCATGAGAAATGCTGGGCTGGATGAAGCACAGGCTGGAATCAAGATTGCTGGGAGAAATATCAATAACCTCAGAGATGCAGATGACACCACCCTTATGGGAGAAAGTGAAGAAGAACTAAAAAGCCTCTGGATGAAAATGAAAGAGGAGAGTGAAAAAGATGGCTTAAAGCTCAACATTCAGAAAACTAAGATCATGGCATCTGGTCCCATCACTTCATGGGAAATAGATGGGGAAACAGTGGAAACGGTGGCTGACTTTATTTTGGGGGGGCTCCAAAATCACTGCAGATGGTGACCTCAGCCGTGAAATTAAAAGATGCTTACTCCTTGGAAGGAAAGTTATGACCAACCTAGACAGCATATTAAAAAGCAGAGACATTACTTTGTCAACAAAGGTCCATATAGTCAAGGCTATGGTTTTTCCAGTGGTCATGTATGGATGTGAGAGTTGGACTATAAAGAAAGCTGAGTGCCAAAGAATTGATGCTTTTGAACTGTGGTGTTGGAGAAGACTCTTGAGAGTCCCTTGGACTGCAAGGAGATCCAACCAGTTCATCCTAAAGGAGATCAGTCCTGGGTGTTCATTGGAAGGACTGATGCTGGAGCTGAAACTCCAATACTTTGGCCACCTGATGCGAAGAACTCACTCATTTGAAAAGACCCTGATGCTGGGAAAGATTGGGGGCAGGAGGAGAAGGGGACAACAGAGGATGAGATGGTTGGATGATATCACTGACTCAATGGCCATGGGTTTGGGTGGACTCCGGGAGTTGGTGATGGACAGGGAGGCCTGGTGTGCTGCAGTTCATGGGGTCACAAAGAGTTGGACATGACTGAGTGACTGAACTGAACTGAACTGATCTGTGGGAATTTGTCTGTACACCAGGAGTGACCGGTTTCTAAATGAAATCGCTAGTGGGATCCACTAAGAAGACAGACTGATACTGCTTAGTTTTAAATGATCTAACAACGTTGCAATTTGTATCTGAAAACATTTTGGTCTGTAAAAATTAAGAGCACACATACATAGGCATGCACACACCCATGTGCACACCCCACATGATCACTAGTGACAGGAAGTATGGACCAAGGAAGTGGTTCCTGATTCTTGTCAAAAGGCAGGAAGGAAAGAGGCGCTGGGAGTTGTGAAATACTAACAGCCAATTTCACTGGAAATGTTTGCAGCAGATGTATCCATCCTTGAGAAATATCTCCTTGACCCTCTCTCTGTTTCATTTTCCTCAATTCCTGTAGGTCTTTTTTCCTGTGGCTCTTTCTAGTTGCTTGTCTGCTCTTGTGTTGCTATCACTCCATGGTAAACAAGACCAGCACAGAGACAGAGTGAGCTCACAAACAATAAAGAAATGAAGTTCTATATCTCCCCACTCCACTCCCCAGCCTCAACTCTGATGGCCTCTCTGCTGTTTAACCTCCTCCTTGGCCTCCAGCATTGCCCATCAGAGCGTAGTGATTAGAGGGAGGAAACTGGAGCCAGACTTCATGGTCTGAATCCTAGCTTGGCTGGGCTGGACTGTGTTAAGCTCAAGCAAGCTACTTAGCCTTCTTTGTAACTTGGTTTCAGAGAGATAATAATAGTTACTATCTCATAGGACATTTTTGAGTTTGAGAGTTAATACATGGAAAATGCTTAGGCGTGCATCTGGCGCACATTAAATGCCCAATAAACGTTAACATAATTATGCTATTGTTATTGCTGCTGTTATCACCAAGGGTTTGAGTCTCTCCAGCCCCTCTCCTGTTTTTTCTCCTCCATACAATTTACATTACAGCCACACAGAAATACTTGCAGTTACTGGAAGTTATCATTTTCTCATATGCCTCTGGGCATTTGCTTAAGCTTCCATATTGGTAAAACGTCCCCATTTTCTTAGTTTTCTATAGTAACAAATTACCACAAGCTCAGTGGCTAGGAACACACACACACACACACACACACACACACACACACACACACACATTTATTATCGCATAGTTCTGGAGGTCAGAAGTCCAGCACAGGTCTCTCTGGACAAAGTGTCACCGGAGGTTCTAGGCACAATTATTTTCCTTGCCTTTGCCAGGCAGGCCACCTGCATTCATTGGCTCACAGCTCCTTCCTCCATCTTCAAAGGCAGCTACAGTGGTTTGTCTTTACATCACATCCCTCAGGCCATTCTTATGTATTCACATCTCTCTTTGTCTGTAGCCCAAATAGAAAGGTTCTCCATTTTGAAGGACTTGCGTGGTTGACTAGATGGCGCCCCCCCTGGACAATCCAGGCTGATCTCTTCACTTGAGATCCTTAATCTTAATCACATCTGCAACTGTCCCTTCTATCCCAGGTTCCAGGGATCAAGACATGGATGTCTTTTAGGGAGAATATTATTCTGCCTACTATACCACTACATTTTTGTTATCTTTCAATATTCAGCTCAAACATTATTTCTTCTGAGCATTTTCTGTTTCCTCAGGCAGAGCAAGGGGTTTGTGCACCCTGTACTTTGAAAAATATGCTGTTTTTGAAGGTTTTACCAGTATATTTTGCAGTAATTGGCTTATGTAATTGCCGACCCCACAGAACTGTGAGAGTCAAGGCTAGTTTCATTCATTGTTAAAAATTCCCAGTGCTTGATAGTAAGCCTCAGTGCTGCTTTTAAACAAATGAAGGGACTTTATTAGTGTTCCACTTGTTAAGTCTCACAATTCCACTGCACAAGTTGCGAGTTTGATATCTGGTTGGGAGAACCAAGTTCCCAAATGTCACAATAAAAGAGGAAGCTTCATATGACCTAGTACCTCTCTGCTAATGGAAATAAATACTACCCAAAACTTGAGGCACAAGGTCTGGTTTAATATTTAATGACAGTGACTATTAACTTTCTGTACTATCCTTCACATATTCATACCTGCTGTCTTCACCTTTGTCACAATCGTACAGTGAGTGCAAACAAGCCACCATTCATCGGTGAAGAAAACTGAAAGTCAGAGATCTGAAATGCCTCATCCAAAGTAATCCATAGAATTCTTTAGTGACAAGGTGCAGAATCTTCATATCTAAATTATAAGACACATCAATTCTATTCAGCCAAAAGAGCAGTAGTATGATGATGACCCAGTAAATCTGGGAGGCAGTTTCAAATAAGGAAACTTTTGTGGTTAAAAAGCCTTTAATTTGGAGCAACTGAATGGAGAGGCAGTAAAAAAATTAATGGAAAGAGTATGTACTTACAGTAATTACAAAAATAATGAGTCTCTATCAGAGTGCCCTTTGTATGAAAAAATTTATTATACAATGTTATATAATTAAGTCATATAATAATTTAAAGTTCTAGGCACTTTGGTGGGTTGGAGGAAGCAAAGGTGAACCAGACATAAATTCTACTCTAATGGAAATCACAGGAAAATAGAAATGTTAAAACACACTTCAGTATCTATAATACAAGATGGTGTAACATGCCATAAATAGGCGTGATGTGATGCTGTGGGGCTTAAATGAGGATGAGCATCTAGCTGCGGGTACTAGAATACATGTTGTAAAAAGTCTAAAAAGGACTCATAACAACTTTAATGGATGAATAAGAATTAGTTTTAAATGAGTTAATTTACATACTTATGTTTGGAAATAGTTCCTTTCTGTGGCTATTCGAAGTTTTTTTTTTTTTCCCTCCAACAGGTAAAATATCAACTCAGTAATTATACTTGCTGTCATTCATTTTTTTATTGATCATTTTTCTCCTAAACAAGGCAAAATAAAATCTTCCATCTTTATTCATAATATGAAATCCCAAAGCCCTCAAATGAGTGAAGTTTTACAAACCTTGTCGATCCAATGGTCCATAGCTAGCTTTTCTGAACAGGTAGAAGCTCAGAGATCACCTGAGTGTGCTTAATATCAAACAATAGCTAGACCTGGAAAACAGTATTCTGAAAAATCTTATTGCAGTGTATATGGGAGATATACATTAAAAGACTCAACATTTGTAACCCATCAGATTTATAGACATCGGCAAATGGAACTGTGCTTTTATGTAGGAAAGGAAAGAAGAGTTGGAGCAATTGAGTTTCCCAGGCTGCGCTGACCATAACGATGACAGTAACAGGGAGTGGATGCCACTGCATGTGTTGATAAAGCTCTCTGCCCTCTTCCCCCTTACGCACTGTACCGAATGACCCTCTACCCCGAGCTCATTCACTTTCTTCTTGCTCAGCCTAGGTCATCCTTCTCCATATCCTTCCAGACCTTCTCAAATGTCACTTCCTCTTGTAAAGTCCTCCTGGGTAATTTTAGTGAAATTAATTGTTTTTTTCCCATGTGTTCCTAGTCCTAAGTTTATTTCAATCACATTTTTGTAACTTTTTTTGAATCTGTCTTCCCCAGCAGACAGGGAGTTTCTCAAAGGCAGGATGTCCTTTTCATTTTTGTATCCTGATTCCAGTAATATGGTGTGACATAAGGAGGATGCTTAATAAATGTTTGCTCAAATGAATTATAGTTTAACATCATCCCAAAGGTCTGCCCCAAACCCTGCTTGCTTTTAATTATTGCATATAAATATAAGTAGGCACATACATTTTCCAAGTGTCATGGAATTTCAGAAGCTGAAAAGCCATAATTAATGAGACATGGACATGCAAAATCTTAAATATGCAAGATGAGCAAACTTGAAGTCAAGGAGATAAGTCTCCTCTCATTGAGACAGAATACTCCATGTGATCACATTTAGGTCATATCTGTAATTTTTACCAGTGTGCTTTATATTTTATTATTCCATTATCTTTGTAATAAAAAAAGTATGCAATTACACAGTGACTCCTGCCTCACTAAATCAGAATTGGGCTGAACTCCAGGGGTTTATTTTTTGTTGCTTTTTAAAAACTCATATCATTCTCCCAAAGAAACTGTCTAAATCTGTAGTTTCCCAACCTTTCCTGTGAAAATCTATTTAACTGCTTTATTACCACTGGTGCTTTTGGGACACACGTTAAGTGGTATACATGCTCAGTTGCTAAGTCAGGTCCAAATCTTTGTGACCCCATGGACTGTAGCCCACCAGACACCCCTGTCCATGGGATTTCCCAGGCAAGAATGCTGGAGTGGGTGGATATTTTCTCCCACAGGGGATCTTCCTACCTGGAAGTCAAACCCATGTCTCCTGCATTGGCAGTGGGTTCTTTGCCACAGAGCCACCTGGGAAGCCCAGGTGGCATCCAAAAGCTAATGGAAATGGGCTTGCTAATGTGGGAATGAGGTAACATGGAGAAAGAAGCAGGGACGGAGCAGGTTAATTCCTTAACTTAATTTGAGGCATCTCCCCTAAGGAATCTTTCTTTCCACTCCACCCACCTGTCCTGCAGGATGGATTACGGACCTCACTGGTTGATTCCTTCAGCTTCTGGGTTTGTTTCCTTTTGTGCCTGAGATCTTTGTCCTCTGTATCCCCAGTGTCAATGACAGAGCATAAAAAATCTAAGGCTCTGAATGAATGACCAAAAGAATGAATGCCTCATTTTGGGCATTGGTAACCTATAAATCCTCTTGTATCACGTTAGATTCTTTGGTAAGATTTTGTAGAAGCCAACTGCAGCCAACCTAGTCAGACATGAGCTTTATTGGAGAGAGTGTAGCTGTGTAGACCTGCAATAGAACAGGTTCTTGAGAGACTCCCAGGAATAGGCTAGATAACTAGATAGACTTTTCAAGTCATTTTTTTGGGGGAGGGGTAGGTGAAAAACAAACTCTAACCATTTTATGCAGTTCTTCTGTGATTCTGCTTAAGATTCAAATTCCAAGGGGAATGAAGAATTCGCTTCATGGACTTTAAGAGTGGTGGGGGCATCTTGATGGATTTATCAAGACTGCATCCTTAGAGAAAAAGCAGTTTTTCAAATAAAAAGGGAAGGAGTTGGAGGGGGTGCTGGGCAGAAAAAAAGAAATTCCATACCAGTTCATCTTCATGAAAAGTATATCCCACAGTTCTACTGACGTAGACTTTGAACACGGGGAAGGGGGGTCACCTGCAAGATCATGCTTTAGGTTATCCTATGGTATCCCTGACTGAGACAGGACTTCTCTACTAACAGGGATTGCCTTCCTTACCTGGTCAGCCCAGCATTTTAACTTTTCCTTCAGAATCTTCTGGATATTAAAAAATGTATATTTACATGTATTCCTTTTTTTTAGTTGAAGGATAATTGTTCTACAGTATCGCTTTGGTTTCTGCCACACATCAACATGAATCACCTTTTCCCACCCCTCTAGGTTTTTACAGAGTCCCCGTTTGAGTTCCCTGAGTCATATAGCAAATTTGTCCATTTCTATCTTTCCCCTTCTCCCACAGGATTTTTCAGAACAAATGAACTCCTTCTTCCATCAGATGACAGTGCTCTGAGCTCTGACCCTGTGCCTTTACAACTGCCCAGCCTCTGCCTTTCCCACAGTATGGTCACTAAAATAAAATGAGTCTCACTGGACAGGGCTCCCATTGTAACATGTCCTTTCAGTGTTTTCTAAGATTGGCACCTGTAGCTCTCCCTGGTTTGCCCAGCCGTGACCAGTTTGTCTTCTCAAGCGCATCTCTTGCAGAGCCTGCTGCCAACGTACCTTCATTCCCTGATATTCTCCTCCTCTCTTGCAGTCAAGAATGCTGGCCTTGCCATTAGGCAGTTCTTGTTCTAACCTTCTTCCACAGTCTACTCTTCATAATTTCAGAGAGTAAATGTCTCAACTTTCTGAGACTCAGTTTCTTGATCTGTGATTTATTGCATACCTTTAGTGGGTTGCTCATGAGTTGAATGGGATGATAGACAATTTTCACAGTGCTTTGAAACTAGGTACTTAACAAATTAACAGTTATCCTTTTAAATATTGGTTTTATAATTTACAAAATCACCAATGATGCTCTCTTTTTTTAAAAAAAATAAAGTCATCAGTTTCATTTTAGTAGCTCAGTCATGTCCAACTCTTTGCAACCCCATGGACTGCAGCATGCCAGGCTTCCCTGTCCATCACCAACTCTGGGAGCTTGCTCAGACTCATGTCCATTGAGTCAGTGATGCCATCCAACCATCTCATCCTCTGTCATCAAGCCATAAAGCAATAAAAATAAAGATGAAAGGTCAAAATAAAAAGTGAAGAATCTTTCTTCTCTCGCTAATCCCAAGTCCCACCCCAAAATTAACCATTGATATACACTCTTCCAGAAAGTTGAAAATATCTATCCCCTTATCCGCAAACATACTTTGCTATTTCAGTGCAGAATATGACTGAGACAACTTTTTTGCCCATGTTTATATCTCTGCCTTGTTCCTTTTGATGGCTGCATAGTATTCCATAGTATATATATGCCATCATTTACTTAACCATCTCCCCTTAGACCCAATTTAAGTTTCCACTCTTTTGTACATGTATGCATATTTCAGAAAGATCCACTCCTAGAATGGAATTGCTATGCCAAAAAATTTACACATTTTACATTTCAGTTAATAAATTATTTTTGAAAATAAACTTATCGATTATATTTCGACCCATAGTATATGAGAGGTACTCCTTCTCCATATCCTCACCATAACTTGATATTATTAAACTTTTCATGTTTTACAAACTATATGGACTGAAAATGGGATGTGGAAAACAGCTTTATGTTTTGCTGATTTCCTGTGAGCTTCACTATCTTTTCTTGTGTTCAGTGGCCATTTGTATTTTCTAGTTAGTGAACTGCTTTCTGAGGCCATTTATTTATTAATTTTACTGGGTCATTTTTAATTCATGGATGTATTGAAGCTCTTTACATGTTATTTGTGATAAGTCTTTGTCTCCTATATAGCAAATATTTTTTCCCAGTGTATCTTCTATTAGAAAAGACCCTGATGCTTGGAAAGATTGAAGGCATGAGGAAAAGGGGATGACAGGGGATGAGATGGTTGGATGGCATCACTGACTCAATGGACATGAGTTTGAGCAAGCTCCAGGAGTTGGTGACGGACAGGGAAGCCTGGCGTGCTGCAGTCCATGGGGTCACAAAGATTCGGACACAACTGAGCGACTGAAATGAGCTGAACTGATATCGTCTATCTTTTAAACTTGCTCAGGCTGACTTTTTCCAGTCATAAATTTTAAAATTTAAGTTATATTTCTTTTTTTTTTCCTTTTGTCTTTCTTGTGTATTGTTTAAGGTTTACCTACCCTAAGAACATATTATAATAGTATTATAGTATTTTTTTTTAAGATTTGGGTTTTTAGCCCATCTGAATTTTTCTTGAAATATTATATGGTATAAAGTGCTATGTATATATATTTAAAGGATAGTTAGTTGCTGATTTAAAATGCTCTTTTATTATATACTGAATTCATACTAAATTAGGCACTTGAGTTCATTCCTAGGTTCTCTGTTCTCTTCTATTGAGTTATATAGATATTATTGCATCAGTACCCAAAAGTATTTTAATTACTATAAGAGTATACATGATATACTGTTTGAATATTCTATATCTATTGTATATATATTAGGTTGGTACAAAAGTAATTGCAATTTTTCATTGTTGAAATTTACTGTTTGATATTGGAATACATTTTTAAATAAGTGTCATCATGTTTTATATCATTTTAAAGAGCATTTCTTGTTTTTTTTTTTGTTAATGACATTACTTTCTATTTATTTTATATTTACTTTAGACTATGGTAGCTCAGACTGTAAAGCGTCTGCCTACAATGCGGGAGCCTTGGGTTCAATCCCTGGATTGGGAAGATCCCCTGGAGAAGGAAATGGCAACCCACTCCAGTATTCATGCCTGGGAAATCCCATGGACCAAGAAGCCTGGTGGGCTACAGTCCATGGTGTTGCAGAGAGTTGGACCCGACTGAGTGACTTCAATTTTTTTTTCACTTTTTATAAAAATAATGTTATATAAAAAGCAAATTCAAGTGGTTTTTTTTATTTGAGTTCAAAATGGTCATAGAGAAGCAGAGACAACTTGCAACATAAACAACACACTTGGCCCAGGAACTGCTAATAAATGTATAGGGAAGTAGTGGTTGAAGAAGTTTTGCAAAGAAGACAAAGATGAAAGATGAAAAGCCTAGTGGCCAGCCATTGGAAATTGACAACCACCACCTGAGAGCAATCATCGGAGCTGATTCTCTTACAATTACACAAGAAGTTGCCAAAGAACTCAACATTAATCATTCTATGGTCATTCAGCATTTGAAGCAAATTGAAAGGTGGAGAAGCTCCATAAGTGGGTCAGCCTCGTAAGCTGACCAAAAATCAAAAACACTGTTGTTTTGAAGTGTCATCTCTTTATTCTGTGCTAAAACAATGAACCATTTCTCGATCAGATTGTGACATGCAATGAAAAGCATATTTTATATAACCAGCAGCGACAACCAGCTCAGTGGTTGGACCAAAAAGAAGTTCCAAAGCACTTCTCAAAGCCAAACTTGCACCAAAAAATGGTCATAGTCACTATTTGGTGGTCTGCTGCCAATCTGATCCACTATAGTTTCCTAAATGCCAGCAAAACCATTCCATCTGAGAAGTGTGCTCAGCAAATCAGTGAGACGCGCTGGAAGCTGCAATGCCTGCAGCTGGTGTGGGTCAACAGAATGGGTCCAGTTCTTCACCATGACAGCGCTCCACTGCACATCACCCAACCAATACTGCAGAAATTAAACGAGTTGAGCTATGAAGTTTGGCCTTATCTGCTATATTCTCCTGACCTCACACCAACTGATTACCACTTCTTCAAGCATCTCAGCAACGTTTTGCAGGGACAACACTTCCACAACCAGTAGGAAGCAGAAAATGCTTTCCAAGAGTTTGTTGAATCCCAAAGCACAGATTTTTATGCTACAGGCATAAACAAACTTATTTCTCACTGGCAAAAATGTGTTGATTGTAATGGTTCCTATTTTGATTAATAAAGATATATTTGAACCTAGTTATGAACCTAGTTATAATGAGTTAAAATTCACAGTCCAAAACTGCACTTACTTTTGTACCAGCCTAGTGCTATATGTGGAGAAGGCAATGGGAGCCCGCTCCAGTACTCTTGCCTGGAAGATCCCATGGACGGAGGAGCCTGGTGGGCGGCAGTCCATCGGGTCGCTATGAGTCGGACACGACTGAGCAACTTTACTTTCACTTTTCACTTTCACACATCAGAGAAATAAATGGCAACCCACTCCAGTGTTCTTGCCTTGAGAATCCCAGGGATGGGGGAGCCTGGTGGGCTGCTGTCCATGGGGTCACACAGAGTCGGACACGACTGAAGTAACTTAGCAGCAGTACTATATGACATAATACACATAGTATAATATATATGTGTATATATATTTATTTCACGTGTAATCTGCATTTACGCACACACATACCCATTTGGAGGTCCTGAGAAAAGACTATGGGATTTCACTGGTGAAAGAATTTGCTTGTAGTATCAGAAGTGAAATAACAGCTTGATGAATGGGTGGCATTTGAACTGTACCTTGAGGTAGGAGCTGGCCATGACTGACAAACCAAAGTGAATTTCAAGAAAAAGGAATTGCTTTAGCAAAATGACAGAGGTGAGAAAATGGAGGTTATGATTCTGACCACCACCAATTCATAGCAGCAAGTGTTATAGCTTGGTTGGAATATAAAGAACACTTGGAAACGAAGATGTTGGGAATAAAGCTGGAGAAGTCAGATGGGAGAGAACCACAGTAGCCCCAAGGGCCAGGCTGGGCATGATGAACCACTTTGGTTGTAGGGGTGAGAAGAAGCCTTCATAAGGGCTTAGCAGTGGCATGGCCTTACCTGAGTTTTAGAAAGAGGATGGGTAGGGGGAGAGTCAAGGGAAGCCAGAATAGAGACAGGAAGAACAATCAAGTCACTGTTGCAGGGTTTTAGGCAGAAGATGAATATATTGCAGCCCAAAACGAAAAGTTCCAGCAATGTTTTGGTCAGCGTTTTCTATTTTCCTCCTAATACGTTGTGTTATAGCAAAGGAACTGATTGGGGTTTGCAAAACTAAATCTTGTGTTTATCCAAGAACCAGAGTAAAAAAGGCAACTTTCCCACTTTTGTTTTGTTTTTTTTTTTGCCCCGAGAGGCCTCTAAAATGTTTGAAGTATTAAAAATTGTGCTGTCTGACTGAGTATCCTTGTAGATGTTCTTGTAGGAGAGCAGCTCTGACTAGGGCCTTCTATTTTCCGCAGGGTTTCTCTTCTTGGCACTATGGACATTTGGGATCAGATAGTTCTTTGTGGTGGGCGCTTTCTTGAACATTGATGTTCAGTAGCATACCTGGCCTCTAGATGCCAGTAGCATCCCCCAGACAGTTGTGACACCAGAAATGTCACCAGACATTGCCAGAAGTCTGTTCCCTGAGGATCCCCTGGTTTGTGGGTCCTCGGGCCAGATTCTCTGTCGGGTGGATTGCGGGCAGTTCCAAGAGGCTGGTAAAGTTGTGCTGGCGGGAAGCACTTGGGCTTTGGTGCTGGGCACTAAACCAATCCCGCTACTTAGCACCTGTAGGTCCTTGGAAAAAATCACATATAAGCTCACCAAGCCTCAGTCTCCTTGCCAAGCGAATAAAGATCATAATAGCGACTTGATTGGATTGTTTTGAAGATTAGATGACTTGATCTATGTGTGAAGAGACAAATGCAGTACTTGGCACACCACAGTTCTTCAAAAAATATGTGCTGACTCGGATGCAGTTATTTGCATCACCTCAGTGTAATTTTTCCTGATAGCAAGGAAGACTTTTATCTCTGCTGAAAAATGCTTTAAAATGCCCAAATTAAATCTCAAGCTTTAGGGTCTTGCCCCCTTTTTAATATAAGGCACAGGAAGAAGATTGAGCTGATCACCAATATCCCAGAGTCCATCACCAGTCAACACAGGAGAGCTGCGTCCCCGTCAATACATGAAATAATACTTTTCTGAGTAAGGCCATCGCAGGGCTCCCCGGGTAGTGCCAGTGCGAGAGACTCAAGAGACCCACATCCCTGGGTCAGGAAGAACCCCTGGAGAAGGACATGGCAACCCACTCCAGTATTCTTGTCTGGAGAATCCCATGGACAGAGGAGCCCAGTGGGCTACAGTCCATGGGGTCGCAAAGAGTCAGACATGGCTCAGCATCTGAGCACACACACACAATGCCATAGAGACACAGAACAAGCCCTCCCCCTGGTTGGATTGCTATCAATCCATTCGGATCAGAGCCTCTGGAGTTTTAAAAAGGAGAAAGTGAGGAGCTTAAAGCAGTAGGTCTCCACTCTACCCATGAAGACTCCAGATGTAATTTCTTCTCAAGTTTAACGTGCATGTGGCACCTCTTTCCCCCCTTATTTTCTCTCTCTTCTAACTCTTAGTCTCTCTTTAATAAGAAGTTGGTCTTTCTCCTCCACCGTTACTCTCTTTCTCTCCCCATCTATAGAAAATTTAGCTTTTTTATGATGAATTCCATCCCCTGCTTTTTTCTCTGCATTTCCCATATTGTCTCTTTCTCTACCTCTCAACTTTTTTCTCTTAACTTCTCATTGCATATCTAGTATTTACTTGTGGAAAAAAAAATGCCCCCTTGTTCATAGTTGTCAAAGTAGCAGACTTGAACATTAAATTAAATTTCTTTTCATGTTTTAACCACATTTTAATGAAATGTACATTTAAAAACCTTTTGGACCCCTAAGAAGAAAGATTCCTAGAACTCTTGACACAACTGACTTCATATCTTTCCCTCATCACTGTCCCCACAGAAATCTATTGGAATGATTGTAAGTTTCTCTTTGCAGCTGGTTTAGGCAGAGATGGAAGGATTAACGTGCAAGTAAAGGAAAAAACAATGTGTATTTAGAGAGTGCTGTTGTTTCAAGAATCTTTGAAGAGCTTGATTACTCCTAACAAGACTAGAAATAGAATCATTAACACTCATTTCAGCGGGACTCCTGCACAAAAGGAACAGTTAAACACCACCAGTTCCTCCTCCCCAGTGCAAACACCTTTTCCTTCCACTTCCTCATTCCTTTGGTTCCTTTTGAGCTAAACTTCCCAGAACACTTGGTTTCTTTGCCGATTATCCTACAGCTCCCGATGTAGGTGGTACTGGAAAATGAGGGATAATAATTGCCTTGGACAGGAGCCCAGGAAAGCCTCCTTTTTGCACATAGTAGGCACTCATTATGGCATTGAATGGAAGCCACAGTTACCCCATAGCTGGGGGTGGAATTTGTATCTTGAAACAACTCCCTGCGATTTAATCTTTAGTGACTTGTATAACATGTATACACATCAAATAAACACAACAGAAAGATTTCAGAGGCACCGGCTGTTTTCATAGGCTGATCAAGTAAGGATGAAAAATAGCCAAGGCAATAGTTTAGTGGTGTTTGCTCCACAAAGTGCCCACCAGTTTCCTGGGTAATTTTGCTGAACTGGGCCAGGCCCAGGCTCAGGCTTTGGGTGTTTCCATGGAGATACCACCAAACCTTATAGGAAAAGCAATTCAACACACAACCAATGGAATAGGCTAATGTACAAGAACTCCCACTCGATGTTTGGAGCTCAGACTAGACATCCCTCCATTTGTGAGGTCTTCCTCATTGCTCAGAGGAGACCACTCTGCTTCCTTCTCTTTGATCTTTTGTTTATTACTTTTGACATGCTGCATTGTAATAATTCTCTTTTCTTATCTCTCCCCAGTCCTTGATGGCAGAGACAAAATTTTGCCCTTCTCTGTATCTATACAGAGTCTACAAAGAGTCTATCCCAGACCAAGAGTAATAAAAAAAGTCCCCTGTGGTGGTCCAAATCCCACCCACTGCCTGTTTTTCTAAATAGTGTTTTATTGGTGCACAGCCAGGCTCATTTGTATACGTTTTGTCCATGGTAGGTTTGGTGCTACAACGGCAGCGTTGAGTGGTTGCAGCAGGGAACATGTGCCTCTCAGAACCTAAGCTATTCACTATCTAGCCCTGGACAGAAAAAGCTTACCAACCCCTGCGCTGTGGCATCCAGCCAATTTGAGTCAACCAAACCACTGCTGTAAGTTTGTTAACTCGAATTGGGAAGGCCAGAGATCCTTGAAATAAGAGAGTCCATTCTGGCTTCTCTAAAGACCTTATCTTTGCTTAAAAAATGTGGAAACCAACTCACCTTCCCCCTCCACATTTGATTTTTGTTCTCATTTTCCACCCCCTCCAAGGTATTTCTTTGATAGTCTTTTCTTTCATTCCAGTAATGGGATATGATTTCTCTGCAAGATATCATTTTGGGAGTGTGTTTTACGTCATAGTAAATAATACTAATAATACTAAGTGAAAAAGAAAAATTATACAAATGTACATAGAGTCTAATTCAAGCTAATGTGTTCCAAACACAAAGTTTGGAGACAAAGAGAAAAAAAGGGTACTGCAGTGTCTGGAGTGACTGCTTCTAGATAGCTAAGCATAGGTGATGTTCACTCTTTTCTTTTCATGTCAATATATTTACAATAGTGAAGAATCCATCACGTCTGTCGAGTGTCTCTGCTTTAAGTAGTTCTGAGCAGAGCCTCTGTTCTTACAGACACTGTCTCAAATGGTTCCTCCCACATTGCTACACGTTACTCATAAATCCTACCTATGATTCATCTGCATCATATTTGTGAAACTGCTTTGCATAAAAGTGACTGTGTATGTGGAGAATATTGTCAACTCCATATTTTGCAATTTGGAAAAAAAAATCAGGTCATCCCCACAGTCTAAGTCCAATTTGTGATATCAATTCTATTCCTCAAGCCTATTCATGAAGACAGATTCCACTTTTGCAGTCACTTTCTTTAATGAGGGGTTTTTGTTTGTTTGTTTGTTTTTTTCCTAATCCAGATTTCTAGTTTCTGCCAGAGGCTAAAAGAGAAAACAGTGTATACAGTTTGGGTAAGGTGGAAAGACAATGGGGCATGGTGCCTTCAAAGGTGGGTTCCAACTCAGCTTTGATGCCTTCGAACTACGAGATCTTGGGAGGGGCACACCAGCTCTCAGAGCCTGTTTTCTCATCTGCAAAATGGTAATACTAACAACTCACTGGGTTCCTGGGGGGATTAAAGAGAGCAGTTTTCATGCAGGCACTTAATGTCAGTCTAGTACATAATAGCTGCTTAATAAATAGTCTTTTATGAAAATAAAGAAATGTGTTTAAAGCCAGTGAAAGCAATTGCTGTGGAAGGAAGTTCAAGGTGCTGCCCCGGAAGAGCCCCAGGAGGAAATGATACTTCCCCTCTCCCCGACTCAGGCAGAAGCAAGAAGAATCATCATTCACGTGTTCTCCTAATTATGTTCCGAAGTCCATCTGAGTACAGAACCCTGAAAGATGAATCAAGGGATCCAGCCCCAGCTTGGCCTCTGCTTTCCTCTGCCATCTTCAATGTGCCCTTGTTTGCTCATCTGTAACATGAAGCCAACAGACAAGAATCTCTATGAGGTTTTAAATTTCTAATACAAAGAGGCTGTGACTCAGAAGATTGCAAAAGCATGTCATATTGACCAAATAAAACAATAAAGTCTTTGAAAATGTCACCTCTAGAACAGAGACATACAACATGGTTACAATAGTTTCCCACATGTTTTCATGTCTGTGATCCTCAGAACAGTCCTGGGAGATGGGAAAGACAAGTGTTATGATCCCTGGTAAAAGAGAAGGAAAAGACACCCATCATCACATAGTTTGCAAAGGACTGAACCTGGATATGAGCCTGGGTCTGCCTAATAGCAACTTTTGCAAACTTCCTACTCTACTAAGAATGCATTTCCATGCTCTGGTTTACTGACTTTGAAGACCTTAAATTTTCAGTGACTCCTTTATTAGATTACCCACATCTTTTTCTCTTTGACT
Organism: Odocoileus virginianus; assembly: GCF_023699985.2. Classification (NCBI taxonomy): domain Eukaryota; kingdom Metazoa; phylum Chordata; class Mammalia; order Artiodactyla; family Cervidae; genus Odocoileus; species Odocoileus virginianus. The sequence continues at coordinate 14,354,453 of NC_069704.1, forward strand.
GTTGGTCTTCCTTGTTGTTCTCTAGGATTTGTCTTGTTCTGGGAAATTCATTTGCACAGGGTCATCTGTACAATGTCCTCAGTCTAGCTTTTATCGAAGGGGCATATCAAATTGAGAGATACTCCCTCTCATTTTCATTGGAAAAGGCCTTAATGCTGGGAAAGACTGAAGGCAAAAGGGGAAGTGGGTGGCAGAGGATGAGATGGCTAGATAGCATCAGAGACTCAATGGACATGAATTTGAGCAAACTCCAGGAGATAGTGGAGGACACAGGAGTCTGGCTTGCTGTAGTTCATGAGGTCAAAAGAGTTGGACATGAGTTAGTGACTGAACAACAATAGCAACCCAGAGAATACAGCCAGTAGCATCAGAAGCACAGAGCTTATGCTCAGCGACAGCTCTTTGCTCCATGGCCTCCGGAAGCTGCAAGAGAGTCACTTCCAACAGAACTCCCACTGAGTCTGTACATGGGGGAGGAAATGGCTCTGGTAGGAAGTATCCTGGACTGGAGACTGAGTGCTGGGCCACCTGGGGCCACCTACCCTCCTGGGAGCCTCAGTGTCCCCAGGGGCACACATGTAATATAAAGTGCCCAACCATCTTTCCTTGACTTTAACCAATTGACTTAGATAGCTTTTCCTCTAAGAAGTCTTCCCCAATTTCTTCCAGCAGGATCACTGATCTTCCTCTCTATTCCTACACCATAGTGATTGTCTGCTGTATTGTTTACTTACCACGTGTGTGCGGTGCTTGCTCAGTTGCTCCAGTCATATCTGACTCTTTGCAACTCTGTGGACTGTAGCCCACCAGGCTCCTCTGTCCATGGGATTCTCCAGGCAAGGATACTGGAGTGGCTGATTCTTTACCCCACTAAGCCACTGAAGAGCCCACTTATTACATGTATTATTATTATGTGTTTACTTACCTACCTTTCCCACTACACAGTAAGCTTCTTGAAGGCACTGTGTGATTTTTTTTTTCTGTATTTTTTTCCCCAGTCTGAGCTATTGAAATCCCCTAGACATTCAGACTTCGGGTTTGCAATACTGTACCCTAACAGCATCTTCACAATGACCTCTTGGGCCTTACAGAACCTCCCCTAATCCCTGACTTGTCTGAGTCTCCATACTCTCTCCACACTCCTCATTTTGCTGTAGTCTCATTGGCTTCCTTACTGTCTGGTCCACAGGGCACTCTCCTGGCTTGCCTCTTTGAGGGAACTCTTCTCTCTTTCTGGATTTCTCCTCCCCCAGAAACCTCTAGGCTAACATCCTCACCTTCTTCATGTCTTTGCTTTGATCTCACCATCTTAATGACACTGAACTTGACCCCTTCTTTAATTCTGCAGCCTGTTTCCCAGCATTCTCAGCACCCTTCCCAGGCTCAACATTCTTGCTCTTCCACAGCAGTTATCAACTTGAACATACTGCTTGCTTTTATTTACATCTGTCTCCTTCTCTAGTAAGTCAGTTCCAAGAGAATCACTCTTTGCACTGGTTCACTGGTATAGCCCATGCCCCATGTGTAGGCTTGACCCTAAAGATGTTGAGTCCCATGGTGTAACTTTGCCCACAGGACGTGAAGAGTCCTTAATAATCAGGCTCTTTTATAGCAATGGTTTTGTCTTTTGAAAAAAAATAAATCATGTTTCTTCTTATACAATAGTTCCAAAACTGGATATTCAACATGGGTGGAGGTGGTGTCCTAGGCCTCCTGGAAAGTAGGATGCCCACCCCCAATTTGGAGAGTCCTGGACTGGAGCAGAAAGCCCTTTTTGTGGGCTCATCTTCCCCCACTTTCGTTGTCTTTCCGCCTCTACGAGTCATTAACTGTGCTAATCACAACTAAAACAAAGCTAATAATTACTTCTTGGAACGTTGTGTAATGCCATGGAATGTTGCCACTGGCCTCTGAGAATCGGCCCCTAACTCTGTTCAGAGTAATTTCTCAGGGATTTTTAACTCAGCCCATCTTTAAGCTGAATGTTTATCATTTTCCTTTTTATTGTTTCTGGCTCCTCCCCTGCCTTTGAAGTTTCTGAAATCTTTAAGCACTTGGCTGGTCCCTATACACCACAGGTCTTCTCCCTCAAAGAGGGCACCTGGCCAAAAGAAAGGAATCGGAGCTCCTCTCTTGGCTGAGCCCGTAAAACAATCAGATTGCTCCGCAGCCTGCCATCTGAAACGTGAGCTGTGCTTAAAGTACAGATAATGCAGCATGTTCCAAGGAGATTAGAATATCCCAGTGGGATTTCGGGTGAATGGAGAGGGAGAGTAAGCAAGTCCTCCACACACAGTGTAACCCTCTCTTCTCCAGACTGCATCGTCTATGGGGAAGGTGAAGGGCATAGACCTCTGCTCCCTCTCTTTCTCACTATCATTCTGATCGGTGAAATGTTATAGTTTACAACTGACTTTTCTTCATGAAGCTATTTCCTTGTTCGCTTCTGTACCACTCGGTAACTTCCAACAGTACTTATCCTCCTCTTGGCCTTGATAATCCTGGATCCCAAGGTAGCCTCACAAGGGAGGCAAACCCCAATGCTTACGCTAGCACCCTTGTTAATTTCCCCTGAAGTAAGGACTTCTTCCCTACCTCCCACTTCTCACAGGGTTTTCAGCTCTTTTGATATTTTCCAAGAGCAGGCATGGGCTCCAGCCACTCTTCCATGAGGAGGCCCTGGACAACCCAGCTCAGAGTCCAGAGTGAGCATCCCTATTGAAGAGAAAGCAGACTATGTGTTTGAAGCTTAATTCTCAGAAGATCAGAGCTAAAATAGGCTTTATTCTTTCACAGGCTTGTTCAAACTTGAGGAAGTTAAAAAAGTTGAGGTGATTGGATTCACCCAATTCCAATGTCAATTTCTTAACACTTTTTTTTTTTCACTTTCTTGGCCTCTGCTTGGTATCCTTTATACCATGTCCAAGGAGCTCAAAGTTAGCCTTCCATTGGCCCAGCAGCACTGTGATGAAATCTGTGTGTCTGGTAGGAATGATAGTATGTGAAGAAGCCTGCAGATAGGGCCAGGTGAGGCAAATGGTGATGGGACTCAGAGAGTCTCATAATTCAGTGTGAGTGAAGCTATGGCAGGGCCAAGCCTACCTGTGATGTGTCCCACACCTCCAGTAATCAATTTCCTGTAACGACAGCTGGATAGACAACAAAACTGATGAAGCTCCAGCTGTCAGTGAAAGAGGGAAAGTGTTCCTGCCTATTTTGTGAGTTTATAGAATTCTGAACCTTTAGATTGTCCAGCTTCAGTCCTTGTCATTCTTTAGTAGGGGGAGTTATGCAGAGCTGTCAATGACTGGTTTCTTATTGGGGGGAAAGTAGCAAATGTCACGATGTCTCTGCCAAGCGTTGTTCAGTTGCTGTCTTGTCTGACTCTTTGTGACCCCATGAACTGCAGCACAACAGGCTTCTTGGTCCATCACTATCTCCCTGAGTTTGCTCAAACACATGCCCATTGAGTCAGTGATGCCATCCAACCATCTTATCCTCTGTTGTCCCCTTCTCCTCCTGCCTTCAATCTTTCCCAGCATGAGCCCGCTTTTTGCATCAGGTGGCCAAAGTATTGGAAATCTCTCCTTCCATGAATTAGTCCTTCCAATGAATATTAAGGATTGCTTTCCTTTAGAATGCACTGGTTTAATTACCAAATCACTGATCTCCTGAAAGGATCACTGGTTGATCTCACCCAGCTACAATGTGCCTCATCGGAGCCCCTCCTGTCTCGTTTGGATGTTTTTGTTGATGGTGAGCTTCCAATACCCACAGGCAGCCGAGTTTGTGAGCATAATACTATTTCTTTGCACTTGTCTGATCGTTAGAAATGTCTGATGATGTGGTCTGAATGCCTACTGAATTGATAGCTGTCTCTTGAAAAATATCAGGATCTCATGGTCCCCATTATTTTTTCTAGGAATTCTCAAGGAAAATTTGCATCCCCCAAACAAATATGACTTCATCCAGCTGCCTAGGCTGAGAACAGTAGCTGCTGTAGGGGTTATAGGACACTGTGCCTCCTCCAGACCCTCAACTATTCCAGGTTGCTGGCTGTTCTCATGCTCTTTCTCTCCTAATTCTCTGTGAATCAAAACGTCTACTTTCTCATAGCTCCCAGGAGAGATTTCCCTCAACATCCACAGTCTGCAATCCCAACTCACTCTCAACATGGGGATAGAGAGAATTAATTTTATCCCTCCAAAGAGAGCTACAAGATCCCCTGATCAAATCAGTCCCCCTTAATGCCATGAGAGGTGGCTTCCAATAGTTAAAATTGCTTGCATGAGCATGCACGCATATGCACACACTCACACACACCCCCTATTTCAATATGAAGCATTTGGATTAATTCTTCGCCTTAGGTCAGTTTTCCTAGAAGCAGACCCTGAGATCATAATTCAAATGCAAGTGATTTATTAAGGAACTGTTCCCAGGAGAACTTGGAAAAGGAGTGAGGGAAGCAAGATAAGGAAGGGGAAGAAGGCGAGCGAGGGTGTAATTTCAGGCAAAGTCCAGCCTCAGCCTGATCCCACAGGAGGCTCTGGAGTAGAAATTACACCTGAGCTCATCCACACTCAAGGCCAGGGAGCTGAGTGTTCAGACTGTTCACTCCAATCAGTCACTGGCAAAGGGCCACCCCAGCAGGTTGCAAACTCCCAGGTACTTCTGTTAGGGGACACACACTGACTGAATTCACTCACCCTGGCCAGGCACCAGAGTAACCATTTTCATGGGTAATTTTACGAGAGTAGGTCCTGGTAAGGAACACAGAACTAAGAAGCCACCACCAACAGGAAGAGTTTAGGAAAAGTCAAAAGGAGACACCATGTGTCTGACCACCTCCCAGAATCCTTCTCACTAGCATCCATCTTGGCTAAGCCATGCGTGCACCACCAGGAAGAACCCTGAATGAGAAAGATTGGTCAAAGGCAATCCAGAAACAAATCCATCACCATAAAACCCGAGATTGTGAGCCACGAGGCAAAGCAGTTCTCCTGGGTTCCCTTCCCCGACTGCTCTCCGCCTGGGCGCCCCTTCCAATCACGTCTCTTCCTTTGTTAGCACGTGTGTCTCCTCAGACAGTTCATTTCTGAATGTTAGGCAGGAGTCCAAGTCTTGGGCCTTGGAAGTAGGGTCCTCTTTCCTGCAACATTTCCAGCTCTCAGACCTATTGGCTACAGTGGTTGCAGCGGCCAAGGGTAGCATCTGCTAGAAACAAAGGCACCAGAAGCCAGAGAAAGGGTGCATGGAAATGTCAACGGGGTCTTGACAGAGCATCAACATGTCTACCCATTCTCCCACATCGCCCCCAGTGAGTTTGCTTGGCTCTCGACGTCATATGCTGCTGACATGACTCGGAATCTGGACTGTAAAAAAATGGTCAACAAATGCTGAATGGAGTTCTCAGGGTAGGGTGGGACTGGGAAGGTTCTGCCTCATCACACACCCCACCGAGTGGATACAATGCAGTCTAGTTCCAGGCTGACTTTCTAGTGTACATTCACGTTTTGATGGACGCTGTTCAAATAAATCTTTGGAAATCATTTTATAGAGGCTGCTGTGAAGTCTTGTTTGCTGAGCCTCTCTGTGCATATGAGCTCAGTCATGTCCCCTCCTTTGCTAGAGCCTTTTATCCAATTGCCCATCAAGACCAGTCGAATTACCTCCCAAGATGATAAAGACTTTTACGGGCAAATCCAGAGCATGTCACCCAGTTCCGCATTTGCTGGCATCTCTTGGAAAACACGCTTGTGTCTATGCACAGTCAGCCGCATAAAACTCCTCTGCAAAGATAAATACAAACTCAAATCAAGCTGCTTTTACTTTCCTTACAGTAAACAAACCAAAAGCTAGACAGCTCTCACATTAAGTCTTTATCTTGGTGGGTGTATTTATATTTAGTTTTCCAATAATAATTACTAGAACCCTGGTGCTATATCATTTTATGCCCAAGAAACTACAAGGGGACAAAGGAATCTCTAGTCACTGCCATTTCAGTTTTCACCAGAGTTTTAATAACCCAACATTAGGTTCTTTTTTTTTTTTTTTTACTCTCATTTTTTTAATCTCCCTTGGGTAAATAAAAGCATATGTTCTTTTCCCCCTTCTCCTTATATCACCTTAAAAAGCAGGAGAGAGAAAACCCCAAAAAGCAAAGCTCTTAAGTCAAACCAGTCTGTGCGAGTTAGATTCTCACGTCTCTTAACAGAATTCATCCTGCTTCCTCTGACACCCACACTAATCCCTGGCACATGGTGATAGGCATTAAAAAAGGGTGGCTCCCAGTCTCCCTCCCCTCCCCTTTCTGTGACTCTGGCCCGACCAAAGTCCTCCCCCTTTACTCTCTCCCAGCCCCTGAGTCTTACCTTGAGAACTTCTTTCACTGGTTCTCTGCTTGCCCCCTGCCCCCACTGAGACACAGAAGTGAGTGAAACCACATCTCTGAACATTTACTCTGTACCAGGCAGCTTCTACCACGCATCATCTTATTTTAATCCTCACAGACTCCCCTATGAAGTAAAATTGTTTTCCCATTTTAGATACAAGAAAACTGAGGTACGAAGGAGTTTGGTGACTGTTCTAAGATCGTACGGTGAGGGAGGGCGCAGAACCTGAAGTTGTGTCTAAGTCCAGTCGTTCCAGTCCTACACAGTTTCTGTTCCCCAGAGTAGTCTCTGGGTCCTCAACTCCCATGTGAACACTGAGGAATGTTAAGTATTTCTGAGACTCCTCATTCGTAATCCAGTTGTGAAAAACTCTGATTTTAAGCACATGAGAATCTATTAAAAAAAAAAAAATCAACAGCATACACTTGGGAAAAGAGAAGTGATATCTTTCTTCATTCCGAAATGCCTATAACTCCCCAGCATTATTGTCAGCCTGGAGTGAGACCGAAAGAACTCTTGTTTATGACTTCCGCGGAATGATTTTGTAACACACGTTTTTAAAAACACTTTTAATATATGGTTCAATCAAACAACAATCCCTATGGCTTGCAACTCAAAATGTCACGGTGGTGAAATACTCATTAGTCACCTGCTATAAGTTCAGTGGAATGTGCTGGGACACGGAGTCTGTGAAAGCAAACAGCCTTGTTGATCTGTCATGTCACATAATGTACAGCCTCACACCACGACACTGTCATCAGAAGGGAGGCTTAGATGGTGTGCTTCACAAACTGAGAAACTGGTTTCTAGAAGCCTGGCTTTTCACTGAACGCTCTTTAAAGCCGAGTTAATGTGTTTCCTACTGTTATAACAACGACATGTGAGTCACACATGTGGTTTCGAGATTCCTAAACTGGGATTGTGTGGCTGCTGATGTAATCAGAAATAACCTTTGCGTCTTTGAGACAGGACGCTTTGGGAGGAAAACTGCCCAGGAGAGATAATTGCCGATTTTCCCTGAGCAGTATCAGCAGCATTCCAGCATTTAGGTTCTCCTTGGGAAGTTGTTCATTAAAAGCCTATTTTCATTTGGAAAGTGTCTTTACTACCAAGGCAAATATTTCCAGGATTTTGCCTACAAGCTTATCTTGACCCACTGTCTGGAGGTAGTTTGTTATGGGTGAAAAGAACCTGAAGTTGAGTGTCAGGCAGATTGATGTGTAAATTCCAACTCTGCCACTCACCAGCTGTGTGATTTCAGATAGTTTACTTAACTCCTCTGAGCCCTGATTCCTTAATCTGGAAAGCAGGGAAATTATTTCTATCTCACAACATAGTGAGAATAACATTAGAGAGAGAATAGCATCTGATAATGAACCAACTAATTGAAAAATACCCTGATGTTGTGAAAGACTGAAGGCAGAAGGAGAAAGAGGCGGCAGAGGATGAGATGGTTAGATAGCATCACTGACTTAATGGACATGAATCTGAGCAGTTTCCAGGAGCCTGGCGTGCTGCAGTCCGCGGGGTCACAAAGAGTCAGACACGACCGAGTGGCTGAAAACACGACAACAGAACTATAGGATACAACACAGACAACCAGGTATTTGGACCCAGTCCTGCCCCCAGCTAGCCAGGCTTGATTAATCCTCTGAATCTTGAGCCCTGCGTGACCAAGATAGGAACCGGCACTAGTTCTGGGCCCTGCAGACCCTTGTTTCTCTCCCCAGTCTCATAACCACAGGATTCATTCAGATAATCCCCAGGGCTTCACAGGAAGCAAGTGGAAGATGAGAATAAGACAGGGAATGGAGGTGGTGGTGCTGAGCCAGATCTTGTGAGAACAATCTTTCCTACGGGAATGCCATCTGTCAGTCATTAAGATTGCAAAGAAGCAGGAGTATGTGATTGAGAATTCTGACCTTCAGGATTTCTGTAAGCAGCCTCTTTGCTTCATAATAAGAAGGAGGATGTCAGCTGTGCAAGAGGAATACCATGGAAATGCTGAAGTTTCATGTGGGACAGAGATCATGATGGAGGAGGAATCATAAGTCTTCTGAGAGCTATGGATGATTCATTAAGCAGGAAAGAGGAGGAGCCTCGGAAGGTTGTTACAGTCATCCAGAACAAGGGAGCATGAAGGATTTGCTCTGCTAACCACAGTGGTGCCCTTGCATCCTCAGTCTTCTTCCAGTTCAAAAGCTTTTCCATATATACTGTGTCTTTTGAGCCTCGCCCCAGCACTATGAGTCAGGAATCTTCTTTTGAAAGATGAGAAATGGGAGGCACAGAAGCCCTGTCTGAGCTAGAGCTCTGCGAGATCACACTGGCGAAAGAGCTGCGTGTTGCCTCAATGGAATGGGTGTCCCTTGGTTTGTACTTCTTTCTTAATTGCATCATGAACTTGGATTATATCCTGAAGATCTGGGGAAGGGCAAAGGCTGTTATCCAGTTTATAAAGGTTTGGGTTTTTTTTTTTCATGTTCTGGTGGTTCTATTCCAAAAGAAGTAAGAAGGGAAAAATGCAAAAAATGATATGCTGCCTTAAAATTCTGTAGTGCAACACAAGAACATGGAGTGACTATGCTCTTAAAAGTTTATTTAAAAAAAAAAGAAAGAAAAGTTTTTAAGAAGCAGTAAGCGTTTTTATCTTATCGAAGTCTGATATGCAAATGAGAAATCACTTCCTCTTTCTAACAAAAATAACAATCGTAATTTCTTATCATATTCCAGGCAGCGTGGTAAGTATGTTACATTCATTATCCCCTCAACCCAATGGGACAGATATTACTATTCCTTTTCTTAGAGATGAAGAGGAGACTTAGAGAAGTTATGGACATACAGTTCATAAGCGGCAGAACCAGGATGTAAATACATTTTGAGGCTCTAAAGCCAGAACATGTGCTCTTAGTCTTAACTGCCACCTCCCAGAAACTGTATTGGCAGATCCCAGACGTATGTGGGACCTGAATTATGGAAGGAAAAAAAAAGTCTCACAAGGGAGGAATTAATACTCTAAATTCACAGATAAGGGGATTCAAGTTCAAGATTCTTTGACTTCTCCATGGCCACACAATTGGTCAGGGAAGGTGTCAAGATTCAGATGCAGAACTTTGATTTTGTGCCAAGGGCTGTTTCTTTCTTCACACCTGGCATTGTATCTCTTGATGAGAAAAAAACTGGGTTAGTGCAGTTCCTTCACAGGAAGAAATCGTTGAATTGCACAAAGACTTACAGCAAGTGGGACCACCCCACTTGCTACCAAAACAATCACTTACTCAGTCACCAACCAATATTTATAGAGCATCTAGAATGTCAGGCTTTGTCAAGTATCTTGGAGTACAGGACAAGCACAGAGTAAAAGATAGGTCTCTATCTCATGGTGCTTATCAGGTCTCCAAAATACCTTCATTTCCAGACATACTTTCTCAGTATTGATGAAAAAGGCATCTATCTCTAAATCTCAGTGATTTCCTACTGACTTTCCCCCTGAAAGCCCCATTGCCTTTGACATAGTCTAGCTGCTTTGGGTGGAGAAGGCAATGGCACCCCACTCCAGTACTCTTGCCTGGAAAACCCCATGGACAGAGGAGCCTGGTGGGCTGCAGTCCATGGGGTCGCTAACAGTCGGACACGACTAAGTGACTTTACTTTCACTTTTCACTTTCATGCATTGGAGAAGGATATGGCAACCCACTCCAGTGTGCCTGGAGAATCCCAGGGATGGGGGAGCCTGGTGGGCTGCCGTCTATGGGGTCACACAGAGTCGGACACGACTGAAGTGACTTAGTCGCAGCAGCAGCTGCTTTGGGGGGAGTGCTATAGAGCTGTAATCACAGTGAAGGTGACTGTAGTGCGTGCAAGCTTGTGCATGCTAAATTGCTTCAGTCATGTCCAACTCTGTGAGACCCTACGGACAGTAAACTGCCAGGCTCCCCTGTCCATGGGCTTCTCCAGGCTAGAATACTGGAGTGGGTTGCCATGTCCTCCTCTAGGCAATCTTGACTATTGTGCAAATGCATTAGGCCCCTCCTTTGCTGGCGTGGATTAGCAGCTCATCCTGAGTGAGTCTGGCTGTGGTCGATGCCAAGCAGCACTCTCAGAGCACAGACATGTGCCTTGATGTCATCCTGAGTACAGACACCTGCACAGCAAGTCTCTTCGGACGTTCCTTGGGATGGCCTGCATTAGACCAGATGGTTTTCTGAGCCCCGTGGATGGACTGCCTACAGGAATCTTTGGCATTTCTGCTGCCTGGAAGAGCCACCAAAGGGAGAGTCCTCAGAGTGGTGATGAGAGGGCATCTGGTTTGTCTTCCCTGAATGCAGGGAAGGACTGGAAAGAAGCAATCAGATGAGATGGTTTGGCCATTAGCAGTTTCCAGCTGACTTTGCCAGGCCCAGAAGAACTATGACCTAACCTCTGCTTCAAGGAGACTACAAACAAATGTAAACAATCAGTTTCCAAGGCCAGCATCCAGCTCCTGGTGTCTTGGTCCCCCTCTGCATTGTAATGTATGTCTCAGTATCCTGGTAACTGCTGGGAAAGGCTCTCAGCTGTGATGACCAGTACCGACTGTGATCTCAGTAGAAGGCAAAGTCCACATGTGTACCTCTTTTCACAGTTAACAAGATCCTGCTATTTCCAGTACCTCACTCCATACACATAATAATATGGAAAGGCCAGTTTTGCTATTCTTATGTCACAAATGAAAAAACTAAAGTGCAGAGTTAGCAGCACAACTGGGGCTAGACACTAGGTCTAGCAACTAGCAGAATGATTCTCCATCTTTTGCTTTATGATAAAATAAGATGATTAATATGATAGTAAGAACTTCCTTGAAAATTTCTGATATGGGTTGCATATGCATACTATATAAATAAATTAATAAGTGCATGCATAATACTTCTGAGGTGGCGCTAATGGTGAAGAACCCACCTGCCAATGCAATAGATGAAAGAGACAAGATCTTCCCAACCCAGGGATTGAACCCAGGTCTCCTGCACTGCAGGTGGATTCTTTAACCATCTGAGCCACCAGGGAAGCCCCAAAATACTGGAGTGGGTAGCCTATCCCTTCTCTAGTGGATCTTTCCAACCCAGGGATTGAACCCAGGTCTCCTGTTTGCAGGCAGATTCTTTACCAGCTGAGCTACCAGGGAAGCCGATATAAATAAATTAATAAATACTTCCGAGGTGACACTAGTGGTAAAGAACCCACCTGAAAAAGCAGGAGATGGAACAGATGAGAGTTTGATCTCTAGGTTGGGAAGATCCCCTGGAGGAGGGCATGGCAACCCACACCAGTATTCTTGCCTGGAGAATACCTTGGACAGAGCAATCTGGTGGGCTACAGTCCATAGAGTCACAAATAGTTGGATACTACTTAAGCGACTTAGCATGCAGGCATACATACATAATACATACATACATATGGCATTTAGCGTTTTGCTTGGCACAAAATAGTCTCTCAGTAAGAAGTACCTTTTTTTTTTTTTTTTTTGGTTTAAACTAAGGCAGCATAGCAGAATTGTTGACCTATGATTTATGAAGTCAGGTGAACTTAGAATGATATCATGACCCTGGCCAGGTTATTCAGCCTCTCCAGGTATGTACTGGTTTCTTTATCTGAAAATGGGAAAATAATTAAAACAAAACCTTCCTAAGGTTTGAATAAGAGTTGTATAGATAAAAGATAGGAATTTTCTCCCCCACCATTCTTTTGGTAAGGTGGTGTTGAGGGGAATTCTGTCTCCATTTTTGGCTATGTACATGGTGCCTGAAAGATGGAAGAATGTACTCAATTCTTAAGTTTATAACTGTTCTCTGAGATGTTACAATGAAAATATTTACATTCACAAACAGGAAACCCTTTGCCATCATGCTAAGCATGAACATTGTACTATTCTGTAAAGATCCCAGTGGTCTCAGACCCTCCCAGAGTCTCCCACTCTCAGTGGTCATTTCTGTGACATCTATGTCTCACCTCATCAGAGATCCTGGCACTTCTAAGGATGCTGCGTAAGTTCTTGGCATTTGTGAGACTTGCCACAGCATGCCCCACTTCCCCAGGCTCTGGGATGATAACCTTTGCTCACTTTGTAGGCCCAGTTGTGTCTCCTTCTCCAGCCCAGATACTAACTTCCCTCAGTAAGTTCCGCAAACAAATGCCTGGAGGTGGAAGTAGGCAGGAGGGCAGGCCTACGACACAAAGGCCTTTAAGAACTCTGTTAAGAGGAGAGACATTTTCTCCAGATGCCTTTTTCCAACCTTCTATCAAATGGAAACACAAATTAATATCCTAATATGTCTTCCAGTCGATTAAAATAAAAATAATGAAGAGGAAGAGAAAAAAGGGAGAAGGAAAGAAAAGGAGAAATAATATATGCAGTGTTAAGTACAGTACAGCATATCATAAACGCTTAGTAAATGGTGGTAATAGCTACTGCGGTGTTGCAGTTTTATGTTACCGGGACAGCCTTGTAATACTCTAGCACTTTCTTTCTGTGCTTTGCTAAAATAGGGGCTTCGGGATGAAAAACTGATATAGAAAAAGCACTTTGTCAGATGGACAATGACCAGATTCTCCAAAATGAACAGAAATGAGATCATGAAATCTCATCTGAGCCTTTTCTCGATAACCTCCCCTTACTTTCCTAATGTAGTTTGGCTTGGCTCAAGAAAGGGGATTTGGCATACATTGATATTGGGCAATATCATCTATGTAAGTATCATAAATAAAATGTGAGCAAATCCAAACCAGCAGTATTTTAAAGGAATAATGCACTCTGAAGCAGGATTCACTTCAGAAATGCAAGGATGGTTCAATACTGAAAATGTTGATAACTGCATTACATCATTTATCAGATGGTATAAGAGAAAAAAAAACATGATCATCTTGATGAAATTTACCATACTGTCCTTCTTAAAGTTGAAATAATACAGAAGGAGTGGAAGGATAATTCTTACATGGTAAAGAATACAAGAAGTCAAATCGAACATCCAGTGCATGACATCAAACTTAGGAACAAAACACAGATGTCCACTATTATCTCTTATGATTTAACATTGTTCTAGAAATATGTCAGTGAAACAAAATACAGTGAGGAAAATTTATTAAAAAGGAGATTCAAAAATCAGTTATTAAATTCTGTTTCTTAACCCCCAAAAGGAATAAAAAAAAAAAAACCCAAAACCAAGCACTTACTAGAGTTTAGAAAAATTACTTGTGCTCAGTTGCTAAAGTCATGTCCGACTCTCTGTGACTCTATGAACCGTTGCCCACCAGGCTCCTCTGTCCATGGGGTTCTCCAGGCAATACTGGAGTGGACTGCCATTCCCTTCTCCAGAAGATCTTCCTGATGCAGGGATTGAACCCGTGTCTCCTGAGTCTGCTGCATTGCAGGCAGATTCTTTCCCTGATGAGCCACCAAATAAATATATACAAGTGAATATATTAAAATCAATAACTCCTCTATATAACTATAGTATATAATTGAAATACTAATAGGAAAACGGGTAAATTAATTTTGAAAACTAAATGATGCAAACCATCTAAAAATAGATTTAATATACTATAAACAAAAAAATAGGTAAATATTTGTAGAGATCTAAATGTAAGAGCTATACTTTTATAACCCTTAGGAAAAATATAGGAATACATTTAAATTACAGTGTGTTAGGAAAAATCTTTTCATATAGTAAGCAAAAGTACAAATAGCAGTAGAAAATATAGATTAATTGGACTTGATCAAAATTTAAAACTTTTGTACTTCAAAGAACATTATCAACAAAGTGAACATAACCCACAAATATGAAGAACATAGTTATAACTCATACATCTGACAAGGGATTTGTAACTAGAATGTATGAAAAACCCTTACAACTCAATAATAAAATGAAAACCCAGTTTAAAAATGGACAGATGATCTGAATAGACAATTCTCTAAAGAAACTTTACAAATAATCAAAAAGCACATGGAAAAATGCTCAACATAATTAGCAATTCAGTTCAGTTCAGTTCAGTGGCTCAGTCGTGTCTGACTCTCTGCGACCCCATGAATCACAGCACGCCAGGCCTCCTTGTCCATTACCAAGTCCTGGAGTTTACTCAAACTCATGTCCATTGAGTCAGTGATGCCATCCAACCATCTCATCCTCTGTTGTCCCCTTCTTCTCCTGCCCCCAATCCCTCCCAGCATCAGGGTCTTTTCCAATGAGTCAACTCTTCGCATGAGGTGGCCAAAGTATTGGAGTTTCAGCTTCAGCATCAGTCCTTCCAATGAACACCCAGGATTGATCTTTAGGATGGACTGGTTGGGTCTCCTTGCAGTCCAAGGGACTCTCAAGAGTCTTCTCCAACACCACAGTTCAAAAGAATCAATCCTTCAGCGCTCAGCTTTCTTCACAGTCCAACTCTCACATCCATACATGACCACTGGAAAAACCGTAGCCTTGACTAGATGGATCTTTATTGGCAAAGTGATGTCTCTGCTTTTTAATATGCTATCTAGGTTTGTCATAACTTTCCTTCCAAGGAGTGTCTTTTAATTTCATGGCTGCAATCACGATCTGCAGTGATTTTGGAGCCCCCAAAAGTAAAGTCTGACACTGTTTCCCCATCTATTTCCCATGAAGTGATGGGACTGGATGCCATGATCTTAGTTTTCTGAATATTGAGCTTTCAGCCAACTTTTTCACTCTCCTCTTTCACTTTCATCAAGAGGCTTTTTAGCTCCTCTTCACTTTCTGCCATAAGGGTGGTGTCATCTGCATATCTGAAGTTATTGATATTTCTCCCGGCAATCTTGATTCCAGCTTGTGCTTCAGATATGCAAATCAAAACCACAATGAAATATTGCTTCCACACCCACCAAGATTGTGATGTGTGGGAACTAATTACTCAATTACCATATCAGGGAAATGTCAACAAATAATGCTTAGCTCAATATACGTCTAAAAATGATATTTTGAGAAATAGCATACATTTCTCTTTCTAATCTTTCATTGTTAGGGTATAGGAATGCAAGAAATTTCTGTGTATTAAATCTGCATCCTGCAACTTTACCAGATTAATTGATTAGTTCTAATAGTTTTCTGGTGGCATCTTTAGGCTTTTCTAGGTATATTATTATGTCATCTCCAAATAGATAGAACAGTTTTCTGTAGTAGGGACTCCATTAATAATATATGCATGAACTTGCATTCTTGACCACAAATCCTTTTCTAGGAACTGTGTTCAGTGAAAAGGGGAAGAGATGTGAAATAAAGGAAAGAGGCAGTGTTTGTCCTCGGGCTTGAATTGTTGGTATGATTTTGATATTTATCCCTAGGAGAAATCTCTAGGGATGACATGAGAAAAGGCACAGAGGTGAGAAAGAGTAATTGAGTTTGCTGCTGCTGCTGCTGCTGCTGAGTCGCTTCAGTCGTGTCCAACTCTGTGTGACCCCATAGACGGCAGCCCACCAGGCTCCCCCATCCCTGGGATTCTCCAGGCAAGAACACTGGAGTGGGTTGCCATTTCCTTCTCCAATGCAAGAAAGTGAAAAGTGAAAGTGAAGTTGCTCAGTCGTGTCCAACTCCCAGCAACCCCATGGACTGCAGCCCACCAGGCTCCTCCGTCCATGGGAGTTTCCAGGCAAGAGTACTGAAGTGGGGTGCCATTACCTTCTCCAGCAACTGAGTTTAGAGATCAGTAAATAGTTTCGAATGGCTGAAGGTGAGAGGTTGGAGATTGAAAAAATTGCAGGAGTCTTTGAGTGTCAGACCACAGAACTGGACTAAATGTGACCTGCAGGAGACAGCCTTTCTATATTTGAGTGCAAAACTGGGACATGATTCAGAGTCAGACTTTGTGAAGATCATTTTGACTTTCATGTTGAAGGATGGATTAGAGTGGAGAGGGCCTTGAGCAAGAAGAACAATTAAGGGGTTATCATATAAGTCCATGGCTGGTGCAACCAACCAAGAGGAAAGATGGGTCCACAGAATGTTATGCTTCACAGAGATTAAAGAGAATAGAGCCTCTCAGTAAAGCCACTGGGCAATTATGGTGACATGCCAAATACATGGATTGATGAGGTACAACAGGAAGTTGGTCAGAAGATTCCCAAAACCCTCCTTAAATAAAAGATTCACCCTGCAGTCCTTCTTTCAGTTTTGCTAGATTACATATATACCATTTACATTAAAAGATAAATTATAAGCCAGAACTTTCCCTTGGCAGTGTGATTCAGTAAAACAATACCCTTTGGACAGACAAGTCCTAGCTCTGACTCTCAATAATGTCATGAGTTAGGGTGAATTGCTTAACTAAACCTGAGCATCAGTTTCCATTTCACTAAAGTGGGCATAATAACCTTTACTATTTAGGATTGCAGTCCATGGGAACACAAAGAGTGGGACATGACTGAGTGCACACATAAATACACACACACACACACATACACACACACACACACACACACACACACACACTACTACAGTGTGGATGAGTGATAATACATGGAGAGCCTGGCTCAGACTTCTAGGCCACAAATGCAGTGATACACCCAGCCTGCAGCCCTCCAACAGTCCTCCACGTGCGTCTTCATGCTCTCTGCAGTCGAAATTTATTGCTTTGTGTCCATTTTTCTCAGGGAAGATATAAAGACATTATCGTGGCCTTTTCTCAATATACAGCTTTTTAAGTCTACAAGCTTCATCTCTGCCTCTCTTGTGACATTCTACCTTATTTAATTATATAGTTAGCAGACCTAAACCTGTGGCTTCTCTAATCCAGATGATACTTGCATAAGCTCAGAGGCCTGCTAAAATATGAACCCGCCTGCTGCCAGGGATGCCAGTCAGCTGGCACTGCCTAGCCCCTCCTCTGAAGTTGCCCAGGCTCTCGCAGAACAGTGGCTCTAGCGGTGCATTCAGATAAACAGTGCCAAGTGTTCCCCTCCTGTAGCCTGTCTGTCTATCACTGCTTGCCTTCCAAGGAGCTAGGTGACCAATGGTGGCTTCCTACCATTTGTCAGGCCAACTCATGCATATCCCTCTTAGTTTGAGAAGAACCGGGCTGAACAACAGAATCGTCCTTGACAGACAATGTGGCAATGAATCAGGGCAAAAAGCAGAACAGAGCCATGGTGAACTTTAGTTACCAGAATGGCATCTGCCATTCAGCACACATTTATCAAGCTATTCTGTGGGCTGCTGTTTTCTCACATGTCATCTTACTGAATCCTCTGTTACCCCATGAATAGGCATTATCTCCTACTTGCTGGGCTTCCCAGGTGGTGCTAGTGGTAAAAACCCACCTGCCAGTGCAAGAGACATAGGAGACGCAGATTCGATCCCTGAGTCGGAAAGACCCCCCTGGAGGAGGGCATGGCAACCTACTCCAGCATTCTTGCCTGGAAAATCCCATGGACAGAGGAGCCTAACAGGCTATAGTCCACGGGTTGCAAAGAGTCGGACACAACTGAGCACGCACATACACACAGACACACACACACACACACACACCCCCATGGTTACCTAAGAAGATCTCAAGTTGAAGAGAATGATATTTGATATTTGAGGTTTGTGCTTTTTTCAGGACAGCATTTCCCCAGCTCTAAATGTGTATTCATAAAATAAATCCTGCAATGATGTACTAAACACTCCCCATGTGCCTGGAATCATGTTGAGTGCTAGAAAGACAGAGAAGGGGCCATGGCCTCGACACAACTTGGAGAAGAGCAGAGGATGCATCTAGCCAGTGTCAGTACACTGTGGGTAAACACGAGCGCAACTGTCAGCTCCTGTCTCCCCAGGCTGGCTCTCCAGCTGCCCACGAATCCTTCAGCTTACAAGTTCAGCCTTACCCCGCCTACTTGGCAATTTTGTTCGGAATTGAGGAGGTGGTACAATAGCAAGTTAGCTCTGAGAGGATTCCTGCCACTGTCACTGCCAACAATGACTGGTGTCTAGTCAGCCGGGCTGCAGCCACTGGGAAGCTCTGCCTGGGCTGCTTACAGCACATCCCCATCTAGGACAACTGATGCCCACTGATACCCCAGGCATCGACCCACTCCTGAGTTCCATTTCTCGCTTGGACAAATGCCTAGTCTGAGACCTTAGACCTCTTGCCTGGGGTCTCAAGGACGTGTCTCTTTCCAGTTGCCTTCTTTCTGAAGCCTGGGCTCTTCCCACCACCCTAGACCTCTTGTCGATAAATGGAGATACTTGCTAAATCAGGCAGACCTGGAGTCAACCATGCAGATTGGAGGAAAGAGGACACCTGGCCCAGGGCTCACCTCTGCAGACCCTGCCTATATGTAGCTTCCAGTGTAAGCACAGCTCAAGCCCAGAACAGGGCTCACAGACAAGTGTCCCTTTAAGGCGGCGAATGACACAAAGTCAGGCTGCCTCCGCTACAGAGGACTTGTGAAAAGATCCGCAGGGAAGTGAGGAAGGTCCAGGAACTGGCGGCTGCTCTGCAGGCCTCAGAGAGAACAGTGCCCGTGATGCCTTGTGGGCCAAGAAACTGCAGCAGCCTGAATTTTTGTCCTCACTAGGAACAGTCTTGGGGTTCCCTATGCTGGTGCCCCCTCTTCCAGTCCTTCCCTTCTGTTTCTCTTCTAGCTTCAGCTGCTTCTCCCTTGCCTCATAGCTTTCTGCATTATTTCCACTCTTTTTCTCTGAATTTTCCCTAAGTGTCGTATTTAAACTTCTCTAGAGAGATCCTGATTGTGTCCCTTTGTCAGCATATAATATGAAGTAGTCCTATAGGGCAGATGTGCAAGCCAGATTCCCAGGGCTCCTGCTCATTACCTGATGTCTAGATTCTAGCCAGAGAGTGGCCCTTTGGTCTAGTTAGTTATCAGTAGTTACAGGGCTCAGAACATAACCAGTTATACCCAAGGCACCGGAGCACCATAGGCACTTAACCTCAGTCCCCCACATTCATCCCTGTTGTTCACATCTCATCAAAGATTAGCTCTATCTCACCTTTTTGTCAGTTACTCAGCCAAGGGATCCCAAAGAATCCCTGAGATCCCAGCATGACTTGCAGTCTGGCCCAGTTAAATGACCACAAGATCATTCACATGAAGTAGTCCCCTCTTTGTTGTGGGAGGGACCCAATGCTAAGAGACAGAAGAAGCCATCTGGCTTTTGTCAATTACTGCCCTTCTTTCTGGTTCATGAGGATCCCAATTTCCTGTTTTCTTCACCAAGTTTTTTGTCCATCTCTTACAAAGAAACAAACCTGATTTCTCATGAACTCATTTAGTCTTGGCTTCAATTGTTTTCCCAAGTAACTCACTCCACATGTGTATCCCTCTTGCCTGATTCAGCTCTCCTGGAGGATCTGTCTATTTGTTCTTCAGCAAACATTACGTAGCTCAACCAACAAGCCCAGTGCTGCCCTGGGATCTGGGAGCAGTCAATTGCCATCCTCATCAAAAGCATTATCATTGCAGGCAGTACCGCCGCATACTTAGCATTTACTATGAGGCAGACACCGGGACAGGCACCTTCCAACCATGCGTTGTCTAATCGGCGTAATCCTAACACAGTGACTCTGGGAAGCCATTGCTCTTATGTCTCCATTTCATGGAGAGAAAGTTGAGTCTCAGAGAAGTTGAATGAAATTAATTAGATCAACTTGAGCTTTTGGAATTTCCAGGTGACCCACTAAGTGGAGATGGTAGACTGCCCTATATAGCTTGAATCTGCTTATTGATCTGAATATGATCTGAGTGCTTTTTCTATACCAACTTCTATTCAGAAACTACAACACGGTTTCTCCCATAACAATAAGTGAGGTCACAAGGTTCTCCGTGGCCCCGCCACCCAAGCAGCAGCACATACGTGCCAGCACAGGCCACGTGAGTGAACATGCTAACTCTTCATATAAACCCATGGAAATAGTGCTCCATATTTGTCTGGCACCTCATAGACTGTCCTGCTCTTATGATTAGATTGTCCTTACATATCTCGTATCTTTACTGCGATAACTGTGTGCTCCTTGGGGACAGATATCATTATCCCCATTCATTGCTTCCCTGAATTTACGGACATATCTATAGCTGCATTAATTCAATGAGTATTTATTAACTACCCTGTGCAAAGCTCCATGCTAATCAATAGACGCACACGGCGTGAATAACACTTATCTAACTTTCAAGAAGCACAGTCTACCGATGGGTGTGTGCGTGCTCAGTCACTCAGTCATGTCTGACTCTTTCAACCGCACTGACTATAGCCCACCAGGCTCCACTGTCCATGGGATTTCCCAAGCAAGCATATCATTTTCTCCTCCAGGGGATCTTCCTGACCCAGGGATTAAACCCACATCTCCTGTGTCTCCTGCATTGGCAGAGGGGATCCTTACCACTGTGCCACCTGGGAACCCCTCTGCTGATCGATGCGGCTCCCCAAAGAGGCAGGAACTTCTAGAGTAATGAGTGCTCTCACTGAACAGTAACTGCGAGAGCAAGGAGCTGTGCCCACGAGATTAGGATGGTTTCAGAGAGCAAGGAGAATCAGAGTACACACGGGATGCCTGGATGTTAGGGTAAGGGGTCTGGACTTTATCCTGAGGGTTATAGACATAGGCTCAGAGAAGTGAGAGAAGTCGTCTGAGCTGGAGGGAGTCACCATTGCATTCTTGTCCTTTCATAAAGGGACAAAGTAATCCAGAAAATCCTCCAGAATGCACAGGCTGGAGGATCTATGGAAGCAACAGCATGATTTGTCAGAAGAGTCAGATGAGAAGGAGAGGAAAACAACATTTAGGGAGGCTGCTCTGAGCTACTGTGCTTCATCTATGGACATGGTTTTAATTCCATGTTAGAAATAAGGGGATTTACCTTTTGAGTCAGACGGTTAAGAGTCTGCCTGCATTGCAGGAGATCCTGATTCAATCCCTGGGTCAGGAAGATCCCCTGGAGAAACAAGGAGAGAACTGGGACTTAAGAAAGGTAGTACCTGAAACAGGCATCAGGTATTCTAAAGACTGTACACATGAAAGGCTTTTTGTTTGTTTGCTTGTTTCCTTGCTTAGGGAATGCTGACTCCAAACCTCAGAGCATCCCATGGCCCATTCTAAGATAAGAAAGCTGACAGCATACAGAAATAAGGCATAAAGGGGTAGGGAAGAGGACTAAGAAATGGGCCTGAATTACAGGTGAGATTCTGATCCCTACTCATGTTGGGAATAGGCTATATCTCAGAGATATATGAGCTTCCATATATGAGATATATGGGAGATATGAAATATATCTTCTATCTTACACACACACACACACACACACACACACACACACACATAGATATATGGGCTTCCCAGGTGGCGCTAGTGGTAAAGAACCTGCCTGCCAGTGCAGGGGACATAAGAGACGTGGGTTCAATCCCTGGGTTAGGAAGACTCCCCGGAGGAGAGCATGACCCACTCCAGTATTCTTGCCAAGAGAATCCCATGGACAGAGGAGCCTGGTGGGCTATGGTCTGCTGCTGCTGCTGCTGCTAAGTCACTTCAGTCGTGTCCAACTCTGTGCGACCCCATAGACGGCAGCCCACCAGGCTCCTCTGTCCCTGGGATTCTCCAGGCAAGAACACTGGAGTGGGTTGCCATTTCCTTCTCCAATGCAGGAAAGTGAAAAGTGAAAGTGAAGTCGCTCAGTCATGTCCGACTCCTAGCAACCCCATGGACTGCCGCCCACCAGGCTCCTCCATCCATGGGATTCTCCAGGCAAGAGTACTGGAGTGGGTTGCCATTGCCTTCTCCAGGCTACAGTCTATAGGGTTGCAAAGAGTCAGACACTACTGAAGCAACTTCATTCACACACGCACACAGAGGTATATGGGTATATCTCTTTAATGTGGTCAGATTCTCCAGCTATGAAAAGAGTCTGTCCAGAAGTGTCTATGAGTCCGTAAGACAGGGGAAAAGGTAGTAGTTCTGTAGAGGTAAGAGTAAGTGGAGGAGGAAAAAAAAAAGAAGTCTTGGGCATGCACATTCCCTGTCCCTGGCCCAGCCCCATTTGCATGATTTTGGAATTTCTTTCTGTTTCCTGAAGACAGGGAATTTCTTAGTAAAGCCTTCCAGGAAAGCTGAGGTCTCATTTTCTCTCCACTTGGGAAAGGGAAACCCCTGTTCCATTTCAAATAAAATATGAAATTTTTATATGAAATTTTTTATATGAAATATGAAATCCCCTTCCACCTTTTCAATTCCCTGTTTGAATGAACAGCATCACCAGGTGGCCAGCCCTGCCCCCAGCTAGTGTCCTAGCAACCATTCCATTCCTCCCTCTCCCTGGTCTCCCACATCCAGTCACCAAGTCCTCTGGATTCCACCTCCCTGACTGTTCTCCTAAACGGTACCTCCCCTCCTTCTCACCCCAAGTGATGTGGTTTCCTCCCTCTCTGTTTTTACCTGGCTTGTCACAACAGCTACCCAAGTGGACTCCCTCTCTCTTCTCACCTTTCCACGCACTCATACCATCACAGAGAGCTCACAGTCACTCCGCGTGCCCCATCCCACACACGTGCAGCCCACCTTTCACTCCAGCCACTGCTGGAGGGGTATGAGGCACTGTTCTGAGCATCACGTGGGGGCCTTCTCACTCAGCCTGGGGTTCCTCTCATGTTATGATCCTTGGGTACCTGTTCAGCACCCATGCTTGGGGACCTGAACCTGCAAGGCAATTAACATCTCACAGGGCAGCCCTTAACCAAGAAGAGAGGGAAGCAGGTGGATCAGTGGCCCCGTCTGCCAGACAGTTTTGCAGCAGTTTCTATGCACTCCTTACAAAGGCTGTGTAAGACAAGGGTCTTCATGATCCTGAGGACACAGGTCAGGGTGGAGAAAACAGGCCCTGGGAAGATCAGGAGCTCCCGATGCTGGACGGTATTCCTGCAGGATTCACACAATGGTGTGATTATTCACTTGTTCTCTCCCTCAATGGACCTAAGAGCTTTAGGGGGCCAGGGATGGAGTCTTACACATCTCTGTGATCCCCTCAAACCTGAGCCCAGTGTGAATTCCAGCACATCCCCCCAAAACGCTGGATTCCAAGCCTTCTCACTGCTTCTATAGCTTCTGTCTTTCCCTGCCTGTAATATAGTGAGCTTTTCTTGTGGTCTTGCTGTAAGTAATTTAATCCTCAAATAAGCATATGAGCCTTTGTTGTCAAAGCTCAAACATCCGGCACTGTGTAATGGTCTTCGGGTGTTTTCTGAGAGCCCCCGAGAGTCTCCAGGGCAGGGTCCTTGTCTCCTTCCCTTCAGCAGCCTCCTGCCCAGGGCTGGGCAGGGAGGAGAGGCGCTAGAACAGCGTGAGGGCAGGGCAGCTGGGACAGGCCCGTTAGGTGTGGCGGCCTGATGTTTTCCCCAGTGGGGCCTGGGTCCTGTGTCAGCCTCAGGGCTGACCTTCATGTCTAGGACCTGCTTTGGGATCTGGCTTCTCCCAGGAGCCCAGGTTTATAAACAAAAAAACAAACAAAGCAAATAAAAACATCATCTCACTGGTGGGAGGGGGAGGGGCAGGGGCAGCAGGAGCCCAGCCCAGCCTGAAGCAAGGGTGCGTGGGGTGAGGACTACTGCTTGGGTCAGGGATACCTTCACTGGCATCCCCACCCCCACCATCTCCTACCAACTGACCATAATGAACATCTGCCACCTCCCAGGCATCAAGGTGGCACCTCTGAATCCCCACAGCAGGCGCAGGGCAGCTGCTCAGTTTGATAAACGGAGCTGTTGAATTAGCTACCATATATCCATCATCTCATTTAACCCCCATAAATTGCCTGCGAGATCAGGTTTACCAGCCCCACTTCACATATGAAGGCTGAAGCCCAGAAAGTTAAGCAATATGCTGAGTATCAGGAGCAAAAAATATGGAAAGAATCTAGGTTGTCTCCAGGTTATTTGCCCCTCACTTCTGAGCTTGTCCCAGTCCACCCCATCGAGAAGGTGTGACAACCTCAGAGCTTATGGCAAACCGCTCAATTTCCCTTCTCTCTGCCAGGGACATTTGTCAGGCTGGAAGGGGAGGCCATTAAGAAAGAAAGTCAGTTTGCGTTTTCTTTTTTGAGTTTTTTTTGGCTGTGTTGGGTCTTCATTGCTGCACATGGGCTTTCTCTAGCTGTGACAGCCGAGGGCTCCTCTCTAGCTGTGATGAATAGGTTTCTCATTGCAGTGGCTCCTCTTGTTGCAGAGCCTGGGCCCTAGAGTGCAGGCACGGGAGTTGTGGCTCATGGGCTGACTTGTCCTGCAGCATGTAGGATCTTCCTGGACCAAGGATCGAACCGGTGTCCTCTGCATCGGCGGGTGGATTCTCAGCCACTGGACCCCCAGGGAAACCCCAGCTTGTGTTTTCTGGTGCATTCCCTCTGTTGTTTAGCTACAACAGGAAGAGCAATTACCTGGGAGTCAAGGAACCCTGGGTTCCTATATGAGAGACAGCGAAAGAGACACAGATGTATGTAGTCTTTTGGATTCTGTGGGAGAAGACGAGGGTGGGATGATCTGAGAGAATAGCATTGAAACACGTATATTATCATATGTGAAACAGATCGCCAGTCCAGGTTTGATGCCCGAGACAGGGTACTCGGGGCTGGTGCACTGGGATGACCTTGAGGGATGGGATGGGGAGGGAGGTGGGAGGGGGGTTCAGGATGGGAACACATGTACACCCATGGCTAATTCATGTCAACGTATGGCAAAACCACTACAGTATTGTAAAGTAATTAGCTTCCAATTAAAATAAATAAATTAAAAAAAATAAAGTTCATCTATGTTATAGACAAAAACAAAAAAATGGAATCCCAGGTTCAAAGGCCCAGAATCCTTGGCCACTAACATGATGCACATACTTGGCAAGGGGCCTCCCCACTCTGGGCTGCAGCTCCTCTGATTAGGAGTGTGTTTGAAGCGAGCCCTGACCCCAGGCAGCCCACGTGGCTGTAATTTCCTGTCCCACATTAGGTGTTCCACATTTTAGAGGAATCTTCATCACTTTTACCTCTCCTGAACCATCCACAAACATAAAACTTCCATCAAGAGCACAGATTCCATCAACCCACAGAGCAAAATCCAGAGCAAAGGGAGGTTTTAGCTAAGCAGTCTCCTGGCCCTGCCCACCCGCATGAATTTTTCTCGCCTCCCCGTGACATAGCAAAAATGAGAAGGCTCCAAGGAGAACTGTGCTCCATTTTCCTATTTTCCTCACATGTCTCAGGATCTGGCTCTCTCTAACATTTCATTCTCCAGACATGATTCAGAGCAGAAGTTCCAATACATCTTGATATTTTCCACCAGGTCTGAAAGTCCTGCATGTAGGCCTACCCTGAGGCTCTCTTGCTGTTTGTTCAGTAACTAATTAGCGCTGGTAGAGGAACAAGTGTAGCCTCAAGGTTGTTGCCAAGACCAACAGCATCCAGTTCTACAGAAGGTAAGCGAAGGTGGGACAGAGTCCAAAGTCTGGCTGAGGCCAATAGAACAGAGCCAGGTTATGACAGAGAGGGAAGAGAAGAGGGCGTGGAGGGGTCAGGGGCTGGGGGGATGGGTTACCTGCACAAGAAAAGTATAGCTGGACCTAGAAGAGAGTTTAGACTTAAAGTCATAAGAATATCTTCTCTTCCCTTCCCTTCTGCCTGCTGACATCACATGTCCTGGCTTAACCCCAAGTTATAACACGTCTAAAATTGAGGGGGAAGGACTGTCACTGTGTATTAGGTCTGGAAGGGTCTCATTGTCAGTCTAAAGATGTGGGACGTTAGACGTGCACCATCTAACATGGTAATTACTAGCCACATGAGGCTATTCAAGTTAATTCAAAT
Organism: Odocoileus virginianus; assembly: GCF_023699985.2. NCBI lineage: Eukaryota > Metazoa > Chordata > Mammalia > Artiodactyla > Cervidae > Odocoileus > Odocoileus virginianus. The sequence continues at coordinate 14,380,661 of NC_069704.1, forward strand.
AAAATTAAAAATTCAGTGGTAAAAGCAATAGTTCAAGTGTTCAATAGCCAGATATGTCTAGTGGCGACTGTATTGGGCACTGCAGACACAGACCATTTCCACTGTCAGAGTGCTGTTCTAGACAATGAGAAGCATTGAAGGTTTCTAACCTGAGAAGGGACTTCCCAGACGTCTCTGTGGTAAAGGATCTGGCTGCCAGTGCAGGAGACACGGGTTTGATGCCTGTGTCGGGAAGGTGCCCTGGAGGTGGAAATGACAACACATCTCATATTCTTGCTTAGAAAATTCCATGGACAGAGGAGCCTGGCCGGCTACAGTCCATGAAGTCGCAGAGTCAGACTGAGCAACTAAAATCAGCAAGGTAAAAACATTTCATGCCATGCCCAATGCACAGTAGGGTGGCTTTTCTTGCCAGTATTATTTCCTCTTCCCCCCAGCAATGTTCTCTGAGAAACCTCAGTCCTGCCCCTCCTCCCTGCACCCTCCACCCATTGCTCATGACTCTTGAGCCTGGAGAGAGAATGGAAACGGGGAAGGTGAGCTGAGCCTGTGGTCATGTCTACTACCAGAAACCATATATTAGGAGAGCTCATTTAGTTTGTTTTTAAGCAAAAACGTGTCTTGAAAACAGGAGTATGAGTGGCCTTCCTTGACTGGCTGATGGAACTTGCTTGTCATCTGGAAACACCCTCATTTGTCTCACATTCAGAATCTGCCCTTTAGTGAGCAGGGGGCACTTTCCAGGTGTAGCTCTCCCTGGAGAGGAAGCAAAATGCATCTTCCACTGACCCCCTTGTTTAATCCTCCCTGTCCTTTGGTTTCTTACTTTGAAGTTGATTATTGCTCAGAATTTAGACTTTTAAAATATCATATGCATTTTTTGTATTTTCTCCATCTGTTGCTATAATCTCATGATATTTTGCTTCAATACACAAACTCTTTCAATCATTGTCCCTCAAAAATTGATTGTCATGGTGGTGTTGTCTTCCCACTGTATCCATTTGATCCATTATCAAAAAGAGTTCTCTACCCACTCAACCCTGAATATTTTTTTTTTCAACCCTGAATATTTAAAAGAAGGACTGATGCTGAAGCTCCAGTACCTTGGCCACCTGATGCGAAGAGCCGACTCATTGGAAAAGATGTTGATGCTGGGAAAGATTGAGGGCAGGAGGAGAAGGTGGTGGCAGAGGGTGGGATGGTTGGATGGCATCACTGACTCAATGGACTTGAGTTTGAGCAAACTTTGGGAGATGGTGAAGGAAAGCGAAGCCTGGTGTGCTGCAGTCCATGGGGTCTCAAGGAGTCAGACATGACTTAATGACTGAACATCAACCTTCTCAGACTCACTGAGCAAGTGATCTGTTGTGTTCCCACATCATTGTTATTTCTGGAGATTCTTTCTGCATAGTATTTATATTTATACTTGAAAAGAACTTTGAGATTTACCCCATAAAGAAAAGTCCCAAGAAGATAGACTTCAATCCATCTCATCAATTGTCATCCATTCATTATTCATTTGTTCATCTAACCAGCACGAGTCAGATATCTCCATTGTGCCATGCAAGGCAGTGCTAGGTTGGTGGAAATGGGTCAGACCAACTCCTGCCCTCGGGAAGCTCATAGAATGAGAGAGAAAACTCCTGTGAAAGCAGTTATAGTGTGCTCGCTTTGGCAGCACTTAAACTAAAATTACAATGATGCAAAGAAGATTAACGTGGCCCCTGCACTAGGATGACATGTAAATTCATGAAATCTTGAATCCAGCTTCAACTTCATGGCTTTGGGCAAGAGATTTAACTTCTCTAAGCTTTAATTTATTCCTCTGTAAAATAGGGACAGTCATGTCAAGTTCAGTGGAAGATACCCATGAGATGATATAGAAGAGAAATTTCTCCACAAATGCTTGTCACTATGGAGCTTGTTATTATACAAATACTTTAAAAAGAATCTACTATCTTCTCTGAACAGTTTTTGATATCTTTAATTTATCATGGTAGTCCTTGATATTGTAATCTCACAGAACCCTGTAAAAGGAAAGATGTCCAATGCATGTTACCTGATTTCTGTTTGTGGTCATATGGACTACTGGGCTGTTTGTGTCTCACTGGTCCTCATCCAAGCTCTAGAAATAGCCTCAGTGAGAAACAGGATGTTTTCCTTGTTAAAAGGGCAGATAGCAAATTTTGGATCATTGAATCTCCTCCTTTTTATTTGGTGCTTTCCAAACTTTTTATATACCCTGTTGTGTGGTTCCTTCCCCTGTTGGTTCTGGCTAACCTAGAAGGCTAAGGACTTTTCTCATGGAGAACAGATGAGGCTCATAGGAGATTAGTTATATGTCCCAACACTGCCCCCCAAATGGCACCAGATTGGTGTGAAGACAACGGCGCACCAGAGATGGGAAGTTCATTTCTCAGGCCCTGCTCTTAACAATGAAGTCTTCGAAGTGCATACAATGATCAGCCATGACTTCACATCTAAGAAGATGTGTGCCAAACAGACCTGTGCCAAATTGAAGACATTATTTCTAATTCCAGCTCTGTCAGTATCTCCCTTGTGGCCTTTGGTGAGTCACTTTCTGTCTCTGGGCCTTCAAGTCACTTGAAGTTTGGGATATTATACTGCATTCCTTCCCTATACCCTTAAAAATAATCCTAAAGCACTTTCTGCCCTTCCAATCCTCTCAGCTTGTAATGTGTTATGTAGCTGAGCCAGGTTGCCAAAGCTGTAGTCTGATTTCCCAAGCAGAGCTGATGTGAGTTTGGGACTCTTGCTCATGATGCTGGGGCTGGGGGACATAAAGAGGTTTATGTTGGTGCGTAGACTAGATCTGCATGTTAATCTGCTTTCAAGGACACTGTAGATGGTAAATTATTGCTCTGCCAGTCTTGATTTCCATTTCACCCTCACTGGAGCAAGACCCAGGACGCTTAGAAGACCATGGTAAAAATGTAGTGGATTAGTACTGAAGGATAACAGTATAAAAAGGGCATGGAGGTTAGACTGTGGAATCAGATAAAACTGAATTTATCTCCATTCTTATTAACTAATGACCTTGGGAATATAGTTTAAACTCCCCGACTCTCAGTTTCCCATTTAGAGTGTCATGACAATTAATTAGTGGTGGATATGACTTAGGTACTACTTATTAAAGCATAATTATAGCTTAAAAATGAAATATAGTTTCTGATAGCAATTTCCTTTAAGGCTACAGTATAGAAAGAGGGGAAAAGAATACAATGGAGAAACCTGATGTATGCTGCCTCAGTAAAGGTGATCAAGGTAAACATCAACAATGATAAATCATGTTGGTAGTACAAATGCTTGGTATGATGTAATGATACGATGTAGCACTTTATGTCTGTGAGATCATCCTCTTACAACTCATAAGCCCAGTCTAATCATGAGAAAAATATTAAAGTCCAATATGGAGGCATGCTGCAAAATACCTGACCAGTACTCCTCAGAACATCAAGGTCATCAAAAATATAGAAAGCCTAGAACTGTCACAGTCAAAATGAACCTAAGGAGGGGATGAGTGAAAGGAGGGGGCAGATTAAGAGGTGAAACCTTCCAGTTACAAAATAAATGAGTCACAGGGACAAAATGTACAGAGTGGAGATTATAGACAATCATATTATAATAACTTTATGCAGTGACATACTTAATAGTAACTAGACTTACTGTGGTGAGCATTTTGCAATGTATTGAAGTATAGAATCACTATGTTGTACACCAGGAACTAACACAGTGTTGCAAGTCAATTACACTTCAATTAAAAAATAGGAACATGTAATCACAGTATTCTAATGGGTTCTACAGTGAATAATATTTACAGTCTTATAATGATGCAAACACTAGTTGTTGATATAATTTGAAGTATGGCAAAGTTTTGGGGAGAGGATGAAAAGGAGGAGTAGAGGTGTTAAACCTTTGTCTCTTGTAACATTTATACATTTTTAAGTTGCTTTTTTCTCTTTAGCATATCTATATGAGATGAGAGATGTTATCTAAACCTGTTGTGATAATCATTTCACAATATATATAAATCAGAACTTAATTCTGTACACTTTAAATTTATACAGTAATATATATATTATATATATATATATATATCAATTACTCCTCAGTCAAACTGAAAAAAAGTTTTTTTTTCAATGTCAAGTTGAGACTAAATGATTTGAAAGAAAAAAAGAGGAGCCCAGGGAGAAATGATGACTAAATATAATGTAGTGTCCTAGATAGGATCTTGGAATAACAACAACAGAAAAAAATTAAGCATAAAACAAGGAAATCTGAACTCTGATTAATAATAATAGATCAGTATTGGTTCATTAATTACAGCAAAAGTGCCATACTAACATAAGATGCTAATAAAAGGGAAAACTAGGTGCAGGGTATATGGAAACTCTGTACTGTCTTCTTAATTTTTCTGTAAATCTGAAAAATAAAATATATTTTTAAAATAAATTTTAAAAAAATTTTTAAAAATAATAGCCCTTTTCTGTGGACTCATTGAGTTAACACACTTGTATGAAGTGTATGTTTTGTGCTAAGCCTTGTGCTGGGTGCTGGATTACAGGCTGAGCAAGGCATGGTCCTGGCCTCCCAAAGAGCACGGAGCCTGTGGGAAGTCAGCCAAGAAATCAGGCCTCCCAATCTCTCTTTTACACTGGAAGGCTCTGTACTTCACCTTGGAGAACTAGCTGGAATACAGCAGGTAAAGAAGGACTGGGCAGCCTTCTGGGCTGGGGGAGCTGTCTGTGTGAAAGAGCTGAGAAGTGGGAGGCCAGTGAGCAGTGTGTTGGAATGGAGTGGAGGCAGAGATATGAAGCTAGAAAACTCAGACCTCATTTATCTCTTAAGTATTTTTGAGCACTTACTCTGTACCTGGACTTTCCAGGTGGCTCCGTGGTGAAGAATCCATCCGCCAGTGCAGGAGACCCAGGTTCAATCCTTGGTTTTGGTAGGATCCCCAGGAGAAGGGCAGGGAAACCCACTCTACTATTCTTGCCTGGAGACTCTTGTGGACAGAGGAGCCTGGTGGGCTACAGCCCATGGGGTTGCAAAGAGTCAGACACGACTCAGTGATTAAATAACAAACTCTGTACCTAGGAACGTGTTGGGAGCTGCCTGAAGGTGAGAAGGATGACATGGGCTTGGTCTCTGCCCTAAAGAAGTGGGAATAAGGACAGTGCACAAGTCATCCCAGATGATGGTTTATTTGGAAATTGATCATTGACATGAGAGGATCAAAAGGGAATGACTAGTGAGTCCTTGTGTAAGTGGAGGGTGGGGGTGCTGCTTAAATTAGATCCCAGGGCTGCTATAACAAATCACCACACAGTTGGTGGCTGCTAAACAAGAGAAATTGATTTCTCACAGTTATAGAGAGCAGACGCCTGAAATCCAGGGGTCAGCAGGCCTGCGCTCCCTCTGAAGGTTCCAGGGGAGGCGCCTCCTTCCTAGCCTTGTCCTGCTTCTGGTGGCTGTCAGCCTCGCTTGGCTTGGCTTCTCCCTGCAGTTTCTACCTCCACCTGCACATCACCTTCGTACCATCCTCCTGTGTGTCTCTGTGTTTTCTCCTCTTATAAGACCACCTGTCATTAGATTTAACATTCACCCTAAATAAGGATTATCTCCTTTCAGGATCAACTTAATTATACCTGCAAAGATCTGTTTTCCAAGGTCACCTTCAGAGTTTTCAGTTGGGAAACATATTAGGACATAATGTTGGGACATAAACATATCTTGTTTGGGGGTAGGGGGCTGCACTCACTATCCGACCCATTTCAGTGGCCAAGGAAGGACTTTCTGAGATGGGGACACTCTTGTGGAAAGTCTGGTTTGCAAAGAATAGGGAAGAGTGTTCTAGGTAATAAGAATGCCACACCCAGAAACCTTGAAGCAGGAAAGAGCTGTGTACATCTGAGAAGCTAAAAGGACTGGAAAACTGTAGGAAAGGGAGAGAGGAGCTGAGAATACCTTGTCCGGCCTAGTAGGTGGGTCCATCCTGAGTCACAAATGGTCAGGCTGGAAGGGATCTCAGAATGACTTGGTCCAGCGTCCAACCTCATTCTCAGCCCTGAGGTCTCCTTTCAGCTACCTCCTTCCCTGGAAGGCTTACCCTCAGAGCATGACAGCAGCTCCTGGGCCCTGATCCGGTGACATTCTGCCCTGCAGGAAGAAGCCCTTTGTCTGCATCTATTTCAATGTCATCCAGCCAGAGTGGCGGCAGCTTTATAGTACCCCGTGAGCCTGGGTCTCAGTGCCAGCTTCCAGTTTTGCTGCAACAAGCCCCATCAGGCCCCACTGTGAGCTGCTAGCTGCTTCTCTGAATAAGCCCTACCTGGTTTTGTTTCAAGTCACTCAGGCAGCTGTTCTGTTGGGGCCTGAGCTCTAGCCTGTGATCTTGGAGCTAAGGTTAAATCTCTTTTCAGACTCTTACTGGCCACACAGCTTTAGGCAAGCCAGTTAGCCACTCGACGCTCAGTTTCCTCATCTGTAAAATGAAAACGAAAAGCCCAATATCACAGTAAGATGGTGAGGCTCAAATAAAATGATGTGTTCGAGATGTTTTGTGAATTCCAGTGTTCTACATGATGAAGGAGGTGTTAGTATCAAAGCCCTGGAGTCGCTCATCATCTTCTGGGAGGAAGGGAATGCTCAGGACCGCGCTCATCACATCACACATCTCTCTACTTTGCACTGACAGATGCATGTCACTGTGCATCCCTCCCTGTGGGGTTAACGTGCCTCATCTCCCATCAAGATTTCATCCTGGAGCAACCTCCCCAAATGGAAAGAAACAAAACTCAAATTCATGTCCCTATAAAAAGCAGCCTGCCTTTGAAACTTGACCCTGTTGAAAACCTACTGAACTGAACACAGAGGAGAAGGAGAAGGGGATTTAAAAAAAGGAAGAAAAAAAAAAAACATGAAGTAATTAATCAGCATTTTGTCCAACCCAATTTGGTTTCAAAGACATTCATCAAGGCCAACATACCTGTCCAGGCCAATCCTGGGAGCCCTGTGAGTGGCCACGTGGACTTGACCTCCTGGTTGTCTGCAGTCCTGCTCATTTACAAAATGGTTTCAAAGAAGGTAACAGTTTGTGGTAATGGGAAACATATGGGCTGGTGGCTGCTGTCAGTAAAAATAGCCGGCATGGCCCATGTGGCCAGACGCAACGTCAAACTGAGTGCAGGAAGACAAAAGCTGTGTGAAGAAAGGGAAAAAAAAGTTGTTTCAGAAGACTAGACACGGGAGCCTGCCTGGTGGGGGAGGAGGGACCGGGACGTGAAGGCAAAGGACTCCTCAGAAGCAGAGACGTTTGCATGGAACGCCAGCCCTCGCTGGCCTGCTTGTCCACACTCTCGTGCCCCAGTTCAGAGGGGGCAGAGAAGGTTCTTTCTGGGCATAGAGCCAAGGCTTAGCACGCAGGACAAATTTCTGTAGGATTTGCACTGGGGTACGTACGCATCCTCTTACCCAACCATCCCGACGGAGGATGAAGCCTGAAGGACAAGGAGGCCAGGCCAGCAACTGAAAGAAAAAAATTGAAGCTGAAACTTTAGGATCTTTTTCATATGTATCCTTCTTCATAGTGTAATAGAAAGAATATGGATTTGAAAATTGTGGGCCTGATTTCTTCTGACCATAAACACACCCACTGTATAAACATAAACAAATTAGTTCATCTCTCCGAGCTTCCGTTTATTAGTCTGTAACGTGGAGATAATGTAACCAATGACTGTTTTCAAGACTATATGTGCTGATTCTCCTTATTTTTTAGTGGCTTGCCCTGTTCATGCATTCATTCAACAAATATTTATGAAGTACCTTCTATGGGGCCAGACATGGTTACAGAGAAATAAATCAGTAAACAAAACAATAAAAAAAAAAAAAACACCTGCTGTCACGGAATTTACATTCTAGTTGTAAGTAAAGCATAGAGTGTTGGGAGGTAGAACATGCCATGGACACAAGCAACTGGGGAAAGGTGTTGAGAGAGCAGGGATTGAGATGCAATTTTAAGTGGGATGGTCAAGGAAGGCCTTGCTGGGAAGGTGACATATGGACAAAAATCGAAGAAGGTGAGAGAGTGAGGCATAGACCTCTTTGGGAGGCTAATACTGAAAGTGGAAGAAGCCACTGGAGTGGAAGTCTGGGGTGCTCCAGAGACTAGCGGAGCTGGAGTGAAGGGAACCAGAAAGGTATGGGGGTGGACATGCTGCCAGGGCGGGTGATGGTTAAGAAGGAACTTGGCTTGACTCTGTTGAAGTGGAATGTCTTGGAAAGGTTTTCAAAAGAGAAGTGACAGGATTAGATTTGTCTTTTAATTTTTTTAAACAGGATGACACTGGCTACTGTCTTGAGAAGAGTTCCTCCCTGAACAGGTGCTGAAGCAGAGAGACTGGTCAGGAGGCTGTTGTAGGAATTCAGATGAGAGACAAAGATTTCTTTGACTGAGATGATGACATTGGAGGTGATGAGATGTGGCGAGTTTCTTCCGAATGTGCTGCTGGTTTGAATGCGGGTTTGAGAGAGAGCGGTCAAGAAAGGCTCCAAGAAAGGATACATGTATATTTATGGCTGAGCATCTGTTCTGTTCATCTGAAACTATCATAATATTGGTAAATGGCTATACTTCAACACACAATAAAAATTAAAAAAAAACCAAAACAAATAATGTTGCTCAAAGCAACTGAAAGAAGCTGCTGTTAGCAGAGATGGAGATGACCATAGGTGAAGCAGGCTAGGGAGGATAGACTGGGTGTTCAGTGCTGCACATGTTAATTTTGAGTTGCTTATTAGACATTCAAGTTGAAACAGAGCATCCCAGTAGATGAGAGTCATAAATGCATAGATGATACTAAAGATGATGAAACACCAGATTATTAGGGTAGCAAATGAAGACAGAGATGAAAAGGTAGTGATAAGCATTGGGCATCAAGGATTCCCAGAGATTAAGTAGTTTTCTACACAACATCATCTTCCAAATGCATGAGCTACAAGGGCAAACATACTGTGTATGTGTGTGGACATGAAACCTTCTATGATAGGTGGTGCTATTACTATTTTATATGTAAGAGTAAGAACCCAGAGAAGTAAAGTGATGTGCTCAATGTCAAACAGCTAATGAAGAACAGAACAGGAATTCAAACTCAGGTGTCCTGACCCCAGTTCTAATGCTCTTTCCATTCCAGCCATTGGCCCAGGGCTGGGCTTGCTTCTAAGGTAGACATGCATCTTCCATCCTCAATATATTCTCATGCTTCTCCAAGTTTTCAATCAAAAACAGGTCATTCTAACAGCTAAGCACTCTTGTTTTCCAAGCAGGAGGTCTTGCCAGCCTTAGAAAATAAGAAAATTATGAGAAACTGTTTTTGGCAAAGTCTGGGAAAAAAATAAAAGGAACAAGAGGAAGAGAGAACATGACAAAAAATCTTGCCTTCTATTTTCCCCATAGGTGCTCATTGTCTCCTGGACTCTAAATCATCTTCTCTATCTGTGGAGGACATAGATATAAGGCAGATACAATCTCCCCTGCCTTCTAAATCAGGCATGAGGGAGGGATAGAAAAATAGATTGTTGTATGTGGGGTCACCCAGCAATTCGTGAATGTGACTTGGAAGAGGTCCTAGTTATTTGGCACCACTCCATTCCCCTAAAGTCTAACACTAGTTTATACCATGCATGCAGAAACTGGTGAAAATAATCTCTAGTAACTTGTGAAGCACTTTTTCTTAATTTGGAGGATAATTTCTTTACAATGTTGTGTTGGTTTCTGGCATACAAAAACGTGAATCAACCATAAGTATACATAAGTCCCCTCCCTCTTGAAACTCTCCCCCACTGCCCACCGCATCCTATCCATCTAGGTTGGCACAGAGCACTAGGTTGAGCTCCCTGCATCACACAGCAACTTCCCACAAGCTATCTATTTGGTGATGTGTATGTTTCAATGCTACTCTCTCAATTCATCCCACCCTCTCCTTCCCCGGCGGTGTCCACAAGTCTGTTCTGTACATCTGTTTCTCTATTCCTGCCCTGCAAATAGATTCATCAGTACCATTTTTCTAGATTCCATATATATGCATTAATATATGATATTTTTTCTCTTTCTGACTAGCTTCACTCTCTGTAACAGGTTCTCGGTTCATCCACCTCATTAGAACTGACTCAATTCATTTCTTTTTATGGCTAAGTAATATTCCATTTATGTACCACAACTTCTTTATCCATTCATCTGTGGATGGATATCTAGGTTGCTTGTGAAGCACTTTTTAATCCACTGTTGATGCCACTGTTTGAGGCAGTTACTGTGCATGTTGACATCCATTTTAAAGATGAATAAACACGGCTTGGAGAGATTAAATAATTTGACGTGCTTGTGCGCATGCTAAGTCGCTTCAGTCGTGTCCGACTCTTTGTGACCCTATGGACTATAGCCCTCCAGGCTCCTCTGTCCTGGGGATTCTCCAGGCAGGAATACTGGAGTGGGTTGCTATGACCTCCTCCAGGGGATCTTTCTAACCCAGGGATCGAATCTGTGTCTCCTGTATTGCAGGCAGATTCTTTACCATGAACCACCAGGGAAGCTCAAGTGATTTGACAAAGGTTACCATAAAGCAAATGCTGTAATTTTACCAAATGTGATTATTATCACTAAAAAATAAATGTAAATTTATATGAAAAAGTGCCTCACTTGGCATCCACAGAACCTACAACAATCAAGTCCAGTTTTGCTTTGGCATCACGAATTTCTCCAGTGTGGTCAAGAGTCTTACCTGCATCTGCCTTCTCCCTTTCCTATTTCGCCAACTTCACACCTTTCTGAGAAGCACTTAATGTTGTTCCTCTCAAAGGAATGGCCTGGATCTTCTCCATCCTTTATCCCCAGTGCCTCTTCTGTTTCCTATCACTGTGCAGGGAACTGCATACATTGGCTGGGCTGCCCTGAGCTGAAGTTGATGAGCTGAAGAGGAGAAGGAAGAAGGTTGGAAGGATAGTTTGGGGTTAAGACCACAGAGAGCCTTGAATGCCAAGCAAAGTTGTGTGTATATCCATCTATGATTAGCAGGAGCCAGGGCCACTGGCTTGTCTAGCCTCTGGGTTCTGTAGCTCCATGCTGGATTGTCTTAAAAAAGACGTAGTTTCCTAAGTCAATAAAGTGGGGGTGGACAAGTCTTCCGCCCAAACATCAGAAGAACCTTGCCAACACTTTTCAGATTTGACAACTTGACTTTATTTTTTTTCTTCCCACTCACATCTTAGGTCTTGTTATGGCTTCAGCCAAAGAAAACCGGCTCAGGACCATTTTAGGCTTGTTGGGAGTCTAAAGTAGGGAGACAGCAAGTAGGAGGTGACATCTGATGTTTTGAGGCTTCCTGCTCACATTTAAGACTCAGTAATTTAGTGTGGATTACCTGAGTCAGATGGACTAGGGAGAAGTGTTCAATTCCATCCAACTCATCCCATATTTATTAGCTGTGCTAGGACCAAAAGGAAGAGAGAGGCTCTAGCTCCTGCTCCAGTGCAGCCAACCATCTGTCTAAGGAGAAAGGAAGAAAAAGAAATACACAGATAAGTGCACAACCAGGCAGAACCTGATTCTAAGAAGTGGTGGTAACATGATACACAGTCTTACAGATTTTTTTAATGGGTGGAGATATATATTTATCTAGACTTCCAAAGAAGTTCCCAGCACAGAGTTTAAGGCTACAAGGGAGAGGAAGAGGAATAAGGTTCTTAAGACTAGTTGAAATATGACCAAATAAGAGCCTTGAATGCCGAGCTAAATTGAATGTACATCCATCTGTAGTCAACAGGCAGGCAGTGTCACTGCAACATCTAAACACCAAATTGTTCCAAATCCTTGTTTAACCTTCCAAATGTGATGCTAAGAGCTCTGGAATCAGGGATTGTCCTTTTATATTTTCCATGTTGTGCCCAGTCAATTGCTAGACACAGAATTTGATATTAGATTCTGGAGAACCAAGACTTCCACTCAAGCCACATTGGAGAGTTATCTCCTTACCTTAGGAATGAAAATCATAAATTCTTACTAAATTTGTTTTCAGGTATTTTTTTGTGTTTCATAGACCAGGGAATTTTTTTATCCTTTCAAGTAATTCAATTAAAAATAATAACCAGGGAAGCCCACGAATACTGGAGTGGGTAGCTTATCCCTTTTCCAGCAGATCCTCCCAACCCAGGATTCAAAACAGGGTCTCTCTCTTGCATTGCAAGCATATTCTTTACCAGCTGAGCTACCAGGGAAGCCCACTTAAAAAACAGTTTTCATCAATTGTCATAAACATTTTATGAAAGAATGAGGATTTTAACAGCCAACCCCCTCAAAAAAAGAAAGATGGAATCTCAGAAAGAAAAACCATCTTTTCCAAAAAAAAGTTGACAATCTAACACTGTCATTTAAGGACATTTCTGTAAATTTTAAAATAAAAATAGAATGTAAAATTGTGCTTTATGCTGTACATGTGCTAGTTGTTCAGTCATGTCTGACTCTTTGAGACCCCGTGGACTGTAGCCCACCAGGCTCCTCTGTCCATGGGATCCTCCAGGCAAGAACACTGGAATGAGTAGTCATTCCCTTCTCCAGATCTTCCTGACCCAGGGATCAAACCCAGGTCTCCATTACAGGCAGATTCTTTACTGTCTGAGCCACAGGAAAGCCCATTTATGCTGTAGACAGTATTTTTTTATGTGTAGAAGTCAAGCCTTCATAGACTTGCCCAGTCACACACCTGGTTAGTGGCAGAATATGAGTGAATCCTTCTGTTGGGTCCCAGCCTGTCCTTGGCTAATAGTCTCTGCTGTCCAGGACCTCTCAAAGGGTAAGCTCACGGGACTGTTGCCCAGATGAAGCTGTGCAGAAGTAGCTTCCTCTTCCATCTGACAATGTTGGCTCTCGCTGCCAGGCCACCACTGGAGGGATTCATAAAATGTCTCACTAAGTCATCTCCAAGGTAATTCATAAAATGTCCTATTAAAGGTGAGCTACAACTATGACTATAATCTTCACACAGCCATAGATGTCCTAGTTTGTTACACTGTTTTGTTCAGCAGTTAAAAAAAAAAATCCACCTGCCAATGCAGGAGACACAGGAGATGCAGGTTCAATCCCTGGGTAAGGAAGATCCCCTGGAGGAGGAAATGTCAACCCACTCCAGTGGGACACAACTTAGCGACTGAACAGCAACAGCAACAAAGTTAGACTGAGGTCTGAGGAAGTCTCTAGGTCTCTCCCTTATGGCCGGGGGTCAGGCAGGCCTACCCTCTCCTCTTCTAGCACAACTGACTGCTTGAAGGGAAACTCTGGCCCTCACATGGACCCCTGCTGCACTCCATCTCATGGATGCCAAATGAGTTCAGCTCATCATTCCAGCCAACTGAGATCATTTAGAAGTTTGATTTTGTCATCAATCATTTCTTCTCTCCCTCCCAGCTGTGTGTCAGCTATAGCTGTGATAAGTGGACTTTATATGTCTTTGTCCAAATCACTGGTACCAAATACTGAACAGGTCTGAGGACAGTTCTCTGGGGCATACCTCCGTGCTGAACCCAGGGCATTTGCTTGGGCCTGGACTCCTGTATTTGTCCCATAATATTATTGATTTTTTATTGCTATATATAAGTGCTTCAAGAGCCAAGCCTTGACTTTATAGTCCTTTTAATCCTCGTTGGACACAATGCTGACTGTTAGAAAAAAAAAAAAAAAAACCTCAGTATTTGTGACAGGGCACTAAACAGAGCCACTGATTTGATGTCAGAAGAATCAGGTTCAAGTCACAAGTGACCCACTTCTAATGACTGTGTCTAAGCTGTTTCTCCTCTAAGAGTCTCTGTTTCTCTATCTATAATATAGAGATAGGTTACCCTTGCAGACAACCTCATTCAGTTGTGCAGCTCCGTAAAACAACGTCAAATTTGCTTTTCCCTCACTCCTAGTCACGCTTTTACATGACATGTCTTCAAGCTGAAATTCCTTTCCGCTCTCTTTTCTAGCAACACTACCCTTACCCGGCTTCCCTTCTCCTGCTTCCCTGGGAATCCTTCCTGTCCTCCTAGAAGCCATCACCTCCTTCTCTGGGCTCTCACAGCACTCTGCAGGTCTTCACTGGGACAGTTATGTCCCCAGTTGACTGGGTTTTTTGGTCCATTTTCCCTCAAGACAATGGTCTTGGAAGTCAAGAGCTACCTCATAGATATCTGGCCCTGGCACCCGGAGACAGGAGGACACTCAATAACAGATTTATGGAACAAGTATGGGTGATTGCAAGCTGTCGACTCAGTCCCATTCTTGCCTTAGTGATGGCCCTGGAGAATGGTGTGGCTGCACACGTCTTTACTTGGGCCACTGGCAGCTGTCACATTGAACACAGCTATTCTGGGGCTGAATGTCCTTGGTTTATCCTTCTGCTTAGTCAACTGTTCAGTAGAGTCTAACTCTTTTGTAATCCCGTGGACTGTAGCCTGCCAGGCCCTCCGTCCATGGGATTCTCAGGCAAGAATACTGGAGTGGGTTTCCATTTCCTTCTCCAGGGGATCTTCCAGACCCAGGAATTGAACCTGTGTCTCCTGCATTGCAGATAGATTCTTTACCTGTTGAGCCACTGGGGAAGCCCTCTGGTTTATCCTTGGGGAGAAACAGAGGTGGAACTAATGGGCAAATCCAGCCTCAAAGCTCTGTGAGAACACATATCATGTCTCTTTTGCTTATCGCTATTGCAGGATGGGTTCCCCAGCCAGCAGACTCTGAGAGGGAAGTTTGCATCCAGGAAGTTTACCGGGAGGGTCATTGGGATGGGAGAGTAGGGGAAACAGGATTGGGCAGACAGAACTTGAACTGCAATGCCATGGCCAAAAGGACTCAGCTGGCCCTGTGGAGAACTCTGGAGCTGGGGCAAACCTTCAGAGTTGTCCCAAATTGAGACAAGCAGATGGGGCCTCAATTGACACCCTCCCTGTTGACCTGTCTTGGATAAAGACTGCCTTGACGAAGGCAGTGAAACTTTCGGCTGGGTGGTTCTTTTCAGCTGAGGATGTTCCCGGAGAGAGACAAAGTTGAGAGCTGCCAACACTTGGAGCTACTGGTGAATGAGAGCCTCAGGGCTGGAGCAGGCCTGTCTATTAACATTACCAAGCCCAGTAGCCCCTCACTTGTTGAAGCGCTTCAGTGAACACTTGCCGAGTGAATGAAGGAGCCTGTGACCGATCTCAAATGGAATCTTGTAGGCTCTCTGTGGGACTGTCCATTCAGTCCATGTACCTGTAGATGTGCAACCTTCAGCCAAGGTTGTGCAGGAGTCTGGCTCAGGAATGAGTAAGACATGTTCCCTTCTCCCCAGAAGGAAGGCAGATATGTAAACAGCCAGTCTGACTCCCAGAGGAGGACTATAGGAGAGGTAAGCTCAGAGGGCTGTGGTAGCAAGAAAAACTTCTTAAGTTGACATTGAAACTGAGGCCTGAAGGGAGAGAAACAAGCAGGTTCTAGGACAACATGAAATGGAGACAGATGATGCAGTGTTGGTGTGAGAGATCCTGGTGTGGACCCTGGGGTGGAGGCAGGCCGGGCCAGGTTCTCAGGGCCTTGCGGGTCAGACTGCAAAGCCCAGACCAGACCCTAGAAGCAGTGAGGGAACAAGGACAGGTTTTCGGCAGAGGGCTAACAAACCAAGTTTTCCTTTCTGAAAGAACACGGGTTCAGCCCCTTGTATCATCTTCCATCTCAGCTTCGACGGGAACCACCACCCACCTAAGCACATACCATACCTGGGGCCTCCACCCAGAGCATGGCATGAACTGTCCCTGATGCTGGGACCTCCAACAGGTTGAGGGAGCCACTGGCCCTCGGGAGACAGGGTGTGTTCTTGCCTTGACATGCAGGCAGAAGCTCCTGAGAGTGTGACCCCAATAAAAGGAAGCCCCGTCAACATGGCGAAGTCGAGGCGACTCTTCCCATACCAGAGACAGTGTCAACACACAGTGGGAGGAGCACTGACGGAGGAGTCCATCCTCAGACACTTACTGAATCTATGGTCCAGGCAGGTGACTAACCCTTATCCATAAAGTGAGAAAAAGAACTCACCACATATGTGATGAGGATACTCACAGTAACCTAACAATGCGATACCATTTATGTGTTTCAGATTGACAAAGATTTTTTAAAAGAATGATTAGTGCTGATGAAAGTAGATAATATGGGCTGGCTAATTCACTGTGGAAAAGTCTAGCAAATTGGAATAAACAATGAAAGAAAGTGAAAGTGAAAGTCGCTCAGTTGTGTCCAACTGTTTGCGACCCCATGGACTATACAGTCCATGGAATTCTCCAGGCCAGAATACTGGAGTGGGTAGCCTTTCCCTTCTGCAGGGGATCTTTCCAACCCAAGGATTGAACCCAGGTTTCCCACATTGCAGGTGGATTCTTTACCAGCTGAGCCACAAGAGAAGCCCCAGCAATTTGACAACCAATACCATTTTTGAAATGCACATATCCTTTCAGCCAGAGATTCCACTTTTAAGAATTTATTCAAAGGAAATAATTAGAAATAAACAGGGAAAATATATGTTAGAAGTATTAAGCAAAACATATTCAACTAAACAATTTTTACTCATGAGAGTAAAAATTCCCATCCATGGAAGTAACCTACATGTCCATCAACAACACCTAGCAGCTGATAATAGTAAATTTCAGCACACCTGTATATTAAAATATTATGCAGCAATGAAAAATTAGGCTTTTGAATTTGATTTATCAACATAAAAAATGTTTGTAATCTAATGCTAAGAAAAGAAAAAATTTTATTTATATTTAAATCCCAATTTTTTAATCACAATAAAATCTAAAAAAAAATCTGTTATAAAATTGGAATTGAAATATATTTTTGTATTTTTTTTCACTTAGCATTGTATTATAAGCAACTGGTTTACCAACATGTTAACTAATTATCCATCTGAGAACTAGGCCAATTCTAATTTCCTACTTTTTTAAAAGTATTTCAGGCATCCTACAATTGTTATTTCTATAATTTTTTTAATAATCAGAAAAACAAAAACATAATCTTACAGATGAATAATGTATACTTTCTAGGACTCCTGTGATGACAGATAATACGCATGAAAAAAACCTCATAAACAGTAAACTCTGTGTGTATGTGAGGATCTGCTTTTCTGAAACTACATTTCTCTTTACCATAGAATCTCAGGCTAAGAGGAGTAGACATACTGAGGTTCTGGTACCCAGGTAAGGTCTTTTGTTGGCAATAAGTGATTTCTCTGAGGGATAACGTCACAGCAACCTATGAAGGAGGCCTCTTATCTATCTCCCCAGTCCTTCCAGTCTCTTCAGTCCCATTGTCCTGCCTGGTTCAGACCCTCATCATCTCTTTATACCACCACATCAACCCCATTTCTGTTTTTTTCTTTTTTTTTTTTGTCTCCTGCATCCCCATCTCATTCACCTACCACATGGCAGCTGTTCCATGGAGCACTTCTGACCACGTCTCTTTCATGCTGTTCTGTGGGGACAGCCCGAGCTTCTTAGTGTGGTGTATGAGGCCATTCATAATCTCACTCCATATAACTCCCCAGGAACTCTACTTTTCCACCGTGTCCAAAAGCACAACCTTGGCCCTAAAACTGTATTGTTAGTTCCCAAGACACCCTATTTTTTTTTTTTTTTTTTTAGTGTCTCTATCTTTCTGGAATGTTTTTTCCCCCTTCTTCATCCTGAAAACTCCTGTGAGGTTGCCTTCTCTCTACTTCCCATCCCATGTCCAAAGATGTACATTGTGACACAGGCAATACATCTAATATGGGTAATTCATTATATGTCTGTCTCCTCCACTGGATTACAAGCTCCTCAAGGAGGTATCTTATTCACCTTTGAAACATTGCCACCTAACATGTGCCCAATACCGTCCTGGTATTTGTTAACATAATGTTGAATGAATTTTGTCAGAATTGTACTCCATAGTATAAAGCAAATCATACCTACATTTCCCCTGGCTGCTCTGTAATGCTGACTTCACTAAGTCCCCAGCCACCCAAGTGATCTCTCATAGTTGTCATCTGGAGGACAGGAGAGCTTTAGGGAAAAAGCAGAGCCCCTCAATTACCAGTTCTGACTATCCTCATTTTAGTTCAGGTTTCTCCATGCAAACAGACAGTCAACATGTGATTGGAGAAGAAATAGAAGTATATTTCTATTAAAACCATGTTCCTTAGGTTGTCACTCTGAATTTATATCCCTCTGGCCCTTGCCAAGTTGGCTGTTGGCTATACTCTGTCCTAAAATGAGAGCATTCTTCTCATAGCCCCAGGAGATGCCTACAATGCCTGAAGATTGAAAACAGACCTTGCAACATGGATTTGGGAATTTGTAGAGTCCAAAGCACCACTATCCTATATAACCTGCTCCAGATAATCTAGCTTCCCTTTGCATCTCTGATTAGAGCTGGATTGGGTTAGAGGGTTCACTTCCTGGATGCTGCTGTTGCTATCCAAGAGGATGGGCAAGAAATCTTGTTAGAACAGAAAGAGTGATCAGCTCTGGGTACAGGAAAATGCCACCCATGGCCAGCGGGTTTTGACTTTGGGGCAGAAACAATCATGGGATAAATGCACATCTAAGTGTTTAAATCAATAAAAGCAAGCAATTATTGGGCTATCAACTATGTACAAGGTCCCCTTTTGGGTCTGGTGAGAGATGAAGGGTTAAGTAAGAGGATCATTGCTTTTAAACTGTTCATGTCTACTGGAGAGAAAAGGTTTGGCTCCAAATAGCCATTAATTACAGTAGAATAGGATAAAAATGAAATGGAATGAAATGAAATAGAATAGAATAGAAAGTGCTATGTGTGTGCCAACTGGTAATATAAAATGATAGAGAATACACAGCTTTAGCAGGCAATCAGATTCAGGCTCAAATGCAAGCTTAGCCAGTTACCTTAGACAAAGTACCTTAGCTCTTGCTATTGTTATTATTGTTTAGTCACTATGTCATATCCAGTTCTTTTGTGACCTCATGGACTAGAGCCCACCAGATTCCTCTGTCAATGGGATTCTCCAGGCAAGAATACTGATGTGGGTTGCTATTTCCTTTTCCAGGGGATCTTCTCAACCCAGGGATCGAATCTGCATCTCCTGCATTAGCAGGCAGATTCTTTACCACTGAGCCACCACAGACCTCTTAGAGCCTCAGTTTTTTCAGCTATAAGATGGGCTCCAACAGCCACTTCTCAAAGAAGGAGTTTAATAGAGATTAAATGAGATGGAGCTCCTGGCCTCCTACCCTATAGCAGCCCTAGCCTCCCTCCCTTTCACTTTCATTCAGAGCTGAGATCCAGGGACACCATGAATAACTGTGAGCAAACACTCACGGGTCCCAAGGGGGAGGGTCAGGAAGGGAGGCCAGAGGCTGCTGAGATGACAGCTTTTGCCCCATTCTTTCAGTTTTCAGAAGAATGTCTACCTGTTCTGTTATCTTGGGTCTGCATGTCTTTGGACTTGGCAAATGCTCTATCAAATAGGTTCACTGATTTCAGTTCACGTAGATTATAATTTCTGTCAGCCTGAGAAACTGCATTGGGCTTCCTCAGACGAGGAACTGAGGTTTGCCACTGTGTGCCTTCCCTTTGAGGTACCCAGCTCCTTGCCAGACCACAGAGCACACGAGAAGAGGAAAATAAACAACAATCAGAGAAGACACGGCTCTCTTCATGAAGGGGCTTCTACCCTGGCCTGTGGTCTTGAACAATGCAATCAAGCTTGGAGAGTCTCGCTTGGTTTACAATGCCTGATTGTTGGAATGCTAGACTTCTGAAAGAGTGCAAGGGATAGTGGGTTCATGTCTCTGAGTCTTGTTCGTTTTGTATATGAAGGAAAAAATCCAAGTCTATCTATAAATAGGGAGAACAACCAACTTTTCCACTTGTGGCTCTTTTTACCCAAAATCCAACTAAGCGGAAATACTATTTTCCTCATTATAGTCAGGCTTGGAGAGTTTAAATGCAGCATAACCAATAAGAGCACTGGATTAGTTAATAGAAGACTAGGGAGTCAGTGTTGTCTTAGCTACCTATGGTCTGGAGAACTTTGAAACTGTGATTTAAATCTCCTGTGATTCAATGTTTTCATCTTTCAAATGGGCACAATGATACCTATTCCACTGGGCTTGTTTATGGATTAACTAAGTTAGTATGAAAGAATCTGGCACATCATTAAATGTGAGTTTGTTTCACAGCTCCTACCCCATGAGACATTGGGTAAACCCTTTAATCAGTGTTAGAATTTCTCTTTTGTAAAACTAAACCCATCTACCTCACACTTTCTACCTCTCAGAGCTGATTTGAGAAGTTAAGGTGATGGTAGAATGAATGTGCTTTGTAACTGGAAAGCATTAGGCAACATAGTCCATCAGGATGGCTCTTTCAACCACGTGGGAATCTCTCAGGAGACGAAAGTATGTTCTTTTAAAGGTCTACCCTTTCAGTCACCTCTTACATCTGAGAGACACTTTAGAATAGACCAGACTGAATGATCAGTTATTATCAAGGGGCTGAAAAAAGATTTGGGCTCCAGCTGTTGTTGAAATGAAGCCATGTTGGCTATAGGGCCAGTTCCCAAATCCTTTGAATGCCATATAGCCTCAAAAAAAAAAATAAATAAATTAAAGCTGACAAAGCTTGACGCCAGCTACATGATTAACTGGACAAAACCTACACACTCTAAGCCATGAGATCAAAGAGAACTCTCTTTCCAACAAGTAAACCCTCTTAGAGAACTGGGACATGATTCATCCTAACAAACCACTTAGGAGTCAAACAAGACTGTCCCTTGCCTAAGGAATTAGATGCAGTTCTGTCCCAGAGAGGAGAGTGACAGGATCATCTCTAACAATCTTCTTATCTAGAAGCAAGTGGTCCATGACTGACCAGAGAAAGTCTCCCCTGGCTCTACAAAGTGAGATTCTTGAGGACAGGGGTGCATCAAATTCAGCTGACATCCTGTTTCCAGTTCAAGGCCTCACATAGATTGGGTCCTCAAGAGGTTAGTTTTCCATGCTTGTGTCAGAAACTCTTCACTATTAACTCACAGCTTAGCCCAAACTTTCCCACTGAGGTTTCATTTCCACCACCTCCCCCCATCGATAGAAGGATAGAAGAATGAATGTAAACAAATGTGCTTGCAAACCTCCTCCTGAAATCATCAAAGAGGCTCAACTCATTTGGGACAAGGAGATGGATGGGATACATGGCAACACTATTCATCTCTTTTCAATAGTGTTGTAGACGGAGTGTATCCTCCAAAATCATATATTGAAGTGCTAAACCTAAGGTGATGGCATTTGGAAATGTACCCTTTGGAAGATAATTAGGGTCAGATGAGATCATGAGGGTGGGGCCCCGGGTCTGATGGGATTAGTGCCTTACAAAAATTACACCAGAGAGCTTCTTCTCTCTCTCTCCCTGTAAATACATTGCAGTTTTGGAAACTGGGAGTCCAAGGTCAAGGTAAAAACACAGTTGGTTTCTGATGAGACCTCGTTCCCTTTCTGGTAGATGTCCACCGTCTCGTAATGTGGCCTTTCCTCAGTGAATGCTTATAGGAGAGAGAGAAAACTCTGGTGTTTCACTTGCTTAAGCCATGCAGTCCAGGATACTTCGATATGGCAGCCTCAGGTGGCTAAGACAGCAGGGGAAAAAACTCTGCTCTAGCAGTTGGCACCATCACCTACCCGTTTGTCTCAGCCAGAAACCTGGAAGTTATCCTTGACTTTTCCTAGTCCTTCTGTCTTTCTCGCCTAACCAATTGTGTGTCCTAAGACAAACAATGTCTTAGGAAAAATTCTTCACTTGTTTTATTCTGTACCTTCGTTTCACCAGAGGACTCACTAAATTCTCTCCATACTTTAGACTATGCACTAGTTCCAACCTCCAGCATTTCTCACCAGGACAACTGTAGCAACTCTTTGTTAGTCTCCCTGCCTTCGGTCTTTCCCTTCCAACCTAGCCTCGAAGTGAGCACCAGTGTGCCTTTACAAAACTTAACCTGGTGCTCCCCCGTGGAAGGCCCTTCATTGGCTCCTGTTACCCAGCCTTGGCCTGTTTGTTATCTGGATGTGGACAGGGCTCTGGATAACTCGCCCCTATGTATGTCACAGCCTCATCTCTCACCACCCTTCAGGCCCCATCCCCTGACTCACCACACAGGTGCTGCAGGAGATACCATCTTCCCATTCCCTACTATGATTTCCTGCATTTCACTCTCCCACTTCCCCAAGCAGCCTCCTCCTTGTTCTCAAAATCACAGCTTGTGTTTCTTTCCTGGTGGAGGCATCTGTGTCAGCCTCCCAGCCCTCCCTTCGGGGTTGGGGAACTCCCCTGGGCTCTAGAGCAGCCCCAGCTCACGGTCATCCTGTTGTTTATTATGGGGTATTTTAGCAGACTAATGCCTTACCTGTCTGGTTACCTTCTAGAACCAGTGTATGCATGAGTTTTCTCAGGGTGCCATAACATAGTACCATAAACTGCATGGATTAAGCAAAAGAAATGTATTTTCCCACAGTTCTGGAGGCTGGAAAGCCTGAGATCTTCTGAAGCCTCCTCTTTGGCTTGTTGATGCCCATCTACTTCACATGTTCTTCCTTCTGTGTGTATCTGTGACCTACTCTCCTCTTCTGAAAAAACACCAGTCGTATTGGATTAGGGTCTACCCAAATGACCTTGCTTTACCTTAGTTATCTCTTTAAAGGCTCTGTCTCCAAACACCATTACATTCTGAAGCACTGGGGATTAAGACTCTCGTCTCACATGCTAGTAAAGTAATGCTCAAAA